>NC_044246.1:73796485-74461485 GCF_003957555.1 Calypte anna
AGCTGCTTAGATAAATCTCCAATCAGACACTGAATTTTTCAGTGCAATTTCTGCATTTATAGGTAGAACAGAAATTAGCATTATATAGAGAACTATATACTATATATTTAACTAAATCTAACATAGAAAACTGTGCTAGTATATAGAAATTATCATGTATTTTATATCATATAATGGTTTAAAACTTGGGTGAGAGGAGATTTAGATTAAATACTAGGAAATTTTTTTACACTGAGGGTGGTGAGACACTGGCACAGGTTGCCCAGGCAATCTGCAGATGCCCCCTCCCTGGAAGGGTTCAAGGCCAGGCTGGATGGCACTTTGAGCAACCTGGTCTAGTGGTAGGTGTCCTGCTCATGGCAGGGGAGTTGGAACTAGATGATCATTTAGGTCCCTTCCAACTCTAGCCATTCTATAATTCTATATACAGTGTTTCATGAGACGGAATACCGTATTGTTTAGCTACATACAGTCATGAATGAACAATGCAAATGAAAAATTGACTGTACTTCATACTATGTTATCTGGTTGTGGAACCTCTCAGTCCTCTTCATGTTACGATGCACATAAAAGAGATCAGCTTTAGCAGATCTGCTTTTCTGTATCCTATGAAAGATGGTATGCAGGGGCAGGAGGTGTGGAGTATCTCGATTCTAGCCTTAGAGATTCTTCAAAGGTCAGTTCACTACAACATTCTCCTAGTCCCCTAAGTCAAAGTCGATACTGACATCATCAACAAAGGGGTCTCTTCTCAAGCATAAACTTTTCAGCTGCCTGCACTGAGATGCCTGCTTTCAAAACCAGTAGCAGTCCATCTTGAGCCTGTTTGTCTTTAAGGACCAGCTATGCTATCAATTGGAACCTACTGCTAACATCTCAGCCACCCTTTTTATCTAGGAGCATGGTTTTGCACACTCTGGGCACAGGAAGTCTTCTTGCCATGACAATAAAAGATTCTGTTCCTTAATTCTTGACCTGCAGGCACCCACTCCTCTCCAATGTCCATGGTTTGAAACAAATTCATTAATAGCCCTATGACTAACTCTGGATAAATTAGAGTAGCTTCTACAGTTTTGGTCAGTAAATAAAGATACAGTCATACAAAGAGCTACAGCATTCAGCCTACATGACCTTAAACAAGATTGTAGATACCAGGTCTGGTGTTTGCAAACTGTGCTCAGTGCAGTCCATCCTGTCACACACTGACTGATATTTTCAGTTGTTTTCATAAGAGATATGGTCTAGCATGTTCTACACAAATCAACCCAATTCAAAGCCGCTGATAACTTATGTATAAAAGTAGACACCCCACCAATTCAAGTAGTTCTCAGCTAAAACATCTATCTTTTCCTCTGATAGTATTTTGTTTTAAACCAAATTAATAGACATTATTATATAGACTTTAATAACTGAATTTTTAATTTAAGCTTTGTATTCTGGAGAGCAATAAAATTTATTAAAAAAAACCAGACAAAACAAAACAGAAAAAATACCCAATCTAAAGAGAAGAGAAAATGAATTAATGGAGTAATATTTGCAACTCTTTTTTCATTATACCAACACATGCCTGTCTAGGAGTATTACACGCAACTCAGTTTATAGCAGTTGGCAACATACAGTTAGTCCTTGTGGAATAAAGGCTAATTAGCCTAATAATTAATATTCACACAACATTTATACACCATTTTCATTTACTGTGTAGTTTTCAGATAGTTGCAAAACAGGTGTGTATTGTCATTAAATCATATTCAGGATGCTACCTGTTAAATTCCCACAGAGAACTTCGACCAAAAATCTAAAAGGCTTAGAAAGTGAGGAGAGGTGCAGGGATATTTTTGTTTTGCTTTGTTTTCCTGAGGATTTAAAAAGAAAAACATACAGGATCTTTAAATTTCAGGTTGATACTTGATTTTTAAATCTAGTTCTAGCTTAAAAATCCATACGGACCTATACCTCTCTGTCCTTTGCTCAGATATTACACTGTCTTCTCTTCTGTCCCAAATAGGAGTCACACAATGACCATGGAAAGGATAAGAAAAATATATTGCAGAACAGTTTAAAATTACAGGATGAAAATCAAATTGAATAAATTTTACAATCGGTCTGATGCAATCAGGTAGAATATTTCCTTAAATTCATGGAATTATGAGTAATTTTTAAGAGGGAACAGAATAGTGATTGTATAGAAGTATGGTGCAAAAACGACTTATAGGAGCAAGTATGATTTAAAGGACTAATGTGATTCTTAGTAGCAGCTCAGTTTGAAGTAGTTAAATTGCTTTTTTTCAGTGATATTACAACTGGATGATGCTTCTACCATGTTTTTGAAAATTAATATGTAAATCAATTAGAAGAAAATGATGCTACAAAAATATTATCTACAGCATGGTGTATAAACCAACATACCATGCATAGCTCAGCAGTATATGCCACAGACAGCACACACTGTGCATATTTTTCTAGCATCATTTCAAACCAGCCAAATTAACTCTGATATTTTCATTTGGGAAAGAGCTATGAAGAAATGAAAAGGAAAAATGATCACCCACTTATCTTGCACAATCAGGCCAAGAGGTGGGCAGACAACAGGTTTCACTGCAAAACCCTTACTCAAGCTGTAAGGATTCTCCTTATGAGCACAATTTGAGAAATGAAAAGAATCTTACCACATTGTCTTCATGAACTGCTGAGCATACTGATTCAATACTGGATACTGCTGAACATAACAAAATATTAAGGCATTCAGGTGAGATACTCTTAGCTCTAGCAAATTACATGTTCACCTATTCACCAGGGCAAAGCATAAGAATGATTCTTCTAGAGGGTATATTGCAGGGCTTCTGTACAGGATTACACCCTCAGTTCAGATATTCTTTCATCAGAACTGACGATCAAATAAATTATAATATTTAAATTTTTTTCAAGAATATCCAGGATATGATAAGGGTGCCTTATTATAACATATTGCTGTACTGAATGATAAAACTCATTTTTTCTTCCCTTTACCAAAGGCTGCATTTCTCTTTCCTAAATTATGGCTTTTAGAAAAATCGTTGATTTTTTTTTTTTTTTTTTTTTTTTTCCCCCCTCTGGAAGCCAGTCCCAACTCATTACCTCACCTTATCTGATGACTGCTGGTCTGTAAACAGGGACTGTTATTGCCAACACCCCTTCCCTGCTCAAAAAACCTTGTCAGTGTCCTGACTGTACCATGGTCATCTTCCACATCATCTTCACTTGCTCAGCTTCTCTGACAAGAACTAGTTATCCAACACTTCTTTTTATATACAAAAAACCCTCACCCAAAATAGTAGCAGTGAGTGGTTTATAGGCATTATTAACTTTAAACATGAGTGGGATCCTATTAAATTAAATCGAATCAGGTATTACATGAAAATACTTCTGTTATTGCATGATCAGAACCCAAATCTTCACTATATGAATGTAAATATCCTGTCCCATATTTTCTACAGTTCTTGCTTCCTGGTTAATATTAAAAATCTAAACATTCAACTAGCTTATAAACAACATAAAAACTACATAGTAAACTTCTGCTCTAAGGAGCATGAACCAAACAAGAATAAAATCATCCAGCAAAAGTGAGTATGTGATGATTTATAGGAGTTGCCTACCTTTACTGCTTCAGTAGCTAGTAGTCCTGCAGTTAAATCCAAATAAATACACCCTTGGGGGCTACAGGAATGTGTAGGAAGGTCATAGCTCAACTTCGAACCAAAACTAAGCCAGGCTGGTTTGTTTGTTTAAAACAAATACTGTAAAACATAGATAAAGTATGGATCTGTCCTCCAACCTGGTGAAGGCAAAGAGAATCTTTCTTTTGATTGTAATGTGCTTAGGTATTAAGAGCCATTCTACTCAATAATATACAATGAAGAAAAATAACTTGAAAATATTGGAACTTAAAATTTTTTAGACTTCTATGTCAGGTATATAATACCTGAAACATTCTTTTCTATAGATGTGAATAAAGGGTTTATTAAAATTCCTTATATTCTGCATTAGAGAAATTTATATTACAATTTTAATTAGTTTATTATATGCTAGACATGAGTAAAAGATATACATTCAATCTCATTTTTGCAGCCCTAGTCAATTTCTTATTTCTTTCATTAATTGTACCAATTTCAGTATAATAATTTTTGAACTGGCAGAACACCAGTCCATCCATTTCTTGAACAGAACAAATGTGGACAGAGTTAAGTGCCAAAATTACAGTCAAGGTCCAAAAAAACCCCTTATTTAAAATTACTATATTTTAATGTATGTCAGCTTCACATTGATTGTAGACTTTCTCCATAATCAATATATCCTGACTTCTGCTAAACCCATTGAAGTCTTTAAAAACAAAAACCCAAAACTTCTGGGACAAAGAAGGTTTATACCTCAAGTAAGGTATAGTTGGGGAGATGTCTAAAGAGTTGCTCCATGGTTAGTTTCAAGCCAATTTTAATGAAGAAATTTAATAAAAAATCTGGAAGAAGATGTAAGCAACACTAATTAAAGTACTTTGGAGTACATTATAAAGACTAAGGGAGGTCAAAAGAATATGAAGAGCTTATAAATATTAGATGAATAATTAATGAGAACAGAAAGTGAGGTTGATCTGAACTCTACAATGTTACCCAGCAATAAAGAATAAAGGCAGTATTTTTCTAGCAGATGAACACAAAAGGCAGTGCTTCTCATAGCAGAGCAGGCAAAAAGTTAAATTGACAGGCAAAAGAAGCCTGGGGGTGGGTAGAACCATCTCAGACATTTTCTACAGTTTGCCTTCAAGTTAGTCCCAGATATTCCATGAGAAAGAGAAGAAAGATAAGACTTCCCCACTAAATATTTCCTGAATGGAAAAGGAATCTGAATGAACAATGAGCCAGAGTAGCTCATTTCTAGAGCAGCCTGCATATGGGGAGGAACATTAGCAAGGTCCCAATGCATACATGTGGTTCTCTGACAATCCTTAAGCAGTGGAGAATCCCTCAGAAATACAAAGCAGCAAACCTCTAGCAGCAACCTCTAGGTTACTGAAAATTCTGCCAAGGCAAGACATTCAACACAGGTTGTTTGTAACTGGTTTTATCCTTAAAGAATCACAATCCATCCTGACTTCTGTAACTAAAGCACAACTCTGAGAAACAGAGCTGTGTCAGAAAAGGCTTTGTCCCCTTTTTGCTGACACAAGTCAATTGATGTATCTATATGATCTTCCCCCTCAGTTTCAGCATCTACAGCACTGCAGTAGAGTCAAAGAAAACCAGCAAAAGACCATCACAAATCCATATTACTGCCTAACAGCCAAACCCCTCCAAACTGTTCTACTTCCCAACCTCTTGTGCTCCAGGCACCAGAGCAGAGGATCAGAGATACCGTTGCAGCCAATGGAGATAATCACAGTGGAAAAGACTTTTTTCTTGAAGAACAGCAGCCTATGAAAAAGCCCATGTTGGAGCAGAGGAAAAGTGTAAGGGGGAAGGACTGAGAAAGAAACCACTAAGTACTGACTGCTGTATCTGATCCTTCCTTCACTTCTCAGGGGTGGGTAAAGAATAGAATGAAGGAATCAAGTCAAGCACGGGAGAAAAAGAAAAGGTAGTGCCTCAGTATTTATCTTGGTTTCTCACCTTCTGATTCCATTTTAGCCCATGTCAGTAACTGACAACAATCTCCGTGCCTTTACTTTGACTCATGAGCTTTCTCATCCCATTTTCTCTCCTTGTGCAGCTGCAGAGAGGAGAGTTTGTGGCTAGGTGGGCATTTGGCCCTTAGCCAAGGTTACATGCCAGAACAAAATTAGCTTACTTCCTCTAATGAGAATCCTTCTTTGGGATGTGAGATCTGAGTTCTGGTCAATAGTTTGAGCATCTGCCCTCTAACAGCCCAAAGGACCTTCACATGTTCCATCTGCAAACTAGAAAAAAGACTTAAATGCTTACTAACACAACTGTTCTAGAGCTATTTGACAGACCTACCCAATAAGAGGAGGCCTAAAATGTAATTGCCTCTACATAGATGACATCTAGTAATCTGAATGAGTTTTGGTCGCTTGCAGGTCGCATAAAAAACCAGAAGAACCAGTACACAAATACAGACCATTATTTTCTATACAGAATTCAGTCTCTTCATCACCCCTTTCAATTCTTTCACCCTCTACTCTTTCCTCTGCCTCCCCAGCTACTTCTAAAATATTTACAGAAGCTTACGAAAGTTATTTAAAAAGGAAACAGTGATACTATCAATATATGCATAAAATGAACCTAAGTAACCATATAATCTTTTTAGTGTGACCTTCTTCACCTCCCACCCTCCCCTTCTATTTGTTGTGCTCACTTGTTCTGCCATATCTAAAATTTGACTTGTATGCTTCTCCAGGCAGAAACTATGTCTTCTTTGCTTTGTGAAGTCTGTAGCATATTTAGTCCTGGGTGAGAAACATTATCTTCAGTCCATGATGTTTCTCATGTTTTCAAAGAAATTTTAATCTGTATAAGAATATAAAGCATTTCAAGTCAAGAGGCAAACTGCTGTGTCTGTGGGACTGTACTTGAAAGAAGGACTATTATAGACTTGCTTATGCTTTTGATTTTTCTGCAGAAATCTACTTCTGCTCATAGTCAGAGATAAAGTATTTAGCTAAATCAAATCTCCATTTCATCCTTGCTATTTACCATGGAATGGAGTCCAACTCAGGTCCTTGATTTTCCTCAGTCAGTAACTGACATAAAATGAGCACCCTAGAAACAGGAGCACCTGTTTCAGGTGTTTTCTCTTTGACTAAAAATT
This sequence comes from Calypte anna, assembly GCF_003957555.1. Taxonomy (NCBI): domain Eukaryota; kingdom Metazoa; phylum Chordata; class Aves; order Apodiformes; family Trochilidae; genus Calypte; species Calypte anna. The sequence goes on from NC_044246.1 coordinate 73,803,284, forward strand.
CTAGGAATGTGAAAGTTTCAGAATCAAATATCACGTTTTCTAGAAATGTTTGCTGTGGCACATTTACATGTAGTTGCTTAGGAATATGATATAAGCACTGGGCTCTAACCTAACTGAGTTAGTTAATGGTTGGTAGAGTTAGGTTATGGTTGGACTCAGTGATCTTAAAGGTCTTTTCCAACTTGAAGAATTCTGTGATTTCCCACTTTAAAAATTCATCACTGGTGGTTCCTCGACAGCTCTGGTCAATAATTTTAAAATTACATCATGAACAATAATAAACTTGAGGAGAATTAAAATACAGCTAAGTACTTCTGCTAAATCTGAATCAGACCTTACTAATTTATGATTACAGTGTGAAGATATCCATAAAGAGCAGGATAATTATAGCAGGAGGGTGTATTCAGTCACACCTTTGCACCCTTTATTTCCTTTTTATGTGCTCAGGCTGCTTCTAATACTTGTAGCTTTTAGGATCCTAGAATGAGACATTATGGTCTCTGTGTTTCCTCTAAACACACTCGAATCAGAGCTTAACTCAAGACTTCAGGTTTCACTGTTGCTTGGAATGCCTGGAATTTCCTTTCTCTTTCAATAGCTGTGTTGTACCTCCTGTAATGGAACTTCAGCTTCACATCATATTTAGTTAGGACACTGTAAGATTATCCAATTGTTAATTGCCTTATCTGCCTACATAAATAAGAGAGAACACCATTCCTTTCTTGGCTTATATTACAGTAAGCCCAAAATATCATTGTCTGTAAAGAACTCATTTAACTTTTGCCTAAAAGACAGGATATATGCTCCTGCATCACACTGTGTCTTTATTGATCTGCACCAACTCTTAAGAAAAATATTAATTATCATCCTAAACTATGCCTGCAGTACTTCAATTTTCCTTAGAACTCTACCTTCCAAGTATTGAATATCATCTTTGACAGATTTGCAGACCTAAAGTAATATTACACAAATTATTTCTTATTTCCTAAAGGTTCGTATTTGACAGATGATTGATTTGCTTATTTTCAGAGCTTATAAATAAATGTTCTACATTTTACAAGGTCGTCATTTCCTGGGCTGAAAAGTACTATATTGCACCAATTGCTATTGGGACATTAAGTAATTGCCAAAACATTTTAAAAAGGTGCTTTCTAGAGAGAAAACCTTTATGGGTCTTTTCCCCTTGCGGAGAAAAGGAGGACATAACACAGCTTTCCATATGTAATTATAAAGATCAGACTCAAATATATGGAATCAGAATTCCAAAATGGTGAATTAATAGATTCGTTTGACACAAAGAAATAAAGTTTGGTCTGATCTGTTGGAGAGTGAGAGGGAGTACTGGCTATTTTGGTAATTTTAGAAGAAAAAAAAAACTACTTGGTTACATGTGAAATATGCACTGTACTAAAATTAAATAATTTTTTTATATAACAGCAGGGTTTAAACATAAAGCTAAATGTATTATTCTATATGTGACTTGAATGCCTTTCAAACATAATGATTTGAAGTCAGATAAACATAATGATTAGAAGTCTGATCTCAAGATGTGAGGGCATAAGGCAGTGTAGCTATGCACAGGGATCTGCATCACATGTCTAAAAATGTGCCATCTTTCTGCAATTAATCTCTGCTAAAATATATGGATAATATGGTACATTAGGCTATAATTTAGGTTCTATCGATACTCATCAGTGAAGAATACTGTGAAAAAATATTTTCTCCTTTAATTCTCTGTATTTTGGCACCAGATATAAAATTCCAGGGATGTTGCCTTCTGGTATGAAGAGTTATAAAATCTCATGCTTATAATTATTTTAATTTCAATAGGAAGCAGCCAGAAAACTCTCATCTTCTATGCTAGGATTTTGCTCTAATCTCACAGTTTGCTAAAGCTGTTTCTATATTACAACATTTAATTACTTCACTGCTGTCTTTATTAGTTAATTTTATGTTTTAAAAATTAATTTATTTAAAGAAATGTTAAAATTATAGTAGACAATCTAGCAGTAGAAACTGCATTTCAAAAAAGCCTTAATTTTTAAAATAATATTTGAAAGTTGATGGATTTCTTCCACTGGTTCTCTTGAGAGAATTATTCTAATAACTCTAAGTGCATCTGAGTGAAAACCCTGAGGTTTTATTAATCTCTTTCATAGAGTGCAAGACACTTCTGGGGAACTCTAAGAAACATTCATTGATTTTTTTTGTTTGTTTGTTTCTCAGATACTGCAAGGTTCTGCTATCCTAAGGGTAATGCTTAAATGTATGGTCATTCTTAAAATTGTAGTTCAAATTCTCCAGCTGATACTTTTCCAAGCCTGCTCAGCATGCGACTGAGCAATAAACCCACAGTGATTAAAATAGCAACCCTGTCAAGTGTAGATAAACCCAAAGTTCAGACAGGTAAATATCCTAAATTGAATCTTGGAAAGGTAATACATCTCTAGCGATCATTAGAAAACACATCAAATCTTTGCCAAAATAATCTTTACACTTTCATGGAGAAACTTGCATGAATTAGAAAAAGAAGATACCCCAAAGTGTGATTTCTTCAGCTGGGACATCATAGACCACAAAAAAAAGAGGGTCTTGCATTTTCTATCTATATTTTATAGCTACTGCTTACAGTATCACTTTTTCCTCAAATAAAGTCAGTAAATAATTTACTAGCTGTGGTCCTCCCATTCTTTGATCATAAATAGATATTGGGGTTTACTATATTGTAAAACAGTTTTTATTATTATTTATTGGTTTTAGTATATTGTAAAAGAAGAAAACAATTGAAAGTATTTTGCATTCTCAGTGTTAAATGTCATGGGAATACTAAAGAAACTGTTAACATTTTCACAAACGAGATATTCAGTAGGAAGTCAGAAATTATGAGTACAACTGAAGATCAGTTCTGACTACAGTTGAATGGACTCCAACTAGTTAGATTAGCTGATAACTAGCAGGTTTAGGCCAATTTGAACTTGGAAAGAATATTAACAGAAGAGACAAACACATGAAAGCAAATGTCAAGAAGTTATAAGTATACTGTTGTATGTGTAAAGAAATCATAAGCATATTCCAGATGAGACCAACTAATCCAGAAAGCAGTTTTGCTGCAGTCTATAGGTTATGCAATGATATATACTTTGCATCATAACTAAAAATACAAAAAACAAAAAACCAAACAAAAAGCCCCCAAAGAAACAGAGTCAAACAAAGGATTAATTTGAAAAAGTAAGATAATGGGCAGATTGTGACAATAGCTGTCAGCAGACAGCAAAGGAAAAGGTCACAGAGGGTCTGACAAACAGAGCTGTGTCCCTAACTTGTCTGACATAAAATTTGATGAAAGGAGATAAGAGGATAATCTGAATGAATTCAATCTTCATTCTCTCTTAAAAACCAACCTCTTTCTAATAGTGACCACTCCAATATATGCACAAATTCATATTTACATATAAATGTATACTTTCTGTCAGAATATATTAAAAAAACCCACTAAAATCAGAAATAGTTAAGACTGAAAGTTTTTAATTAATTTTCTAGCTTTACCTGGCAAGGGAGGAGAAGTCTGAAAGACTAGAATGAATTAACTGCTTGTTTCAGGAACATCTTTTGACTATTTGTAATTTATGCTGGAAAACCAAAAGATTTGTATACATTTTATATATAAAAGTTAACATACAATATAGTTCATTTAGCAGGTAGATATATACTAGGGTATGTGTACACTACAGACCTAAAGGGCACAGTAGAACTCTACATGCTTCCTGTACCATTGAAGTACTGAGATTCAAATAGAGAAAATATTAGACCTGTCTGATGGAGTGATAATAAATTAATAAATGCTCACAGAAGGCCTAAAAAGGTATTATCAAGAACTCTCTATATTCCTACTATTTTCCTTACATGCAAAGCCCACTTCTTGTCTTAGTTGTCTGCATGGGTTAATAAACTTTTTTCTCTTATGGTACCATACCCACCTGCAGAACTTTTTGTATCCCTACTAGAGGCCTGAAGTGAGCACTGATTTGCAACAAACCAAGGCTTACCTTTATAATAATGCATTATATAAAGAATCACTCCTGTCTGGTACCTATTAGTGAAATGAAAGTACTGTTAGCAGCCATATTCTGTTATCTGATTAGAATTCATCCTTAGACAGCCATGTAATTTTTCTATTAACAGGAAGATAAAAAATACTGTGTTGAAAGTATTAATGGGCATGTCTTTATGTGACTGAATGTAAGAACATCATCTCTCTGTAGTTGGAGATAACTCCTTTTTGGTGACTATTAACATCTTTGGGGTGACCCTTATCTGACATGAACAAGGAGGTCCATGATGGAAACCCCATTTGATACTGATTAGTTTTGAAATCTTTACCAATCAAAACTCCTCCGCTCCTGGTGACACTCCTTACTCATCTACAAACTGACTACCATAGCACAGTCAAAAGATAGACTTGTAATTTTCAGGTATTCCTCAAATAAGGGAGTATTTTCCACTGCCTAATTATAAACTCAGTTTTAATAAATAAATGGAGACAGTTCATAGAGACAGACATCTCAATCAGGGCACATCATTAAAATAAATTCCTGATGCCTAGGAGAAGGACAGTGTCACATCTATCTTCAGCAAAGGTCCAGGAGGAAGATCCAGGGAATTACAGGATTAGTAAATTCTTTCACAGTCTCTGGAAAGATTATGGGAAAATCCTACTGGAAGCCACTGTCAGATAGAAACAGGACAAAGTATTTCAGAAGAACCAGAGGAGACTTACCAAGGAGAAAATGTATCTAACCCACTATACTTTCAGTGATAGTAATACTAGTTCTGTGGATGAGAAAAGAACAGCCAATCAGAGATCATCAAGAGAGTCAGAGAACCAGAGTACATGGTGTAGAAGACAAAAATGAAACAGCTGGATTTCAGCCTGCAGATATAAAGTATGGAAGATTTAATTACTGTTTTCAGCTACCTGGCAGGCAGACAAGTTCAGATTCTTCTTGGAGATGAACAGAGAAAGAGACCAAAATAAATTCTTTCTAAACAGAGAAAGGACCAAATAAATTGTATCTGGACATAAAGACGTTTTTAGATTGAGAGTGTTTAAGAATTGGAACATGTTACAGGGAAGTTGTGCCATCTCTGTAATTGGAGATGTCCAAAAATTGGGCATGGCTCTGAGAAACCTTCAAAGTTCTCCTGCTTTCAGTGTTGGGAATAGGAGCAGATGACAATCAGAAGTCTCTTCCAACACAGTTTATGCTATAATTCTGTTCTATGCTCTAGGAGACGTGTTTACATGAGAGGACAACACTGAGGTGAACAGCATCTGCTAATGCCCTCAAGTGGGCATAAAATTGCTACATAACCTGCCTGAAGGAGTTAATATGCATGTTGCTCTTCTGTACAATGATGTAGGAAATATAGATTATATGCAAGTTTGTCTTCAAGCATGAGGTTCAGCAGTGAGTTGTGCAATGGAATAGATTGCTAAAGAAATTGGGGGAGCCTGGCCTCTCTGATGTGTATGACCCATAAAGTATTACAAGAATTTCCAGGAGCTTGAGTTGAGATGTTTTGAAAGGACCAGGCAATAATATTGATATTTTCAGTACAGGATATTTATGCATCTTAAGGCAGACATATCAGAAATACAAAATGATTAAATATTGTATAGGAATATATAGTGCCTACATAAAAATATAGGAATATGTTATTATTTAGAATGTAGGGAATTATTATTGTTATTATTTAATGTTAAGTACATTAAGAAAAATATTTTTGTAAGTTTATCCATGTGAAACTAATTTTTTTAGTATTAGAGGGAACAATACATCTTGTTCATTCAGTCAGACAATTACCACTACTACTTAGCCAAGTAGAAAATAATCTCTCAGGAGCACTGTTCTGCTTTTGAACAAAACAGGTCATGTGGGAGATAAATAATATATTTATGGTGGAAGCACTCCTAGTCTGTAACATCTGTGTTAGCAAAGTTGATAAATATGGTCACAGTCATAATAGGCCCATTTGCAGACTGTCCAACAAGTTAAATATAACTCTTGGTAATTTCAATGAACGAAATCCTTTCTTCCCCTGTGGTCCATTTCAAAGCATTTCCAGTATCTACCTTGAATGTCTGCTACCTGCATGGTCTCAAAGCAAAATTTATGTATTTATTTTAAGTACCATCACTTCTGAAATTTATATTATTAAAAAAAAAAAAAAAAAAAGCTAGGAAGGAAAATTATGAAATACATAAAATATGGTACAAACAAATCTGCATGGCCAAGCCAGCATTGCATCTTGTTTCTGTCAATATCACTTTCCTTTAACACACAACTAGTTTAATACTAACAATTTTTAAGTAATGTGATTTTGTAGAAGGTAAGCAGACAATAAAGTACAGTATCTAAATCCACACCAGAAGATACAGATGCTAAAGTTAGTTTTCACAGCCCAAATTAGCTTTTACTTGGCCTAAATGTGCTGTGTTGCAAGCATCTGTTGCAAGGAGTCTACAAATCTCTCTGGGTTCCAATAGGTTCCCTGTCCTTCTATTTCTGAGCAGTAATTCTAGTTATACGAATACTTGGCCAATATACCCCATAACTGAGTTGGGTTTTGTTTATCCAACTATATAGCGATTTTGCTTGAAGATGTGATATATATTTTTGAAGAGAAAAAAATGGGAAATACAAGGTGCTATGCCTGAGATTATTAAGAATACAGACCTACAATCAAATATGAGTAAGCGATCATTTCTTTTTTTGATGCAGATGACCAGCATCATCTGTGTATTCTCCTTTTGCCTTTATCATTGATTGTATGGTCAAATTCATCAGTTTAAATTAACTTCACAGAATTTAATCTATCACATATTATCTTCCCACAAGGATAACCTAAGAATATTTATCATTACATTAGTATCCGTGGCAAAGGATAATGTAAGAAAAAGGAAAACAACAAACAAAACAAAACAAACAAAAACCCCAAAATACAAAAGGCGTAATTTTATGGCTCTATCCTTACTACAGACTGGAGTGCATGAAATTAATTTTGCCATTAATATTAATATTAGCAGTTCTAGCTTTCACCAGCATAATTTTTCAGATGGCAGTATTTTTATTTTTTTAATAGTTTGGGAAAATTACTCTTCTCACTGTAAGCATTTAATGGTGTGTGCATAGAGTGATCATGTCTATACGTGTAAAACAGGTAGTTTCCTAGTACAGCTTCTATGCGCATGAAAAGAAATTATTAAAAAAATTTCCAAAAAAAATTTTGTCTGAATCTGAGTTCAATGAAAGTGTAGCAAGAAATATGTAAGAGTTCTCTAGGTCTCTCAGAGAGAGAAATCTGAAAGAGGGGAACCCTTCTTTATTTCCTGTATTTTCTTTCACAAGTCTCTGTAACCATAAATTTTATTTGTTCCATGAAATCTATTATATAGCAAAAAAAAAGGAAATATTTTCATTTTGTATTTAGAATAATCTAAATTCACCAAGATTAACACTTATTTCAAGCAACAATAACTGAAACCAAGTTAACTTTCTTATACCTTCTACTGATTTAATTTTCTGTCTATATCTATGCCTATAACAAGAGAAGTTTTTCTCACAAGAAGGAACTGGTTGGTGACCAAAGATGCAAGTCAGCTGCTTTACAACAAGAACTACCTTTTTGTTTACATTTTACTTGCTTGGAAATAATTCCTTCTGGGCTCCAGGCTATAGGGTGCTGTAAACTAATTACTACATGCAAAGATATTTTGTCTGTCATATAGAGCTGCAGGGAAGCATATTATTATTCACCACTCTACTGAGTGAAAAAAAAAAGAAGAGTACAGTTGATGCCTATTCTACTTTATTACTTCAAAACAATATAATGTTCTGTAATCTTCTGAAGCAGCTAGTAATATAACTTTGTTTTAAAAGAGATTTTTTCGTTTGGTTGGATTTTTTTATAGTGTGTATCATGAAACAAAAAATAATGGGATTATTCTCATGAAGAAATAATTTTACAATTATATGACTGTCATATTAGCAACCTCTCCAACACTGCCTTAGTATTCTTTCATTCTTTCCATCCTGTTATAATATAAAACTACAATAATTATGGTCAGTTTCTATACTAATTAAACTGATATAAACACCTTCCACTGAGAACTGATTGCAAATCAAGAGTTTTTTCTGTAATTATAAGCTTGATAGCATAGTGAGCTCCTCCAGTAAAACAAACAAAAAAAAAGTATTATTTTATCTTTCTAATGCTTGCAGAATGGTTTTAAAAACTCTGAGTATTTAAAAGATAGGTCCAGCTGAGACACAAATGTCATGACTGTAGTGACTGTTATTTTATTGTAACAGTGGACACAGATTTACTTTGGGAGATGAATTAGCTATAATATGAATATTCACTTATTCTGTCAATAAAAAAGTCAGCCATTCTCAGATTATTGTATACATTCATATATTAGGCTGCAGTGCTAGATAACAAAAAACCTAATCCTCTTTAAAACAAATAAATATAAATTATTTTAAAATTAATGTTTTAAAATCTGTTATTAGGAATCATTAATCTTATAATTAATGCAGAGTCTATATGCTGAACAGTATGGCTGAAAAGAATGGCAGTGGTTACTCACACCTGTATTTTATCAGACTTTAGTAAGGTACCATTTGAAGTACTACTTTACATAAAGACACAGGGATAGATTTTGAGGGTGATTTACCAAATTCTTGGAGACTAATGGATGATGCTGGAACCTTGAAGCTTATTATCATTTGAACTACATTTTACCAAAAAAAGTGGGCTTGATTATAAAGTGACATAATATTTTGAACCAAATAACATTTTCACAAATTTATATTCTTTGGGGATAAAATTATTCAAGTTTGCTACTCTGGATCTCAATGACTGGCTGCTCTCCAGTCATATTTAGAGATATATTAGCTAGTTTCACCAAGTCAAAAGCTTAACTCTTTCCCTAGCATTCCCTATGCATTTTCTCCCTAGTATTCTACTTTGAGCATTCTTTCACCAACTTTAGCTTTTTAAATTCTCTAGTTTATTTCATTTTCAGAAAGTTATCCATGCTTTTAATTATCAACAAAATGACAAAACACTCCATGATGTTTTTATAATTCTAACTATGATATGAACAGTGAAAGTCATATTCAAAATTGAGTAGTAGAAACAATTAGCACAAAAAAATCCAAGTTCTAATTACAGCTAAGAATATTTAATTTGAAGAGAAAGAAAACCTGAATTAGTCTTTGAACAGGTCAAGAGGTGGTTCATGAGAAGTTATCCCAGATTTCTATATTCTGTACCCAAATAGCTTCAAACACAGTTCTGAAATGAAACTTTGCTTCAGTTCTATTTGTACTATAAACACTGATTAAAAAGAAAAACTTCTAGACCTATACAAATATCTAGACATTTGTATATCTAGAAAATATTAACATTATTTTTTCTAGAAGGGGGACTATAGCAGAGTAAAAGACTACTTTTCTAGAAGAACAAGTGCAGAGTCCTGCACCTGGGAAGGAAAAACAAAATGCAGCAGAACAGGTCAGGAGGTGATCTGCTAGAGAGCAGCCCCATGGAGAAGGACCTTGGAGTCCTGGTGGACAACAAGTTATCCACGGGGCAGCAATGTGCCCCTGGGGCCAAGAAGGCCAATGGTATCCTGGGGTGCATTAGGAAGAGAGTGTCCAGCAGATGGAGGGAGGTTTCTCCTTCCCCTCTACTCTGCCCCAGTGAGACCTCACCTGGAGCATTGCATCCAGTTCTGGGCTCCCCAGTTCAAAAGGGACATCGTACAGTGGTGGGATATGAGGATGATGAAGGGACTGGAACAGTCGCCTTAGGAAGAAAGGCTGAGAGGCCTGGGGCTTTTTAGTCTGGAGAGCAAAAGATTGAGAGGGGATCTAATTAATGTGTATAAATACTGAGGGCTGGGTGTCAAGAAGGAAGGGACAACCTCTTCTCACTTGTGCTCTGTGATAGGATGAGGGGCAATGGATTCGAGATGGAGCACAGGAACTTCCACCTCAACATGAGGAAGAATTTCTTTATTGTGAAGGTCACAGAGGCTTGGGACAGACTCCCCAGACAGGTTGTGGAGCCTCTTGCTCTGGAGACTTTCAGTTCCCATTTGGATGCATTTCTGAGTGACCTGCCCTAGTTTTGGTCCTGCTGTGACATGGAGGCTGAACTCAATGATCTTCAGAGGTCCCTTCCAACTCCTGACATTCTGTGATTCTGGGAAGCCTAAATATTAATATTCAGTTTTGGCCTACATCTGATCACAATAGGGTTTGTTTATATTTAAAATTGTTTCACATACTTGAATGTGAAAATCTTCCAAGATACCATTCTTTCTGTTATTAATTAGTCCCTTTTATTTCTGTATCATATCACACTATTAACTCACACAACCCAGAATCTGATCTCTTATTGTTTTCTTCTCTGCTTGGCCGAAGTGCACATGAAAAATGGCAAGATGAAGGCTCGTTACTGTTGTTAGGTGGGTCATGGGCACCCATGCTATAACTTTCAGGTATAGGAAAATTAGTTGTAAACCCAACAGGTCATGTTCAGCCTGTTGCTATCTACCCAATTAGAACTTCCCTTCATTTCTTCAGTCTGTAGTACTTCCTGTAAATAACTTAAAAGTTATGTCTCTACTAGTTTAAGATTTATTATTTTTTAAATTTTTAATATATTTTCCTTTGTCCAATCTTTACATGTTATGAATAAAAGAAACTAATACTGCCCAAAAAGGGTGCACTGCTATCTAAATGAAAGCTGAACACTCCTTGGTGCTAAGAACATCAAAAGAATGGCAACTCCAGAGAACAGTACGCTTCATTTATATGTTTTGTCCATTATGTAATTTTGGTTATGTGTAAGAGTCTGTTCCTGCTTCCATGAAGATTTCTAAGAAGGCAGAAGATGATACAACCCCACTCAACAAATGGAATGAATCAGTTGAGGTAAACCAATTGCAAAACAAAATTGTAAAGGAGGAATTTCTTAAGGAAAAAAAGGAATATTAGTATTATCAAGATATTTCTTTACCTATAAAAACTGTTTACTTTAATTATTGTTATTGCTGTAGCTATTACAATGCTGTGATTTCTTAATCCAAATTTCTGGAGAAAGAATGGAGAAGAACAGTGCAGTGCATTTGGAAAACTGGATCTTAAATTTCTGAGTTTTGTGTAGATTATGGATTCACATCTGGTATGGATCTGAGCATATCATAGCATTCACTCCTACTCAGATTAATCAGTGTTTGATTCTCCTGCACAATACATCTTTTGAAAAAAATTGATTCTGTGATTCCCTAAAGATTTTTTCATGTTCTCTGGAAGGTCAGTCTAATCATAATTTCTTTTGTATATATTTTCTGGAAATACATTAGAAAACAAAAATGTTTTATATTTGACAGATTATTCCTTATACTGACATCAGTTAGGAGATACTGAATCCTAATGATGGTTTTGATGAACTGCACTATACATGTTTGACATACTTTTCAACTAATGGCAATGTAAGCCTGAAAACAATGTTAAAAAAGGAGAAAGGCACTCATACTCTATTACTATAATGAATGCATACTCATAAATGCCTCTCCTGAGAAATTAACTATTTGGAAGCAATCTCTCAGAATTATGTATAAAATGACACTTGAGCAATTTATTAAATAGTTTAGTGAGGCTATAATTTTCAAAGCTCTTAGTTAACTGCTTATTTTATTCTGAATAGGGTAAGACCTCAGTTCTCCATAAGCATTTAATAGGAAAGAATGACAAGAGCTAGGTATCTGTAAACAAAAAATTAAAATGCATGGATGCCTTACGTGGTGGACTAAATGGATGCAATTATCACAGGATTGTATAAAAATGAGGCATTCAGAATCACCACTTGTCCACTTGCTGAAGAAAAGCAAATAAGAGCTGTATAATCAGAAAAGTGTGGTCTGTTCTTCAGTGAACATTTCTATCAAAATGAAGGGTTCAGTTTTAAGCCCTCTGGGCTGATGGTCGTGTTAAGTTCACCCATTCTCCTAAGGCAAAGTAGTGCATTTACTGATTGTATATTCCACATAGGTAGATAATTGTTTAAATATTACATACTGGTTTCTTTGGTGTGTAAGTGGGGAAGAGGTTGGTAGGGGGGAAGGGCCTGGGGTGCAGGTCTTTACTTTTGGTTGCTGTTTTTGGTTTTTTTCGGAGTGGAGCCTGTGTGGACATGTACAGTTGGCTTAAACCTTTTGGCAGGTTAAATGAACACATTCAGTAGCTTTGTTCTGGCCCAGCTGTTTATTCTACTGAGCTAATCTAACCTAAAACTACTACGATTGGCAATGATGCTTTCCAGTTCTGAGAAGCAGAAAGAAAGTGAAAAGAGCAATAATTAATTCTATTAAGTCAAGCAACAATCGATACCAGTAATGCATGATCACTAGATCCCTTGAGAAAACTGAGAAAACAATCAATTACAGTTCATGCTCTTAAGGATTCCACTTAATCATATCTTAACATTCACTCAGCTATAAAATTCCTCATGGTCTAAGGCAGTGCAAGTTTTCTTTTCCTTTATCTATAGCTGATAACATCAGTAAAATCAGGCAGCTCAAGAAATACTGCCTATTCCTTCCAACTTTGCCTGAGCAGTTATTGTCTACATGAAACAGAAATAGTTTTTCATATTTTACAATCAAGCAAGAGGAAGCTGGCAACTAGAGAAATACATGCTTGTTCAGTTTTTTTGTATAATTTGACTCTGCACTTTAAAACCTCAAATACTTTTTTTTTTTCACTATAAATAAGGAAGGCCTACTCAGGACTATAAAAAGGATTATCATATTGTCACAAACATTCCTCAAAAGATTCAACCTGATTTTTAGTTTTAGAGCATAGACTAGCCACAAAAATGAAAACAGACAGTAAGGAAGAGATAAAGGGTAAGGATATTGATTATATTTCTTTCTTATTCATTTTAAAACGCAAAATATCCCTGCTTCAAAATTTAAAGAAAAAGACCAAAAATATTTTGTAATAACTTACTCTTCAAGTCATATTCTCCCTGTAGAAACACACATATCATTAATTTTGATTTATTCCTTAAAAATAAACAAACCAAAAACCAACCCAAGCTTTCATCAAGCAACAGAGAACAAAATCATCATTAATTATGAAGAAACTAATGAAGAAACTAATTTATCCATGCTTCTTTGATTAAGGACTGACAGAATGGACCCAAATCTTACTGTAGGTCACTTGGATATAACACTATTCATCCAAGTTTACATTGCTTTATATTATGAATTAATTTTGCCTTGCTGCAAAGCAAGTTCTTATACATACATACTCAATGGCAGAGTGGCTTTAAATTTGAGAATAAATCAGGAAAAAGTTCATTCAAAAGAACAGTATAGTTTTCTGTAAATGAAGCAGTCATAACACATTAGGAAATTCAGCAAAAATATTTTCACCTGGCCACAAACTCTCTTTTCTTGCTGTTCTTTAAAGTAAAACCAAAAGGCAGTGGTTAAACTATTGCACTGATCTTTTTTGACCTGAAAAAAGATGTTTGAATTTTAATCAACTAAAGGAAAAAAAAAATTAAAATGATGCAAATAACTGAATGTCCCAATAGATTTTTTTGGATTAATTTGATGAAAATGCAAGCAGCATTATTTTATGCATCAAGCAACTAAGCCACATTTTTGCTTTATGAAGTATTCTCAGTCAAAGGAAAAGCTGCCACTAACAATTTAACTAAACATATTTGCTTTTATGTCACCATTTAGGATTATGTAAGACTGCATGAGACACAGCAAATTCATATCTGGATTGCCCCATCAATGTTTTAAATTTATAGGTGCTAAATCTAATGAATCTATGCAGTCAAAGATAATATATGGTAAATATATGCTTAATTTACACAAAATTACTAGTTATCATATAAAATATATACTATCACATTAACTTTTATGATTAGTTATGTGCACAAATTATTTTATGTGCATTTTAATGCCTTTTTAAAACTCAATGTCAAAATTACATACAAGAAATAAAAGTAGAATAATTTTTGTTTGTGTGTTTTTTAAATAATGACAGCAGAGTAAACAGGTAGACATTTTTAAAGATACCTATGCACACAGTTTTTCCAATTTTTAGACTTAAAAAAGGAAGGTGACACTTATTATAGATAAAACTGCTTGAACATCAGCAGTAATTCAACATGTTTGGAAAAAAACCCAACCTTTCCTAAACTGAAAGTTACCTGTACTTCATTAAGAACCAAATTTTAGTTTTGTTTTGGATTTTTTTCTTTTTTTTCACAATGGTGTCTTCAACTGACAAACACATCAATGAAACTTTTAAATGAAATTTGTTTCACCAGAGTGAAAACCTACCTGTTTACCACTCTGTCTGTCATGATTTAGAAATTACTTTAATCAACAACAGTTTTCAGTCTCAACACATGCTGTTTAACCTAATTGAGCTGCTACACATAAATTTGCAAGCCAGGAAATATTAACAGGGAAGCAGGGAAAAAACTTACCTAATTGTCACTTACTACAATAAAATAAATATTCAGGTGCATATTCTGAACCAACTTAGATGACAGTTGCAGCTTTTGTTTCATAATGGTCATTATGCCAGTAACATTCATAAAGGCCCAAATTCAAGGCCGTATTTTTCACCATTGCTTCAAATACTAACTCAATAAACTCAGGAGAACATTTACCCCATACGTGTTCATGTCTTTGAGCTATCAGTTTCTTCTACTTAGCTGCATTCCATGTTATCTTTGCTATTTTATATGTTCAGATGGACCTTGGCTAACATCAACAGAAGTTTATGGAACTATTTTCCTTGATCTTTAGTGACCCTGCAGAGCTAAAGTCTGTAGTAATATTTCCCAAATCTATGAACTAAACTGTGGATTTACACAACAGGAATTTACACAACAGACATTGTAAACGGGTTAATGAAAGGCATAGGACATGAAATAAATTGACATTTCACAGCACCATCTATGAGGTAGATTTATTATTTCACTAAAATTGCCATTAGTAGAAATATTCTTATTAATGAAGTATAGTAAATATTAACATGAAAAATTAATACTGTCTGCTATTTTCCACACTGATAAATCCTTATTTTTATTCTCTACTCTAGACTAGGGAAATATAATGAAAGTTTCTAAAAAAATATATCCTTTTTCTGACTAGTACTAACATTTCATATAAAACTATGAAAAACACCTGGAAGTTGAAAAACTCAAACAAAATTGAAAGTTGTCCATACACTACAGGGAAAGTTTCTTTATAACCTACCAGTTGCTTTAAACATGAAGCATTGCCTGAGATGCAATTGCATTTCTAATCATTATAGCTCTATTACAAAGCACTCACTTTCAATTTTAATCTGAGACAAGTTGCAGAGGTTAATTATAAATTTCTTTAAAAAATTAATTAAATTCTCTTTTCTGCTTTAAATTTGCTACTTTCAATTTGATTTAATATTCCTTCCTCTTCTGCATGCTGAAAAAAAATATATAAGAAAGGCTGATTTATCTTCTCCACATAATTCTCTCTTCCTATAATTTTACCATTTCTATTTTTATAGCCTTGCACAGTAATTTGAACAGGTTTACTGTTTTTAAAAGGACATTTTAAATATTGTAAAATTTGCATTATTTTAGCCCCAAATAAGAAATATTTTGAATTTTTATTATAATAAAATTGTAAACATTTGAACTGCAGTTGCTATCTTTCTCTCACATGGCAACAAAAAGCCCTGTGCTGTACCACATTATAAAATATAGGAGAATTTCACACTTCGGAAAATGAAATTCATCTATTTTACACAAGAAATAGAACTATGTAAACTGCACTGATCAATATGATTCAGCTCATTCTGTCTGAAGAATGCTATTATGTATTTTCTTATGGTCTATAAGCTAAAAATGCCTGCACTATTACTGTAATGAATCTCAACAGATTTTGTAGTGTTCCTTAACTGAAATAAATTTTGGCAAGGTGGGCTGAGTTCTCAGAAACTAGTGTACTAAAGTACTTATCAAGCAGAGGGTTGGACCAGATGAGCCTTGAGGTCCTTTACAACCTGACATTCTACCATTCTATGATTCAGACACATCCTCAAAGAGTACATTTACTCAGTCTTCCTATCTGAAGGAATCTCAATATCCTACGTAGAAATTGGTAGATGCACAGACATTGAGTTAATTTAATAAATTTTTTAATTAAAACATATTATTTTAAAGTAAAGATTATTTTAAAGTCTTAAATATTATGATAACACATCCTCTGTTTGTCTATATGTTCAAACATATGTTTAGGAAAAGTGCCCAGGAACTGTTTGGCATGGTTTTATACAGCACTGTGTAATGCTGTATTGGTCCTTATTGTTAAGTTGTTTTATTGTTCACTGTCAAGTTTTAGAACTGAATCACTGGCACGTTTGAAATAATAAGGGACTCATATGAATTACTGATTCGAAGATCTCATTATCTTGATCCCCTAAAAATGCTTTGCAATGGTTATTCCATATCTATGAATGACAGTATATTAATAATAAATAACACAGATGCTCTATTAGGAACACAATGTAGTAAGTTAATAAGTATTTCTCCTAAAATTATAGAACATAGAATAAGAAGGGTACGTGAGAAACTCAAATGGTCCCTCTTTTAAATGTGAAGCACTTATTTGACTTCCTCAATACACTGAAGAGTTTGTCACAAGTTTGAGGGAAGAAGTAGAGTTCTGCAGAGGACCTCCTAAAGGCAAATAAAATGCAAAATCATATTTTGCACTGTAAAAATATATGAATTTCTTAAAAAAGAGATAAAGTGAGCTCATTGTAAGGCTGTACAACAAATTTGGCACTTCTATTCAATACTGTATCAGTCTTCTTGAAAGTAGATTATTTTAAAATTGAGCATCACAGCAAAGAAGTTATCTAGTTTGGAGTACATAATAATTCATTGCTGCCCTTCAAGATATAGTAAATATCACTCATGAAAATGACATATAATTAAAAATATAGCAATAAATATTTAAAAAATAAAAATAAAATTATTGCACTAGAGCCACTACCTAACAAAATTCAATTGGATGTGATACTACAAAGAAAAAGTTTTATTATCACAGATTAAGACTTGGAGAATTTTTGTTTTGTTTTGTTTTGTTAACTATCTGTACGTTAAGGACATTACCAATATCTACAGAGATGTCAAATGGAATTCTACACCAAGTAAATCTTTTGCCTGAGTAAAAAGAACACTATTTGACATCCTCTGTGCAATTCATCATGTTTTCTAAACATATTTTAACTGGGGAATGCTACTATTCTCATCAATTTAAACAGGGCAACTGCATCCTTAAAATTTAAGAGCTTGGTAAAGCTTGATGAATAGAAATTTTTGGTCTGTTGTGAAATTTATTAAAATAAAATCCATAGCTGGATTTATAAGGCATATAATGCTTTCTTTTGCTGACCTGTGACTCGCAACGGCCTTTTGAAGGAATAGAATGAACATCCTTCAGATTTGGGATGTTAATATGGGTTTACCAAAATTCACCCCCAAACTAAGCTGGTTCTTTCTGAAGTACTTATAGATTAATTGTTTATGATTTTGTTTTTGTTATGAAAAAAAATAATTCTGTAATTAATGTATATGAGTAAAGTCTTGTGAAAGCATTACTATGATTAAAAATCTGTGAGCTTCTGTGTTCACACTCACATCAGTAAATAAAGAGGATTCAGGTTTCAGCAGTGGCATGGGATAATGAATATATTTTACTTGTTATTACATTCCTGTTTACGGTTCTGGCCTATGCTATTCTCAGATAATGTCTGGATGAGGTTCAGAGATACAGGAAGTGCTGGTAAGCACTGCGGGCGGGATAACTGGGCTGATGGACCACTTAGTAATATGAAACATAGCCCCTGCCATCTCACTTGTTCCTTGCGTCAGAAAGCAAGGCTCAGACCCCTAGCCCTTGACAATTATACATACAGTCTTTGGCATCCACCATGCTACTATCAAAATCAGTGAGTGCTTTCAAATTGACTTCTACAGGAATATGATAGGACAATCATTTCTTAGACAAGTTGACATTTGATTACACAATGTTTCATCCTTCCTGATTATTACATTACGATTCTCAACTGTACCAATAATGGTACAAATATTTCAGCTATTTCTGATGGAACACACAGGATTTCTTCAGGAAAGACCATGGTTAAAGGAATTCAAACTCATGGCTTATTTAAAGTTTACAAGTAACTTCAACCAAACTACAAGGATCTACTTGAGTACCTCAAGGTCTGTATGAACAAAAGGACTCTGCTGAATTGCAGTTACACATCCTGATGCAGGATAAATACTTGAGGGGTTTTTTTTAACCACTTGTAATCTAGAAACCTTTCTCTCACCCTTCAAAAAAAACCAAACCAAACCAAACCAAAATAAAAACACTACCCTGAAGCCTGGACATAAACTACTCATTAGTGATCAGCTGGTTACTAAACAGATTACAGTTATTCTCTTGTTGATAGCATTGACAGACACCCTCATCTTCACATTCTTGCCACCCATGTGCCTTCTTCATACTGCTGTCAATGAGGAATTCACTGCAATTCACCCCTTCACCTCCTCAATTTGATAAAACTCATTTGGGTACTGAATATACTAGGCCTTGTCTCAACTCAGAATTTCTTCCGGGCTATGTTTCAAAGAAATATATTTCAACAATCTAGGGACTAGATCCAAAGTACTTCTGGATACATGAAGTAATTCATTCTTTTCTACACAAATAGACTATGAATACTTTTCCCTCTCTCTTTTCTTTTCTGAGGAAGGATAATTACACTAACTCTTTAATTACCAAGAACCACAACTTAATTTCATTCTATGTTTAAACTGATTATTTCACTTGAAATAATGTACTGTTTCTAGTACCACATGGATTAACTGGAGCTAGTCTATTGTAGTCTCTCTAACAAGAATTACCAAAACAAATGTTTGTAACCTAAACAACATCAGAGAGATTCAGTTGCCCAAAGGGCATCTCAGAATTTTCAGATTTCCAAACATATTAAAGATATCCCTAGGGAAACAGTATATATGATACAGCACCTATGACCAACTTGTAGGTTTCTGTAGAGGCAGTTAGCGCATGCTCTGCACAGCTTTCCATCAAATTTCAACACTCACTAACACATCCCTTTCCACACAAATTACTTTGAAGTGATGATGTTAAGTTTTTCTTCATTTGTTCCTCACAATCTACTGCTTTTCCTCAAGTGAAAGACAAACATGGAAGTGATTTTGAT
Source organism: Calypte anna (assembly GCF_003957555.1). Classification (NCBI taxonomy): domain Eukaryota; kingdom Metazoa; phylum Chordata; class Aves; order Apodiformes; family Trochilidae; genus Calypte; species Calypte anna. Next base: position 73,822,678 of record NC_044246.1, read on the forward strand.
GTCATTACCATAGACTAACCTGTGCAATTATCCCACCAGTGTCATTTGAATCTCATCCAGACTTCATGTGAGAAAAACTTCAAGGTAATACCAATAATTGTATTTTAAAATCCTCCTTAAATTCACTTGCTTTATCATGTAGACAGTAAACTGAAATGTGGTCCTGTATATGTAGCTGACAAACTATGACTGCTGAACCTGAGTATTTAAGAAATATATTTATTTTTCACTTCATTTTCTTCATACCTCATAGAATTTTTCATCACATTTAACCATTTAAACTAATTAATTATTGCTTCTGAACTTCCAAGCAATTATTTTATATTTGTTATGTAGCAACAAGACATGACCCTGCTTGGTGATGCTCTCTGAAATCTGTCCTGTGTTACATTTGTGCACACAGGTGCAACACTACCACCTTCCTAGGTTTTGATATTTGCTTTTGCACATGCACAGATTACCATATCATACAAAAATGATGATGAGGAGGAAGGTGTTACAAACATTAATAATCAATGTTTAAGATGGAGACAGAATTTGGCTTCTAGTAGAATAAAAAGCTATGAGGAGCCTCTGGTATTCATCTACATAGTAAATTTATCTAACTACAGTTACATTTGAAGCAAGGTGAAAATTCCTTTCATTCCAGTAAATGAAGGGCACACTGACCAGGATTTTCACATGATTAACTACTTGTGCTCCTCTGACATGCCCATTTAAAAGAAGGGGAGAGCAAGAGAGAGAAAGTAAAAGAGAGAAGTGTGTGGAGAATAAATATGACTAATTAAAAGCCTTTTTCAGATATTCTTGCAACTCAGTATTATATTGTCAAACTCTGAGAACAGCAAAGGAGTGCAATATAGAAAAATCTGCTCCTTGCTTCTGTTTTTCTTCTGGACAGGGCTCGTTGGTTACATCGTGTCAGCCACAAAACCAGAGAATTTTCTAAGAGGTGGAATTATTTCCCAGAAACTTCTCTGAACTTCATCACACTACAAAGCCTCCTAATTTTCACCTCTAAATAGCTACCAAGAAAATAGCGCCAGAAGATGAACTAATTGCTGTTCTACCTTGTTAGCTGAAAATTGTCTTGTAACTGCCGATGGTGCTCTAGTACAGAAACACTGGGTATCTGCTTCTACAAAATAAGTCAATAGCAAATATGCATCCTATTCTGTTTAAAGGTAAAGCTATTTCTCATGGGAAAGGAGAATAATTCTTTTAAAATCTGGGAGAATCAAAAGAAACTATTACCTCCTTCTGCTGTCTACCACCTCACTATTTACTCCATGAAGTTTTCCTTGCAGCATTCTGCTTCATATAGTTGAGGAAGGAAGGTGAAATGGAATGAGGCAGTAGCTCTGGGTGGTTTGCTATCTTTATGTTTGTGAGATTATATAAATCATCCCATCAACCTGAAGTACCATTGCCTTCATTGTTCTCACAGCTAGAGGCTATCTCCTATAAAGTCTTTAGGAAAGTCCTAATTGGTAAATACAGGTGCCACACACATGTAATGGTGACACAGAACAAAACAAAACAGTATAATGAGAGCAAAATGCCAGAACATGTCAATTAATAAAAATTACTTATATTTAAACTTCTCTCTGATGTGCTATGATTAGTGCTTTGATTTTTTAAAAGTTTATTATTTTCTAATAAAAACTATTATATCTTTTAGCTGATGTGGGATTTTTAATTATGATGCTGAGAATTTTCAATACTGTATAATTATTTTCCTGTAAAAATGATGCCTTTGTTGCTAAAGACAGGACTTGGTATAGTACTAATATAAAACCAAAAAGGTGCTCACCTTGATTGGTAAGTATGAAAATACATTATTAGCTTTACACTAAAGTAATTTCAGCCTCATTAAAATTAACAAATGGTGATTTTTATATATATAGCAAGGAAATTCTTGAAGGACATCTTACTTATTTAGTTTCAGAAGCAAAAACAATCACGGTGGTTCTTTTTTTTTCAGACTGATTTTCTGTCCTTTAAGTAATCCTGAAAACAGTGATCTCAACGGAGAACTCAGAAATACTTTTCTACAGAAACTGCTCTTCCTCTGGACATCTGTAGCTACAATTTTCTACAAGGCTACTGTATGTCATATCACACTGGCTTTGCCTCCAAAGGTTTATTTCTCTCTTTTCATTTATATGATAGGAAGAAACTCATTGGATATGAAACCACACGTTTAGCAATGTTTGGCTCATTAAGTGTAAAAACTGCTTTTCAATCGTTACAGCCTTTTTTGCTTAATAATGTTTCTGGGCTCTCCAGAGGGTAAACAGACTTCAGGCCTGCTAACATTCCATTCTACTATACCTCCTACACCCTATTACTATATCTCCTACATTTTCCTTGAGGAAGCTTTTCACTGTTAAGTCACAGTGTTCCAAGCAGCATGCATGTCTGAAATGACTTCAATAAATGCTTACGTAGGAGACATTTTTCTTGTTTTGATTTTTGGAAAAACCAACAAACAAACAAACAATCCACAAAAAACAACAGCTCAGCTGTTAGCTGAATTCATCTTCTGATATTTCAGGTAATCTGTAAATTCAGTCAGTGATACTAATGGAAAAGGAGCCAACCAGTTAACTTGCACACTTTCAAATTACCACTTGTATCCAATTATTAACAAAACCTTTTGAGAGTACTGTGGTATGTTCTTGGATTCATACTGACTCAATTTCCATGACACTAGATTCTTGTGTTATGTTCTTTAGGTTGGAGGATTACATGATTTTGCATGAGAAAATTGCTGCTATGCATTATGGTGAGAATTACAATTTCATTCTCTCCATCAATACTACGCATACCTGAGTAAAACAAATAATAAATTCTAAAAAACCCCAAAATACAGCAAATAAACCTCCTTCTTCCTATACCCAATAGCATAAGAGACACTGGTCTTTCTCAAAAGCATTATTTTAGCATGAAAACAGATGCACCTGTAGAAGTACCCTTCTCTTTAGGCATGTTATGATTTGCTAAATAAATATGCTAAGTGCCAAATTTAGACTTGTGTCTTCCTTTCTTGTCACATATTAAGGAATAAAAATATTTTGACAAAACAGAATTAAATATTCCAATATCAGAAAAGAAAGTTCAGCATTTTTTTAGAGACTCTCAACTTTTTTTCAAACTAACTACTTTACACAAGCAAATACATGATCTTTTGAGGTCCCTTCCAACCTCTAAGTTTCTGTGAATGTCATATTTTTCTTGTATCCTGTATGTGCTGGTAACTACCAAGGGCTGCTAAAAATAGGATGAACAATTGTGTATGTTACCACTTTATGAAGATCTTTCAAAACTAAATGATATTGTTCCTCAGACTGTTTTTTACCTTTCTCAGCAAGGACTATGGAATTATTTGCTAATGTGCAGTAACACAGCACACGGAAACTAACAAGTTATTGTCCCATGGTAGATATGAAATACTATTTTGTGTGATTTTACAGACAAGTTTGTCGACAAAACAGGCTTCAAATATTAACTCACTTATTCAGTGTAACATGTCAATGAGAAACTGAAAATAAGACAAATCATGGTATGAAAAATAGCTCAGTATGAGTTTTGATACAATCTTCCATAAATACCCATCAGACATTACAATAGGCTACAATGTACCATCAAAAGCTACAAAAAATACATGTTTATAAATATATAACACCTACAGTAACAAGGCTTAAGAAGTAAAATCAAAATTAATGCATACAGAATGAGCCATCCACTTAACTGGAGATAATGATCTATTTATAGCTATCTAAAATTTAATTCCTGTCTTTGGACACACGTGCTTAAGAAAATGAGAATGGAGAGAATGAATTGTTGGTAGTAAGAGACACCAAATTCCTAATGGATGAACATAGTTATGATTCAGTTCAGACATTAAAATACCTGGTTCATTAAAATCAGTGGTTAATTGAAGAAACTTAAGATGCCTTTCAGAATAATGTGAGAGAAAAAATTAAAGAAAAGAATGGAAGATTTTCCAAGTAAGAAACCATTTTCTGATTAGGTAAATCTACAGGGTAAAAGGAGTTAACACAAAATATACTGGTGGAGCAAGTGTTACAAACAGATGCATATTAGAAGATGTTTTCCTTACAGCAGAAGTAACCAGATCTACTGTTTTGTTTCCTAAGAATGCCCACCATACATCTTGACTCAGCAGAAGAAGATTGGCTAGACCTCCACACTCAAAAAAAAAAATCTAGTTCTTGACAGAAAGGTGTGAATTAACCAGGTGTGTTGAATAACTATATTTTTCTTCTTCAAAGCGCATACTGAGATTCTGAGATTTAGCCAATGAGGGGATGATGCATCTTCCTCTGGACTATTAAGGCAGTTGAGTTATGAGTTCTTCAGCCATCCTCAGCTAAAATATTTTCATCTGTTATGCTGGCATTAGTTTTTTCTTACATTTAATGTATAGAAATATAGAATGGTTTGAGTCAGAAGTGACCTTAAAAAGTGACCTAGTTCCAACCCCCCTGCATAGGCAGGAGCACCTTCCACTAGTCCAGTTTGCTCAAGGCCCCATCCAACCTGACCTTCAGGGAGGGGACAGCCACAACTTTCTTGGGCAACCTGATCCAGTGTCTCACCAACCTCAAATAAGCATAGCAAGTAGTATCCAGGAGGTAAGACTGATCTGCCATTAATAAAGCAAGGCTTTAGATTATTTCTTTTTCCCCTGAAGACTAAGGAGGCTATTATTTATGTTGAAAAGTAAAACATAAGAATTTTTCTCTTACTGTACTCTCTAACAGTATTCCAATAGAAGTTGTGCTTGTATGTAGAGCTGGAGATCTCTTAATGTTTCTGGGTCTCAACAGCTGAAGGAGATTGAGACCATCCAGAAGTGATGCAAGAGAATCCTGAGGAGTTAGGACTAGGAGTCCATACTGAGTTGTTTATTTGTAGATTAGTGGTACTATAAACTGAAAATGAACCCAGATAAATCTCTTTTTGAGGAGAGCAGAGGAATCGAAAAGTCTTTCTGAGTGTTAAGATTCAAAGTGAGAGATTCCTACCCATTGCTATACACATTGCTGCTGGAGGAAATCCAGAAGAAAGCCATGAAGATGATCAGAGGGCTGAAGCACCTCTCCTGGGAAGTCAGGTTTAGAGAGCTGGGGTGGTTCAGCCTGGAGAAGGTTCTGTGGAGGCCTTATAGAGGCCTTTCAGTACCTATGAAAGCTGGGTAGGGACTTATCACATGCGTGTGTAGTGGTAGGACAAGTGGTAATGGTTTTACACTGGAAGAGGGTAGATATAGGTTACATACTGGAAAGAAATTCTTCACTGTGATGGTGAGAAACTGAAACAGGCTGCCCAGGAAGGTTGTGGCTGCCCCTTCCCTGGAAGTGTTCAAGGCCAGGTTGGATGAGGCTTTGAGCAACCTGGTCTAGTGGGAGGTGTCCTTGCCCATACAGGGAGATTGGAACTGGATGATCTTGAAGGTCCCTTCCAACCAAAACCATTCTATGTCTTTCTTTTAGCCATATAACCTCATCCACAACATTTAGACTTTATAGCACTGATCGCAGTCTGTTATAACTTATGAAGTTATCTAATTACATAACTTAGATATGATCATAAGAAAACTTAATTCCAGTATATTTTGCATTTTTTATACAGAAAAATGGTGGAACATGAGATGTCTGTGCTGACCACAGAAAATTAAGCTTAAATACTATACAAATTTTTGGTAATATTAATGGCATACAGTACAGTACTCTCATTTTGTTTAATCAATTTAAAGCTGTCATTCTCATTTTGTAAAGAATGATACTCGGAAATATCTGAGCATGTCTGGAATATCATGGGCAAGTCTTGTTTACATTTCCAGTGACTGCTCTCCAGGAAAGATGAATGTACAATTTCATTGCTACGACACATAGCAGCATAGACCAAAAAAAAAAACAAAACAAAAAACCCCACAAAAATCTGTAATTGAGGTACCTTTGCTCAGGTACCTGAGGCAGCCTCAGTTATTGAAATTCTATTTATATAATATAAATCTAAAATTTAAATTTTCCAGGTCTGATATAACAAGAAAAAATGTGGTTCAGCAAGCAAGCTTTTCAGAACTTTCTGGTCTAATACTAAGATTTCTTAGTCTTGCTACACAAATAAGTCAGTTAATAAAAAGCTAGAAAAGCCACAAAGACAGAGAAAAATTCTTGTCCTGCAGTCTGCTTGGTTTACTTGACAAAAAACCCAGTGTTCCAAAGACTGCCATAGTTTCTCTCTTCTCACAGTGAAGATGATCTCTAGTGTTAACATGGATTTGCTTTTAAACTGGAAAAAATAAATTCAAAGAAACAGACTATACTGAATCTTTTGTAAACAATCAACTAAAGGTCATAATATGCAATTGTTTTAACAGAAATAAAAATCTCAAACTTTGAAATAATTGTTCTGGAACATTATTGGAAAGTGTACATTTGAAATTAGTACATTTTTATCCTTGTCTATTTACACAGTAGTCTATATACAAGTGGCAATATCCCCACATGCATTATAACTAAGGCAAAGCTATTTTAAAACTGTAAGATAATAAGAGAAGCAGATTTCAGGGTTGCCATCTGGATTACCCCGTTGGATTATGAACCCATTCCTGAAAACCTCTTATAGCATATGTTATAGTTCTCCAGGGAGGCCTCAGGAGATAAAATTCTCATAGGAAGAATGTTGTTTGAGGAAAAAGGGCAAATATGCTAACTTCCTATTTGGATAAACATCAGTATAGCAATCTAGTAACCAGAGCTTCTCATTCTGTTGTTAGTTCCTCTCATCAAGACAGTTGTCAAGGGGTGGTTTGAAAATCAATCAGACAAGCCGCTCAAGGACAGAAATCATCTGATCAAGATATATGGAAGAAAAAAAAAAAAAAAAGATTCATGAGATGTAAAAGGATATGCACGCACTCCAGAGAGAGATAATACTCAGGCGTTTGTTCAGCTCTGAAGCAGCAGGCTATTCCTAAGACTCTTCACAGAGGAAAGATTAAGATAAATGTGTGGAGGCATTTTTAAAACTCTTGTCTTCTTTTATTATGTTTTATTCCAGCTGGTAAGAGAAAAAAATAATTTGGCAAGGCAATGTTCTTTGTGGTTTTATCACTGCTTACAAGGAAATGGAAAAATAGCTGATCCTAAGTGCTTTGACAGCTGAAATCAGCACAAGGGCTTGACTTATTAGAAACAGTACAGCACAAATCTGCTGAACGGAGGAAAAAGCAAGAAATTTTAATGTATGGAATGTGGTACAGGTAAGGGTGATTCAAGCCCTTTGAAATCATAACCCGTGATTCAGTATTAGGGATTAGGGCAGTGAGCACAGTTTTATATATATTAAAACAATAGTTACTGATACTCCAGATATCTTAGGATAAAAAAACATTAAGACCTCATTAGCAGACCAGTTTATACAAGGTAGCTTATGTGCTTCACAACTGAAAGATCCATTGATCTTGAAGCATCATGCTAAGGCAGGTTTCTCTCTTCTAGTTACAAAGATAGGTCACTTCAGAGTAAACTGCTTTATGACAGGCAGAAACTTTAACAGCAAGCATACTACAACACACAGAAATACTTAAATGTATAGGCCTTAACTTGAAATCCATTAAATTGGGCAGAAAATTATTGGATAAAAATATTTAAGGACTTTATCCCTAGAAAAACTCATGAAGATATAATATAATCATAGGAAAAGCCAGGTGAAGATTAATTGTAAAAGTCATTAATTGAAAGACTTATGTAAATTTATTTAGCGTTTTTAAAGTATGAAACCGATTTTCTTTATACTGCCTATGCAGAATGGGAATCATCCTTCAGTTACCAACACAATAGATTTTGCAGATACCAAAACTGGAAACATCTACTTTATATATAAACTAATGGAAAAGAAGGGTTAATATGTGTATATGAAGTTGGTGTACAACACTGAAGAAATCAGTGTTTTTGAGAACTGAAACAGTGGTTTGCACCAACAGACAGAAATGAAGAGAAATTCTACTAATCACAACTTTTCATTGTACAGATCAGAAAATGCTGTGTACTTTACAGGCCTACGAAGAAGAGTTGGCACACTTTATTCCATTTTCCTTCTAATCACATGTGAACTGTGAATTTAACCAGGATTCTAAATTAAAGAAACAAGTTAAGGCAGAGGCAAAATGGGAAGATTTTGGAACTGGAATGCAACAAGACATCAGATGACACGAGACACTGTTAGCAGTGACACAAAGACCTTACTAGCTAGCATTAGAAACAGATCTGTTTCTGACTTGTTCTTTACTGTTTGCACAAGAGAAAAAAATACAAGATGACTGTCTCAGTTCACAGAAAAGTAATAGGCTTATTATCAAGCAAACTGGGTCTATGTATCAGTCATCAGCCTGTATGACAAAGAAAGGAACTTTCAGAGACTAACCACCATAACTGGATTCAACAGTGGCAACAAAGAAGATTAAGAGGACATGGGGAAATCACAGCCTACCATAGTTCTCCACAAAGGATGACAATTAAAAGAAAATTTTGTGCACAATGCATGTTCATCCTATCCACAATGCACAATTCATAATGACCACATAAAAAGATGACAGATCATTTCTGGGAGGGGGACTATAAGAGGAAAATGACAGAAAAGTCCTTCAGCTAATAAATCTCTCTCCTAGATTTTTGTCTTTTTGAGTATGCCAAGATTACAGCTTTTTATATGTGGTTCTCAAATGAAAAGGAAAATTCAATACCCTTTCAAATAAAGTAAAAAACTAATAAAAATTTATACTACATTTTACCCGTTTATGCCTACTATGTTACTCTGTGAAAGTTTTTTCAGCTATTTTCTCTTAAAGATTCTCTTACTAATGTTTACTAAAGGTCTTTTACTAATTTCTTTATCTTTCCCTAACTAAGACCATAATACTAAATAATGGATGAAACCCAAGTATCCCAACAGAACTGTACTTTCCATTCAAAATATACCAAGCTCTTACGTACCAACACTGTTTGTAAGATGTCGTAAACAATAAAATCACAGAACATTTAACAGAAAAATGGGAGGTTTAAATCTAAATATAAATATTCTACACTGAAGACTGATGCACTGTATTTACAAAACATCACAGCAGATAAGACATAACTAAATACTCCTCGAGACATAGATACACCTAATTGTGGAACACATAGTAATTATTATGAAACATTGGTAGTCAAACATTCATTATGGAAGAATTGTTATGAAATAGAAATCTTCTTCTAAAAAACTCTAGGTGGAACCTATTGATTTAGTTCGGCACAGTCGAACAGATCTACTACACCAGGACTGATTAACACATAATCTGTGCAATACCTAACTGTGAATTCAATCTTTACTGACAAGACAGCACTATGCTGGAAAGGCCATTTCTCTACCACACTTCTGTCAGCAGTATGGCCCTTTATATTACACACACATTTAATGAATTATATTCCTAAAGGCTCTTTTACTGTTGAATAATAGTATTTTTTCTCTTTATTATTCAGCAAATTACTTTTTTAACTTTGGCCTGTTTCCCCATATGAACTTATGTTAGAAAATGCTATCATATACTATTTGGTCATTCTGTATTGTGAATACAATCTCTAGATTGTCTTACTTAATCCTGGATCTTTTATTTCTAAATGCTTTATCAGTATCTGGCTGTACAAGTTAAGAGGGTTTGAAAATCTCTAGATCTGAAGGCTGATAACAAATTCAAGAATAATAAACCTATTTTATACAAACTGACAAAAATCAAAGTCCTCTGCTAAGTATAAAATGTATTTCATAATGCTTTAAAATTAAGGTAATAAGGAATTTATGGTGCTGGTCACAAAAACAGACAAGTGAAAAAAAAGTTCTACAATACTGTTGTACTACTCTGTGGCACTTCCATTTCAAAAATAAATGTTCTTTCCAGTTCTGCTATTAAGATCAAGTGATTGTAACAGCTAAAAAAAAAAAAAAAAAAAAAAAAAAAAAAAGGTTCAGGAAAATTTATATCTCTTACAAAATATTACAAGACACATTTTCAAAGCCTAACTAAGAAGTCAGTCATAAAACTCCTACTAACATTACTGGGGCCTGCCTGTTAAAAGCAATGTGCATCGTGCTGAAAATGCCCTTCAATGATAACAATAATCTTAAAACTTCTGGACATGCTCATAAAGTAATTCACATGAGGTGTTTCATGAGATAACATTTGTGATTTAAGCTCAACTGTGGTTTCAGAAGTACCTGTATCCCAGGAAAACCTCAGAAATTATTTTACTTTCTGGTTATACAGTTTAATAAAATCTACTGTTTTTCCAAGAAACTTTCAACTTAAGTCTGGCTTCTTAAAGCAGACTTTTAAAAAGGCACAAAAGTGAAGTTATTCAAGTCAATATAGTTTATATGTATTTGGTTTAAACACTGACTACTAGGAGGAATCTGCAAGAGAGATTACAACTTACATGCCTGGGAATCTCTGACTTACAGTTCTGATTTTTTTTTTTTTTTGCTGTCACAGCAAAAGTCAGTTACAACATGTAAGACTATATTTACCTGATCATCTGGAGCTACTCCTAATGACATAAAAAGGAAAATATAGGTATAATCAGAGTTTTTGATGGATTATATTTTCCTACTTGCCTAAGTTGAAGAAAAAAGATAAAAATTGAGGCCTATATAGCAAATTTATTTATAATTTGATAGTTATTGCACTGAATTCCTTAACTTTGAAAACTCAACTAAACATGCTTCCAAATACACTCCAATTACAATCTGTGACTTTAAATTATGTGAGGTATCTCAGGGACTTTACCTAGCACTCAACTGAAAGCTAAATATTCTTCCCCTACTTCTAAGATACTATTCTAAATAAACTTGTTTTGTAATTGGTAGAGGCCCAATTTGCATTTCTCGGGTTAACATGGGCAGCTAAGTACTCAGTTTGAGATTATGCACCATAGCATTAAGTGAAATCAGGCTAACATTAAAATATGTCAACCCTTGTCTTTCTAAACACAGCACATTTGGGAAAAAAACATCTCATAAACTTTCTAGTGAAATTTTAAATAGAGACACCTAGCTAGCATACTCAAGACTTAGTGACATAGCTAACTGGAGAAAATTAATAGAGAGTACCCTCATCATTAAATATTTTTCTGTACATCATGAAGGTAAAATATAAGAGTATGAAAGTAAGAAAATTTTTGTGACTTTTGACAATTATTAGTAAGAAAAAGATTTTAACAATTGCCAAAAAAATCACAAAAGTTGACATGTTACCTGGCTATGACAAAGAGCACACAACTGACACCCAAGTAAGCCAGCAGAATATACATCCAGATATCAGGGGAGAGAGGATTCAGGAAGGAGAAGACGCCCGGGTTTGTACCATTGGGCTTGCGGTACAAAATACTTATTCCAAGAGTCATAAAGGGCTTGGAAAAGTCGATGACCTTCTCTCGAACATAGGTTATTGCCAATGGTGCAACTGCAAGGTCAGCTTTCTGTTAACAGAAATACAAACAGAGAAACAGGCCATAAGTCAGAAGAAACAGCTTGAAGCACACTACCAGATTAGGCAAAACACAAACTTTACATGGAGGTTTGTTCTTGTAAAAATGATATGCTGAAATTTAAAACTCTCTTCTCCCTATAAGTAAGGAATCAGATTTATTCTACTTCCTGTTTGCTCAAATAACGTAGCAGCATATAGAAAAATATGCTATTACAGGGATAGAAGCAAATAAAAACACTATGAATTGCAGAAAATGTGAACATCCAATAGCACATCTTTTAAAACTTTTTTAGATGTACATATCAGCATATTTTTCTCTTTATCTGTCCTTCAACTGTGCTCATTAGAAGCTAATATATTTGTGAAGCAGATGTGAATGTGCTTGTACAAGTGTAGGAAAAGGACCAGGAAGCAGTCTTGCTAATTTTGGCATAAAAGATTTGGTACAAAATGAAGAACATCTTAAAATTGGAAGTCATTCTTGGGTTGCTAAAGGGCGTAAGTTCTTATGGATTTCTGCACACTAGTCCTTATTTGTAGGTAACTGACTATTGATCAATTGTAGCATTAAAATGAAACTATACAATATGATATAATTTGTCAATTTACACTAAGTTTCAGTTATAATGGCAATAATAGGTTAGTAAATCTATACTATTTTTTATTCACAATAACGGAAATCATAGTGACAAGAAATCTACAGCATCTACTCTTTAAACTCTATCAACAGCTCTTGAAAGACTACTGTGCATAAGTGCATGTGTACACGTGTGTGCATGTAATTGTGCACATATGAAAAAGAGAATTTCAGAGAGAGAAGTTATACAGTATGAGACTTGGCAAGCTGTAAACTTGGAATTGTAAAATATACATAAATATATGCATGTAATTACAGAAATTGTATAGCTACCATGAAATACTGTTATCCAAGTAATATAGCTGCAAATTACATCATTTTCAGAATATTCTAAACAAGTCCCAAAGATTTTATTCCCCATAAATCATATAAATTCATACATTAATATATTTGGTTTTGCTCAGTTAGTATTGTGCTTACTGTGTAACACTCAAAATCCCACACCATGTTTTACCATTTCAATGTTACCTTTTTGTCTCACCTTTCACATAGTTCTACTATAATCTATTGGTACAAGCATTTATCACATCACTATATCATTCCCCCAGCAAAGTACTTCTATGTTACAGTGTGAAACTATTGGCAGCACTCATTTAATTTTGTATGGGACATTAAAAATGTTGCATATGCTTCATTTTCATTTATATTCAGAACTTATAGGTATTCATCAGACCAGCAAGGCTTTATTATACAGCAGCTGAGGTTTCATGGATTGTATATTAATGATTATATTGCAGATGATACAGGAAGAAAATAGTAAACTAAGAAACTAAAACTAATTTGGACTAAAAGTTATAGGTAAACATGCAGATGTTTGAGAGACATAACTCAAGCTATTAGTCTCAGAGGCAAGTAGCTGTCTTCACCCTGAGACTGAAGCCAATTCAGTAGACTGTCAGAAGATGCATCTGCCCAAAGACAGAGAAAATAGATGCTTTGGAAGACTCTTGGCAGTTGCAAATTTTGGTCTAAACCATTAACAGAACCTTAATAAAAAATAAATAATTTCTCTTAACAAATAGCACAAGAAATAATGGATGTGTCATACGACAAAACAACTGGACAACCAGATATCCCAGCCTGAGAGATAAAGATCCAAAATAAAGATACAAGTCTTGATATCTCAATATTTTTTCATAGCTTTATTAATTCTAATTCAGTATTATTGAAGTAGTCCACCACTGTAGGGACAAAAATAAAGCATCTCAATAAAAATACCACCCAACCTTTACTAACTGATACAAAACCTGCTAGAATGACTGGTATAAAAATATAATGCTCCCACATTCAATCATTTCTGCTAATGAGATGTATTTTATACCTCTCTTGGCAGCTTCATTCTGAAATGATACTACTTGAAACTTTAAGCAGGAAGGGGCCAAGTTTCCAGAATTGCAGTACTGGGATCTCCTATACTTTTCTACAATGTAGAACTATAAGATAATTCTTTTTAGTTATGTTCTCTGGATGAATCAGAGAGGAATGGTGTAAAACTACAATATTATCAACCTACATTTACCAACATCTACCAATTTGTACACCCTAAAACAGCTTTCTGGTAAGTTCTGTAACAGAGAATATTTTTCTCACTTGGCAATGATTCTGTTTTTTAGAATTAATATATGTATGATTTTAACTCTTAATGGAAAAAAGTCCTATCTGAAAGCATAATTCTACAAAGCACTTAATCTCGACCTTAGGGATGAAGATCTTTTTATGACAGTATCCAAGGACTGGTGAGGATAAGCTAGTTGCTTCAGTGAAAAAAAATGTGCACCAAGTAAAGGTTACAGTATAAAGGCACAAGTAAGTCTGAGAATGACATTCCAACACCAGATGCAGTCCTGAGAATAGAAAGAACTGTATAGGATCACACACAGTAGCCATATGATGTAATGAAGGAGCACACAGGAGACAATAACAGTATATGGCATAGACCGGAGAAAAATACTCCTTCCAGTAAAATCTCACATTAATTAAGTAAAATGTAGGGAGATCACAATCCTGCATCCACTCCACCATTCAAAGCATTGGCAGGATAAGCAGGAGAAGAGCAATCACATTCTGCATTCATCTTGCCAGTTTTTCAAAAAGAGGTGCTCTAGCTAGGAAGGGAATGTCCAGGACAAGAGGGTGGAAGAAACAAAATTTATCATACTCCACAGGACACTTTTCAAAATCAACTGAACCACTGACAGTTATTACTCTGCTTACCCTGCATCAGATATTTTGAACATTACCTTTAACAGTACTTTCTCAAGTAGTACTTGATCTTCACCCTTCATCTTAAAGGGTACCAGTATTTTCTCCTTTCATACTAGTGTATGTACTCTCAGTATGGGCCACTTTTTCTATTACTGAAGATGTCTATGAGCAGGGATTACCAAATATTCTTTTCTTTTTTGCCATATCAAGACTATGCATGTGCTTTTTACAGCCATGAAAAGGTTTGACTGTTTTGCTGCCATGTGCACTTGTAGATCTTCTCTCGCCTACAAACAACTCAAGATATACATTATTTATTTCTGCTACAGAATCCCCGAGACCATGCTAAAGTCCTCTTCATTTGTTTCTTCATTTACAGTTTACTTTCAGGCATCTTGTTGATTGACTACTTTACATGAAGCAAAATTTAATGAAAAAAGAGAGGCCATACTCTGCCGTTGCAGAGCTGAACTTTGGTACATCAGCCTTGAGATGCCAAGTTTTAAAACTATACTGAATTCAACCTACAAATTCAAGCTACAAATAACCTCAGTAAGAACTCTGTACATAAATACTGAGCAGTGCATGGACCACAGCATATCTAGTAACTTGGTATTTGCAGATACTGCTATTTTGTTTATGAAAAATAACTATAAAATATAACCCAGGACAACTGCCACTTTTTTTTTTTCTTCTTTTTTTCTTTGTTTTCTTTTCTGAAATTGAACTTTGAAAGTATTTAACAGCTTCTGCTAATAATGCTAGGGAAAGGAAAAATAAACACTAAGTTTTCTCTTGATGATCCTTCTCTGAAAAAACTTTTCTCCTATCTATTTTATCCAAAGGAATGAAATGTTTAAATACAATCTAGACATAGCAACCACAAAATGGCTAATGTAAGTAGACTCTGGTCTTCTACCTTGGACTCTAAGTCAATACATAAACTTCTTAAGTGACCTCAGATTTTTGGGATTGTTAACTTGAGAGCTGAATTTGAGTTACATTTCCTTAGGAAAAAATGCAAATCTCAGATAACAGTGGAAGGCTAATGCTTAGCTTCAATTTCCTAAACTATCTAATATGCTCTTAGTGCACACAGAGCTTAAGAGTTGTCCCTGTTCATGGAAGAGCATTTGCAATATCACTGATTTGAGAAACTAAGGTCTGTAATTTGGCTTTAAGCTTGTGGTCTAACCTGAACTGGCTAGTTCATGCTGCTACGTTGTAGAAAATTTTACACCCTGTGAAAATGTTGACACAAGATCTAATATCCTTTTGAAACCACTAGGTTTGCACAGGAAATTTGCCTGCTGCCCACTACTACAGAAACAACTTCCAACCATGTACTCAAACAGACAAAAATATTTTGAAACCTTCCTATAATGCCTTTAAAATGGGATGAAGCATATAATTTGATCAGCCTAGCAGTGTCTATAACTGACTTCTGGTATTGTTTCTCCCCTCCTTTTTTAGTCTCTAAATGATTAGTGGAGGAAAAACACTAAGATTAAAACCATTAGGAACTCTTTGATTAGTTCATTTACATTATTTTCTTTTATTCAAGGTTAGTAAACGAAGGAATTTTTGTAGTCCACTCAGTCTACACCAGTATAGATTAGATTTAATAGCTGAGTAGATATAATACAAATACCCATTCAAAACAGAGACAAGTTTTCTCTCCATTGATTTATAGGACACTGTGTCACTAAAGTGACCAACTTTGTTTTAATTGACAGATACACTATTTGCATTTAAGAAGAATAGAGGCAGAGTACTGCTAAACTACACTTAGTAGGAAGACAAATGGCAAGAACAATAAGAAAATCTCAGCATTAATTCTTATCACTTCACTTTAGCAAACTTACGCAATTCTCCTACCCACAAAAAAAGATAAACTGCCAAAGACAATATTTACACGACAGAGTAGATATTGTGGCCCAGGGAGGAGGAAAGGGAAATTCCCCCTTTAAAAAAAGAAAAAAATATAAGAGTACTTAAATTAGTTAAAATATTAAAGTTCTTCTTTACAGTTATCACATGATTTTTTTTTCAGAATCACATTTTTGTACCAGAGATAGTTACTACATATCAAAATTACTGGACAGCGTGCTCCAATGCAACTTCCTGAAACAAAATACAGAGGTGACAGATTCCTTCTTTGTAGCTAGCATTTTTATGAATATACTTTCTAGATATACTGCAAATTCCTGGAAGTATGGGTGTTTTTTTTTACAGTTGTTAACCAGCTATGTCACCTAGATTTTCAGTTACTGCATTCAGGAAAAAAAAAATCTAACACTTCTAAGTTTTGACCTACATTCTGTTCTCATATAGCTGGATTTTATCAAATCATTTCACTGAATTAATTTCATGTGCATGCAATTAAGTTTGACTTGTGTCAGATTTGCCTTCCTCCTAATTTTCTGTATCACTTTGTCATCTGCAATTTTTCACAAAGGAATCAATATTATTAGTAATATTTTCATATGTCATAAGGATGGTAGTAGATCACTGTAGAATATACTTCTTATTAATTAACAGTTCTCAATTTACAACTTTTTGAAGTTTATTATTTCATCAGCTTAGTTAATTAACAGGATAAAACCCACTAAAATGGGTAAAATCAACCTCCAATATACTCATTCCCACCAGGTGCATTTTGATGCAGACAGTACAAGGACCATACTTTATTTCTAAAAGAATTCACACAATTAAGTTCTTAATGAAGTTCTAGTAGGGTATATGTAAAGCTAAAACATTTTAAAATTTTAATTTATTTAAATTAAATAAAACTTATCCATTTATTTATTTAAATATTTATCCTTTATTTTAATAACAAAGATACCAGGGTAGACCTATTAATAATGAACTTTAATAAAATTAAATGCAAATCCTAAGGATAAAATCTGTGGCTGTTGAGTTAAAATGCTTCTGATAGTCATAAGATAAAGTCTATGAAACACTTAAAAATGTCATTACTGTTATAATTTATTCCTTTTATTATGTGAAGTTCTACTTCATTCTAGAAGACAAGGATCAACAGAGGTGTACAAATGCATAATGAATAAGAACACAAGTATACCAAGCAAAACCACTGATCATTATGACAGGTAGATGTAGACAAAGTTCTAGCCTAACTATTAAAAAGTGGAGAGACAGTTAAATAGCAACATTTATGGATGACACTAAGCTATTCGGAGTAGAAAGATTATAAAACAATTGCTCTATCTTAACCTGAGCAAAAGGTAGACAACAGTAAATAAAATTTAACGCAGAACAATAAACAAGGAAATTATTCTTTGTATATATATATGTGTGTGTGTGTGTGTGTGTGTGTACATATATATATACACATAGTATAATGAAACTTTAGAACTTACTTTCAAGAACCTATGGATGCCAAAACTTTAAATGTTTTCATAATTGAAGAAAATATTCAGAAAAAATATTTTATACAAAAAAACCCACCTATCTTATAGTTCAGCAAGACCCTTTCCCCAGCTCACTGCTGGCTAAGAAGGAGCTCAGGATACTAGGCAAAATAAGCTTTAACTATAGGCAGCTATGAGGAGAGGGGATTGCATGAACACATAGTCACAATTTTGCATCAATAAATAGCTACATCTCTTACCTAAAATTATAACACTATGAAGGATACACCAAAACTTCAAACAAGTGTTTATTTTACATGCAATTAATTTTCAAATATCAGTCATACTTTCTCATTTGAACATCTTTCTTCACATATTTTTAAGAGGAAGCAACAGCTCCAGAAATTATGGATTTTTAATGTTTATTTTCAAAAAAGACTTTGCATTATTTTTTACACTACAGTCCATGACAGTTTAGCTGGACTTCATGCATTAAATGGAGGGAATTACAGGCCATGCATGCCTGCAAAAATGAAGTTTGAGGAGAGACAGAAATTGAAGAGTCAATGTTCTTTCAGGACCTCAATAAGACCAGCTTGTCAACAAGTGCATTAATAAATTATCCATTTTAATAAGGTATTATAGAAAAAGGAATTAGATGCTGGGTAAATCTCACAGTCCTGATGCAGGAAGCCCTGCCTAGGTACAACACTAGATAGGTCTCAGATGAATCTTCCCCTAGCACACTGTGCAGAACCTGTCTGTGGAGAGGCTGTTCCTTCCTCCTGTGCCATGGTGCCTTTTATTTAATGTAATAAACAGAATCATATATCTTCTCCTGACAGGCTGAAATGTCATCATTGTTATAGCTGCAAAGCTCTGAATGCAATACATTACTGTGAAAAAGTTATTTATGTTCCTAGGTCCTTGTCCTTATGGACAACTTTACTACCTTATTATCTGCTGGAAGGACAAGGCAGCAGGACACAACCAATCCAGGAGTTGTTGCAAGAGTGTAGTAATGATAACTTCCTGACACCTGTGATGAAGCTGCTGACAAGGGGAGATGCTCTGCTTAACCTCGCAGTAATAAAAAAGGATAAATAGGTCTGGGATGTGAAGACTGGCAGTGATCTTGCCTGTAGTGACCAATATATAGTGTAGTTCAGGATCCTGAAAGGAGACAACAAGGAAAAAAGCAGAATTATAAACCCTGAGTTGAAGAGAACAGACTTTGGCCTTTTCAGGAACCTTCTAGAAGGAATCGCATGGGAGACAATCCTGGAGAAAAGAGTGGACCTGGAGAGCTGATTGAATTTGAAGGATAAGGATGACCTCCAGCAAGGCCAAAAATAATTTATCCCCACATTTAGACAGTCAAGGCAGCTGGCAGGAGCCCTGCATGAACAAGGAGAACCTCACAAAGCTTCGGTCTAAGAATAAATACCCAAAGTGGAAGCTGGAACAGGTGACACAGGAGCAATCTAGCAATATTGTCCAAGCATAGAGAGGCCAGGACAGGATAGCAAAGTCCTGTGGATTTGAATCTGATGTGGAACTTCAAGAGCAACAAAGGCTATCAGAAGTACATACATAATAAAAGGAAGACTAGAGAAAATGTGGAACTACTGCTGAATGGGGCAGAGAACCTGATGGCTCTGGCTTCCATTGTAGTGTAAGATGCTATGCCTCTTTCAGCAAAACTTTATCACCCTAATGCAGACCTCTAATAGCAATAGGTTCAAGGAAGAGCAATGACACTGTGCTTCTATGGTGGTTTTTTCCTACATGACCAGTAATCTGTTTATTATTACACTATGCCAATAATACAAGCATAGATTTACACTAGTTTGGCTTTTACATTTTGAATTATGAAGTACTACAGTATTTCAGTAGCTCTTTTGAGGTCCAGGAAAATAATTTTAAAGCTATCTTCAAAATCATAAGACAAGGAAGTGGTGGGGCTGAATGTGATGTTTTGCGAGAGCTTTATTATTTTGATATCCAGGCAAACTAAATTTTAAAAGCTAATAATCACTTGCCGTGCTTTTGACTTGAGGATTTCTATATAAGAGGAGTTTGATCAACTTTCCAGAAGATACTTTTTCAGGAATAATACACAATACCTATGTATATTATGGGGAAAAAAACCAAAACCTCACAACCAACCAAACCAAAAAACCTAAAAAAAAATACCTAAGAAAATTCATCTATCTAAATCTTCTATTTTTAAGGAAGAATACATATTACCTCAGACACAAAATGGTTTTCTAGTTAACAACCTACTTTTCATACCTTAAATGAACATTTTACTTCCAATAACATCTAAAGCAAAGCAAGTAAAATCTTTCGTCAAGCATACTTTCACTTTCTTTAAACTTGATTTCACAACCTCAAAAGAAAACTTTCACTATTTTTTTTGAAAGTAAACATAGGTTATATGTAAAACATTGTGCCAGTATGTCTCTTATTTACCCAATATCCTGAGTGATAAAAGAAAAATCTAACGATCTATACTGCTTCCCAATATTAACTAGCACTTTATGAGTACCATGCTTCACACATCCACACATAAATATACATTCTTTCTTTACAAGTCCCTATATGCCATTATTTTTATGCATACCTGTGTGTGTGTTTATATATTTGTTTCACACTAACTGATGTTCTCAGGAAGAGAAGCTACTCATTCTTGGAAGTTACAATACATTACTGCTAGTCAGGCCCTAAGAAGTCAGGAAATAGAAGAATAAAAATTGACTGTACAAACCAGTTTTAAGTCATTGAGGCAAAATAACATGATTTTCTTCCCAGCACTCAGGTGGTGTATTTCAGACTTTAAGTAAGGCTGTAATGCAATTTCTTTTGTCTTTTTTAACTCTGAATGTTTGATGTTAACATAATTTTCTTAAACAACTAAATTATTTTTGATGGGTTAAGAATAACAGATCAGAAATAACACTGTTTCAGTTTCCCAAGTAGTATGGGGTTTTGGGCATCATTCCCAGGGACATCTCCTGTCAGCACATCCTGAAACTGTTTCACTAAAGGGCTTCTTTCTCTGAAGGTTGAAATACTCCAGGATTCCACAGTCCCTCATCTCTACCCTCCATAATGAGCAAAAGACAAATTGCAGCACAGAGTTTATGACCTTCTTTTATTATTATTATATAAGCTTCTAGTATCAGTAATGCTATTAAGAATTCATTTGGTTGTGTTAACTGTGCTTCGTGAATGCACCTCTAGCCGATTTATATGGGTCCCTTGGAAGTCTTTTAAAATCCATTACTAATTACAAATGAAGAAAATTCAAGCAGAGGTGAAGTAGCAACATTTCTTATGAACATGGCTCAAAGTCTGTCAAGTTCAGAGTTATGAGAAGAATTTATGTATTCTTGATGTACTAGCATCCAATCAAACTCCTTACATTACATCTGAGAGGAATGAGGTTAAAATATGATCTGAGTATGCAGAGAGGAAGACTAAGGAAAGACTCAGAAAACTAGTACAGGATCAACTTTCCCCATACATCTGAACTTATTTGATATTTGCAGTGATGAAGGACTGTACACTGAAGTTTATGACAGAAAAGATATGATAGAGACAGACTGAATGAAGCGATTCCTCTTAGGCTTTATAAGGAAGTTTGTTACTTCAGAATCTTTTCTCTGTCCCTGCCCATGAAGGGGGGTTGGAACTAGATGATCTTTAATGTCCCTTCCAAACCAAATAATTCTATGATTATACAATAAGGTATTAAAAAAAACCTCACCCAAGACTTGACATAAAACCAAAAATTGCAAATCACCTCTTTGTAGGAAAAGAATATATTTGAAGAGAGAAGTTGTTTCATCAGTTTTCTCCAGGTAATTTAATTTCTGATAAGTGGGCCAGCCTCAATGACCAACATTTTCTGAACCAGAAGAGACAGAATAAAAATGTAGACATAAGGATTTACCTACTAAAAGGGATAAATCTCAATGGAAATTAACTCTGCAGTTAGAGAATTTTAATTTTCACATATATTTCAATGCAGCAGACACAAATATAAAAACAATAATCCTCTTGTTATTTTCTACCATTCTTTACTATCATTATAGCAACAAAAGTGATTGTAAAGATTAGATAACTGCATGAGGATATGAAAAATGTAACACTTTTATAAATACAGCCCTAGCTCTGATTCCAATCAGTTCGTAATCATTCTTGTAAGCATAGATGATGCTTGAGCTAAAGAGTTATTTTTTTGAGTTTCATTGGAAAAACTTAATGCCTCTGTCTTGATGGGCTATGACTCACTTCACTGGTAATGCAGTGAAAATTACTCCAGATTATTCACAGTTTTTCTCTGTCACTGACACTTAATCATTTTATATAACCAAATGCATTAGCCAGGCATGTCCAAATAGCTAATAATTATAAATGGGGATTATACTGTTTAGACATAAAACATGTTCTGCATTAATGCTTATTTACTAGTTCTTTCACTCATCCTCTAAAGTATTTGCTCCCTAATTCCCACTTCATTTGGCCCAGTGCCGACATTCTTTTGCCTATAACTTCTCAAGGCACATTTGAAAAGATTTCCAGTTGTTTCCTGAAACTTGTGTAGCTGTGGCTAACAACACCTAAAAAAAAAAAAAAAAAAAAAAAAAAAAAAAAAAAAAAGAGAGAGAGAGAGAAGGGAAATGGGCAAACACCTTATGAATGTGGAAAATGGGTGAGGCAAGAATTAAAAATTACAAACTAAGAGTTTTACACAGCAAAACATATCATATGTCATGAGGCAATTGGGCTACTCAAGTTATTTAGTGTGCTTTCTAAATTTGACCTGAGTTATTTAGCAGAACGTCAAAAGACAGAGTATGAATATTGTTCCAAAAATGTAAGTTTGATTCTTTGGCAATTCACTGGTAGGATTTGATAAGGAGAGAAGGAGGGAGAGGGAGAGGGAGAGGGAGAGGGAGAGGGAGAGGGAGAGGGAGAGGGAGAGGGAGAGGGAGAGGGAGAGGGAGAGGGAGAGGGAGAGGGAGAGGGAGAGGGAGAGGGAGAGGGAGAGGGAGAGGAGAGGAGAGGAGAGGAGAGGAGAGGAGAGGAGAGGAGAGGAGAGGAGAGGAGAGGAGAGGAGAGGAGAGGAGAGGAGAGGAGAGGAGAGGAGAGGAGAGGAGAAGGAGAGGAGAGGAGAGGAGAGGAGAGGAGAGGAGAGAAGAGGAGAGAAGAGAAGAGAAGAGAAGAGAAGAGAAGAGAAGAGAAGAGAAGAGAAGAGAAGAGAAGAGAAGAGAAGAGAAGAGAAGAGAAGAGAAGAGAAGAGAAGAGAAGAGAAGAGAAGAGAAGAGAAGAGAAGAGAAGAGAAGAGAAGAGAAGAGAAGAGAAGAGAAGAGAAGAGAAGAGAGAAGAGAAGAAGAAGAGAAGAGAAGAGAGAGAAGAGAAGAGAAGAGAGAGAAGAGAAGAGAAGAGAAGAGAAGAGAAGAGAGAAGAGAAGAGAAGAGAAGAGAAGAGAAGAGAAGAGAAGAGAAGAGAAGAGAGAAGAGAAGAGAGAAGAGAAGAGAAGAGAGAGAAGAGAAGAGAAGAGAAGAGAAGAGAAGAGAAGAGAAGAGAAGAGAAGAGAAGAGAAGAGAAGAGAAGAGAAGAGAAGAGAAGAGAAGAGAAGAGAAGAGAAGAGAAGAGAAGAAAAACAGAAAATTCAAGGGTTATATCCATAAAGCAATAGAAAAGAGATTTTTAAAAAAGGTTCAATAGTAATGATTAAAACTGTGAAAATTAAAATTAGAAAACCATAACGCCCTAACTTAAAAAAAAACATTACATGGGCATGCTGTAGTTAAACTAACAGAAAGGCAATATTCACTTACCCCTAGTTTCAAGAAATTTCAGATAAAGAGCCCCCTAAGTACTGAAAAAAATTCACACATCTCAGAGCACATATTGAGAAGACCCTTCTTGTGAAAGTCTCCTACCACTTCTGGGGTCAAATGACTTGAGAATGTACTTTAAATGTTTCATTCAGGCTCTCTGGGAAACATACGATGGGATAAGTGCAAAATACTGTGTAATTAGTTAGACTTATGTACGCAATATTATTCTCTATGTCTTACTGCAATATTAGAATAATTGCTGAGTCTTGCTTTATTTACTGAATGCAGGCTGTGTGCAGGTTTGGAAAATACATGCTCACTCTCTACTGCTCTTTTGTTGAAAAATACATCTTCAGTTTGTCCTGTACTTGAAATCAGTAATAGACCCCCCGTGCCTGCAATTTAACGGGGAATTTTTATGCACTTGTGCTATGCTCCTCACTGAATTACCCGTACATGAATACATTTATTTTGCACACTTGACCTAAGCTTCTGGCTCAGGAGTTCTTTGACATTTTAGATTACTGAGTTTTTAAATTTCCCTGGTATTTTTTCATGGATTTCTGTGATACTTTCTGCTGTACTCTATCATATTTTCTGCATAACATTTACTCTGTGTATCTGTTTGTGTATCAGATATAGTCTTTTTTAGAGAGTGACTAAATAGTCATACAAATTAAGTGCCATCTTCTAAGTTAACATAAAGACCAATGTTTGGCTGTTGGTTTGAACAGGTAGTGAAGCTACAAGTAGTCAATCTAGTAGGTGCTAATAATTCTTTGGTCATGTAAAAGACTATCCCTTTAATCTTACACCTTAAAGCAAGCAAACAAACAAGGAAAGGACAGATACATACTACAGTGTATTTGACTGAATTACATTGAAAAATTAAAACATGCAAAATATGACTTTGCAAAGAGGGTCTGTAAGTGTGAATATATTCAGTTTGCTTGAAGTGAAAAACTGAAGTTCAAGCAACAAGAGACATGGTTAGTTGCTTGTCAGGGAGACACCTGCTGCTGCTAATGCAGCTTGGGATGAATGACATTGGAAATAAAAGGTCAGAGCACTTGAAGCTGTGGATTAATGAATTAGCAATTAGACTGAAAGGAACAAAAAACACAAATGATATTTTCTGGCATATTACATGTTATCATAATAAATTATTCTATAGACCCCAGGACAGATTTCACACAGAAATTAAATGCTACATTAATGAGGAAAACAAAGCATGCAAGTAATAATAACTGGAAGATAACATGAATATTTAAAACAGTAAACACATACATGAAAAATATGTTACAGGTACTTAACAGCTCAGGAGCTACAGACACTTTATGGTGCCACAGAATAATTAGAAGAAGTTGGAATACTATTTTAAGTAATGTGAATTACTAGCTTTGCTTAAAGAGAGAGATGTGGTGGGAAATTGCCAGCATAACAAATAAAACTAATAATAATGACTGGAAATTCAGAGACTAATGGCTCAACATAGAACAGTAGTGCTTAATCTTCAAGGTAAATAAATGTATACCTAGAAATTAAAATGCACTCAGAACAGATGGCCTTCGAATGGGTAAGCAGATGTATCAGGAAGGAGAGAAATTATAAACCAAACATAAGACAGCTGAAAATAGAAGCACATAAAGATACAAGTACTCAGCACTGGTGAGGCTGCACCTTGACTCCTCTGTTCATTTTTGGGCCCCTGACTACAGAGAGCTACTAGAGTGTGTCCAAAGAAGGGCAACAAATCTAATGAAGGGTCTGGAGTACAAGTCTTACAAGGAGCACCTGAGGGAGTTGTAAGAACAACAGTTGTAAGAACCTGGGGTTGTTTAGCCTGGAGAAGAGGGTGCTGAAAGGAGACAGTATTGTTTGCCAGAACTACCTTAAAGGAGGTTGTAAAGAGGTGGATGTTGGTCTGTTCAATGAAGTTATAAATGATAGGACAGAAGGTAATGGCCTCAAGTTGTGCCAGGGAAGGTTTAGAGTGGATGTTAGGAAGAATTTCTTCAGAATAAGGGTGAAGACTTCACCAGACTGACGGAGGCAGTGGGGAAGTGACCATCCCTGGAGGTATTTAAGAGACATAACATTTACGATAAGGCTTAGTTAAGGTCTTGTCAGTGTGAGGTTAATGGTTGGACTTGATGATCTTGAAGGTGTTTTTCAACAAAGGTAATTCCATGGTTCTGGTAAGAAATTCTGTGGTTTCTGATAAGAAAACTGGAAAACAAACAGTAGTATTTTAAGTATATACTGAGAGTAATGAAAAAAAATAACTGTGACTTCTCTTTTACATAGGTAAAAATAAAATAAAAAACTGAGATACCAGAACATTGAAGATGTTTTATTGAAGATGTTTATGCAAACAAAGGTAACTGATTAGCCTCTCCCTTAACACAGGTGATTCTTAGTCTAACACAACTGTATTGCAATTTATTTAAACACTGCCTTCCTCAGTCTCAGAGTCCCCAAGCATTAGGCTGTGGTACTGCATGCATATTGCTTAAGAAAAAATCCTTTCTAATTCTATACTTAGTGTCTTTCTCCTCACAAGTGTGGGTTTGAGTTCCACCACAACACCTGATGCATTAGTAGACTCAAATCCCACTAGAATTCCCTTGTCATAAGCTTATAAATTATTATCTACTACTCTCACATGATCACTTGCTCCTTCTTGTTCATTAAAGATCTGTGTAAAGCTTTTCTTTGACACTTCAAACAGTATTACCTCCATTCTGTCCCTCCTTTCTTACACGTTTTGCTTATCCTGAACAGCCTGAACAGTTCTTGCTATAAGAAATGAAAAATAACTTTTAGTCTGGGAATATAATTTCTGTTGCTGAGTAATATTATCCATCATGTACACTGTCTCATCAATGGAAATAACTTATTTTCATTATATAATATAAAATAAAATAATATAAATTAGGCATTATTAAGCTTATTTTTTAATGTAAAACTGAAGTACATGCAAATTTTTCAGTAATATTTATTTTTTTTAATCATTATTAGATGTGGTTACAGCTAAGGTAAAAATGGACAAAACCCATGATATTTTACCTAAGAAACAAGACGTTCTGGTTGTGGTAGTGGGAGAGTGGTGCTGGTTTTGGTAGTGAGAGAGGGGCCCTAAGAGTGGCTCCTGTGAGAAGATGCTGAAAGCTCCCATAGCTCCAATAAGTCCAATGCCACTTCTGGGTAATGTTGAGCCCATCAGCAACCATGAATGCACCTCTGTGATGAACACTCAAGAAGGGGAAATGGGTAGCTATGAGGCCTCAGGGCAGACAGAGCAGAGGGAGAGCAGAGAGCAATACCAAGGTCGGTGAGGAAGGAAGGGAAGAAGGTGCCTGAGCAGAAGTTCCCCTGCATCCCATGCTAAGATGGCAGGCTATCAGCCTTTGGCCCATGAAGCACCATGGTGAAGAATCCTGTGAAAGATCATGATGGAGCAGATGTGGATCTGCAGCTGTGGAGGACCCTGTGTCATAGGAGGTGACTGTGTACAAAGCAGCTGTGACCCTGTGTGCAGCCCAGGCTGGAGTAATGTTCCTGAGGAACTGCACCTGGTGGGAGGGACTCACGTTGGAGACTCTCTCCCATAAGATGGACTCCTGTTGGAGTAGCGGAAGAATGTGAGGAGTCCTCCTCCCTGAGGAGGAATGAGCTGCAGAAAAAGACGTGTGACAAATGGACAGCAAAACCCCACTCCCTGTGTCACTCTTGTGTCAGGGGCAGGGGTTAGGTAGAGATATCAGGAAAAAATAATTTGGGCTCAGGGAGAAGGGAGGGTTGGGTTAAAAGTTCTAGGTTTTGTTTTCTCTTTTCCTTGTTTTGATTTGATTAATGATAAATTAATTTTTTTTTTCCCCCCAAGCTGAGTCTGTATTGCCCAGGACCATAACTGGTTACTGAAACCTTCCTAGTCCTTGTCTTGAGCCATGAGGTTTTAGGTGGATTTCCTGCACATCATCCTGAAATGGGGGCAGAGGAAGTAAGCATCTGAATGGTCTTTTCTTTATCTCCTGGGCCTAAACCACAACACAGGATGATCAAATTAAAAACAATATTTGTAAGATAATTTATCTTAATCTATCATCCCTTCCCCCCAAATATTTCATCAAAACTATTCTATCAGCTGAAAGTCAAGAGTTTTATTCAGACAGCTTAAATGATCTATTTAGAGATACTCAAAAATTAGGAACACAGACACAAAAAATCAACCTTAGTTATGAAGTCACTGTTAGCAAAATTAGTATTTTCTTTCTTAATAAATAAAGGTTCTTGGGCAGCTTTAACACTACAGTTTTGCATGGTAATTGTTATTTTTCAGAGCTGCTAATGCAAACATAATAGCTGACAGAGATAATGAAAAAAATAACTGGAAAATAGCAGCCTTACATGAGAAAAACAGCTATATTTACTTACATAAAAAGAATCGGCATTCAGAAAAGGCTTAGTCTACCTTTTGAGAGAGCAATTTATTCATATTTACTGATAGCAATTTAAAAAAAAAAAAAAAAAAGATGAACACTCAATGAATACTGTAGCAAGTGTGGTACAAATCTAATTTTGTGAAGACAGACTGCAACCTCACAATTGTTTCAGGTAAGACCCAAGTGTGAGCTAACATCAAAGGCAGACACCTGAGCTCTTATTTCAAGACACTTTTCTGGGACTAGAGCTTGTGACATGCTCTAAGGTATCCCCACTCATCTAGTTGCTTTTCCATCAGCTAGAGCTCTGCCACAGGTATTACATCTGCCAGTACTATGCAGGTGTCCCTGGACATCTCAACAAAGCTCAAGTGGCCCAGACATTTATGTGTGAGCCAATCACTAGCAGTTTAGATTCCCATCAGAGATAGTGAAAGTCTAAAGAGTAGAGATAATGGAATCTAAAGAGATATTCATTTGATCAAGTTCTAGATAAGTGTTTTGTGTTCCTGAATATGTCTACTGCAATGCAAGACACTTTGATACCCAGCCCTGTCCTCAATTGCTCTGCTCTGGAATCGGGCGGATGTCCCTCTGTCACATCTACTGCCCTTATGCAGAAGTGCTTGAGAGCATCTAACCTGAACAAACTCCCTTGGAACAGCTTTAGAAGATAAGTCACATTTATCTCTTGGCTCTGACAGGACTGTTTCATTAGGTCTGTAATAGCTAAAACACAGGGCTGCATAGCTACTGCTCTGACAGGCACCTTTTACCAACAACATTAATTATAGATTTTTATCTCGAATTCAGTCTCTTGCAGTAGATGTCTTCCCCTCTGAGGTACAATATTCTAATGCATGGAATTATACTCAAGATTAAATTGATGTTATGAGGCCTGATTTAAGATATCAAATAGGTTCTACAAAAATGTACGTGAAAAAAAGAAAGTAATACCAAACTCCTTCATCTGCTTTGAGAACATTATTTTTATGAAATAAAACTGAGGTAAGGGTAGGAATGGTTGGAAATTGCCTTTCACATCTGGGAGCTCCTCTGCTTTCACAAAACTACCACATTTTTACCCCACTCAAAATTTAATGCTTTTCACAGATGAATTCCATTTTTTTTTAATGTGTCAAAATTAACAAGATTTCCATATCGTTAAATTATATCAGCAAACAGTTTCTAGTATCTGTTTCAAGAAGCTAAAAATAAGATTTCCAATAGACAGAACTAAGAGAGAATAGCATAAAAATCAAATTGGACAAAAATTTTTTCATTGCCTGCTATCTTAACACTGATATGATACTGTAGCAGGGGAAGAAATATCCGTAAGACAGCTGATAAAAAACCTTGTGTCTGACAGTTTCTTTTATTTTATTGAAGTAAAAAAGTTCCATGTCAACACCAGCAAGTTTTTTACCCAAGTCCCCAAAAGGGCAAATGCTAAGACCGTAGACTGACTGGGGATCAACATAGGGTACCAAACTAATCATCTGACCCCTTAAGTTCTAATTTTGTCATCATGTATTTTAATTACAATATTGGATAGATTCTTGTTTCCTTTTTCTAGAGTACCAAAAACCAGAACAACAAATATCAAAGATAAATTCGCTTATCATTAATTGAGTGGAAAATATCTGCCAAAAAAACCTCCTAAGAGAAAAAGATGTTTTTGAAAAGCATTAGAATCATTACATTTCTCTAAATGGGTAACAAAACAAAAAAAATCTATTAGGAAGCAATTTCAGATTCAAATTTTCTGTTGAAATGTGAACTACTCTTACTAACAGTTTGTGCAGAATACAGAAATGAAATATCAAGGAGTTTCAATGATAATGCCATGATTCAAACACAAATAGTGGTACAGAAATTAAGCACTTAGAACCAGCACCATTGTAGCACAATAAAAGATAAAGTATTAGGCCAAACACCAGAGAGGAACATTGATCTCAAGAAATGGATTCATTAACTTCTTAGAAGACAGAAAGAGGGGCACTGCTAGAGACAAACACACCCAAAGAAGGGCTTGGTCAGAGAGCCACACTGCCAGCCAAACATTAAATTTAAAAATGTTTTCATAAGGGAGTCTCATCTACATTTGCTGTTCCTAGTGAATCTTCCTCTACTTGTATCTATAGAGACCACTGTATTTTCCAACAGAATTCATTCTTATTCAGTTGTCAATGTGAAGGAATCACCCAATTATTTTTTTCTTCAGTATGTATCAATTTATTCAGGGGAAAAGCAGTCATTGTTTTGAAACCAGTATCAGAATGATGGCATTTAATGGACATTGAGTAAAACTGTCAAAGAAAGAAGGAATGTAAACAAAGTTTGTATGGGAAATGAGACTGAAAAACTCACAAGATTATGTAAATGCTTCAGCCTTTGGTCGCACTGTAAGAATTTCAACCTTTGTAAAGATAACTACAGTATCCTTTCTTTCTGAACTTAAATGTGACACTTAAAATTTAAACAAGTCAATAAACGTATAATCAATTCTGAAAATATTTTTCAGATATAAGTACCATCACAATTTGCAGAACTCTATCTTTATTCTGTAATCCATTTATTTAATTAGAACCCTCGGTTTGAAAAAATGTAGACAGAAACACTTCACCTTTCCAAAACAAAGAGTAATTGAGCTTATTGCATTACTTCTAAAAATTGCCAGATTTTTGACATTTTAAAACATATTTTCTAGGGGAAAAATTAAAGACTGAAAAGCCTAAGCTAATGGGCTTTCTGTAAATTTTCATTCATCGGTTCTGAGGTCTGAGTATTGATTGCTAATAAAATGTACAATAACATGCATTCAGATAGAGATGTATAAATAAATTGCATTTATTCCAAATAATTACAAAAGAAGAATAGATAAAACCAGAAATTTTCAAAGGAAAATTGTAACCAACAGATAAAATCAGAGAGACTAGTAAAAGCCATGAACCAAACTGAGAAGAGGAAAGGACTGGAAAAGTTCCTGTGCACTATTTTACTGCTGCAGCTCTTCAAATGCATTTTAATTTTCAAGATTATCTTAGTGAATAGTAGGAGGACATAGTATTCCTCGTTCAAGAAAGCTTTAGGGTTGAATAATGAAAGCATATAAAAATTGTTTTTTCTTTACTTCTGAAGATATATAAAAATTTGCTTCCACATATCTGCCCTCAGTCATGGAAAAATTAGTTTCAAATGCTAATACTACCTAACAACCCATCAGGTCTATAGGTATGCATGCTCTTTCATACCAGTAAATATGCATGTCATAGGGATGGATAGAAATTATAGCTAAATATCTCTTAGCTTCGTATACTAAGTATAATGCATACACACATTTAAAGTATAAATACTCCCATGCATTCTTATAAGTATGAAGATAAATTGTGATTCCTGCTTTAGTCATTTACAAGGGATGGTACAGGTATCTCTGTTGAAAGACATAGTAGCATTTTGCTGCTTTGGTATTGTTGATGGTTTTGTCTTAGTTCTTGCACTTATTTGTCAATGTTACAGGAAAGATGTGTCATCTTTGTGTGTATCAAATAATCTATATGATTCTGTATGTTTATATTATATCCACAGAATTTTCTCTAAAATAAAGTCTCAGATTTCACTGTCAGGAGTTCTGACTTTCTATTGATTAATGAATATGTATATATTTCTCAGTGAAAAATAGGTATCTATTCTCATAGATAAATTCTGAATACTATCTATTCTGTATTTTTACTTAGACATATGCCACAGTTTGGCAGAAATAAACACTGCCTAGAGATAACACAGAGATGCAGAACAGTTCTTCATTTTGGCAAACCAATTCTACATTATATAAACCACTTATGTGAATCTACTTGCATCACTTCTCAAAACATCTGCATTTTCCAAAACTGGTGCTATCCAAACAGCATTATCATAAAGTTTTATGATTTCTATAGATAGAATGAGATGTAAACAGATAGTAGAAAGCTTCCAAAAGTTAACTTACATGATCAATAAGTTCCACGAACCCATTCCATTCCACTGGTCCGCTGGCATCTTCCTGGGCTCCATATTTTCCATCCTCCACCAGTCTAATCTCATAGGAAAATCCTAGGATAGTAGACAGCTCCCTGAGGAGGTCAATGCAATAACCCTCAAATCGATCATTTCCATACAAGGGTTTGTCAGATTTCTTGAACATAACATATGGCTCTTCCTGTAAAAATTAAGAAGACCAGCATGGATAACAAGTAGCCTCACACCTTCTTATCTTTTTTAACCTAAATTAGTGATACAATTCCCTGTATAAAGAACTAAAATGAATCTGTTTAGATTAGAAATGAAGTAGAATCCTTTTAGGTATTGGTTATGTATGTCTGAAGTCTTCATCTTCAAAATGAAGTTGGTTAGTACACCTTATGATGTACTTCTTTGAAAATCAGATTTATTTTCTGTAAAGATTTTTCTTCTTTATATTTACTTTAAACTACACCGTGAGTTTTTTACATAGTGATCTGTAAACAGAACACGAAACAAATTACAATTATTGGCAGAATATTCATTATTACAGGAAGAAATAATATTTAGCAAAATGTAGGAGTTTTACAAGTGTTTCTCAGTGTAACATAGCCTTCCTCAAATACAATGCTGAATGCAGAAAAAGTAAAAAAACAAATGGTGGAGTTTTCGATTCATTATGGCACCAATATTCAAGTTGCATTTGATCAGTTAAATACACAACTTGGTCTTTGCTCATGTTTTAGACTGGTTTTATTTTATTTTTTACATTTATAAAAAATAATAAGCACCAGGTAATGTAAGAGAAATTGCAGTAGATGCAATTACTACACCAAATACAAATCTCAATGAATAATCAGATAAACTCTCCAGGGTAGATTAAAAATATTCACGCAGCCCTAAATCTCCACATCAGCACTCAGTGCACTTAAAACCACTTCATTCTACAGGCATCTGACAGCTTTAATATGGATTTGTCAGCATTCCTCATGTAAACATCTATCATGATGTGTCCCATGATTTAACCATTATACCTGCATAAAACTGGAAGTGTAGAATATAAGATTTTGCCTAAAATGCAAAGGAGAAAGCAAGATGTCTTGCTCTTAGAAGTACGTTTAGAATATAATTTCTCTCTGTTGTCTCTTACACTTTTTTCCCTAAAAAAACCAAACTACTGAATTAAGACTATGCTGAGATTCTAGTTTTATATGCTTCTTTTGAAATTATTATGTTACAAACGTATTTTTAAAAGTGCACCACTGATCTCCATAAGGAATTAATAAGGAATATAATATAAAACAAATTGTCCAAGCAAAGTACTAGGATGTTTTTACAGAAACTTTTCATACAATAGATAGGCAAATGACTTGAAGATAGCTATTCTGAAAACACAAAACCTGAAAGCAATTTAAATTACAAAGATCATTAAAGAATATTGAGAAGCAGAGATAGTGACAGAACAATGCATGAAAACAGTTGTTAATAAACTTAGGCAATTGGTATGAAATACCTCATAGGAAACAAGAAAGGAAAACAGTTTTTCAGGTGAAATAAGAATTCCTTAAAGAAAGCACACTAGTGGCCAAGCAGAAGCTGTGCAGACAAAGAAAGATAAAACACAAAGTGTAGAAAAAGAAGTAACAAGACTAAAGCATTAACTATTCAATGAAATGAAACTCAGAAAAGTATGAAGTGAAATGTAATACCAAATGTGAGTGACAAACAGAAAAGCAAAAAAAAAAAATTTAAAACTTCTTGCCAGAGTAAAAAAAAAACAAAAAACCAACCAACCAAACAAAAAGGACAATTATCAATTGATATCAAGGACAAAAAGCAACATTCTAGAAGAAAAGTAAAGGAATTTCTCAGAACTAGTTAATCTGCTGCCATCAGGAAGAGAAAAACATGAAATGACATTACAAAGACAATCAAACAGTTTGACGATTTTTCTATGCCTGTCTTCTCTGAAAAGGGTAGTGTTGATCACGTATATTGTACAAAATTAACGAAAGAAACACATCAAAAAGTGTTTGGAATAAAGCTGGAAAAGACAACTTTGGTGAGTTACTGGACTTTAAGTATTTTCAGGACATTTGGATCTGATGAATTCACAGAAGAACTGGTTTTAGTAATTTCAGATCCATTAGGAATTACCTTTAATAACTCATGGAGGCTTTAAGGAGACTGTTAAAGGCTTATTTTTAAACTGTTAGCAGTTCCAAAAAACTTCAAAAATGGGAGAAAGGAGAGCTATGAAGTTGTAATGTAATTCATGCCATTTTAGAAAACCAGTATTTTTTTTACTAAGAAAATTATAAAATTATTTCACTTGTCGGAACCTAAAACTATATGGAGAATATGGAGAAGGAAAGAAGTTGAGGAAAGTCAATATCATATGTAAAATCATCCTATTCTTAAAAATT
Organism: Calypte anna; assembly: GCF_003957555.1. Classification (NCBI taxonomy): domain Eukaryota; kingdom Metazoa; phylum Chordata; class Aves; order Apodiformes; family Trochilidae; genus Calypte; species Calypte anna. The sequence continues at coordinate 73,857,173 of NC_044246.1, forward strand.
TACAGAAACTTTTGACTATTCTGAACATTTAATTGAAAACAATTCATTATCAGTCTGGAAAGTTAAAGCAAGTGATATTTTTCTATATAGATACAGTTAAATATTTCCACTTCCTCTTGAACTGAAAAGGTGCTGATTGGATGTGTATTCACTCTACACTGGGGTAGCAACAGAATTCAAAATGGTAAGTTTCTGAATATAGAAAGTAATTTTAAAAATGGCAATCAAAAGGAAGTAATTAATATTTTCACACTTCAGATGAATAATTAATTTCAAAAATCCAGAAGAAAAAAAGCTGATTAGGTAGCAACTCTGTAAAATTAAGTCCTAGATACTACAGGGGATGATGTACTGTACTCAACAGGATCTCACCATTAACTGAGAAAAAAACCACCTGGCCTACTTGGATATGCTTTGAGCAGAAGTTGGAACTGGGGCACAACAATGGTTCTTTCTCATTGAAATTATCATCTTATATTTTTGACACTATTCATATTTCAGTTGCTGTACTCCATTCAATTTTGAATACTGCAGGAGATACATGGTTTGCAAAATAGGAAAAGTAAAGACTGGAAGAATATAGGTTGTTCCACTTAAGGAAGAACAGACTATTGGGGAAGTGATAAAAAGTCTCTTTACACATACAAAGGTGTTGGGAAAAGGAACCAGAAAAGTTCTTTTCTGTAGAGGTGGCAGGAATTAATAGCTTTAAAATCTCATAAAAGAAATAAAGGTTACAAACTAAGAAACACTCTGTAATGGTAACTATACTTGTAATAGTAACCTACTTAGTAGGTTACCTAAGGACTCCTTATTTTTGCTAAAAGAATAGACTAAGATCAATCTCAACTTGCTAAAAATATGTAAAGAAAAAAAAATCCAAAACCTGTGACAACAGTTGCTTATGTGAAACGAATATTCACTATCAAGGAAGAGAACTCATGACAATGAAAAAACTGTCCATTTTAACTGTGAGGTTCTGGGCTTTTAGAATTTTCCAAAATGTTTGGAACTTACCAACAACAGTTAATTCAAACACGTTATCTCATATCAAACTGGAATTAAATAATTAAAAAAATAGTTTAGCTACACTTAAACCATAAAATTTATTTCTGTAAAAAACATTTCAGATGTAAAAAACTTCACACTTATGCTTCACAGATATAATATTCTATATATGCCTCTGCAAGTATTATGAAATCCATGTGTATGTTGGAATGGTCAGCTCCTAGATATTTGCTCTCTTGAGTTGTTCAGATATTTACAGAATCAAACATCCTCAACATCTCTGGAATCTTGGCAAGATTCTTGACAACAATTTTGATTCTAACTTACATTCCATGCAATCAGGAATTATATGTGGTAGAATTTAAATACATGCAATATCAAGAAAGCATTATAATTTCCTTTACTTAGTAAGTACAGCAGTATTTTCTCCACTGAGCCATCCAGCCCATCCATACATTCCTGCATATTTAAGATTGTTACAGTAATCCTCAAGCACTTAGGTCAGTTAGCTAAAGTATTTAAACTAATTCATTTACCAAGAGTGGCAACTGGTTTATACTTATTATAGTATTGTTCACAATTTAGTGAACTTTTTATAATTCAGCTCCTAAACATATGGCCCTTTAAAATTACTAGACCAGATTACAAGATGAGTATGTTATACTTGTTTACAGAATGTTTTAAAAATACTCTTTAAATTCTACAAATAGTTTCAGTTGAAATTAATAGTCTTTCAACTGGAGACATCTTTCAACTGGAGACACCTCTCCAGAAAAAACCCAAAACCTATTTTCCCTTAAGCACCTTTATAACTGCTTGGAATGACACAAGTAGATGGAAGCAAGAGTCATTGAATATGCACTGTCTACACACAGCTGCTCCAATAAAAAATATTCCTGAATAAATCCTCAGGTAGAGACAATGTTTAAAAAAAAAAAAAAAAAAGTCCATTCATTTAACTTAGGCTAAACGAAAGGGATTCTACCATGTACTTCTATCAATTCTGCTTGCCCTGAAATAAGAGTAACAAAAGGGAGATTTACTGTATTTTTAAAACAACCTTTTTTTCATCGAAAGTAATCTTGCTTCTACTTTAGTTTATTCTTGATATGTGAAAATTGCCAACATGAATTACAATCCTCCAGCTTTCAGTGTATACCGCTATCACCAAACTATCAAAATTAATCTTAAATTTGGTTTTGTTTCAACTGCTTATTTTTCACATGGATAGCTCTTCTTTTTGAAGTCTTGACACCACTAATTCCTTTAAAAATAGGAGGTGTTAGAAGAAGCTAAAATGTCAAAGTCTCTAACACTGAGGACAACAGCACACCAAGATAACCCTCTCAGGGTTTTTTTAGAACTTAGAGATAAAATGCAAATGCATTCTCTTCCATGCTAAGTATCCACATTACACCTGAAGGAGCACCTGCTTAGTAGTCTGAAATGTTCACTTTGGCTAATTAACTATATGAACATTAGGTTATCTGGAAAATACAATCAGCCTTTTATGGTTGGGTGGCTGTAAATATTCTATCAATGTACTATCTGTGACCAGTGTGGAAAAAATTAACACTACAGAATTGAAAATAATTTTCTTTCATATGCTATCAAAACCATTTTCACTGCTTCTTTCAATAACGTTATTGCACCATTATCCCTATGTCAGTTAGATTTGAACTTTAATGTCAAAACCAGACCTTCCTACTATGAGATGCCTGTGACTTTCAGCAAATTTCTGCCCATTTAGCTGCCTATTCAAGCTCATTGTGTGCATATTTGACTTTTTTTTTAATGAGCACTGGACAAGAATGTATACCACCTGTAAGTAGAATACTTGGAGTTTGTTTGGAAAGAATTAGTGTATGTAATCATAGCCATATTTTTCAAGGATGAAGAAAAACCAAGAAACTAACTAATCACTCACTGCACAGGGGTTTACTCGACTTGACCATGTATACCAGACTACTGAAGCTGCCCGTGGCTGCTCAAATTAGAGAAGACACCTTTATACTTTAAAAAGTAGTGGTTGAGTGCCAGAGCAGAATTTATAGGTTATGCAGAATGTATATTCTGTATTTCTGATAGAAGTACCTTCTTGATAACATCAAAGGAAAATATACCTTTAAAGCTGCTTATGGTCTTCTGTCCTGTTCTTGATGCTTGACTGTAGTTTGGATGCACTAAGATGTTTATTTTTCAAGTGTAAATAGTATGGTGCCTGATTATGAAATGGTTGTCATGATTATCAATGATTGTGTGACTTTATTTTCCTGCCCATGGGAAGCTTATGTGGACCACACACTGGGTCATGTAGATGAAAGCTCCCTTTTAAAAACTGCCAGGTCAAAGAAAATAAAAAATAATATCAACACATTCATCAACAGTATCAAATATAAGGAGATCTGACACACCTGCAAGAACTATTCTGAAGCACTGAGAAAGTAAGAAATACTTTGGAGCAATTCTCACATTTAAAAAATCCTATGGGAAGCAAGTATATAGCAGGAGGTATCTTTTCTTCCCAGAAATGATATTCTGTATCTTCGTAGTCTTTAAGTTCAGATCATTACAACTCTGTGATACCCTCCAGAACTCTTAAAGATTTCAGAATATCATGAGAGAATAAGGGTTTTATTCTTGGACATCATTCTAGTCCAGTCAAAGAAGGTAAACAAAAGACAGTCAATTCTAGTGACTTGAAAACTAATAAAATAAAAAGATATCTTTTTTTATGAAATGCAAGTTTATAATTAGTTTAAAAGAAATCTTATTTATGTGGCCTTTGTCTCAGCACAAGGAAAATCAATTATCTGCAAAAGAAACTAACTAGTATCTAGTTCAGTTAACTTGGAAAAAAAAAAAAGTACTTTTTCAGTACAAAATATTGTGAGAATAAACTCCATCAGGTCTAAAGGGCATATAAGTAGAAAAAATATTTCATATAAAACTTAATAATAAATATCGACAAGATAAAAAAATGAAAACTGGAATCCTGATAATAGCACCTAGCAGAAAAATACACATTCTCTGAATAAATAATGTATTTCAACCATCAAGAAAAGACTCAGTTAGCCATAATACTTGTATTCTTGTTAATACATCATACATTAGTTGAATTATTCTTGTCAATTTCATAAAAAATAAATTAGAGATGAGACACCACTTATTTCTTGTGTTCTACTTGCAAAATTTATGCATTCTCAGTTTTTACTGCATAGGTTGCAACACAAAATTAAAGCTGCTCTACACAATAAAAGATTGTTTTCTTATGTTTCTATACATTGAAATAATATTGTAGCTTTACGGATTTTGTTTGGTGTTAAAAAACTTGAATGAAATCCCACTTCTTAGATAAATGTGTATACACTGAAAAACTTTACTGATAAAATATTTTATATTTTATTGTCTTAATCTATATGTTTTCATATTTGGACAAGAAATAATTACTTGCATTATTCCTATTAGCTGTATGATACTTCAGCTACAAAGATATTACTAGAAATAAAACCAAGAAATTCTACATTTCAAATTTTTATCTTTATGGATAGCTATGAAAAAAAGTGGAAGTGGATGATACAAAAAGGAAAACCATCTTCAAAATTTGCCTCTGTTAGAAAAGAGAATTTTAATTATTACTTTCTCTTCACCAGAGATACTGGAGTTAAAAGGGTGCCATACCTAATTAACATTTATGTCAGAAGCAAGGAATACACAATAAGCTATCACAGCTGGCAGTCAGAATTCAGATGGGAGAGGTGAAGCCATCTACTACTTACAATCAATAAAAACAACTTAGTATATTATATCTTTCACTAGTCATTTGAGCCAGGATATTCTAATAGAAAAAACTGAAACCAGACACAAGAAAACACTGTCTCCTTCTTCCCTCTGTACTATTTATAGTAGAAATTAATGATGAATCTCCTTATTTGGCATATTTTAAGATATTTCCTGGAAGATTCCCTAGTAGACCTCTTCATGAAAAGTATGAAGTATGCTTCAATAACTATGCTTCAATTAATCACAGCCTGAAGAACACATAGATAGCTCTTTTCTACAGTTACATTCCTTATTTTGACAGGCTCTTAGGAATAAAAAATAAATTCTTTATTCGCACACAGTTTAGTATTAATAAACTTTAGTCTTTGGCCAGACTTTATTCATCTGCATCCCAAAAGTCTGCACTAAGTTTCCATTCCAGAAAACCAAAAAGATACAAGTGGATGCAAAATAATTTGACTAAATAAAACATAGAACATGAAAACATAAAACTGTTGCAATACTGCAGACTTTACTGGTCTATTTTTCAGCTGAACTGAATCATATAGTCTTCATGATACATGAAGGATATCAAATAAGTTATTAGGTTTGGGGTTTTTTTCATAAAGGACTAGGTGTGAGGCAGGAGTAAACATGCAAACCTGAGACAGGCATCAAATATGATGAGCGTATTTGCTCATCATATGAGGTTGAGCACAGACCCTATGAGGAGAGGCTGAGGGAGCTGGGGCTGTTCAGCCTGGAGAAGAGGCGGCTCAGGGGAGACCTCATCGCTCTCTACAACTCCCTGAAAGGAGGGTGTAGCAAGGGAGGGGGTTGGGCTCTTTTGCCAGACGACTTTCAACAAGACAAGAGGGCATGGTCTTAAGTTGTGCCAGGGGAAGTTTAGGTTAGATATTAGAAAGAATTTCTTTACAGAGAGGGTGATCAAGCATTGGAATGGGCTGCCCAGGGAAGTAGTGGATTCTCCATCCCTGGAGATATTTAAAAAGAGACTGGATGTGGTACTCAGTGCCATGGTCTAGCAACCCCAACGGTGGTTCAAGGGTTGGACTCGATGATCTCTGAGGTCCCTTCCAACCCAGCCAATTCTATGATTCTATATAGGAAGCATGTTCCTAGACTGATGGTTCTTGGTGTTCCTAAGTGCAAATCCTGACATAGAGTTATGAACTGATCCTTGCCAATATTTAGAAGTGTAATTTTATCACGAACATTTCAGTAAAAGGAAATAGAAGCACTAGAGAATTATTTGAGAGAAGTTGTTTGGGATGATAATATAACTTGAAACATAAAGGAACTACTTCTCTATCATTAACCAGAGATATAAATATATGGCCATGCAACCTTCTACTGGCATCCAGCCAGGAGAAAATAGCTTTATTGACATTTTTATACTAAGTCAAACTTTAGCCTGTGCTAATCCCACAATGCTCATGATATACTATGACTCCCTTCAACTCTCATAATTTTGTGGGGATAAGCATCACTTACTTTTATGCTTGGAATACAAACAAGCAATGTGGCCAAGCACATATCTGAATACTTTCCAAGCTTGAAGTTCCCAAATCTTATCAGAAGTATTCATTATGGTGGATCTCAAGAAAAGGGTGATTTTAAAATAAAACTCTTTTGCATTTTGAGCACCATAAACTATAAAAAATGCTAGTTTATCTTTCTCAGTGGAAAAACTCCTGAAATACATTAAAAGTAGTTTGCTTTACATGTCTGCTACGTCTTCAAGAAACCACTTTACAGTCTGCACTGCAGGCTGAAGGCAGATGTGTGGAATTGAAGCAGGACTACAATCAAATTTAGGAAAGAGAGGATGCAGACTTTGGACTCGAATTGGGTTTTTTACATACTAATTAAAAATTTGGCCATTAAAACCTCATTCTTTAGCTATCCTTTGGGTGCAAAATAAAGCAGAAGAAAGATTGTAATAAGAAAAATTACATATCTAAAAAAATTTGAAAAAAAATTTGAAAAAAGCAGCATTTATAAATAGAATATGGTGTGGGAATAATATATGTTGAGCTTCATAGAATTGTTTTGAAAATCCATTGTAATTATGCCTTCTAAATATTCAAAGATAATTTTTCAAGCAAGTACAGTTAAAAAACTAATTTCATATTTCATAAATGAAGTAACAAAAAACTGCTTAAGAGATTATCACACAGCTTCCATAACTTTCACACATTTCTTGAAAATAAACTTAACAACTCTGATCTTTTAAGGGCTTTGATGTAAGCAGATACAGAAAAGCACATAAAACTATAAGGGAAAGAAACAAGCATCCATTTCAGCAGAACAGAAAAATGAACCAGTATGGTAATATGTACAGGTTGGTATGCAATTTAGCATAAATAAACAAGCACCATGCCCACACATTTATAAATATGAAAATTTAATTCCAAAGTTTAAAAGGATCAAAAGTAATGGTAGAAAGTGTACAAGAAAAAAAAATGCTTAGATACTTGTATCTAAAAAAAGATTCAAACTATAGGAAAACTTCATTAATGAATTTGAGTGGTTGGTAATTTTTCTAAAAAATGTACAATAGAAGGAATTCTGAAGTTCCAAAGAAGATGGCACTAAAATAAAATAAAGCAATTGTGTAAAAAAGATTGAAATATCTAAAGCAATGTTTATAAGAGATAGAAACAGCATTATCATTTTTGCTATTATTAATAATAATACTAATATTATTAACCCCTAAAAAGCTAATCCTCATTCCACCAGACAGGTTTAGCTGGTATTTTGAGCTGCTATGGAACCAGAACTTGTAAAGCTTCTGCACTGTAACTATGTGCCCAAAGACTTCTGAGAAGTTGTAAAGTACGGGGAATCCTGAACTCTTTTCATCGTAGAACCAATGAATGGGTCATGAACCGTGAAATCATCTTTCAGATGACCACCTATAATATTTATTTTGCAGAATTCAGTGTCACATGGTGCTGTCCTGACTTGTGGCAGATGAATTTATAAATTGTAGTTAATTTCTTATTATTTTGCCTAATGATATATTTTCTTCAGTATACTCATCCACCATTAAAAAAGAAGATATAATCAGAGCTTTAAAGATCTTAATGATTACAATATAAAGGAGGAAAAAATACATTAGTCAGAATTCAGAAAAACAGAATTAAAAACAAAAGAAAGGCTGGCATCTTTACAAGAAAAAATAGCATTAAAGCAAATTACAGAAAATATTGATCAAGATTTAACCACTGAAGGTATACTATAGAGTGCTGTAGACTGCTGTGAAGAATTTTTTAAAGTGAAAAGACAACATAGAAAAATCACATGGACATCTTAAATAAGAGAATCTATTTTTAAAGCAGTATTTTCCAGATTGTTTTAGGAAAGAAAAGGAAGTTGATGAAAAAGCTGAAGCGCTGAAGTATTTTATATTGTATCCTTAAATGGCTATAAAATGAATATTCAGTAATACGCTTTCTGTCCAACAAAAATGTATTTAGTAGACAGAAAAAGAAAGAGCTACAAAAGCAAGCTATTGTGTGTGCCTTCTGCATCAGAATAATTTTTGATTCTTTTCATTATATTGTGTACCACTCTGACAATATCTTCATAGCTTAAAAGAGTTATTGCAATTACCAAAACACTCACTGAATAGACACTGAAGCATAAAAGGCAATTAGAAGTGACCAGCTCCTAATACCAATGTAAAACCCTCATATTTCTTTTATTTATTATTTAATTTAGATATGTGCAAAGAGGACAGATGCTCATAAAACACCACTAACTAAAGGAAAATGTATCCTTGATTACAGAAAGCAGCTGCTACCATAAATCCCAGAAATTTACTTCTGTGAGTTTTATCAGTCAAAAATCTGTGCTCACTGATTGCTCTATTTACATTTGTATTCCTTATCTTTCTTGAGATCAATATTTCAAACACAATCATGCAAGTATCACTACATAAAATTAATATGATACGTACATTATATGGACTCAAAACTTATCAACATATAGTAAAACAGAAATAAACCTGAAACACCATAAGTTATTGAGGGTTTCTTATGCAATCTTGCAGGGACTGATCCTTGTCCTGGTATTGGTATCACTGATCTGGAATTAACTACACAGTGATTGCTAATGAAGAGATGGAGATGGAGATGGAGATGATACAAAGGCTGGTTGAGTACTCAGTAATGACAAGATGAGGTCGCTATATTAAAAAATGAAGTAACTATAGGACTATATTCTGAAAAGCAGTAATTCTAGAAAGCTACCAGCGAATGTGTGAAATAGTGGAACACTTAAAGAAAAATCCTCGGCAGGATATCTGGATACGACATAACAGGAATAGAGGGATCAACTGGAATTACTAAGAAACCTGACTTGGTAATGCAGTAGTTCTTCCATATAAAAAAATTTAAAATTGTGAAGGGCAGTGGGAATAAAAAAGACAGACTAAAGCTCTAGAAAACATACTTTTACTTTAAGAGACTATAAAAGGTTCATATACATTTTTTTTAAAGAACGCCAAGAGATTATGTTTATAAACTGTAATTAAAGGCACAAGAAGTTGTGGTAAAACAGGTGTTGGTCTTAGCATAACAAGAACTCAACATTTGCAAGTGATTCAGCCATGCTCCAATGATATATAAGGTAGGTATTTTTCAATTAGTGGAACAAATAAACAAAGGTTTTCAGGAGATTTCTATAATTTTTTTTTAGATGAGTTTTTTTTTTTTATTATTTTTTTATTACTTTTATTTCTAAATCTTCAAATAAAAACAGATGCTATAAGTAACAAAAAAATTACCCACCAGATGAAATTATGTGGCTTATGTTACATAAAAGGTTAGAACACTGGCATTTGTATCTATGGACCTACGAAAAATCATTCTAGCTTGAAATGTCAAAACATTGTTGGTAGATAAAAGCTTCTTATTAAAGAATAAAACTGCGAGGAGGTGAATTATTTTTTACATTTGCAAAAACCCTGTAACAGCAGTAAAACCAACAGACACACTTCTGGAAAGTTTTTCATTTGTGTTGAAATCAAAATTACTATTTCAAAATTATGGTGTGGAAATTAGAGAACATTTATTTTTACTTAACTGAAACACCTGTTACCACTGTCAATTTATCAACAATGGTAATGAAAAAGAAGTTATTCAAAACATTTCTTTTGATCCAGTTCAAATTATAACTCAATCAAATTTCTGTATGATTTTAAATTTCAGCTTAATGATTGATTAATAATGATGATGAAAAGAAAAGTTAATACTTCGCACTTTCCTTAAAGGTAATATGGTGGTAGATTGCAAATGAAAGCAATGACTTTTGTAGCCTAAAATCATTATGCTAATATCCAAAGCATTTTGTTAAAGAAAATTATTTTGTCTTGTCATATGATGCTGAACTAAATAGCTTTGAAGGAACCAAACATTTTAGTCAATAATAAGGAAAGTTAAGTTACTTAGCTCACAAAACTCTAAAATTGTGATAATTTGCTTACAATTTAGACAAGAATAATTATCCATGAATTGCTTAACAACTGTAGTTCATTCATTAAACAGTATTTTATAAGTGTAAAATGTACTGCATACTGTTCATTGTTGTTGTAATTAGTCTAGCATATTTCATTCACTTCCCTGTAAAACTGTATTTCTAGAAATGCTAATATATAATTGCTTACCAAGATGGTGGTAACAATTAAAGAACGATTGGAAAGGGAATCTGTGATGTTTGCTGGTTTTCCTTTCTGATTCTCTGTCATGTTAAGGCCACTCAATGGATCCCAAGTTCCAACCTATAAAGCAGTAAATTACTGTATAAATTGTCCACTAGTTACATTTCAGCATCTAGAAAAGAACACTACAAGGAAAAACAGATAGCAAAAACAAACACAAAAAAAAGAGGAAAAAAAAAAAGAAAAATATTGCTAATGTTTATTATTAAACCTTGTTCCATTATTCAAAGTCTGCGTGTTTAAAATATGATTCACAATACCTTAAAGTGTGCACAGAATATCTAAAGTTCATCTGAGTACTTAATTTTCCATTTAACTTTCTTTCTTCAAGGTAAACTACATCTGAAGATAATTTAATAGGTGGAAATTCATATGCAGAGCAGACAACACTGTCTCTACAGAAGGATTTACCATTTTCTGTGATCAGAGAGAAGAGCAGAGCAAAAAGATGTTTTGGGGAAAACATAATGGAGAAGATTGAATGTAGGTTAAGTGCAATAACTTAAGTAATTTACAGGTAAATGTTCAGTATGTAGCTCTTTTGACATCTTATACCTTGAAATTCTTATTCCAGTAAAAGTGAACTTTTGTCTAAATAAGGAGGTTCAGGGTTTTGCTTGAAGGTTCAGTTGAAGAACAGTGCCACATACTAAGTAACAGGGCTTATGATTGCATCATTTGTCTCTCTTTTTCATCACTACACGACTAAACTGGGAAAACAGGAAATAGAACTATCCATTTTTAGATATTACAATGTTTGTATTACTCAATTCTCTAAAAAAACCAAACACACACAAACATTTCTTTTTTGTTTTTTTTTTTTTAATTTCAAGTATCCCTTTAAATTCTAAGCTAGATCTATAATATAAATTAAACATTAAAATAAATTTAGATAATAATTAAAATTTATGTGTGGTTTGATTGCAAATATACATACATGTATGGATGTATACATAAACACACACCATTTATTTTTTAATACTATTCCATTTGGTGATTTGAAAGGTTCCTAGGAAATCCCAAATGTTCATCCTTAAGTCCAGCCACAATTAAGAAATTGTAAAAGGACTGAGAACTTGTAGTGCAATATTCTGTTAATTAAGGCAATCATAGTGCTTATTTCAAAGACAGACCAATCCAGAACATAACAAGGAGAGGCAAAGACTGAAACTTGAGCCTGTCTCTGGTATTCCATCACGTAATTGAAGCTGAAGTAACACAAAAATATACTAAGAAATGCCATCACATTATTTGACCAATTCAAATCCTAAATTCATGAAATAATCAATTCTATTGAACTTCAAGGTTATAATTCTAATCATTTTAATTAAAGTAGCCTTTTGAACAGAGAAGAATTTTAATGTGCTTTCACTATAAAAGTTTAAATGACAAAAATGTAGAATAAACAAATAAAGGTTCTCTAATATGTATGACTGCAATTCAAACAACAAACAATTTATTGCTACTGCATTAGATTTATTTCTAACAACTTTCAATTTTTCCTAAAAAGTGACACAAACTGAAAATCAAGTGATCAGGCCCAGTCAGCACAGGTTAGTGAAAGGCAGGTCCTACTTGGTGAACCTCATTGGTAGGTAAGGGAATGTTTGTGGATGTGATCATTACACAATTTGGCACCTATGTTCTCTCAGAGAATTTCCAATCCACACAGGAAAATCCATAACAAAGATGAGAATTCTGAAGTAGTTTCACAAATGTCAAAACACTAATATATTACACTGTCTGTATTTCCTTCGTTATTTTCCATTTCTGACTTAAAGAAATTAAGTACACTGGAACAATTTTGTCCTTGCTGCCTGATGGTTCTCAAATGCCACCCAATATTCTTAAAGCTATCCTAGATTACAGAGACTTCTTTTCCTCATTTTTAAAAGTTATTACTTACATGCAGGCTCTTCAGACACTTATTTAGATATTCCCATGACATCAATTCTTCTGTTTCCAGAAAGGAAGACAGGTTGCATTGCACCTATCCTACCTACATACAAAGCTAATTTGCTTTTCAAATCTTATCACTATCACATACTTTTTCCCACCTCCTTAGATTTCCAGAGGTCTCTTAGTGGAATGTTTCATAGAAAGAGTTTTAAAAATGTCAGTACCTATGTAAGTATTTCATCAATATTCCAAAACTAGAGGGTGAGGAGGAGGAAGGAGAGGGAAGTTTTTTCTTTAGGCTACCTTCTCCATTTAATGATTTCTAGAAAAAAGGAAATGCAACTCTGCAGCACGGTGCCTCTCTTAATTTCTTGTTTTATTTGTGGCAATGATATTACCTGGGGGCAATAGCTGATCAAGCTTTATCTGAGGATGAAGAAAAAATACGATGCTTACAAAACACTGGACACAACAGATAAATTAAAACTACCAGGCAGCTGCCACTTGCAAAACTGCTGATCACAACAATGTGAACCTCTGCAGCATCCTGCATTGCTTCTCTATGGCATGGTGACTGGAGAAGAGAGGGAAGATGACCTCATTTCAGATCAACATGCTGTCATGTAGGTAGGCCAAATATCTTTTATGTTATCCCCAAGGTCTTTAGTTGAAATACAGACAATATTAGGCTAAACAGAAAAGAGCATTTCTCAATCCTCTGGTCTGTCATTAAGCTCTCTACAAGAAAAATATATGTCAGGACAGACAAACTTGTTCAGCTAATTATTCTCATTTTTTTAGTGCTATTTAGGGATAGAGATTTCGTATTCCAAGAGAATGAAAGTTCATTTTTTAAACACATAAAATTGTCAAAATGAAGCTTTTTCTGGATTTAAGTTTGTTTCGATTGTTCTGGAATTAAGATGTGAAAGTTCCCACATAAGGATAGGAATGGATTGAAATCGAAACTGAACTCAATATAGACTGAAGACAAAGTGAAGATAAAATGCATTACCCCAGGTCCAGCTTTTCACTCTTCCCCCTCATCTCAAATCTAAGAATGTGGCTAGAAGCACACAATTAAGATACCACTAACAGTCAGACATGAAGATAACAGCTCTTACTACAAGACTTTGAAACCAAATATCTAGTTGGGAACAGGTGCATTTTTTTACATTACACATGCAGTATTTCTGAAGTTGCTACTGGTTTTAGTGGAGACGTTTCCCGTCACTTTGGATGTAAACATCTTACATACCTTTTCAAGACCTTCTTCCTTGAGGCTGATAACATCTAAATCAAAATCTGTCCTTAAGCCATTGGTTTTGTTAAAAGTTATCCTTCCCGTGAGTCCTTCCCAGTGGGCCTATAGAGAAAGAACAATTTCTATAAATAAATACCTCTTCCTCTTTTTTTTGCCCCAAAATAAAAATTTACTTCTGCCAAAAAGTGAATATTAATTTGTCACTCTATCTAAATAATTCACCTTGTGGCTGATTTTTAAAAATATATTCTGTATTGATTTTTTTGCTAAATAAATTACCCTTTCTTCAGTTTTCAGGGAAAATTTTCTCAAAAGTTTCCACGTTAGTCAACAGACTCATCCTACTAAATGAGATAAAAGGCTCTTGTGGTTTAATTCCTCTATCATTTGTGTGTGAATTTCCCCTTCTGTTTCCCTACATGCCCATCGCCCCTGTCCCACCCCAAGTCCCAGTCTTTTACACTAATGCTGGATTTAATTTTTTCTGTTAGGAAAATTCTTTCAAATAAAGCCTTAGTTTTGCAAGACACTGAGTCCCCTGAAACCACTCTGAGACTGCAAAACCTGAGGTAGGTCACTGAGCCAGTCTTCCAGAGATGATTCCTTTAACTTTTAATAAAGTGCAATATCCTCATTTTTCAATAAAATAAAGTCTACCTAGGTCTAAACTATACAAAAGTAGAGAAGGGAAAGTGGAAAAAAATATCATTCTAAAAGGAACTAATAATGAAACCAAAATTATATTCCATTGCAAATGGTTTTCTTTATTATAGTATTTTGCATTATCTAGAATGAGAAACCTTGTATTAGGAGTCACTTAGAGTGCAACAGATTTGAATATGCTGAAGTGGTCATCTTTATTAACTTTGCTTTAAATTGTTATCTACCAGTATGAACACAGCATGCTATGAGATCAAGCCACATATATTAATGCAATGTAAGATGTTTCAGGGGGCTTAAATTTTATGCCACAAATTTTACACACATACACAAACTATCTACAAAGTTTTATTTAAAATGCAATTATTTCACCTTTTAATTTTTTTTGTTCCAAAACTCATTTTTAAATAAAAACGCTGCCTTGCCTGCTAAACTCTTTCCATATAACAAGCTGAAAGATTCCCATCTACTGAAAGAAAAAAGGCAAAATTCAGGAAGAAAGGCAACAAAAGAAAAACAGAATTGTGAGAGAGGAAAGTAATGGACCAAGTAATTTTATTAGTGACTTACCTCCTTAATGAGACTCATAAAGCGAGTCCCAAAGCGCCACGGTTTGTGGCGATTACACTGCAGTGAGCTGACAGTCATCTGGGGGAACTGCTGGACAGCCACTGACACCACATGGACTGCATCATACATAAGGGCTGCATCCGTCTGAAATTAGAATAAAAGCAGAACCATCAAAACAAAACCAGAACATGTTACAGCCCAGCAGTGAAACAATGAAACAAAAAGTTAGCACGGTTTGTTATGTTAAAGTGAGAAAATAATCTGATTATTTATTATATAATAAGGAATGCATCCTTAGTAACAAGTCCTACATAAGATGTGTCAGGAGTGTCAGCCTCATTTCTCATTTTAAGGCTCAATTAAGGGCCCAAACCCCAGCTTTTCAGGATCACAGGAGAATGCTGGTATCTCTGATAACTCATGCTACTTCAAAAAAGCAGTGCATTAGGAGGCTATACAAATCACTGTATGCATGTTTGATTCAAGTTGGTTATTTCTACATGTGAGGTGAAAGAAAAAAAACAAAACAGAACAAAGTATTAGCAAGGTGGCAAAAATATACCTCTGAAGGAAAGTGCACATTACTAAGGAAGTAACCTTATTCTGTTTTGAAATTTCAGACTAGATACAATCCCGAAGGTACTGAACTGATTCATTAATAAATTTTTATAGTTATCAATTTAAATTCCTAGGACAGCTCTAACCAGTATCTTCTATAAATCAGAGGCAAATTAGAATCTATTAAAATGCACATTTATTTAAATGGTTTTGATGTCCCATCCTAACTAGATAGGCTGTTTGGAAGGAGAGAGACAGCCTCTCAGTACACACTGTCATGCTGTACAAGGAACAGACATCTCTTTCCTGCTCTATTTGATAAACAGAGGCAAGCCTTGGAACCAAAAGCAGGGGAGAACCTTAGATTCATTTGGTGGAAATGAATACTATGCCATCTGCTCAGCATACCTTAGAGGAAAAGGACCTATTTCCCCTTCTCATTCACGTAATTAGTGAGCTGTGAAATTAGTTCTTTAATGGATAGGAAACCTGGAGATTATTGCACTTGTTACAATACAACACAATGCAATACAAAATGAGCTTATATAGTGTCTTTCATGCAAATGCATCCCAAGGCTCTTTACAATAAAACTCAACATAAAAATGCAGAAATGCTCTACCATTATAGCCCATAAGCTACTCTTAAAGGGGAAAATATATGTTTACATTTAAATGGTTCTCCCAAGGAGAGACTTCAAAATTCAAACAGAAATAAATCCAAATTTAAAAATAGCCAGCGTAATAAGTTTCAATGATCTCAGAGACATTTAGATTATGTAGGGGTCTCAAATCATTCAGAAAGTATTTTTGCTGCCAAATTGTTCATTACGTTCAAGGCACTGCAATGGGTTTAAGGCAAGGTGATATTTGATAAGGAAGCAGAAAAACACCAAAAAGTTAGAATGACATGCTTAGTAAGCATCATACAAAGCTTAATATTCTAGAAACAGTACTTGGCAGTAGTTGAAGTCTAGACATTTTTTTAATGAACTATACAATACATAAAACATATTAATCTGGCTCAGAATTAGAAACTTTTTTTTTAAATCAGCTTTATTTCTAAAACTGTAGTCCTTGCATCAGTGAAGGAAAGTTGAAATTGCTGTGAAACTTTAGCAAAAGCAGCCCATTAGGACTCAGCCAGAAGTTCGAAACCAGCATTAACTGATCAGTAAGATGTACATTTGGACACAGAACTAGTAAGACTCATCAGCAGAAATCAAATGGACATTATGCCAGATGCACATCAACATGGCTTTTTGTCAAATTCTGTAAGCCACTGAACTGGAAATCTGTAGGATGACAACAGTCAGATCCAGTGGAAGGATTATAAAAGCCATTGAAAAGTACTTCAGATTCTGATAAGATTCCTCATATTTCAATGGTGAATTTCACTTCACTGGAAATGAATCTAGATCAGAATGCACTTTTTTTTAAATGCACACAACATAAACTAATCACTGGCTAGAAGCTAGAGGACACAAATAGAGTGCTCTATTTGATTTTTAGATGGTGCAAGATGAATCCCTTATTTAATACATAGGACGAGAATCCACCTTGTCTGGGAAGATTAAAGCTAAATGTAGGCTTTTGTACTGAAGAGAAACAGATAGAACCATATACTCAAAAATGTACTGGTTTAGTGATTCATGTATTGCACTCATCTCACTGTGCACAAATGTTGATTTTACTGCAAGAAAAATAAACAGAACATAACTCAGGAAAAGATATAAAATATATACTTGATTTTACAGGTTAGGCTCTCCTTTTGCTTGGTGACTTAACCTTTACTCTGGAAGACAGTAGGAATTGATAGTCTAGCCCTCCACCCTTGTTCATTAGGCTTGCTAAGCTTTATGTTATGCTGCCTTTTGTCTGCACTGCTTTCTCTTTTGAAACTGCTTTGTGGTTCCAGACACACTGCAGGCTTCAGTAAGAAATTGTATGGTGATCAGGGAAGAAATGCCCCTAGTGAAATTTTTAGGATTATTTATTTTATCTAAATGGAGAGTAGCAGTCTGGAAAAAAAAGAAGACATAGTTCAGGAGAAGCAATGGAATTTCAGATAAAAACCTGCTATAATGTCTCCATTCACTGGAGGACACATAATACGAGAAACATCTTAATGAGAAACGAGATTAGTGGTGTTTTAGTTAACCTGTATAAACCTTTTAAGAATTATGTTGTATTTCACAAATACATCTTGTATAGTTTCTGAACCATAGGTCGTTGGTTTGGGTTGTTTTTTGTTTGTTTGTTTGTTTCACAGTCCTACTTAGCATTCACGATTACTTGCTTGGATAAAGATAAACTAATACTGTTTATCATACTGTCATTTGTATTTCTACAATTACGAAAGACAAGAAACACTCTAACTACAAAAGCTACAAAATTATTTCAACAGATTGAATTAGAATGAAATTGAGTCAGGTGAGTAAGATGTCAGGTGACAGATGTCTGTGACCACAAGTCTGTTTTTCAATTGACTGTCAAGTAACAAAAAAGCTTTTAGCTCTCAGAGGTGACATCTTAATCAAAGACATGATTTCAGTCACAATACATCTCAAATAGAGAGAAAGTTCCAATTTGCGTTTGATTTTTATCCCAAACTCAGCTGAATATTACACAGTTCTCAATACTTTTCTGTTATTTTACTTCATCATTCTGTGGGTGATGTGTTTGCCTCTATTTTTTATATGTGTTCCTTCATAATCACTTTTGAGTCTTGCTAACACTTGCATGTAAATACCCTAACTTCACTATAGCTCTGGTGGTGCTGAACTAACTATAAAAGTAGAAAAGCAGTCCTCTCTATTATTAAAGAAAGAATCTAATATACTTCACCAGGCCTAGTCTGAGTAAAAAGTGGTCTTTTTCTTTTCCATCCCTAACCACTGCCAAAGATGTTAAAGACGTGATAGCTCTAGCAGTTATATGTTGATTTTCATCTCACACTTGCTTGTCCCTGTTAGTCATTCATGTTATTTAGCTTGAATTCTGGGGACTTGGACCTGGGAAAGGAAGTTGTCAGGGTAGTGGGTTTTGCTGGTTTCCAATGCATATGGGCAAAAGTCTCTCACTCAGACACACAGATAAATCTGAGCAAAAGTAACAGAACAGAGGGATTATGTTCTTCACAACCACCTTCAGACTTGCAGGACATAAGAGTTCATCAATGCTATTTGGCACCTGACTCAATAAATGTGCTAATTGCTATTGGAATACTTGTTAATTGCCTAACTAATTAATATGGGTGGAAAAAAAATTGCAGATTCCACATTTAATGACATCAAACCATGACTTGCAAGTGTATCATATTTCCACAGCAATGTTTTTGTATGATATGTTCATTTAGCTCCATCAAGTCATACGAGGATTTCATGTACCCATAAGTCACTCCTCTCTGGTTTATATTTCAGTGTTCCAGAGTTAACACTAATCAAGTTTAACATAAATATAAGATGAAATATTGCTAAGTTAATTCTGTTTCTTCATGAGGTGTATCAGAAATAGTACACTTCTCAAACAGAAAAAAATTATGTTTCAGATTTTACTTTAACAAATTGTAGTCCTCTTTAATCTACAATTTAAAAAGATATTACATAGGCGTGATCTGGAAGAACATTTAATTACTCAGCTATGGATGATTAAAAACAGCTTGAACACAAGAAAAGTTCCTCAGGTTTTCAATTAAAAATTAAATTAAATTAAACTAATGTGATTGTTTTTTGCCTAAATAAATTTATTACTAATAAAACTCTGTGATGAAACATGGTCTTCTACTTAAATGTGCTCCATGAAGTACTTGAAAACACCAAGAATTTTTCTATATTGAGTGACATATGAAATCGATCAATGGGAAAGAGTAGCTTGATAAATTTACTTTTTGGTCATTTGTAAGTGACACAATGTGGATCCCAGGCAAAAATGAGTTAATTGCAATACTGATAATTTATTTCCCCTAGATTGGAATATTCTTGTACTTACAAAATCTGTGAGATAAAAGATGTCATAATTACTCTCTTTACTATGAATTTTTTTTCCAGTGACTGTGAGGAACTTTTTGCACAGAAAAGGAGTCAAAAAGGCCAAACCCCAGATTTTTTTTTAAAATATATTAATTTTTTTTAGCTAACTAAATTATCTCCCTAACAATATAAGATTTACCTCTGTGCAGATTAGACTGTTCAACTGTTTGCAAAATGCTTTTATGGTAAGTGTAAAATATTAATGATGACCTCCTTGTAAGTATCATACATACTTGTTTACAGTTATCTGTATTTTGTGTTTGAAGTTGACTTTATTCATTCAAGTCATGTCCAGTTAAAGCAAATTAACTCTGAAAGAAAGAAGGGAAAGGAAGGGGGAAAATGAAAGCCTTGATGTGTATCAAAGAAGAAATAAAAACCAGATTTTGTATTGGAATTACATTCAGATACAACTAATTCTCTAGATCTCTTGTCAGTTCTAGATTAAATGGAATTGACTAAAAATTTCAAGAGAGGACACTGGACAGTTCATATTAAATACTGCATCACACAAACCAAGACTTTTCCACTGATTAGTAAAGTATGCACATACGTTTCTATCTTTTAATTCTTTCGCTGTATTTACCTGTATATCATCTGAATAAATACTACTGCATTAAGCAGGATAGCTTATATTTTTCATATGCAGCTCATAATTTGCTTCAAGATTATCTCTGTGTTATCTCTAGACAGTTAAATTGTTCCCTTGTGAAAAAAAGTCCAACTACATTTAAAAGGCAAAACTGTTCTAAGGATTTGCTTAGTGTCTGATAGTCATTAATGCATTCTGAAAAATATTATGAATTCATTAAGATGAGGCTTACATTCTTTTCAAGTGTAGCTTCATTAGCTGCATCAAAAATTAAATTCAACTGAATGAAAATGCTCACAAATGTATATCTGCATTTTGTTTCCTAAGGTTGACCATGACAAAAGTATCCAGTATAAATGCATGAAATTGAAGGTAAATCATGCCCATGCCATACGGTCATTTTAGACCCCAAAGCGATTGGCCATCACAACTGTCTCCACTCAAAACGTAAATAATAATTATCAGAGACATTAACCTCCCTTTTTTATTATTATTATTCTGCACAGATATTTGGTATAAGCTCTTGATGAAACACGCTGACTTTACACTTCATACTGTCAACGCATTCAGAAGAAAATGTCCTTCAGGACATTCTGGAAGAATTAGATGAGAGATTAGCTGGTAAAATCTAAAAACACTCCTTGCAATTATATATCATGAAGTTAGTTCTCTCTAATGAATGTGATATAGAATAAGGTATTACAGATATGCCAACCTCAAAGAAAGTCTAGAGGCAAAACCAATAGAGCAAAACAAGTCAGGAGAAAACCCTTTCCAAGGTAACCTTTTCATAAGTAGAGCACATCTTTTTTTTTTTTTTTTTTTTTTTTTTTCTTCTTAAATATTTCCCAACTGTGTGAGAAAACATAAAATCAAATAAATCCTTTTTTAATTATCAGCTAAACATCCTCAGGAGAATGCTTCAAAGGAAATTAAGTGGAATTATTAATGCATTTCATCAGCCCCAAAATTATGGCAGGCCCTAGCCAAGATCACTAGAACAGTCTCTGGATATTTTATGTTTAGGGAATATTATATATTCCATATCTATGGAATATGATACCCAGAGGAACTCATATTAAATGGTCTGGGCAACAAAAATAGAAGTCTTTTCAGCAGCTCATAATAAGGATGTAAGTGTAGAACTAAGTAAGATATCTTTGGGCACACTTGGACTCTGAACAGTCTCTTCAAGGAGTTTGTCATAAGAGGCTACAGAAATTGGAAGAAATTAACTTGAAAATAAAAATTGGATGAGGCAACATTTATATAGGTAAGACATATTGAAGTGGTATAAGTCAGAATAATATTTCACAAGGATGTAAAAACTGCCTGGAAGATTCAGGTAGAATTAGGAATCCTCTAACTGGCAGAAGTATTAGAGAAAAGATTGAATGTACATAATTTCTGCAGCCTATAAAAACAAAGGACTGAGAAAACCACTGAGAGGAACAAGAAGCCAGAGAGAAAGAAAAACTGAAGTACACAGAAAAAGAAGCACGGAATGTTAAAAATGATAAAATGAAAAAAATAGTAAGTGTGATTTTATCTTCCAGACAGAAGCTTTAGTTGTTTTACATTAAAAAATCTTTAACGATCATAAGAGGAGCTGCTGCACAAGGCCACCAAAAAGATACTTCAGTTAGATGATGCCTGACAAACGTAGTAGCATGACACAAATTCCAGAAACCCAGCTTACTACTGCTACTACTCACAGCGAGCTCTCCTACTCAAGACAATTAAAATGACGTGAATGAATTTAAGAAGAAACGTCTTGAGGAAGTAGTTCTCCCCTCATCGGTAATAAAATCTATTGCCCCTGTAATGATTTCACTTAACACATCCCACAAAACCATTTGCTGAGTGAGATTTAATAAATCTCTTGGCCTGGGATTAAATTTTACTGGTTTATGAGCTGTTAAATTGCATTGTATGCTTATTAAAGCTAGTGTTTTCTTACTTCTTGACACATTCCCAACTCCACCCTGGGGTACAATTAAGCAAACAGTTGAGGGTTCTTCTTCAGCCTCAAAAATGTATTCCAACTGGGAATAAGATATGAGCATCAGCAAGCTATAAACAATGTTCATCTAATTTTTTGAAAATCAAAGAAATCAAATAAACTTGTTAGCATAATTTTTTTCAAAATGTAGGAGCATTTCAGCTGAATAATCATCACATTATGGTATAGCTGCTTAAATTACCTTTAACATGTAGTTGTCTGGTGAATTTTAAATGGAGAAGGTTTTTGTACTGATACGTGTGTGTGTTTTTAAGTAGAGACAAAACAGACACAAACTGTTTTGCACATCAACAAAATACTGGTTTAGCATCCAAAAAAAAGCAAATTTACTTGTTGAATATATTATTTTAAAACACCTTAAAACCAACCTACGTTTTATTTATTTTTAATCTACATTTTTAAAATGCAGACCCAGGCAGGTAGGTTTTTTTGTAAAGTGCAATTTTTTCTTAAGAGAGAGAAAAAAAGTATTTTCTTCCTTTGCTGCAATTCCTACAGTTCACTATCCACTTCTCAGAGAAATGGCAAAGTGGAACATTAAAAAATTACAAATTTTGAGAAAATGTCAAGAGAATGAAAGAATATAAAAAGCACTCCAAAGGGTAGTGATGCTGTTGCCACATTTCTTTTCATTATATTGTCATTGCATAGGAAAGAATATGCATTCTTTTGTATTGACAGAGTGAAAATATATTTTCCATTATAAAACTTTTAAGTGTTAAAACTTCTTTCATCTCAGAAAACAATCTGAGATAGTCATGTAATTTGATAGAATATTTATGGTGCTAAATATCTGAAAAATAAGTAGGCAGGTAGCCCCTTAGAACAGTTTGATTTTAACTTATTTGAGGTAAAATGTTCAGACAATTTGAAGTTTTGCTAGCAATTAACACAAGAGATGTGGCTAGAAAGTAGCTTTAACACAAGGTTTTCTGAAATAAGAAAGGCAGCACTATTTCTCTCATCTGCTGTGATCATCTCTCATCTGGCCTATGATCCAGGATCTGAATTTCACTCTGGCAAATGAACTGCTGAAGATTTAGAATATATACTGAAGCACATAGACAAGGTGACCTTGTCAGAAAACACCATTCAAAATTTTCCTTTCTTGTGGAGGAAAAGCTTGAATCTTAACTATAAAGGAAAATTTCATTTAAGGAAGTAAGTAGAATAAGTCTGAGAATATTTAGAAATACATCCTTTATTTCAATTTTTAAATATGACTGGATGATATTCTGGTTTCAAAGACAGTATCACACAAGGTTTGCTATTCTGATATAAGGTTAAGTTGTGATTGATTTCCTCAACTTTCTGATCAATTTCTCATTCTCACCTATTTTACATAAGCTATTTATTGGACAGGTTAACTGCAACTACTCTGTAGAAGCAGTCAGGGTCCTATACTTCTTACCAATCATATAAAGTTCCCAATAAAAATCATTCAGCCTATACAGTCACCTCCACTTATCTGGGATAAACACTGTTAAAAAAAAGAAAAAAAGTTCTTTAATGATATGTTTTTGAAATTTTTTTACTCTGGTTTTCTATTTTCTAAATCACATGACTATATAAAAATTATTTCATAACACCTTGTAAATGTTAAATCATGCCATAAACTCCACTAATCCAAGAAGAAAATTACTTTCAGTGTACTGCTTGCAAAAGTAAACGCTGCCTGCCTGTGTAAGCACTTGCAGAACTGTGCCTATAATATACAATTAGGAACAGGTACTAGGATGTTAGTTTTATACATATCATTTTAAAATAATGTAAAAAATTCCAGGTGGAGGTTATTCTGAAATACTTTCCAAACCTTCCTTCTGAACTTTAGAAATTATGGTATGTGCTTTTTTCTTTTTTTTTTCTTTTAATACAACCCCTATCATACTCTTCTATATACCATAAGGACAGATAGCAAAAACCTAATTAACAGGGACAATGAGTCATTATTTGGTTTTGGTTGTCTATTTCCTTTCATCTGTTCTGCTGCTAAAAATCAATGTGATTGTGATCACTGCAACTCCATCAACCACATCCATAATAAAAAGCTGCCCGCTACTATTATATTAGCTCAGTATTCAAGGCTTATCACACCACATGAAAAGTCTCTCTGTATAAGCAATTTATAAGTAATTACAGAAAGATCCTACTCAGCAGACACACTGAGCACCTTTGTATTCTTGTGCAGGAAGAAAGAACACCTGACAACACATGAAACTACAGAGACATAAAGTTAAAATAACTGTGTGATTAAATGCATATCTAATTAAAAAATATTAAAAAAACTTTCTAGAGAAGGAATCTCTACATATTACATTTTTGTATCCTGTAAAATTTCACAATGTTTGATTTTTCACACTTTCAAATTTTACATAAAACTACAAAAATAAATGGATACTGATGACTTTGAACAGCAGAGACAAAACATTTCAAAGTGTTCATAATAAATTGCCTTCTGCACCCACCAGGTTCCTTTTATATTTCTCTCCACTTACGAAGAACTAATGACAAAGATTCTAATATCTTCAGCCTTGCAAAGTTCATATTTCCAGGAGAAAACAAATTGTTAAGCAATGTGAAACATAACTAGCCTATAAAAGAGCATTTGTTCGTTTCAAAACAGAATTTTGCTTCCTGTCAGCCTCTGCAATTCCTCTATTAAGTAATGCTCTGGTTTAAATAAGTGACAACTTTGCTTTTGAATTAACATTTCTTTAAATCAGAAATACCCCAAGGAAAAGGTATTAAAAGAGATCATTGGCCTGATTTAGAAAGCCAATCTCCTGTTAAATTTACAAAGTAGTTCTTTTATGGGGTTTTTGTAGGGGGTTTTTTTTTCAGTTTTAAAAATACACCCATTTTTCAATTCTCACTGCTTTTTGTCATTTTTATATAATCTTTCATCAACATGCATGTTATATGAAGATCATAGCCTAGACAGATTACAAAAAAGCAAAGTGACCTTGTAACATTACATTTTCTTCCCTTTCTAGTTGTGCCTCCACTGAGTGCTATAATTGCTGATACAATTGTTTTTTGTTTCATTGAACCTCTCCATTGTTCGTTTTCAGAATGAACTTTTTATCAGTAATCTGGTTATCAAAAATTGTTTGCTCTGGCTTTACCATCAAGGTAGACACAAAATTAAATATATTTTCTTTTGATTTAAATCTCCTTACATTAAGTTTATTACTTGATTGAAAATATGTGTTCTGTTTTGTGACTACTTTTGCAGCTTATCTTGTAAAAATTACCTCATATTTTAAAATTACCTCTGCTATTCTAAACTGTCTGTTATTGTAATATGTTAGCCCACAAAAAATTATCTAACTAACTACATTTTCAAATAGTGATATTTCAGAAAAAGATGAGTAACTCTTAATGGGAACTTCAGTGGCTAAGACAGAGATGTACCTTGATACTGAAAACTTAATTGAAGTTTTATGAACTTTGAAATCCTTAAATATGAAAGCACAGAGAAGTTCAGAGTACAATGAAAATAAGGATAGCTAAACAGAGTCAGGATAAAGAAAAACTATAAGGGAGGTTTTTATATATATAAAATTTTCAAAACTTATGAAGTCACAAGTGGATTCTTCAGTGCCAAAAGATCCACAGGCTTCGTATTAAGACCAACATAGTCACAACATGCTGTCATGTTAGACATAGCTGCTGTTTTGGTGAATATAACCAACCTCCATCTTCATGAGATCAAATTTTTTGGAGCCATATATGAGTCTTGGTATGGTCAATAAAATTTGTAGCAATATACAAAACCCAAATTCATCTAGTGATCCTTTCTGACAATTTTGGAAATCACTCCTCTCTAAATATGGTTCATTTCAAAAGGATATTTATATCATAAAGCCAAATGGTAGTATATAATTATCATAATTACTAAACCTAAAAATAGGTACTGAAAGCTGAATATATTTCCAGCTTTTTCAATATACCATCAGGACTCCATCCATCAGGGCATCAGTCAAATTTCTAGACTAGAACTAAATCCACATTTAAAAATAAAAACGTGTCAAAGCTTAGGCAGAGGCTTTAGTGATTTTTTGCCTATCTCTGACTAATCTGATGAGGATTTACTTTTCCTGCATGTACAAATACCTCTTAACTATGCATTAGCAAAATTTTAACATTTTCAGTCCATTCACCTTATTTTTAGAGATACTAATCCTTTACATTTCAGAAGGTTCTCCATATATGACATTTTGGGCAGGGCAGGAAAGGAAAAAGGGAGGAGAAGAATTAAAAAGAGGAAATATACAAGTACATTCTGCTCTACCACAAGGATTTCTAGTTTTCTCATATTCACTAACAGCTCTACTAGCCAAATGGTCTTAGATTAGAAAGAAAAATAAGTAGGAAGTAATGTTCCTCCACTTGTCTGAAGTAGCCTAAAGAAGCTCCATATTAATCATACAGTACTGAAAAAAACAGAATATAGGAACAGCGGAATTCAGAGCAAATGTCAGATTTCTTCACAAGGCTATAAGCATACTCTCCCAGTTTTTATTACCTCTTGGCTTCTTTTGCCAAAACCTACCAAATTGTGTAATAAGAGTGATTTTATCAAGAAACAATCTAAAAAATGGAAAATTGAATATAATAAGTGTCAAAATATAGAATATGGTGAAAAGATGTTTTTAAAATTCAGGAGTCCATACTGTACGCATATTTTAAACAAATTATTTTCATAAGGTATTAAGTGTAACTGGTGCTTTTGGTCATTATAAAAATCCAATCTTTTCTTTCTGTTATCCACAATAGAGCATGCAGGCAGTTTTATGGGAAAATATTTATCTAACAAACAAAACTCACACTACATATTTTTGTAATACATATACATGTATATTTTCAAAAGAATAAGAAAAGCATTTACAAAATCAGTATTTACCACAGGGACAATAATGTCAGTATGGATATAAACTTTACCTCTCATGTGCAAAGGTAAGTTTTAATTTATATAGCCATAGAGTGTACTTTTTAGAGGATCTCACAGATACACATATGAAATCCACTACAGTTAGGATACACCAAAATCCTGCTCCACAAGGGCTGCTGAAGTGCATTGGATTATATGGAATGAAAAGATTCTAACTTGTGGAGGCAACATAAAATTCAGTGTTGCATTCCACAAAATTCCAAGCTTCTACTTTAACATATGGAATGCTTACACTTTCCTAGGCAGAGGCTAAAAAAAGATCAAATAAATTCTGGAAACACAACATTTCCATCCTACTTCTGTACCCAGAACTGGCTAATACAATTTTGGAAATTTTCTCAAAATACCTATCACAAGAGATACACCTGCTCAGAAAATATTCAGCTGTATGGCTACAGTGCAACAAAACAAAAACTTTGAATATTTGGAAGTCTATCTTATTAATATAACACAATATACCAGCTCTGTCTCTAAGACTAAGTGGAAGTCATGGAAAAATCACAGTCAAAATGCATAATTTTTGTATGCTCTTCAGAAGTTGAATAATCTTAATATATAGTGTCAAATAATATAAATCACAAAGGAACATATTTAACTTAGATGCCTAATATTATGGTCTTATTAAGCTGATTGCTTTGCACAGAATCCAGGACAAAAGTTAATTGAATTTAGTTTAAAATTTTCATATTATTTTCTTTATCTAAAATTTCCAGGACAAATTTTCCTGGACATTGGAGTAATAATCATTCATAAAAGAAAAACTGTTTTTCCTGAAGTAGTTAATCTGCAATGTTAAGTTCTGCCCTTGATAAAGAAATTTTCAAATACCATAGTGTGCATAAAATGCTATGGTTCTTTAGGAAAAGCTTTTCTGAAATGGTGATAAATGGTTCAAAGCAGAAGGCAGCATACAAATGAGGTCTACAAGAATATTTTCTTCACATTAACATGATTATCTATTTAATCTTAAAATTTAACAAAACAGGGAATGTCTGAGTAATCTAAAGTCCAAAAGGTAGATATTTCAGTCACTTAGCACTTGATATATGTACAAATTCTTATCCAATATTTAATTAAAAATGTAACAAAAAATCACCCTGTCATAAAAAATCACAGGAAGCTTTCAAGTTCCCAAAAAGTACAACATTTGCAAATTCATCAGAAAGAAAGAGGTGGAAGAGAATAATTTCTGCTGAGTTGTTTCTGTGTGAGTGCTTTATCTTGAGAAGATCTGGGAAGAGGCAGTCTACCCATGAAGTCCAACAGACTCTTCCCATCCAGCCCACAGCATAAATGAGCCACCTCACCTCAGCACAAAACTGACACAGGAATAGCCACATTCAATACCAGAGCTATTATTAGGACAAGACTGCCTAAAAATAGGTAGGAAGAACATCTCAACTAACATTACTTATTATGTTTTGAAAATAACTGTTTACTTACTAGGCGATTTGGCAATGTTTTCCTTTTACAAGTCTGTTTCCCCAAAGAAGTTGACATTTAAGAGTCTGCTTCCATATACAATTAGATAAAATAATGTGATTCAAAGGCAAATGTTGTCAACAGGCTTGTTTTGACATTTTAAAACAAGTCTTTCTGTCTATAGCATTTTCTATGCCTATTTTTGGTTTAGTCTGTTACCAAAGCAAAAACATCACTTGTCCACATAATTTCTTTTCACTTTGATTTGTTCTCAAAATAGTTTTGAAAGGCTCCATTACTCTGGAAAGTCTACTACAGATTTTATTTTTTATCAGCAGCAAGCTTTGAAGTGACTCTTCTGATTATTCCACATACCAGTGTTCTGATTCATGTTATGGAGCACTGCATGAACTCTTTTAAGATAAAATTCAGTGAAAGATACGACCTAGAGCAGTACCTTATGTGCTCCATCTGCTAATTGCTTTGTCCAAAAAATAAAGACTAGAGATAGTCTGAAGCAGAACAGTTGAAAATAAAATAATGTGAAGTAATAATAATCAGGTTTGTGCTTTTTGATGCTGCCTCTTCACTTGTAATTGTAGTCCTATTATAGCTAAACTCCAGTGATCACTATTCTATTACGTTATTATTCTGAAAATATTAACCCTAACTTCATTTCACCTCTAATTCCAGAGTGCAATTCCTGATCCTGCTTATTCAAAGAAATTAAAAATCCACCTCTGACCTGATACAAGTAAACAAACAAAGCCTTTTTGCCCTGAAAGGATGGAAGGTACTATATTTATAGTATAAAGAACAGAAAGGGTTGGACTCGATGATCTCTGAGGTCCCTTCTAACCCAGCCAATTCTATGATTCTATGATTCTATGAAAATAGTAAACTAAGCATTTTTAACTGTACAGACACAAAGAAGAAGGGAGAGTCAGCATGTATATGCCATTTATTTCTGGTACACAGTAGCTTTCTATAGTGGTCAATAGAGAGTGGGGCTTAAAGCCATTTGTCAGACTGCACATAAGCACACAAACCGGAGATACAAATGGTTGCCTTTGGCTCTAACTCCTAAGAAACAGTTATCAATCTTCATCTAAGTTTTCAAGGAATTGCTCTTGGTGTGCAATCGATATTGCATTTGCCACAATAGCTCATTTAATTATTTTCATCCTAAATATCCTGTCAGCAGAGGGAAAGTCTTCCTGATTTTAATTAATTTTGAGATCATTGATTCTTTGCCTTTTCCTTTCCTGTGGTGACACATGCAGACACAAATGCACAGTCACACACTTTTAGCCCGTAGGCTATGTAAGATGAATGACAAGACCTTGTTGTAAAACCTGCATATTACTGAAGTATACCTAGATGACGTGTAGCTTTTAAATCTTTAACCATCAACTGCTGCAAATGAGCCTCTGGCACCTAAATATAGATGGTCAAAACAGTAAATTGAAAACGATGTTTACAGAATAGTTTTCAATTAAAGAGTCCTCAAATCAATAGCCAGTAGGATATCACTGCCACAGGACAGCTATAAGCTAGCAGAGAAACACAAAAACAGAAATTAGAAGTCAGAGAACCAGAAAATAGTAGTAGAAATCATGAACTTAAATTAAATTTTTTAAATAAATATAATTTTTTTATTGATGGACATTATAAACCCAGTAGGGTCTATCCTAAGGAAATGATGCATGTTATGTATACATGAGAATCCTCCTATTCCGGGACAGAATTGTTACCCATACTCACACCTACATAGTAAACTGGTGAGTTGCCTGCTCTCAAGGTCCCCAGCAGGAGCCTGGGAGTCAGAAAATTAAACTCAGAATATATGCGAATCCAGGTTTTCTCTTAGAATAATATTTGTATTTCTATCTAGAAAGATAATGATAATGGGGGATTTTAGTCAAAAGAGAAAATGGAATAGCTGCTTGTTCTGTGTATAGAGCTATCTTGACTAGGGATACTCATGCAGAAGGAAAGTGGTTCTTTAAGAAAGAGGAAGTTTCCACTAAAGCATATTCAGGAAAAAATGTGCAGAACTGCACAATTTTATAACTGGTAGTTGAAAGATCAGATTATTCATTTAAA
The DNA here is from genome assembly GCF_003957555.1 of Calypte anna. Classification (NCBI taxonomy): domain Eukaryota; kingdom Metazoa; phylum Chordata; class Aves; order Apodiformes; family Trochilidae; genus Calypte; species Calypte anna. The sequence continues at coordinate 73,887,765 of NC_044246.1, forward strand.
TTGTATGTATAACCTTGCAATCTGATTCATGCCACTTCTGCCTTTTCAGGAAAAGGAGAGAGAAAAAAACCAATTTGTAGTAAACTAACCGACAACCATACTAATGCAGACTGATTAAAATCTACATAAATTCTAGAGTGGTGTAAAAACCTCTTCAGTCATAGTTCTACTGACAGCGCTGACATTTGATTTTTACCTAATAATAAAGTGTAAATATATAAAAAAACCTGTAAGTAACATTTTATATTACATGTTTTATATATATATGCACATGTATATATATAACATAATAGCAAAATTGCTTATTTTATAATAAGACTGCAAGTCCACAAGATGCCAGTGCCTAAGAAACAAGGCAAAACCATGTTTCAATTTAATCAAACAAGGAATATAAGGAATACTGTTTGCTGGATTAACCAGTGCCAAAAAAAAGGCACAGAATTGCTAAGGAGAAATTAGAAAATCATTGAAGAGATACAGAATATCTTTCATTAACCTGTTTCTAGTTGCAGGGCAACCTTGAAGTAAGTGGCTGGCCTAGGTACAGCACCCATTTTCTATGCATTTTCCATTAACATTCTTAGCCTAAACATTGGACAGTTTTTCTATGTTATCCCATAATGACAAAATTCTTTTTTCCACTATCTTCCCCTGGAAATGGTAAAACATTTGCCTCGAGAGAGAACCCAGACATTATTTTAACCAAATACAGCTTAAATTTTTTTTAGTTTATACTTCAGAAGCAAGCACAACAAATTACTTTTTCTTTGCAAAGTAAACAAAATTAGCATTAAATATTATTTCACTTAAAACAAAATTATGAGATTGAAATACTGGCAAAATATAATCACTGGATCCTCCTTGGCAAAACAGCACCAGTCTAACTAGGTATGTATTAAAAGTCTAAGAAAAACACTAAGCATCATGAAGTATTAACACAGCAGAAAGAATTTAGCAATATAATTTTGCTTAAAAAATAAAAGGTGGGGAAAATAAGCCCAGAAAGCAGTTCTGTACTTCAGAAACAAACACAGTTCCTCTTGCAGCCATTCCTCAAGGAAATAAAGCAGCAGCAGCAAGGCCAAGCCAAGAAAGTTCTGTGAGACGGAAAGCAAGATTGTGAAGTACACGTGCTCACATTCCTCTGGGAACTCTTATCTTGCTCAAACAAATCCAACTCCCTAAAATTGACAGTTCTGCACTGCTCTTTATTCTTAAAAGATTAGGCAAAATATATGAAGTGAATGTATCTTTCAAGAGGTGAACTAAGAGAATCTAATCACTGCTGCTAAGGCAGTGCTGAGGCTCCAGACTGTTTTTCTTGCACATGACATGGATAAGAGATCTTCAGAGAGAGATTTTTAAGAATGTAAAACGGCTTGAAAAAAAGAAAGAGAGAAACGAAAACTGGATGAACAAATTATTCTTAGAAAGCAGTAGATACATGGAAAACCCCCTTAAAATTTTAACATCTTTTAAGATACACACTTCGAAAGATTTAAAAAGTATTATTTGGATATTCATAATACATGTCTGGCTTTGTATATGAGTATTTTTTAAATGTTCTGCCTTTTAAATGATTTGATCCTAGTGAACCATAACTTTACAAAACCAAAAAAAACTCTGATACATTACAAAAAAAAAAAAAAAAAAAAAAAAAAAAAAAAAAAGGAGTTTTAAAAACATTTTAAACAGAATTCATTTACCTAAATCCAGTCATCTGAAAACTACCAGAAGAGCTGTGAATCAAAATGAGTGATTCATCTAGTCATCCTGAGGTCAGAGGGAGCCTAGACATTTAGCTAGCATTGTATACCCTACTCTGAGAGGAAGACTCTTGAAAAACTTCAAAGATTTCAATTTTTAAAACCTAAGATCTGAATGGAAACCATACTCTGTAATTTCTGTGACACAAATCAATATTCCTTATAGAATTATAGTACTCTATCTACACGTTAAGTACAAGGAAGCAAATTCTTTCATTGGTTAATATTGAAGTCATTTTAAAAATTAGACAGGATATTCACAGCTGTGGTGATCCACAAACATGGATTTTTGCCTAACAAACTGCTCTGTACATAAACTGCATTTCTAAAAGGGTTGAAAATACACATTGCTTCTTTTAGAGGGCCATTTCAGGTATACAAATGAAAAACATGTAAAATAATACTCCAGAGATACCACTGTGAACAAGCAGCAGCTGAACACAGTATTAGTTCTTTTAATCCTGTCTACCCTTTACTGTAAGTGGTGGGAAATGGAACAAGAAATGTCTCTTTCTATCTAAAGTACTTGGATAATAAATAAAAACTTTTAGTTTATCTATCATAGACCAAACAGAAGAGAAACCATATTCATGCGTATTACTGTAATTCAAGCAGTAGAAGCTAAACATTTTTTGCCTCCAAACTTTGTATTTTCCTCTTTAATACAATAACACGAAAAATAAAATATACGGTATATATCTTCAGAAAAGTAGGAGTTATTAGATTTCAAAAAATGAAGACACAAAGCCCATTGCAACATCCTACCTTGTGTATAATAATTTTAATGGGAGTTCGATAGAAAGTAATATTTCACAGCCTTATTTTATACATTAACTGCCTCATCAGCTGTAAACTCACCCATATTCCTTGCACCCACCAAACATATGATACCAAGAAGTTTTTTCACATTTCCTGTATGCATGTTATTGTCCTGATCTCCCCTATTCTGGAGCCAGCAATTCAGATTGTCCTGGTCCTCTCCTGTAATTCAAAGCACTGCACAACATCTTATTAAATTTTAGCAATATTTGAAAATGAGCTTCTGTATAGAGGTGTGTTCATTCACATGCTTACTTAAGCAAACCTCCGTACCCCTTAGTAAGCAGGGACATGCCACTAGGCTTACATGGAAATCTCTGGAAAGAAACAGTTCACAGCTTCCCAGGTGCTAGAGAACTTTGGATCAACAGAGCAAGACCCACAAAGAAAAATGCAAGAGAAAAAACTTTGCCTGGGGCAGGCATGAGGGATGAGGAGAGTGGAGGGGATAGGGAAGATGAGAGACCATTATTTCTGCTCACAGTGAAAATGTGTTTGTCTCCAGATATAAACATTTGGTAGTTGTTTCTTTGCAATGGAAAAAAAGAGGAGGAAAAAAAAAAAAACCAGAAAACTCCCCCTATTACATTTACCAACTGAAACGCTTCGAACAAAGTTAACAACTGAGGATTAGGAAAGCAGAGTCATATTCATATTAAATAGAAAAGGAAGGAACTCTATAAGTAATGCAGTTTAAATGAGTCTTAGCTATGCTGAGCAAAAAGTATGATATCAATGCACACATACAATTGGACAGTAAATAAGCTATGAATCTCAACAAAAGAATAAAGGATATTATCTTTCCTGCTTATACTGGAAAACTTTCCAACCTAAAACACTAAAAGAAAAGAGAAAGAATTAAAGGTTTAAGATAATCTTACTGCTTCACTAGTAGCTGCTCAAGGTGAGGTCAACAGAGATGCTTATATACCTAAACTTGTTTTAGCTCAACATAAGAATGAAGTGCCAGAACTAACTATTTTCAATTTAAGGAAAATTCAAACTGGATAAACTAGTCAAACATGCAACACTTGTGATACACAAATGCATATGGTGTGGCTATATCTTGCTCATCAAGTTCACAAATGAATAACACATATAATGTGCACAAAATATAACAAATTAGGCTGTTTAAGCTCTTCCAAAACACACTACATACAAGAAATTTTGTAAATTCAGATTACAAAGGAAAAGAAGCTTGCACTTTTTTTACTAAATTCATAACCATGGATGCAGATCCATGTTAGCAATGCTAAATGGCTTCTGCTTTAATGATCCATTTGAAATGAAATGGTTGCCTGCAATTAGACATCTGCAGTGCAAGGACAGCAAGCCAGCTATATAGTCTGGCTGCCAGAATTACAGTTGCATTCCTCAGCAGGACAATGAGGAGAATGGATAATTGTAATTATAACATATAGATCTCTTAGTGTTCTGTGGCTGAAAAAGTGTGAACAACAAGGGCTCTTAATACATTTAATTGCTGGCTGCTAATAAAGGGTTGTCAAAAAAGAGAACCATTTTTGAAGTGCATTCCAACTCCATTAAACACCACGAACCAAGGTCACTAACTACCTACCTAAGGACTTATCTCCAAGGAAATTGTCTCTCAGATCCTGCTAATACCTAGGCATGCAGGCTTGGCATTCAGGAAGTTGCTTTTTGCACTCACTTTGTAAAATCTCTTTGCAAGCTTTTTCTACTAGAACTTGAACAAAGATCCTAAATATCTTTCAGGTGTTTGTATTGCTGTCTCTTTCCGTACACACTTAACATATCTGAGTATTTCATACATCAAAATATTTCAATTCCATCACAGGGAATAAAAGAAAAAAGGAGTTAAACTTTATCTATTCAAACACACTGCAGAAATCAGCTATATTCTCAGAGAGAATGTTACTTTCACCCGGCCATATCATAAAGGAAACAAAATAGTATTTAATCACTTTCAGATTTTATCTTTTCTTCAGTGGTGTTCACCTTTCCAATCCACAGGATTCAAGAATTCAAGAATAATCTTATTATTTCTTCTGTGTTTGCTGCATCTTCTAAACACATTTGAAAAATTCAAAGTGCTTGTACTAAGTTGCTCATTCTTCTGTAACAAGCAGCCACCTCAGCTGTTCTCTGTGGAATCTCATTGACTTTTTTTTACATATAATACATAAATGGTAATGACAAAATAAATGAGAGCATCATGAAGAAATAAGTAAGAATTTTTTTTTAAGCTTATGCACAAGCTATCATTTGAAAGTTATTAGGTAAGATTTCTCTAATGCAAGTGCTTTTCTCTATTTTTATTTTCATCAGTTCCTAGGCAAACTGAAAATTGAGATTTTATACTTCTTGAACTGAATAAACTCAATTATCTCAACATACCACTTGACTAATTTTTTGGCTCCTCTTAAATATTTCTCTCAAAGTGAGCCAAAGAACTTGCTGAATTTCTAAAATTCTAGAACCAATAGGAAAAGTTAGTTATTCTACTACTCAGTACTGTTACACTGAATTTTAGGCATCAAGACCTCTAAATGGAATCCACATCTTATGCAATTCTGTGTGCAATGCACAGAAACAGATATATTGCAGAAGATGATTCATTATCCAGCACACCAGTACAGTTAGTCAGTATCAACTGCTCAGAAGAAAAAGAAATTCTACTTTTTTTTCAGACTTAAGTATCTGAGGAAGTGTGGAACCTCCAGAACACAGGCATCTAAACCCTGGAAATCTCTCCTCTTCACATGGCCTCAGCCGCTCATTTGATAATTTTGCCTCCATTTAAACAGCTAATAGAGAAAACCCATGTCCTTCTTTTACTGGGAGATGGGAAGCCTAGTGATACAAAGTACAGTAACTAAAAATTACTACACATCTAGGTGTGAATGAAAAAATTAAGTTATTAGACTTAAGCTTCCTAAAAATACAAGATTAAAGTTCAGATTCCAAGTGCTACATAATAGGGTCTGAGACACAGTCATTCTACACTTCTCAGAAAATAATTGTGTTCAGTGTGGACAGACACAAATAAAAGCTAAAGCTTCATAAGAGAAAAAGTATTTACAATTAGAAGATTCTAGAAAGAAATATTAATATTTTCCACATCTTGCATTTTCACCTTTTTCTTTCTTCAGTTGAGGAAAGAAAGTATGAGGAAGACATCTACAGTTTTGCAGGTCAAAAGCTATTTGAGCTTAAATATGCCAAATGGAAAACACCATGCTGGGCATAAAACATTAAAAATAGTGAATATTTGTGGAATTATATATTGTCCCTAAACACCCTATTCAAAAATGCCATAATAATTTCAGTATATTGAATATTTACTACCTACAGTGTTCTAACAAATTTTCATCAGTTAAAAATCTCCTCTCTTCATTTGAAGGTGCAGCAATTATCATCATAAACTGCCTGTGACTCTCCTGCTGTCTACAAAAGCAGTTATGGATGCTGACACCTTATGCTGTTATACTTCATCCCTGTTTCACATGCTCATATGAACTATATGTTTATTATCAAAACACAGCTCCAAGCAATTAATGAGGACATGATGCAGGCAGTTCTCTTTAAATTATAAAAAGAAATACAGGACCAGATTCCAAAGCTATCCCTCTGGATATACTCTCATATACTGCTGAAATATCACTGATATATTGCTGCAAAGCAACAGTGTATTTCACAAAGTTGCTCTTCATTTCCTGTTAAAAGTGCAGAGAAGTCAAGCAGAAATATATTTAATGAGGTCTAGATGTTTTCTTTGGATATTGTTTTCATAAGGGGTTATGGAAGACTTATTTCTCAAATCTGCTCATGGAATAGAAGTGTTGTAATTAGTAAATTAGGTTTTTTTCTTGTAATGGCTCAATGACAAATAGTTACCTCTGAACAAAGCAGGATAAAAAGGACAATATTCTCAGAAATTAAAAGCTAAACAGACAGTGGGTGATTTCTTTTTTCTTTTCTTTTTTTTTTTTTTCCTCAGCAACCATTAGTTCTAATCAAAAAGAGCCATAGGAGAAAAAATTACAATTCCAATATCTAGCTGCAATTTTGTCTGTAAAATGCTTTCTACTCTCCTAAAATAAATTAAATATATTTTTCTTACATTGAATGGTAAAACAGTACTCAGAAAGTTTTAATTTTCCTACATTGTTTTTTAGTGAAGTTGTTAGAAGAAAAACCCCAGCAAAACCTGACATTTTCATTTCTAATTCTGTCAAACACACATGGTTTAATACTACTCAATGGAGCTCAAATTATTGGATAAATTTTCCAGATTTAATGCTAGCTGAAGTTTTTATATTTCAATTTTTAGATTCAAGACAATACTTCTTACAGTTCTCTGAACAGTATTTAGTATTTAAAATGTATTTATATCTGTACCAGACAGCTATCTTAAAATGCAGTGAAAATCACACAGAACTCTCATCAAACAGAGAGATTTTAGTATCCTTTGCTGAATCAAGCCAGACAATGTTTAAGACAAGATCCAAAGATACTCTATAGGAATGCATGCAATTAAACTTTTATCCTTTCATAAGGATATTGCCAGATGCATAGCCTCAGCTATTTATTTAATTTTTCAGAGCTGTTATCTATGCACAAAACCTACCAGTCTAATAAAAAAATCCCTGATTCTATGACTCTGTTAGACATCCACTTCACATTTAGAAATATTCATAGTTTTGAATAAAAGCTTTGTGCACTGTCTTACAGGGGAGTTGTATCTAGAGGGGATAACTGACTATTAGTAATTTCTAGTTTATGATGAACTAAAGAAATGAAAATTCCACATATGAGTAGTACATACTTTATCTGTACCGATATAGAAAGAACCACCTTTTTCTTCATCTCTTTTTTCATCTTTTACATGTAAAGATTATTTAAATAATATTTTATTTATCTCTGTGGCAAAAATAATTTTTAAAACAATGTTCTGGAAACTCATAAATTAAATAGTCATCAGTTTTTCAGTCTATAGCAGAAGAGAAAGACAATCACAGAGAGTTTTATAAGTGTCTATAAAGAACAGATTATTTAAAATTCAAGTGTTGTTGACATCAGCAGACTTATTCCTAAACAACCTGGACCTTATACACAGCCATAAGCCACATTCTAGTATACAATAACCAGAGTTAGTACCAAGTCACTTTAGAAATAACTCTTAAATACGAGAACTTGCAGTTCTAGTTTTGTCAGGTCTCTATATTTTATTATCACACTCCAGAAATCCACCATTCTCAGTTTGCTCAAGCTATTATGTGAAATATCAGTTTTGATTTTAGAAAGTATCTTCCTCAGAAATATAGAGTAAAAACTGAAAATATACATACAACTTATTCCTAGAAAAATTTACCCAAATTCTAATACATATAAATGATTACATACGAATAAATAGTCATTGGGTTTCAAATTTTTGTTCAAGCATCTTTTAAGTCATAAAATGTGTATGCTTCAAATTGCTATTATTTTATCAATTTGCCAACCTTTGTTCCTCTTCTCTCTGCCAGGTTCTTTAGGACAAATTAATGTCTTAGTGATCACATGTTTGTGAGGTTATACATACAGACTGTTCCTCTCTGAACAGAAAAAATCTTGTTAAGCAAGTTTTTTCAAATCATGGCATGCCAGAAAGCAGTCCAGTCCTGTTCAAGGACAGTTTCTGGAAACTCCAGTTTCAGATATATTTTTTGAGATTGCACCTATAGATCATGTATGTATAGTCATGTTTATATCACCTTTCTTCTGCCCTGTGATTCAATTATACATTCATCAATCACATATTGAAGGGGGTTACAAGTTCACAGCAAGTAGTGGAGCTGAATGGTATATGTTATGACTACCAAATAAAACAGTTTCATAATCAATGGAGATTAAGCAGCTAGTCAAATAAATCAAGTAGAAAACCATGCTAATTCATTTTTGCATATTTGGATTCTGGGGGACTTGGGCATATCGTATTTTCATTAACAAACAAAACTCAAATTTTAAATTGAGCCATGGCACTTCTGACCATTAACTGCTATATGAAGTGTCATCAATTAAGCAGTAAAGAGTAACAGAAGGTATGGAGCTTATTATTGCATTCAGAAATGCTATATATTTAACTTCATTGCTAAATGTTCTGAAATTGTAAGTACATGTCTAGTGGCTAATAGCCTGTAAGAAAGAAATTATACCTCAATATTTGTATCGTAGACAAACAATTACAGCACCATTACTATCACAGCAAATTTGCCAAGGATTGAAAGGTATGTGTGATAACTATAGATATAATCTCTGAATGGGTATTAAGGATCATTTGCAAGATTGTAAGTGACTGTATAAAGCACTATTAAATCTAAACATCTGGCTGCCATTAGGAAATACACAATACTATTAAAAAAAAAGGATATTTTAGAATCAGAACAGAATGCTAGAACAGATCATTTTACATGGAGAAATATTGAAAAAATTAGCACAAGTGCTTATCTGAGCCACTGATAATACCCATATATTCTTCTAAGTCTTTATTTTTAGAGTTGTTTCTTAATTCTTATTATTTTTACAGGTTTGGATTTTGGGGGGGGTTTTTTGTTGTTGTTGTTTGCATTTTTGGGGGGGGGAGAGAACACTAAACATTTAGCATCTAAATAACCAATCTTTATCTGCACTTCTGCCCCATTTATCTCTTTTAACATTGTAGTTGTAATCACTACAGATAACAGTAAATAAATTTTCAATGGATTTATACATAACATAAAAAATATCTGGTATAATTTTTCAACAATGCAAAGAAAGAACAAAAAGAAGAAAATATGGATGAATTATTTTATCCAGCTCTTACATGATCATCCACCAGTAGTTTGGTTGGGCAGAGAAGAAGCAACAGAAGTGGAGGTGAATGTGATAGAAAAAGGAGCTCCACATTTCTCCAGACGGGATACTAGGATAGAGTTTCCACAAATATGAAATTATTGCAACAATGGAATGAAAATAAAACAAAGATAACAACCAAAAATAACAAACATCCACAACTTTCATACCAATTCATAATGGTCAAAGTAGAATACAAGAAATACAGTATTTTTTTGTTATTTTTGGAATTCAGAAGCACTTATACATTTTTCAAGAAGTAGGATGGTTTATCAAATCTAAAACTTCCTGTAGAGCAAAGTTCAGTTCATGCAAAATGCAAGCTGTGAATATATATCTAGTGACAAATTTACACACTAGTTAATGCATTTACTACTATGAGTAATTATGTAAGCTTAATATGATCATAAAAAAGAATTTGTTTCCAGTATAATAAGCATTTATGAATTACATACTGCTATGTAATTTTTGGTTTCAGTATGGATATGGTTGGGAGAAACCTTTTCTGTTGGTATTTTTATTATAGAAAGCATCTTCTTCCCCAAAATTATTCAAATACTTTTATATGATTTTTCAAAGTATTTTAAATACTGAATGCTCTTATTTTATCTAAAATAACCCCAGTGAGAAGCAAAAAAAATCCTCAGTGAGTATGTATTTTAATGCTTTGTTTAAAAAACTTCTCACACTTCTTTGAAGTGAATGTTCAGGGCTTTGTTCCTATTATTATTAATGCCTAGGTATGGATTTCCTGTGAGAATTTTTGTTCAGTCAGATGAAAGGGAGTCACTGAGGCATTAGGAACTTACTTCAATGACTGATGATCCCAGTGAAAACTCACATCATCTCTGGTGATCTATTAACATCCATAGGGATATTTAGTGTCTTATTCAAAGCAATAATACTATGAGAACAACTCACTATATAGATAATGCCTACCACAGAACTCTGCTAGCTGTCAATCCACCAGTAGAGAGCATAAAGTTAACTCTCAGTCTCTCAGTCTGTTTTATTTCTTTATTGTCTTTTTATCACATGAGAAACATCTGCCTTTTTTAACAATTCCCTCATGTTTGCAGAAAACGGGAATCTGAAGAATAGCCAAAGCAATTATTAGTAATGTGTTTAAATCCAAAAACATGGTCATATTTAACTGTCCAAGGAAAAATATTAAACGGTCCTGTATCAGAGCGTTTTTATCTTTAATTCCTTTACTTCAGTATCTAAAACTAGATTCACGAAAGTCAGTGTTTAGAGATGAAATCTACTAATATTCTAGTCATTTTCTAAAATAACTGTAGAAAAGAGAGCATCTCAGTTTCATGAGCATCATCTTATTCAAAAAAATCAATAAATAACAGTAGTGCCTAAGAGAAATCAAATCAGTAATCCTCCCCCCCAAAAAATAAGATACATTTTTCAAATAAAGTGTCTCAAAAAGCATATACAATTATTTCTTTATTTGGGGGTCTTTCATAAGTTTCATCAAGCCACTGAGAAAAAAAAATATTCTCTGAATTTTAGAATCAGTAAATGGATCCAGAATGCAGAAAATAAGTACCATCAATGGGTATTATTTTCATGAATTATTGTTGCTTTATGGCCATTTAAGTACAAAATCTTTTACTTCTCTGTAGATTTTATATAATTATTAGTTATAAATTTAACTAGTTTATGTACCAATCAAGTACACTCCCAAATTATTCAATTTCTCCAAAGTAAACCCAGTGGCTTTCAAAACAATCAAAAGCTAAGACTGCAGTCATAAAGCCAGGAGTAATGTAACTGAAGATCTAATTCTAGCAAGAGGTCTACCACTGAACATATTTTGTGTGAAAACAGTTCACCTCTAGTACCCTTAGTGTTACAAGAAATCATTGAATCAATACTGTCAAAAAGCCAGATACTACTAGTTCACCACTGATGATACTGCTCAAAAACCTAGTCCAAGTAATCAAGTTGCAATTTTTAAAGTAGGGATAGCTAAAAACTAGAATTAAATGTTACAGTAAGAAACATACTTGAGAATACAGTGTAGGAGAAAAACAGAGGTATTAAAGGAGGTAATTATTTTAGTAGTTTTAGGAGCCTGAGGTAGAGAAGTACCCCAAATGAAGAAGTGTATATCAAAAGGAAAATATGCAGTCTATATTTTCTCTAATTCTACTATATACTCCTATGTTCTGCAGTAATTTAATCTAGTGAAAAAATCATAGTCAGAAAAAGGAGCTACACACTTCATTGCTGTTATTGGTCCAGTTAACAGTTTTGCACATATCAAAAGGAAATATATCTGATACACCCAGGTATGAGAATTGATACTGCATGGATCACATTTCTAAAAATAATTTGTGCTTTACAATATTTTCCACTAAAACGTTTACAGAGGACACGCTATATACCTATATAACATTATTGGATGAGAGTTCAGAATTAAGACATTTTTTATGGTAAGTGTGATGAGACAGGTTTCCCAAGGAAGCCATGGATACCTCATCATTGGAAATGAAGATCAGGTTGAACGGTGCTTTGAGCAACCTGGTCTAGTTAACGTCCCTGCATATGGCCATGTGGCTGGACTAGATGAGCTTTGAAGGTTCCTTCCAACAAAAATTATTTTATGATTCTATGATTCTATAAATGTATGTAAATCAAGGAAAATCATTCTGATTTGACATTAAAATTTCAGATAGTTATTTATGGGTAGATTCTATAATAAAACCAGGACAGCAAGTTTAGCACAGTGTACGATGGATAATCTACTCCTGTCACTCTGGGCATCTCCTTTTCCACATTGTTAGATAAATGTCTTTCTGTCCTAGCATCTTTTTCTGAATGACAGAATTTACATGTTTTGCAGAACAGCAGTTCCTAGAAAAGTAGGCCTTCAGCTACTGTAGTTGAGAGAAAAGTAGGAAAGCTACTTGTCAGAAATACCAGCAGGAGAGTGAGGAGAACAGTTAGCAATACAAAGAAAAATGCCTTAATCAGACTTTTTCTTTTCATTGTTGGAAATATATGCGCACAGCATCCTGTAAACACAAATGATTTTCAGGAGGTGTCAGAAGCAGTGCTCATGCATTTATCCTTGTAAAAATTTAATAATTAGTCATATAAAAAATAAATTATAAAGACTTTTATAGCCGAACAGAATAGTATAGTTATCCAGGAAGTATTAAATGTTTGGACATGGAAATGGATACCAGAAGATATTTGAATTTATACTGAAGACAGGTCAGCATTTATGGATGGCAAAACTGAAAGAAACAATTTAGTGTATTGCACAATTTTTATTCAGACACTGTACTGAAAATCCAACCAAAACCAGTAACTGTACCTGACGAGAAAAACATAACAAATTTATTGAATTAAAACTTTTTCTAATAACAAAGAAGTTCCCAAGTCATACCAAAGCAGCTTGAACTTGATTACAAAATGAAAATGAAGACCATAGCCATCATGGTAGAGGCAATGGCTCTAGGAGGAAAGTCAATGGACTATTAAATAGGAAATCATCTGGTTTTGGATTTTACTTCACTACTATTACATTCCTCCAGTGAGCCATTATCTGGTAGAGGGGACCTTAATTTTCTGGCAGACAATTTCCAGGCATTTAGCTTAGCTATTTATATCATAATGTGCTAAGACCCCCTCACAAGGAATTCTAACCGAAATGTATGCTTTCCCAGCATGGTACCTCCATTAGCACATCCTACTGCCTAGTGAACTCAAAAGACTTAATGTTGTTCTATTACTTGCTGTTGAAGGCCTCATTATCTAATCTTGGACTACTCGATGGCTCATACTTACTCAGAAAAAAAAATTTCCCTAGTTTGTCTTCCCACAGGGCTGTATCCCACTGGAAAAAGTCATAAACAAGTACACACAGCTAATATTCTCTTACTAGTTAGAAAACTCTAGGTCACATGAATTGTTGGACTAGTATTGAAGTTATATACTGGTTTGTTTTTTTTTAAACAACAACAACAAAAAGCCTAATCCTCAGAGTCTTCCTGTTGTCTGGAAAATAAGAAGATGTACTGGAAAAAACACATTACAATGAATTGGCCCATGGAGATTTACCTTACTAGTTTTTGTGGTGCAGCCTATGGCTAATCTTAAAAGGTTATGGAACCTCATAAACCCTTTTAGCACTTTACACACTTAAGAACTTATCAAAGGAAAAGAACTGGAGCTTTGTCTCCTTTCCTGACCTACAGAAATATTATATCTATTTAAAAAGAGTTTAAAACTCCTTCCTCCCTCCCCATCTCTCTGAAGAACAAAATTGGGTCTCTGCAAAAGAAATTTAGGCTGGTTGGGATAGATAAGGAGAGAGATTTTTCACCAAGGGCCATCAGGAAGAAAGTAGTGGCTAGTGATATAGTTTCTGATGTTATTAACTTTGCAACCCAAGTCCTGTTCAACAAGATGAATTGTTAAAAAGTTCCTAGGGGTGATAAAATCTGCAAGAATCCAAAACAACTAAAAAAAAACCCACATTACTGGAAAAATTTAGACCGTACTAAAAACTGACATTCTGGGACCAGCCTTGAAAGCAGTCTTCTTGTGTTTTAGGGAAACACAAAACAACCAATTTTGTTTACTTAAAACTTCTACTGTATTGTTAGTGCATTTAAAGTTAGTTTATCAAAATGTCATCACCTTGGTGCATAGGTAGTCTCTGATTCAAGATAGGGAAGCAAATTATAATCCATATTAAAGAATACATATCTCCTTAGAGCTACAGGCTTTAAGACATCATCCAAAGTCAAAGAACAATAAAATAAAAAATGGGAAAAGGGGGGAATCTGTATGTGTAAAACCCACATAGATCAGGAAGGAATAATTTCATCTAAGTTTGGGCTCTCTATAAACACCTCTTCAGTAATACAGTCTTCGCGACTTTTTAGTACAAATTTGTGTATTCCTCCTCTACTGATTGCAAAGAAAATATAGGCAATTACTAGACATCCAAATTTTACACAGATTAAGTTAGGAGAGGTGAATTCTACACATACTGTTTAGGCATCTTCTTCATTTGAGGTATGTATGTACAGTTCACTCTGAAGCAGGCAAAGGGTAATAAACTTGTTCTCTGGGCAGTTTATCTGCAAACAGAAACAAATGAAGCCTAAGACATGACCACCACCATGAAAAAGTATGTCTGAATATGCCAAGCCACTGTTGGATGATTTAGCAGACCCCTAGACGTTCCTGGAATGACTCTATGTGGTTTGCCACCAAGTTTTCTGCAAGGTTGCCTGTTCAATTGCTGCATAAAAAGGAGACAGGCAGATAAACCACTCTGCCTGTGACTGCACAGTGCAGACAAACTCAATTCATGATTCTGTTTACATTAAAACAGTAAATAGGCCAACCTCTAAATGGAACACGAAATTAGTAGTTCTCTTGTTTTCTTTTAATGGTGTGCTTATAATTTAAAATATTGTACCCTTTTAAATTTTGAGCACTTTTAAAGTTTGTTTGGGATGTAATTATGACTGTGGCTGGAAACTTCGTCTTACAAACATCACCAACATGTCTTATAAACACCTAACAAAAGCACAACTTAGTATCTTCCGAGAATATGCAACTATCACTCTATCATTTTTTTTAGTGAATGAATTCACCAACTGTTTTGATATTAAGAAAAACTGGATAATATCATGATTCACGTCTATGCACGTCTATGGCAGTTGTAATAGCTTAAAGAATTCTATATAAGACAACACTATATTTAATAGAAGTTTTGTTATACTCTGAAAAATTCACATGCCTCTTAGGATTAAAATACAAGAAAAACAGGAAGTTATGCAAATGCCTCTACCAAAACAGAAGCGTAACTTATACAAGAAAAGGAAGAACTCTGGAATACAAGTCATATATAGTTATATGATGTCTGTGTGATTAAGCTACAATCTCTTGAATAAAAGTACAGCTTTCAATTTTATGGATCTAACTGCTGTTGCTTTTGCAGAGGTTCCCTCAGATCAAACAGTGCTCTACAGAGCTACAAGAGATAAATCTCTAAGAGGTCAGCCATGAGTAGTTTTTGTGTATAATCTAAAGATCATAAAATAATTCAAGTTGAAAAGACCTCAGGACTTCTCTAGTCTATCCTCTTGCTCAAAGAAATGTCACTTCTGAGGTCAGAGGACATGGCTCAGAACTCTATTGAGTCCTGAAAACTACAAAGATGGTGACTACAGAACCTCTCTGAGCAATCTGTTCCCCTGCTTTACATTCCTTATTGTAAAAAAGCTTCTCCTTATAATCAGTCCAAACCTATCTTCTCATGATTTTGCTCTTATCATAACAGTACATACTGCTGTGAATAACTTGTCTCTGTCCTCTTGATGATTTCCTTGAAGATGTTGGGGGCTACTATTAGGTCTTCATGAGGCCATCTGCTCAGCTGAGCTTCCTCAGCCTCTCCTCATGGTGCAAATTTTCCAGTCACTCAGCCTTGACAATCTCAGTGACATTCCACTGAACATGCTCCAGTTTATCAAGGTCTTTCTTACACAAAGAAATTACTGTATATGTTCTGTTCAAGCTTCCAAATAAAAAATTTGAAATGCTTCAATGTTCTGTTTTAGTCCTGAAGCATTTTGTTCAATACTCTATTATCCCTGGGATAGTAACTGCATTCTTTCTTGGTTTTATGTGCTACTATACTTCCAACCATGTAAGTCAAATAAAAAGCTTAGAGAAGGAAAGAGAGGGGGAGGTACCACAGACCTAAAACCACTTCAAGAATCCCATTTTAAGGGACTAAGTCACATTAAGGACACCTAGCTGACTACGTTATTCTATAATGTGCAACGGGTTGTTTCCTGTGTTGCTTCTATCAAACGCGCATTAAAATTTAAAAGTGCCTACAGTACAAAAAAAGAAGCAAAAATACAATAAAACTCAAAAGAACGCAGTAACTTTTACAAAGCCTAATGAAAACTTTTTTCAACATTTTCCATGCTTGACTTTCAGTCACCTACCTATAACAACACAAACTGCTTCAAAAATTAGGTACTGCTTTTCAAAATTATCAAAACTTTTGGAATACAAAGAAAAAATATTTTGGCAGTTCTGGAAAGTCAAATACTTCTCTGCAAAAGAAAAGTATTCTCAGGGAAAATCTCACTCTTTAAGAGTGAATGGTTAGTAAATTTTGTGTTAGATCTGGTTGCCTCATTGCTGTTCAGATATCTTCCCAGAAACGTCCTTCAACATTTTTCTGTAACAACTACCATCTCTAGGGTCCAGGTAGTATTCTCTCCTAATAAGTTCTTTACCTCCCACTACTGTACTGCCTGGTGGACTTTTTCTGGACACACTGAAGAGGGTTCAAAGGAGCAACACAAAGATGAACAAATGGCTGAAAATTCTGTCCTCTGAGGAAAGATTGGAAGAGCTGTGTCTTTTCTCCTTTGAGAAGGTTCAGAGGGGATCTCATTACAGTATTTCCATACTTGAAGAGAAGCTACGAAGAGGATGGTGGCTCTCTCTTTGGAAGGAGGACAAAGGACAATGTGTACAAGGCGCACCGGAAGAAATTCATCTTGATGAAGATTTTTTTTTTCTACAGTAAGAACAAGCACTGGAACAACCTCCCCAAGGACATAAGGGAGTTCTCCTCACTGAAGGTTTGCAAAACAATTAGACTGGGTGTAAGATAATTTCACCTTGGCTCCCTTTCCAACAAAACATTGGACAAGATGATTCTATGAAATCCACCACTGGCCAAAAGGTGTCTATAGGTGTGCCATTTTTCTACAAGAGGTTCAGGCCAGTGCAGGCAGGAAAGTCTGTAGGCATCACCTTCTAAATTATTCTAGCAACCTCATGAAATAACTGACCAGCAGTCCCCCAGCTAGTGTTCCTACTAGCTTTGTGTTCCCTGGCTTCAATTCTAGACATGCAGTACTGCAAAACTACCTGCTCAGGAAGACCTCCTACTTCCAGCATTTATGTTAACATCAATTACATTCTGTGAAGCACCCTAGGGACTGAAATGGTGAGCACTGTAATAAAATATGACTTCTGTTTTTCTGTTTGAAGATAAATAATAAAAGAAGTTACTTTTAAGTAATCTTGCAGACAAAAATATTCATTCAGATATGGTTATTTTTATTTGAATTCTAACAAGAGCCTTCTTGAAACTTTGGAATTAGATCGGAATAACTATCCTGTATTTAAAGCAACCAGAAGGCTAAGAAATACAAAATAGTCTAAACTTTATATTGCTTCTTTAATGTAAACAACATTGAGAACAATCCTATCATCAAGCATATACAATCTGCTGATATTTTCTGAGCTGTCATTTTTCACTGAAAGACTGAAAAAAATTGCCTTCTGTGCTCAGAAATACCTTGAATTTCTCAGTTTTCACTCAAAATAGGAGAGTGAAGGAATGTAACAAAGTCACTTCCAGAAAACCATTTTTTTACCAGTGACCTCTGACAACCCATTCAAACAAATTATATACTTCATGTTAAGTGCCAAAATAGTCCAGTGGACTTTAACAGGACTACAGGCAAGTTTTGTGTGGCTTTTTCAGCAAGAAAGCACACTGAACATTTTGCTGAATTGAGACCTCAACAGACAGCTCTATAAACAGATGGACTGAATAATACATGCATTGCTACATATGTCAAAAACAAATAAAATTATATTTTGGTTTTATAAATAATATTGAGAGAAATTTCATGCACAGAATATCCTTTATAAAATAATACTTTCCTAGTACCATTTCAGCACTAGGATGGAATAAATTATTCTAAAGTATAACAAAAGGAATTTTTTTGAAGTTTAATATTTCTTTCCAGGACATTACATAGCCCTTGCTATAGGGCTATGATAGGTTACAGCCTATCTCTGCTATTAACAAAGAATATAATGTCTCTGCTATTACACAAATACTCAGGTCTTGGGAAGTGGAAGTATGAAGAGTACAAAAACTATAATACCCAAGTTCTTTGCTTCGTAGCATCATGATACCTAACTCTGGTTAGTGCATTCAGTATGCTATTTTTTTCACCTGTTTGCTATGATGGACAGGATAGCAGATGCCTCAGGTTCACTAAAAAATACATAATAATTAAAACACATTAATTTTGCTCCCAGACCAAGAAAGTATTCATTTGTAGATTCAGACTGATGCTTGAATTTTCCTAGACACTGTTTAATAGCTCTGTGCATGTGCTTGTGGCAAATGGATTCCCACAAGACTGTTTAAGGGAAAATACATTCACTGCAACAATTCTAGTTGGAAACTTGATTAAGCAGCCTAAATGAAGGCATGTAACACTATTAGAATATTCAAGGATACCCAAAAGTGGAGAGACATGACTTTGAACTTATAGGAAACACATGGCCTTCGGGAGAGGCAGGTGGAGGCCAGGCACAATATTCTGTGGCATCTGGAAAGCATTAAAATTGAGTTCATGATGTTCTGGACAGGAAATAGAGTGACTTCTTAGGAAAAATAATTTAAGTAATAACTACGTATCTGATCTGTATGAAAGTACCAGTGAAGTCTACATGTAATTTATGAGCCCATTTAAAATTAGAAGGAGTGTGCTTCAGCTTAAGGAGAGTAGCAACAAAAGATGTATAGGGACAAGTAACAACTTTTATTAGACAGACCTCTATACATCTGGAAATGGAAAAAAAAAAAAAAAAAAAAGGAAAAGCATTCCAGCATACACCCCTTCAGGTCTTTAGCAGAGAGGAGGTATGCCCAAAAGTTTGTTTCTTTCTAGCTATGTCAACTGGTCTAGTAATTAGTGTTAATTAGTAACAGAGAGAAGTAACACATCCTTGATTTTAATACATCAGAAGTATATAACAAATGAAGGCAGACAGAGCTTTCAAAACTATGCCCAAAGTAAACCACCTGAATATTCAGAGACAAATATTTTCATGAGTTTCACTAGGTTACTCCATTGCAGTGTTTGGGAAAATAAAATCAAGTCTTCAGTTCATGTGTATTACTATCTCTAAGCCCAGCATGCATGCAGACAGATTACACCATGCACTGATTTCCAGTGGTCCAGGATTTTACACAGAACATACTTTAAAACCTCACTGTTGACTTGAGTCCACACCAGCCCTAACAGACAATGTTGCTGTGAAGTTGATGAGTACAACATTAGAGTTAAATCGCTGGTCCTTTCTCTCCACAACTCAAATTTACATTGCTACTTAACTGAGAATGGCTACACTGTCACCATTCCACGTCCTATAACTGTAGCTATAAGGATTGCTGGAGGTGTTCATTCCTGCAAATAAGGAT
This sequence comes from Calypte anna, assembly GCF_003957555.1. Taxonomy (NCBI): domain Eukaryota; kingdom Metazoa; phylum Chordata; class Aves; order Apodiformes; family Trochilidae; genus Calypte; species Calypte anna. The sequence goes on from NC_044246.1 coordinate 73,907,502, forward strand.
GCTGATAACCACCTTTAATTGGCTATGCTGCTTCTAAATGACAAATAATGGCAAAGGAACAGAGTAAAAGTAATCTCGGATTTGGTTCATTTTTCCTGAAAAGTTATAATAAATACATTGTAAAAATAAACTGCTAAATTTCCTAAGAAAACTATCTTCTTTGATAGATTATGGGATACAGTTCTCAGACTTTAAATTTCATGCAGCCAGTGTGTAAGTAAGGTAAATTTCATACTGTACAGACAAGGTAAAGGCAATTAAGTTCCTATTTAAAAAAAAAAAAAAAAAAAAAAAAAAAAAAAAAAAAAAGCAGCAACCTATTCTTCAGCTAGTCCACCAATCTGCATAGGAGCTTTTGAAGGTTGCACAAGTTCTGCTATTTCACTTCTTTCTGTTATACTGAGTTATTACTGTGTTATTACTTTGTAAAGATGTAGTAGGAGAGTTCAAACATGAAAGTTTTCTTTAAAACCATGTTAATCTTACTATATTTATAAATACATGCAGACATCCTCAAACCACATCTGGAAGAATTCCATGAAATTTTCCACAGGAGAGAAGCTGCAATTTCTGCTAAATGCTGTACAAGACATCTTTCCTCTGGGATAGGATAACAAGTTTCTGATAGATCCTGCCTCCTAACATACCAAGAAAGACTACATGCCAGAGTCAAACATTTAATAATGCAATTAATTCTCAAAATAGCTGACATATCATTTCTAAAACATCTCACAGCATGAAATCCTGCAGAGTCCCTAAACTCGTGAAGCTAACTATGCCTGGGGGAGACTCCTAGCTTGTAATGCAGTAGTAAGTAATTGTTTAGTATTTTCTTTGAAGTACACATTTGCTGCCACAGTCTTTTACTAAACACATCTCATCAGCAAATCCAGAAAATTCCTTTTGCTAAAGGGATAATTATAAAACTGTCTACATAACAAGCTATACTCTTTGAAGCTCTAAGTCAGAATCTGAAGCTGTATTTCTGTAAGGAATATTTCTTTTTATTTTAATGGATCTTTCCACCCTCAGGAATCGTATCAGCACCTTTTTCTCATCAAATATTTCTGTCCAATGACAAGGGCTGCTAGCAGATACTAAATTATTATTTAGCCAGCTACCTCAAATATAACTGTTATTTCCACAGTGCTAGGTAGGGATAAGAAATAGTAGTTCTACAAACAGTCATTTACAGTTAACAGTACTAAATGAATAATTTGTAACAAGTTATTCAACAAACTGGAAGTCTTCTATGAAATACTTTTATTGCTAAATTAAAGAGATTACCATTTCAAATTGAGAAAGTAAACAAACATAAATTATTTATTGCTTTTTTGCAAATAAAGGAATACTCCATGGCATCAGCAGGATGTAAAATAACTGTAGATTTTGTAGCACTGCTAGATAAACACCTAAACTTCATTAAAGCACTAATTGAACAATCTTAAAAACACTATACTTATAATAAACGTATTCTAAATTTATTTTACCCCCAAATAACTGTAAAAGTATATTTGCCAAAAAAATAAACAAACATATAAAACAAACAAAAAACCAAACCAAACAAACAAGAAAACCCAGAGACCAAATTTTTGATACTTTTATCTCAGTGCATGATTTGTACCCAGTGTAAGAAACTATCTATATCAGTTTGTACAGTCACTGAAAATCCTGCCATCGAGGATTAAGAGAGTAAGTCAAATTCCAGAAGTGTGCTGAAAGAAAACGCTGTATGACACCATAGTTTTCTTGCTTCCTTTGGGAGGAAAGCAGAACAGTGGATTTTGGAGAATACTACACAGGAAACTAAAAAATTAAGGTACAGAACAGAATTTAAAAAGTAACTGAATATACAAAATTCTAGTATTGCTTTTAGGGTATATACCCATTTTTTCATCTCCATGATTTGAGTCAAAAATTAAGATATTAACTTTAGAACTATTTGGTAAAAATGTGGTGATCTTTATGTCCTTTTTCTAGTTTTATATTCAAGGAAAATATACTTGTATCTATTCTTATCATCCAAGGAAGTCTAACCATCAGCTTTTCAATATTTCAAATATTTTTATTAATAAAACCTATTTTATTTTTTTAATCATATGAAAATCTAACACACAGAAATAAAATGTAAGCCCATCCTGGGTATGCAACAAATTTCTACATCTTTTTCTTCAGTATTTAATACTACTCTACATTTTTAACTCAACAAGTTTTCACTTGCTTAAGTATCCTACATTTCATGGTGGAGAACACCTAAGCTTGAAAAGCACACTATATCCAGGAAAAAACAACAACAAGAAAAAAAACACAAACAAACAAACAAACAAAAAAAGAAAAACACACCAAAAAAGATAACTACAGATGACAAGAGAAAGTGCACAACTAAATAATACTGTGTTCTGCTAGACAGTCTACAAAACATATCAGACCCAAACTATAGTTTTTCTGTGAAACACTGACCCTAGCTATAGCATTCATCAAGTACCACAGTGCTTCCCAGCACCTGCTAAACACAGCTACTAAAGAGCATCAAAGAATAGAATTAATAGTCAGAGTAGAAAAAAGTACATTGTAAGATGAAAGCAGATAGCTAAATCAGATGATAGGTAAAGAAATTAGTAAGGAAAACTTTATATTAATGAAGCAACAGAGCTTGTTAGGTCACCCTAATTATGCATAAATTCTGACTTGAGGCATAGGAAACTGGAAGATTAATTGTTGTAGGGTAAAACAATTCTTAACTCATAATACTGTACTGGTGCTCTACTTTGCTTGCTTGCTGGTAGGCAATTACTTCCATTTGCATCACTTGTCTTTGGTTTCATTTCTCTTTTCACTTAGATTATAATTAATATCAATAATGACAAAAATCAAAACTAAATTGTTCTTATCTCAGTCCATGAGTTTTTGCCACTTTTTACCCTTCCAATTCTCTTCCTCTCATTGCACAGGAATGGGGGTGAATGAGCAGCTCTGTGGTCTTTGTGTTTAGTTGCTGGTGGGGGCTAAGCCACAAAACAGTTACACAAATAAGACAAAATTTATTAAAGAGTAGAATGGTTAAACATGGCCATATTCATTAAATAGTTAAAATTCTTTTTTTCCATATCTCATAAAAGGAAGCTTAAGTAGCCCTAAAAGGAGACTGAAATGGGATAGAAAACTTTTCATCACTAATCTTCCTGGTTTTGCTAAGGCATCATCTTCTCAGAGCTGTCCTGAGGAACAGCCTAGAAACATAAAAAGAACCCCAACCTCTTCTAACTTAAGTCAATAGGATCTCCACTTTGAAAATTGACTTTGAACATTCCAAAGAGACAAGACAAAATTTTATACTGACTTTTTATCACACCAGGATACTAAAGGTCAAAGGAAAATCACATACTAATCAGAGAGCTATACAAGCCTGCAGAAAAAAATCTTAAGATTTAAGTCTTAGAACTCCATGAACTCCACGAAGGAAATGTAATGTCAGAGTTCAGTTGATACTGCTAACTCTGTCATGACACTGATTTACATATGATGGATTATCAGAGGAAGTAGGACATAAAAACACTGCTAAAGTTTATAGACTTTGTGATCCATGACTCCCTGGTTTTACATCATTGGATACCTGTTAGTCTTCACCTAGATCTCTAAATGCTCAGAAATATAAAAACCTCTTTTTTTTTTTTTATTTGGCGAATTCTTGAGTTTTAGGTGCTTTAAGATTTGATTATATGACATCTAGCTATGCGGCTCAAGCTGAATGCACTCCCATTAAGCAGGCTTATTGCTAATATTTTTCTTAAAAAGTTGTACGTATCAACCACTGAATTTAAAACAAACTCCCAGTTGAGTTCATGTCAGTTAGAGTACTCTGTAACAGTAATAAATATCTGTGTAAACTCTTTAATTCCTTAGTGCATTTCTGACTTTAAATACATATGAAAAACAGTGTAATGAAAGTCAAGTTTTACAAACTTAGTTTTATTAGTAAGTCAATAAAATTACTTGTTTCCACTTATTCTGAACACAGGAAGAACTTTGTACAATGATGTCATGGTATCACTTTCTTTTATACCTTTCAAAGACATATCTTGTAGAACTGACACCCTATGAATGTTTTTTCTTTATCTAAGGGCCAAATTGTAAAAACTCTGTAAGTAACTAACATTCATCAAAATTATGAAGCATTTAAGTATCCTTTAAATTATATCTGCGTATTTCAGGTATCCAAAACTCAGGTAATTAAAGTTCATTTAGATGCTTCAACATAAACAATCCCCATTAAACACTCATTACAGTCCATATGAACACTTGGTTCCACCTAGTAACCAAGATTTACCAAGAGAGCTCTTAAGGGTCCAGAAAAAGAAGCCAGAGTGTTTTTTCATGCACTTTTGTCTTTTTCTATCCTGAGCAAAGTAATGGGTTAAAGTATGGTCTCATACAGTCATATATTAGCAAGAATAGCTCTCTGCCTCACACCAGAAGCTTTTCTGAGAATGGCACTTTCTTCTCAGCATCACAAAATATGAAAACATCCAATTAGCCCATAGAACTCCTTTACAATATGTTTATTCTACTCTTTTTTTTATCATGTTGCTATCTTCTGATCAGTACATATTGCTTTGGGTCTATGCAAATGTTTGAGATCAATTCTATCTTTGATTAATACAAAAAATGTACAAATACAATGGGTGAAATGAACTGCCATAGATAAAAATCAAAGAATGAAAGTATTAGTGCAAACAAGGAAGCATGAAACTATGACTTAATATAATAATATTATAATAAGCAATGACTATATGTAAACCAGATGCATATTTCATGCATTTCTAACATTTTGGGGGGTTCATTTGTTTATCTGGAATTACTTAGAGAAACAAACAATGCAACTTTACAGTATTTTAAAATGCAGCACAAAAAAACTAGTAAATAAGTTAAATTTAAAAGGTCTCCAATCATCATGTTCAAAACAATATATAAAACAAGTAAATAGAAGAAAAAAGTATTCTTCTCTAAAAATGATAATTGTTTTAGAGAAGAAAAAAAGGAAATTAACTTTTAAAAATATTGTCGTTTAGTTCCTACTGCCTATAAATGTTTAAATCTTATCAGTAGAAAAAAATTATTCAAAGTATTAACTATTTACATGGCTAAGTTAACACAATTAACACGATCTAGGTAACTGACAGATAACTAGGATATCAATCAGCAGTAAACAGAAGTTGTCCTTTTTGAAAAATGCCTTCAAAAAAAAAAAGTAAAGAGATGTAGAACTCTGTCAGGAAAGATATTAGAAATCACTCTGGGCCAAAGTGGAGAATTAGATCTTTCAACAAGTTTTAAAGCTAAAAAGGCCCGAATCTAGGATAATTTTAAAAACAAATCCCTTCCTGACATTATAATTCTAGACTTAAATGCAGGTACTGAGTAAAAAGTCACTGAAAACCTCGTAATGAAACTCTATTTGCATTAATTTAATTGTAATTTTCACGAGCAGAAGTGAAGCCAGACAATAATGGCAATGGATGGGGAAAAACAACCAACCAGACCAAGTGGCTATTTGAAGGCATACAAACTAGCAAAGATAATGAGAAGGTGCTATTTATAGTATTCATAAAACATAAAAAACATCTGTAGAAGTGAAAGAGTACATATTATTAATGAATGAATCTTAAATGAGTAAGACAAAAAATAGAAGAAGAGACAATTTTGTTATAGCTTGATTTTTGTCAGGATTTTACATGATCCCATACAATATATTTATCAACACAGTAGGGCAATATGGACTAGGTGAATTAGTCATTTACAATGCAGAGTTATTTGGAAAAAATAAAGTATGTGTAATTTAGAAGAAAGTTAATACAGCCATGTATTCAGGCTAAAGAACATTAACAGAAACACCACAGTTACCCTCTGACTCATTTTTACAATAATATTTCATCTCATACCGCTAAACACTTTTGGTTACAGAAATAGAAAGTTAAAACTTTCTTGTAGCTTCGTAAACATATATAAAGAAGGAACTAAACACCAATATTCATACCGTCATAAATCCATCCAGCAAACCTGAATCGGGCTTAGGAGGTGCTTGCAATCGCTCCATAGACCATTTTTCAATGATAGATGACACCTGGGTATTCTCTGTGTTTAGAATTCTGAATCCTGTCATATTAACACCACTGTATCGATAGGGTTCCACATCCAAGGCAAACAGGTCCTGAAAAAAATTAGCATCATATAAATTCTTTAACACACTGCAAATCCTTTTAAAAATTATTATTATTATTATTTTAAATTATTAAACCATCTCCTAGATCAGCGCACTATTAAATATTATATTGCATATTATTAATAACTGCTATGGATACTCATATTTAAATTGGTACTTCTTTGCCTTACCAGAACAAACTTCAAATCATAAAATAAACAGAACAAGAGTTTCCATGCACCTGCACTCTCTATGAAACTTGAACGTCTTGATCTCTACATGATAAACCGGGGAGAAGGGAAATGTACATGGCTTCAAATTTAACCAAAAGCATTTTTCACACCTATCAGACATCTTTCCAAACATGGACATATCTTTGATTAGGAATTTGTCTTTGCAAGAATAATCTTTGCCAATTAATGTATTTTCAATACATACGTAAGCATGTGTGTGTATATTTAGCCTCTCAACACACAGAGTCAAATATGAATTTACAAAAAGAATAAAATCAAATATTAGATCTAGCAAGTAAACTCAGGATTCCCAATTCTTTGTCAGAATCCTTAAAAACAATGAAGAACCAGCACCTGACTTCAGGAAACCCATATCTAAGATCATTTTGAACATGGGGAAAAAAAAAAATAGGTGAAAAAAAAAGTCACAACAGTAAGGTGGCTTATCTTGAAGAAGCAGAGGCTCTGGAGAGATGTTATAGCAGCCTTCCAGCTCCTAGTCTGCAAGAAAGCTGGAGAAGGACTTTTTATGAGGACATCCACTTAAAAGACAAAGGATAACTGTTTCAAATTGGAAGAGGGTAGATTTAGATTAAATATTAGGAAGAAAATGGTGGTGATATGCTTGAATATGTTGCCAAGGGAAGTTGTGGCTGCCTTCTGCTTGGAAGTCTTCAAGGCCAGGCTGGATGGAGCTTTGAGCAACCTGGTCTAGTGGGAGATGTGCCTGCTCATGCAGGGGGGTTGGAACTCGATGGTCTTTAAGATCCCTTCCAACCCAAACCACTCTATGGCTTAATATTTCTACGATTCACTAGGCCTAGTTACATGCATTATAAACAATGAATCATTTTCGTTTTCTTTCTTTTTCTTTTAAATAATTTTTAAGTGACATAATCAAGGTTATACATAAGACATTACTGTTCTATAACACAATTTTAGTTTTATTGAACACAGAAATTCTCTACACAGTTCATATTTAGTTGTTCATCTATTTTTAATTTGTTTTATTGCTGGCAGCTCAATATATTATAAATGTCTAGGAAATGATAATGTGAGGTGTTACACTTTTCTGAATTCACTTTGCTTACTGTCTAGAGCTGGAGAAGGTTCAATATTGTACTACGGAAAACCAGAATGATTCATCGTTAACATTACTAAGCCCACAAAAATATCAACCAAGTATCAATCACTACACATTTCTAATTATAGCTAGCAATTATGCTACCATTTTCTATATACAATGCCTAAGATATGCAGGTTTCAAAATATTTTAAATTATTCAATTACAAAAATTCATTTCCTCTTTCTAAAGAAATAAAAATTTTTGTTGCAAATGGGAGGTTTAACATAACACCCTTCCCTTTCAAAATTATCTCAGTTTTTACTGTGAATGAAGTCAAACCCCCAGATGTAATTATTTAAGCCCAAACTATTATTCATGTTTACACTAAAATATAAAAAGTACACACAATATTAGGCATATATTATAGAATCATCATGATTGGAAAGGAACTTTAAGATCACCAAGTACAACTGTAAATCCTACACCACCTTAACCACTAAATCATCTCCTGAAGTGCCGCATCTACACACTTTCTGAATTACCTCAAAAACAGTGACTCCACCACCTCTCTGGACAACCTGTTCCAATGCTTCCCCACTTGGTAAAAAATTTTTTCCTAATATCTAATCTGAACCTCTCCTGGTGCAACTTGAACCAATTTCCCCTTGTCCTGTCAATAGTTACCAGGGAGAAGAGGCCAACACCTGCCTCACTACAACCTCCTTTAAGGTAGTTGTAGAGAGCAAAAGGTCTCCCCTCAACCTCCTCTTCTCCACCCTCAACAGCTTCAGCTCCTTCAGCTTCTCCTCATAAGATCTGTTCTCCAGACCCCTAATCAGCCCAGCTGCCCTTCTCTGCACCCTCACCAGTACCTCAATGTCCCAGTGACCATCTGAAAGGTGAAATTCTTGGAACCTGACTCAGCCTCAAAATCGGGTGGAGTTTCCCCCCAGGTAGGCCACCCTAAAATGGCCTTCTCAGTGCGGCAACCGGACTCCCCCTGCCCGCCCCCGGGGAAGCAAAATTCCTGGGGCCTGACTCAGCCTGGTCAGCAGTGGGGCACCGATCCCCCCCATCCTGGGAGTCAGCCTGGAAAATCGGGATAAAAATTCCAACGTGCTTGTCCTAGAAGTGGTCTACTGACCCACAACTCCACACAGGAGCTCTGACTGCCATCTCAAAGAAAGATCGATGGAGCCCACTGGATCCATGGGTGGTGGTTTCTCTCTCTCACTCTTTTTCTCTATTTTGCTCATTCTTTAAACTCTATCTTTTGCCTCACAACATATTTTGCAATAGCTTCATCAGATTATATCACCTGTAATTTGGTAAATAAAACTTTATGCTTGCACCTGACCCCTGGTAGTTGGACTTTGTTCTCGTGGATCTAAAATTAAAAGTTACTTCCAACTGTAACAATCATGCATTTGTGCACACCAAATTATCCTTTGATAGTCCCAAGTCACTGTAATACTTGTCTCTCCTAAAAAATTTAATGTTCTAATAAGAAAATAATAATGACAAAAAAAAATCTTGATTTTTAAAAATAGATATAAGGATAGAAATTAAACACTACTGTACAACTTACCACTCAAAGAAGCAATTTTCACCAATAGCAAAATCTAAATTTACAAAATAAAAAATCCCTTGAAACTTTGAATCCACTTTGATACAATAATTGGGGGAAATTCTATTGCATGTGATCTTCAATCTGTAAGTGACAGAACAACTTATTCTTCTAAAATAAAACAAAAACTTGAGGGGGTATTTTGCCTTTACATTTCTAATGAAATCCACAGATTAATTTACTGTCTATTCAACAAGCTATTTCCATGCAAATACTTTCCATGAACTTCTTTTTTTGTGATTTTTCAGGTGAGCTTTCTATCCTACCACAGAGGATTAATTTCTGGAAGGACGTAAGCATGCAAGTGACCTTAAACATAGATCATTTCAAGCATGGTTTTACCAAGGAAAAACTGCCTCATCCTTGAAATCATTTGTATTTTAAGAATCTTAATGAACTGCAATCTAAACAGGCAAATTTCAGCACCATGGAAAATGGAGAAATGCATTTGCATTTCATACAGAAACAATTGCAGTTTCTGTAGTACTAGCTTACCAACTTATACAGTGTTCCTTAGACTCTGATGAGCAACAAAAAAGGTTTCACATATATATTTGTTACGTTTTCCAAGAGCATTAACATCTTGAATGTTCATGTATTGCATATGTTAAACCTAGTAGTTCTAAGACTGAGTATATTCCTTTTAATTACTTTTACAATGGACACCAAAGAATATTGCATAAATTTATATGCCTAAAAAGATCATGTGCACTGTTAAATAAAATGCTGCTAATATTCCCACAAAATTATTCAGGAATCAAATGACAGTGAAGAATTACCTTGTAAAATGTTGGATAAAAATATGGAATATATGAATAAGTTTATCTTTAAACACAAATACTAAAAGAGAAAAAGGACAAAATTCATAATATAAACAATCATTATGAATTATATACTTAACCCTGCTTGAAAATGTTGCAGAGTCACTTGCTTTTTTTGATCTATTGTTTTCCAGGGCATATTGTTGAGCAACAATTAAATCATTTTCTTCTTTTTTCACTGAAAGTTAAAAAACTCTGAAAAGAGTTGTTTATCGTGTTCATCTTGTACTCACACCCCATTCTGGAGAGACCTTTTTCTCTTTTGTTAAGTAATATAATTAGGAAAGTAACATCTTTATTAGATGTCATCAGTATGTTTTTATAAGCCACTTACCAGTGTGGTAAAGATATAGTGATAGTATTCTGTCATCATTCCCATAGCTAAAGCCTTAAAAAAAATTTAAAAAAAAAATTAATCTTTCTGAGATCACACAATGCATTTTATCACACATGGCAAATGAAAAGCTGCTAAAGAATACTATTGGGATCAGCCTATAGGGTTAGAATTATACTAAAATTAGGTCAAGCAAATCATTTCCTAGCAGTTAGAGCAGATTACTGACTATTAAAGGAATTTATGAACCAGATCTTCTGATAGAAAGAATATTATTATACTGTTCAGTGCTGTAAATGTGAAAGAGGCTTATAGTTTCACATGCTAATGGATGTATTAAGTTGCCACATGAAATCTGAGTCAATATTTTGATTCATTATTGAACCCTTCCCTTAAAAAGAATAACCTAACGGGAAATATTTTAATGAGAAATACTATGATTTTAAAGAAAAATCCAAGCTTATGTTATATGTGTGTACAGTTTTCCAGTCATGGAAGAAAATACTCAAGCCAAATTTTGAACAGCAACATAGTACTTCATTAAAAACAGAAAAACAAACCCACAACCAAGTATTCACAGTATTAATTTATTAGTTTATATACCCACATATCTTTTAAGTACTCTCATCCATCTTATTATGCAATACCAAATAGTTTTTGATCAACTGTGTGTTTTCAAACGTTCACGATTTTCTCTTAACAGCATAAGAATAAATATGTGTAGATATAATTTTAAAGCAATAAACTAGGTATGCCTCATCACTTCTCATTCTGAGCATTTTCACATGAAAAACTTGTATCTTCATGCACTGCAGAAAAGTTGCCCTACTCTACTGCAATTTATGGGATCAGGTTACTATCTATCTGAGAGTATATTTTTTTACCTAGTTTAAGCATCGTAAAAAAACTATACAAGTGAGCAATATTTTCTTCTTTCAGGAAATATCAACAGAATTCTTTGCCTAGTTGCTACCAGTTACACCTCCTCCAACACACTGAAGGCAACTATTATACAACTGTCATAATACCAGAATTTGTATAAAAATAATTACAGGTCTGAAGGTTGTGGAAGCCTTTTTACTTGTGACATTGTCTGAAAAATTATGAAATTACTTGTCTATATGTCCTTATCCAAACAAAAGTTAAAAGCTAAATGAAATCAAAATATCATTTGTAAATCAGATTTTATAATATTTTAGACAAAATAATTTAGACTGACAAAAACTGCAGCAGAGGATGCTTATCCCTGTGCATTATGTCTATCTGTCTGTATATGAACACATTTTCAGTCATCTATATCTTACTTGCTTATAAGCAGGTCTTTCATACTCCACAGGATCTCTACACAAGAATATCCTATGTGTGTTCCTGATTCTTATACATGCTGATCTTGTGTCTTCTCCAGGTCTTTATTCTTTCACTTTCCTCACTTCTCAAAAGACCTTATTCCTTTTTCCTCTTCAAAATATTTTTGTTCCCTTGCTCTCATTATTCCAGTGTTTCCCTAACCTTTTAAATCATGTCTGCTTTTCCTGATTGCCTGGTGATGTAGTTACCATTGAGATATGCCTTAATTTAATTATGCTTGTCTGCACAACGGGATTTTTTTTCCTTTCCATGATGTATTTTTGGCCAGAAAACAGTAGTTGCCATTTCAATGGCATCACAAGGTACTTCTTTTTCTTGTTTTCTCTTCCACCAAGAAAAAAACATTGGCCCCATCTCCCCAGGTTTATCCCTCCATAACCAGAAAAAAATGGTTAATAGTTCACAAATGAATATACAAAGATTTTTTATTTTTCAGCAAATACTTCTGAACACTATATTTGGAATTGTATCACTAAATAATACATACAGTTTTACCATCCTTTGTGTCATTTTTGAAAGTAGGAGCTCGTATTCAGCTGCAAAACTGGCAATTTTAGACACTTAAAACATTGCAGTATTGGAGCTAAAACGAAAGCTAAATGTCTACAGAAAGTGGATAAAGAACTAAACAGTCATAAAGGAATGGTTCCTGTATCTTCTGTAATCTTTAGGCTGAGCAGAGCATTTTGATATAGCAGTAAAATTTGATTTGAATAGGTTAAATGCTCACTCTTGGGTCCTGGAACATGATTAAAGATGTAATGCTTTTAATTTTGTTACTATTTCCTTCCAGTTACATATTTTGCACAATGAAAATTTCACCTGAAAATTTTCACTTGAAAATTACTAAGTACAGTATAAAGAATGCAACTTGATGGAGTAACTGTTAGTACTGCAGCACTGTGTTGTCATCGACACATTTTACATCTGCATTTTTGGGATGTTAAAATAATTTAATCTACGTTTAATGACTTGGTCTAAAATATTAGATTACTTGGTTGACTTATGCTTAGCAAAGACCAAAAACCACCAGCTGAGATTTAAAATTACTAGGAATTAATAAAAGCCTACTAATCAATGAACAATAAAGCAAAGAAGTTATAGTGCACATGTATGTTTAATGGCAAATTTAATTGTATGTGTAACGCTACTCCTAAGTACCTTTAATGAGAGACATATTTTGAACTTGTAAATACATTTGTTTTCAACTTAAACCAGTCCGCTAGCAAGCATAATAAAAATATTAATTAAAGTCACTAAAAGCTGTGCATTAGAACTGTTGAATACTGTTTTGTTATAGGTATTTTCCTATCCTCCATATTGCACCTACAAAAATGTCTTAAAGGGTTTTGCAGTCCTGCATGGAGTGCAAGGAGAATACAGCTCTAAGAGATACCCATCTTCTGTCCTGGAGGGGGAACACATTTAATTTTTCTGTTGGTAACATACTATTCAGATGTCACTATCTGATTATAAGCAAACAAGTTAGAGGCTTTAATTTAAAAACAAAACAAAAAAACACCTTTGTTAAATAAAATAATACTAAACAAGCATTTAAAATCCAGGTTAAAGCATCAATTTTCTGAAATACCAGTTCTTCATAGCTGAAAGGCTGATAAACCTTTTCCCCTGTACATGAACCAATTAATCTGTTTTCTTAAAAAAAAAAAATAACAAACAAAAAACCCGTAATGAAGGTAGCTACCATTAGAGTCACAAATAAAACTGCCTCTGAAATCTTTGGTTGAGCTCTAGTTATACCGCAGTAAAACTATCATAAATTCCCCTGCTTGTTAAATGCCATTAAACCTGCATACTACTTATTAGGGATGAAGAAGACTAGGCCATGTGAAGCAAAATGAGGATTACCTGTTTCAAGATGCCTGCTGCCATTTCATGGCTGCAGTCAAAGATGACGTGGAATTCTTTGCCTCTTTTCATCTCCTTTAGCAATGGCTTTGCATCTTTTGTGTCAGCTGGTAACTGACGGATTTTTAGTCTCAGGTTGTATCTTGATGGAGCCTTGATGAGTTCTTGTAACCGAATCAGGCCTTAAAGAAAAAAGAGTGAAAAGAAAATTACCAAGAATCTGTGTTGCTAGCAGGACAACTTAGTATAAACAAAGTTACTTGAATTTTCCTCCTGTCTCAGTACATTGCAACTGATACACAAAAATTTTATTTAAAATGAAAAATAAAATATCAGCAGTCACAATACTTTTATAACAAGTCTTTCTTCTACCTTAAAATTAGCAGACAGTACGCAGCCTCAGTTAGGATTACCTTAAGACAAATCTTCCTTCAGCATCATCATACAGCTATGACATCCTTCTTCAGAGAACAAATATAAATATTCTGATTCAATTAAAGTGATATCAGTTTGTAATCAGGCTTGACAGTCTCCCATCTAATCTATCAGGTTTATATAAAAAGTTATTAATAACTTCAGCATTTAAGAACACTCACATAATTCACATGAGAGTGTTGGGGCATTTTCTTTATTATACAGGTAATAAAACACATCTATGCAGCAGCAAAGAATCTGATTATATGCCTCATGCCATTGCAATCACCTTCAATATTCCACAACTCCATTTGAAATTACTGTACTTTTACTGTGGAATTAGATGTATTAGCATTTTTTTTAAAATCCTACCACCTCAGCATAACAATGTGTGGTGTGATTTACAGATCATTACTATGCCTAGGACTAACATTAAATATTAGGTTGTTTAACTGTACTAAAATGATAGGATTCGAATAAGTCTTCTACAAAGTAGCAGTTTATTTCTTTGTTAGGGGAAAAAAAAAAATATATATATATATTCTGCCATGCTCCCTTCCTTCCTGCACTGGAGCATGTTCACAACAGGTTGCTGTTCATCCTCATGTTTGCAGTGCACATAATATATAACACAAAGGCCAAAAAATTGAAGCTCTGCTTAGGATTTCAGTTACAGCTGGATCCAAATGTAAATGAAGCTAAGTGTTTCTAAAATCTGGAATATCTCGCTTCATTATATTAAAAATACTAATGGAGATGACAAATTATTATTTAGTCCTCATAACAGACAGGACTAGCTAGTATTAAAAACACTGGTATTTTACCTCTAAATATTCTTCCTGGATGTAACCATATGTCAAATCTGTCTTGGTGTCAGGAAATGCTGTTTTCTTAATGCAACAATGTCAGGAAGAAATTGTGATAACCCCTGACAGAGGATTTAAGAGCCTTTTTGCAACATAAATTGTTCTTCTAGTAACAGAATACAGAGAGATTTTTATCTAGCAGTAGTGCTAGGATTTACTGATATGAAGCTTTTAGATGTTAAAAAGTTTTAAGAATTTCCAGATTAAATGATGATATAACTAAAAAACAAAACCAGTCTCCTCTGTTCCATCATTTCCCCTTTTTGACCCTGCAAAGGAGCCACATTATTTTCTTAACAATTTCTCCTGAAATTAGCTACAACAGGAATCATAGCTTACTATATAAGGTCTTCCTAAACTAAGAGTGAAGGTGTGGAGATCTTGCAGAGGATCCCAATAGACCTCTTAGGCCCAAAAGCAGAGTAGGGAAGGAAAGCCTTGTTATACAGTCAATTTAGGAAGTCTTCAATCAGTCTATACAGTCTATACAGTCTATAATCAGTCTATACAACAGATACCATATCTCAGGTGTCATCACAATTTCTCAGTAGCACCCCTATCACATGCAAACACTTTCAAAACTGTACACATTGTTCAAACTGAGGAAATTGTTACCCACAGCTAAATAATCTGCCAAATTTCCATCTTCTAAAAACATTCCTATGGGATCTTCATTGACAGACAAAGTACTGTGAAGAACTAAATCCAGTAAATCAAGTGTGGACTGACATTTTCCATACAGATTATTATGTGGAAAATGTTACCAGTCTTTGTACCTAAACATAACAGCATACCAAAATTTAAGGTCAGAATATAAATGGCTTAACTCAAGAGAGGATAAAAAATCATTTTATGTGTTCCAGATTATTAGTCATTGCTTGCTGGAAGAAGGCAGTTAGAAACTTTATACACCACAAATAACTTGTAAATAATTTTTATTCCTATTACATTATATTTAGCAAATCTAATTTTAGATTTGTCCTGCTTTCTTTGCTTCATTTTGTTTCTGCTTTGAAAAGGAAATAAAAGCCGCCATTAACGAACCACAACAACATCACTATATTTACTGGAATCTTTAATAGAGATGTTGAGGGCAGAACAGATATGGAAAGTACTTTAATACAGATATTAAAGTGCCTTCTCAAGACTAGACCTTCTCAAGACTAGACCCATCACAATATGGGGTGATGGTATGCATGACTTCAGAGTAAATGACAGATCTAAGTCTTCATGGTTGTGAAAACAGTACTTCTAGAAACTAATTCAAATTTTTTAAATTGCCATATTTACCTCAAATTCTATAATTATATTTACATAAAATGAATGTATTTAATGGAATGTTAAATGTATTGAGTACTTGATTTCTAAGTAAACCTGAATAAATATACTTAAAAGCTACAAAGAGGAGGGGTCTTTTCTGACTTAAAATTAATGCATATAATACCCTTTTCAGATGATCTGGGACAACTACATGAAAATAAAGCTTTAAAATTAACAACACAGCATACCCACAGACATTAACCACCTTATAAAAAAATAACTGACAGTGATGTGTCAAAAAAACCCACAGTATTGCCCTCAAGTCTTTCCCATTTCCTACAAATTTTGAAAAATAAAGCAACTCAAATGCACATCCTTGCAGCCAAAAAATTTAGATTGTTTCAGAATGAAGGAAGGACCATATTTCAAAGCAGAACCTTTCTCAAAAGATAAGTTCTTCCAGTTGTGCATTTACTGATACCCATGCACTTCAATTTAAGAACTAGAACAAGAGTGGCAATATGGTACAGGTAGCATAACAAACTCTTCCACAAAGAAAAAAAAAAAAGTCCTGTATTTTGATGCTCACTAGTCAAATATGACTCAGAAAGCAAACAGAGTCTTTCTAAACAGTCATGTTAGTTCATAGCTGACAGTGCTGCAAAATGTGTTGCCATATAACAGACAACAGTATGAAATGTTAGACAAATGTATGAACTGTCAGGATATGAACTCGAGACATGCATCTATCTGAACGACACACATCAGACACTTAAGAGCAAAAAGACAAGAGTAAAATGGCAGATTTGGTGAATCTATAATCTGAATGTATAGACATCTTCAGGACCTTGTATCCCTTGAGGTATTCAGGTATTAATGGGGATTTCTGGGATAAGCTGTATTTTAACATCCAAATAATATTTAGTGGAAAACTTTCTATGTCACACTGAACATTTTCCATTAACGTTCAGTCATTTCTTGCAGCAGACCATCCTAACTAAAAACCACTGTGAGCACAAGAGGTTAAGACTCTTATGAGTCTTATCACAGCTTTATGATCATAGATATGTGGTAGGAAAGAGATTATTACCAGTTTCACAAAAAAGCTACTGATCTCCCAATTGGAGAGCATTAAGTAAACTCCCATAGATTAGTTCATAATTTGCTAGAAAAATCATATTCATGAGATATACAGCAAAATGGAAAAGTATTTAAAATATAAACATTATCACTGAAAATATGCTAAAAGAGACTGCAGGTTACAAGACTCAAAACTTCATTGCTGTTTGATTCTCAAATGTAAGCAATAATTACAAAATATGCATTTAAGCAATATGAGAAAAATCAGAACTGTCTCTCAACCACACAGTTGCTTTTAGATAACATCATGATGACTCTTCCCTCAGGATTTTTTGTAATCTCAAATATATTTGGGGATCTTTTTGCTTTTCCAGAGGAGTCGAATTTTATTTTATTAGGGAGGTGAAGAATAAATAAAGTATTGTAGACTATTCTTAAGTAAACTCTAATCTAAATGTGCAGCTGGAGTTGCTCAGTAGGAGACAAATAAACACTTGTTAGTATGATGGTTATGACAGTCACCTGAGAAAGGAAACACCTGGTCTTTAGTCCCTGTTCTCACATTTCCATACTGAAACAATTCTGAAGATTAGCAAGAGACAAAAGTAGATTTGCTGTGCAAGTTTTGGAATCAGAACCACCCCAGAACAAAACTTACATTTGTGGGAGTGTCTGTGAAATTAATTTTAGGATATCTGAAAATTAAAGTGATTAATGAAGTTCAATTTTTCTATACAAGTACCACACTCAGTTTTTTTAAAGTATCAAGGGTTAAATGGAATTTTGGTTGTCCTTTCCTGGCTGTTTAGTCTTCCAGAAAATTGTTTACTTAGAGGAGCAAAGTGCCTTTTCTGTATGTTTTACTCCTGTTCTCAGGTGTTAAACCAATCACCTTGGTTACACCTGTATAGTCTCAGAATCATAGAATCATAGAATGGTTTGGGTTGGAAGGGACCTTAAAGATCATCGAGTTCCAACCCCCCTTTGTGGGCAGGGACACCTTCCACTACATCAGGTTGCTCAAGGCCCCATCCAACCTGGCCTTGAACATTTCCAGAGAGAGAGCATGCAAAAATTCCCAGGGCAACCTGTTCCAGCCTCACACTGCCCTCATAGGAAATATTTTTTTCCTAATATTTAGCCTAAGTCTCCCCTCTTCAAGTTTTCTTTCCTCTCCCCAGCTTTCTTGTAGGCCCCCTTCAGACATTGGAAAACCACTATAAGGTCACCTCAGAGCCTCCTCTTCTCTAGGCTGAGTTCAGCCTAGAGAACTCAACTCCCTCAGCTTCTCTGCACAGGTGAGGTGCTCCAGCCCCCTGATCATTTTGGTGGCTCTCTTTAGGACAAGCTCAAGGAGAGCTGTGTCCTTCTATTGTAGCAGACTCCAGAACTCACAGGACTCCAGGAGGGATCTCACAAGAGCAGAGTAGAAGGGGAGAATCACCTCCCTCAACTGGTTGAATGTACTGCTTGTGATGCAGCCCAGGGCACTGTTGGTTTTCTGGGCTGCAAGCAAATATTTACAGCTCATGTGAAGCTTCTGGTCCATGGTCACCCTCAAGTCCTTCTCAAGTCCTCAATCCTTCCTCCTCCCAACCTGTATTCATGCATGGGATTGCCTCAGTTCAGTGTGAAGGCAGTAGAAAAGCTGTAGAAGCTACCAGAGGAACAGAAAGGAAGCAAAAGGGAACCTGTTACCAGCAAAGAAAACCTATAAATGTACATTTCTGTTGTGCATTGACCATATCTCAGTGCTGGGGCAGTACAGGTGTGCATGCAGGGAAATAAAGAAATATTTATGCCTTCCGTTAACTGTCCAGGTAATATTGACATTAACCAAGGAGCTTCCGTAAAACATTTTAAAGATAAAGCAAATCTGAGACATAAACAAACTCTAGGTACTTCAAAGCTAAAGTTTTATTCCTGTCCTCATCAATGTGAAATGAAAAAAAGCAACCCGAACTTTTCAACGTGTAGTATTGTTGCTCATAGCTTCTAAGTATATCAGAATATTTAATTTTACTAATGGTTACAGTTACCACACACTTCCATTTTTAGGATTTTAACATACATTTTTCATTGTGTTTCCAGACACCAGCATTTATTAAGTCTAGGTGAATTATGCAGGGTACAAAACGTGTTCCAGTCTACTGAATGACTCACTCCAGTAGTCCACCAGGCCACTCTCTGCAAGGAATATTTGTTCATCTCAAATCCATACTTAAAAAATAAATCCTTCCTGGCGCAAATTCAAGAGTTTCCAGCTTGCTAAGCTCTCATGGGAGCAATTTTAGAAAACAAAACTCCCACACTCACAAGAGCTGCCACCTCCCACACAGAGTCCCCCAGACACCTCACTCTGTGGTGTGGGGTGATACCATGAAGCTGTGTCAGGGTTGGCAAGAACTGCAGCCACAGTCAGCTTGTAGCTTCAGGCTACAGACACATCATGAAACCAAAAATCAGGTAGTGCTGAGCTCTCTCAGTTACTTCTGCTTTTATGTGACAGCACCAAAGTGTAAAGGGCTGAGAAGCACATTTCCTCATTCAGACATTAGTAGGAACTGAAAGTGAGCAAAGGCTTTCCAGGCCTGGATTATTCAAAGGCTGAAAGTTCCCTTCCACACTGTACCTGGCATTTGTGATGCAGTATTTGTGCTTATATATAAAGTGTGCAAAGAGCACACAGTAAAAACAACCAAAAGATTATTCCAAGCAAAACTGGCATAACCTGAAAAAACCACCAACAAGCAAATAAACAAATAGAGGAAGGCAGCCCTGCTCCCGCTCAAAAGTAAAAGGCACCGGGCAGCCACTCGGCTGGGAAACAACCTCTTGGAGGGAGGGATTTCCTTGCCCCAGTGCAGCCCGGAATGGCGGGTAAAGCCGTTACACCCGCAGACACCGTTAGAGGGCACCGCCTGAACCTGCTGCTGCCCCGCTCAGCTCCCAGGGGAAATGTCGGTGGACGGACTGCCTGTAACCCGCAGTGAAAACACACACGGTGTTTCCTTCCTCCCTAGAGCGGGGAAAGGCCTGCATTTAGGTAATTGCGTCCTTTTTTTCTCACTAACAAAATGAGTGATCTGAAGCTTGTGTTTAAAAGCAATTAATCAAAACCCCTGACTCTGGATTGCTTTGCCTTCGGTGTTTTCCAAACCATTAGGAGCACTTTTAATTTTCCCCCTCCTTCTTTTCTAGGTTAAATATCAAACGATGAGTTATTATTTTTAAGCAAAGAAAAAAAAAATAAGCGCTGAAAATTACAACCTTAAAGAATTAGGAAGGATATTGAGGTCCTGGAGCGGGTCCAAAGGAGGGCAACCAGGCTGGTGAAGGGACTCGAGCACAGACCCTATGAGGAGAGGCTGAGGGAGCTGGGGCTGTTCAGCCTGGAGAAGAGGAGGCTCAGGGGAGACCTCATCACTCTCTACAACTCCCTGAAAGGAGGGTGTAGCAAGGGGGGGGGGTTGGTCTCTTTTGCCAGACGACATTCAACAAGACAAGAGGGCATGGTCTTAAGTTGTGCCAGGGGAAGTTTGGGTTAGATATTAGAAAGAATTTCTTTACGGAGAGGGTGATCAAGCATTGGAATGGGCTACTCAGGGAAGTAGTGGATTCTCTATCCCTGGAGATATTTAAAAAGAGACTGGATGTGGCACTCAGTGCCATGGTCTAGCAACCGCAACGGTGGTTCAAGGGTTGGACTCGATGATCTCTGAGGTCCCTTCCAACCCAGCCAATTCTATGAGCTCCTATGAGTAAAATTGCACCACTTGGGCCCAGTTGTGAACTGGTTCCCAGCTCCTGGATGTCACTTCTCTTCCCCACTGCAATCTAACATCCTGGATTCTGCAGGAAGAGTAGGTGCAATGGCCCAAATAAGGTCCAGGGTATCAAATCATCACACAGATAAGGAATAACCAGGCAATCCAAATATGATATAATTAAATTCTGCCAAAATCCTTATAGTAAAAACCTGTATTTGGAGTTTGACTTTTCACAGCTGTAAAACATGATAGTTTTTAAGGCTTTTGCAGCAAAACTAGTACCATTCAATAACCAAGTGAGCTCTGCCTCAGTCTCTTTAACATACAATCCTGAATACATCAGGTGGAGTCAGACAAATTCAGTGTTTTGCTTTCATTTTTAGAGGTTGCCAGCATTTGTTCTGTGTTCTTATTTTTCCCAACACTGTTGTGGCTCATTTTCATGGTTGAGATTTTAGAGACTGAGGTAAGGCTGCTTCTTCCTTCTGTGTCCAGTTTGTGTGTGTGACACCATTTCTACCTTTCTGTCCTCTGTGCCCATGACTACGGACACCAAGATAGATTTAGGTCAAACAAGCCTGGAATATTTATACACTAACTCTTAATTTCTAAACTATTGTTAATCCAAAAGTAACTTCAGTTGCTGTTGTCTACTGTTGATAGTAGAGGAAATGTATGAGCTGGTTATTCATGATGAAAGTAAAGAGCTGACATGCACTGAGAAAGAAAGCATCTGAATCAGTAAGGGACAGTTTCAAAAGGACATGGTATGCAGCTTATCTATAGCTAATGAGAAAATGAGATACCAGAGCCTCCTTTGAAGGAAGAAACATAGTGTGACTATAAGGACAATGAAGGTAAGTACAAAACAAGTCATCTTGATTTTGAGGAGATATTTGTCAAAGCAAAAATACAGATTTCAGCTTAGAATATTTTTAAAGCAATTGATTTACAATATAAAATTAAGTGCAGCTCTGAGATTAAATGCTGAGCCCTCATTTTATCTACATGACAGAATCCCAGAGTAATTAAAACAAAACACATGAAAAAACCCAAAACACAAAAACCACCACACATTTGTGCAGGCAGGCTCCTAAAAACAATCTATTTTAGAACAGTGTAGAAATAATAACTGCATTTTGGGATGGGAATGTACTTCCTGCAGTTTCTTTCACCAGGGACACCTTTTTCCTGTCCCTTTAAACTCTCAATTCCTTCTTTTAGTAGCCACTGTGATAGAGTCTTACCTCTGAATGGCTGGGAAGAATGCAGTGTGAGTAACTCTTTTCAGAAGCTGCCATCAATTCATCTTTAAGGAGAATCCTGAAGGAGCAGTTTGTAAGCTCTCCAGCTGGCATCTTCCTCCAAAGAGATCAATCACATCACCTCCTCGACATGTTCAACTTCAACCAGTCCAGGAAGCAAGAGCCCCAAGTTTGTTTTAAAACCTGTGTCTCCAGCTCAGCAGTCTTGCGAGCCATTGCTATGCCACCTGGCCTGCTCATCAAACTATTTATCATTTCCCTTAATGCTGCCTTTGTGCTGTACAGGAAGAATGCAAGCAAATGCACTTTGCAATAGGATGAACACATGAACCTTTTTTCTGTACAGAAGAACACTAATGCTCTTTTAAAGGCTACTCCTATCTTTGGAATCTCAAAAACTTCAAAAAAATAATAACATATTGCTTTGTAGAGCTTCCAGAATAGTTAATCTATTTTCAGCAAGTTTTTTTCCTCTCACACCTCTCTCTCCTTTTCTCCATCCCTGACAGCTTCCTGCCCAGTTTTTCTGGTTGTATGTCAGAAAATATCATTGTGTACTGGGCTTTGAAAGGAGTACGGGTAGAAGGAAGGAGAATGCCAGTTCATTGGGAATTGACAGAATGCTTCACATGAACCAAAACATTTCACTGCAATAAAATGATTCACAGCTATTGAACATCCTGAACAGATTACCCATGAACTTTCAAGATGAGTTTTATGATCCTCAAACTTTACTTAAAAATACCAATAGTGAAAGGATTAAAAAGAGAAACGATGAAACTTTACTTACTTGCAGGGCTACCTGAATAGTGGACTGTTCTGTGTTCTTTGGATGTAATAGGATAATACAGAAAAAATAAGCCACTAAGAAAAATAGGAAATAGAGTTGAAGAGAAGATATAACTTGATGGATCTTTCTTACTTATTCATAATTTGCCTTTTTACTACATTGAGATCATTTCACCCAATTCTGGAAGTGTAAAGCATCCTTACATTGTTGCCTATTATATTTAAAACCATTTAAATAAACCACTAATGCTGTGAAGTGTCTTTAATGGAGAAGGAGCTTTAAGATACATAATCCAGAAAAATACTATCTACTTACTATAAACAAAATTAATACATCTCCTTAATACCAGCTTTGCAGTTCAACAGTCTAGAAGGAATTTTCTGTCTTGTGGTTGAAGCATCAGAGATTAATCATATCAGTCATAATCACATACGGTACATACGTATGTGTGTGTAAGAATTAAAGCTATTACTTATTAGAGCTTTTTATGCCTCTTGCAATCTGCAATATTAAAAATGCACTACTATTAGTGGAGATTACATTAAGAGTTGAAAGATATCTAGTGTTGACTTAAATTATTTTTCTGTTTAATCTTGACAGTACTATATCAGTAAAAAGAAGGAAAAGTTTCTGGTACCTGACTCCAGTAGTAGTTCTAGTAGTTTTGCCAAATTGAATTCTATTTACCAAGCTCTCTGTCAAGAAATATAGTTACTCTGTTTAGAACAACTCCAGCTGAAAGCTGAAAAATAGATTCATTAGGGCAAGCCAAGATATATCACTCATCCATGATAATAATAGTATTTGCCAGAATAAACTCTGAAGGTCTATTTGCATGACAAAATTTCCTTCTTGGGGGAAAGAGTGTAGCTATATAGAGGCCTATAATTTCAAGATACCTGCAGCTATGTACTTATCCCCTTACCAAAGCATACAGTAGTTACCTACTGTTCCAACTGTGTCGTTACCACAACTCTTCTTCAGAGTTGCTGAAAAACCATAAATCAGAACACTCTTAGACTTTGTTGACATGTTCTATCATATCTTGATGTATTCATTTTAAGCTTCACTCTCCCCTGATGTGACCTTTCAACTATACACACTTAAAGTGCTTCAAAACTAGCAGTTTATGTTGTTAGAAAAAATAATTTTATCATCAAGTTGGGATTAATTTGGGGGGGAGGGCTTGTGTGGTTTTGTTTGTTTGTTGTCATTTTTTGTTTTGCTATTTTTTGGTTTTGTTGGAGGATGTGTGTTTAGAGAAAATAAATTTCTCTTGAGCATCTTTAGGTTATCACTAAAATAACCTTCAGTCTGAAAAAACAGTTCTGGGTCACGGAGTACAATAGGACAAATAAAAGTTACATTATTTCCAACTGAAGATATTTTTCAAAAACTGACTTAGATAGTAGCCATGCCAGTTATCAGAGAATCCTTTTCACTTAAGGTAACTACTTCTCCTTCTTGCATTTCTTTTCCCAAATCAGCATGTTCTCATAGTGCTTTTGCTCCAGATATAAAACTTAAACATAGAATAAGGGTACTGATGTCAGCCATTCATTTACTGACTTAATCATCTTCTAAAACAAGATTTCTAGGGCTGACAATTATGCCTCTCTCTAAGCCCTTCTGTAATTTCCTCTTCCCCTCATGCTGACATATCAGGGGGTGTGCAACTCTGTGTAACACAAAGCTGGACAATTTTTGCACAAGCTCTAATGCTCAATATTTAGTATACAACAAATATTTTAGGTGTTTATTTTCAGATTAAAGGCTTTAGAGTTTCCTTTATAAAAAATAAACTAATTCAAAGTTGAAGTGTGTGTAGGAAGAAGGGATATATTAAAATGTTTTTGATTCCAAAAATTATGCTGAGTTTTAAAAGCTCTGTGTTAGAGAGCTGACCTGCTTCGTTTTCACGTCCTCAGCTTTTGGATTCAACTGCATTCTCAAGTATAGTAATTAGTCCAGTCCCCTAACATCAGGTGATCCTTAGCTTATGTGAAAAGATGGACCTGACTCAAGACCTTTCACCTTTATCTGTAGCATTCTTACCTATTTTGGTTTAATGTAAGCTCAATAAACAGAGCCTACTTTGTTGGAGAACCTGTGATCAACAGTGATGCTACAATGGTATGAATATGGGTCAACAGACTGAAGGTACTTTTTTCATTTAGATCTGCACTTACACAAAACCTACTTAGGATAGGCAAACAGAGATGTTTACAGTTATGATCATAATTAATATTGAAGCTGAGATTACTAAAATGCTGTGCATAGGACACAGGAGAGGCTAGCCTTAGGGTTAAAAAATCTCTGAACGGGAAAACCAGGAGTCCAGGTTTAGCTCCACAATAAAAGGGATTTCCATTCTGATCCTGTTCATGTTACTTAATTTTTCAGTCTTGGGTCTTAGCAACTGAATATTTAAATCCATTTTACTGCTGTTTCAGCATAACCAGCTGTAATTGAAGTGCAAGGCAATAATCAGCTTTATTGTTTTCCTTAAATACGCCGAGTGAGCACGTCAGAGCACGAGCGTGAACATCTTTTTATAGTTAGTTTCAAATAGCCAATCCCAATTCAGCCTATTTCCAGTAACAATTCTTTTCTAATAATGGCTTTTCAGCACTGCAGTGAAAAAAAAAAGCCCTCTGCCCCATCCCACACAGTTCCACAAGAGGGAATCAATGTGCTGCTTAAGTTCAGAAAAGTTTTTTCATACCACCTGATTACTTATCAGCTGCAGCATACTGCAGCTTAAAAAAAGAAGGGAAAAAAAAAAAAGAACTTTACATAAAGAACTTTACATTTTTTCCCTCACCTAGTGTGGTGCATCTAGTGTGTGAAAATATAAGAACAAAACAATTTAGTATAATTGAAGAAAATGTTGAAAATTAAGAAGATCTTAAGCCTTTAATTTATATTAGATTTTCCATTTTAAGTGAGCTTTATCTTTAAAGCAGTGTGATGATGGTGACAGTAATTACAATTAACAGTCCTGGGCATTTCAAAAGAATTCTTGTAACAGTATGAAGCATGATCTCTCAAGTGGCTGACATCTACAAGCAGTGCAGTTTAATGAAGGTGAAGAGGGAAAAAAGAGATCTACTACAGTCAAAGGACAAAATAGCTTTTGTCAAAACTGTCAGAATCAATGATAAAAGAAGCAGTAAAACCAAGTTAGCAATTTCCAGCCATAGTATAAAAGTATCACTGTTGTATCAAACTACACAAAAAGAAATAAAAGCTAATATATACTAGAAACTGAAATGTACTTGGTTGGCAAAGAAGCACAAATGAACATTCTAAACTGGAATTTACACTAAATAAGAACATTTATTCTTGAAAACAAAAGCAGTAAATATTGCTTAAAAAGCTGAGACTGAAAGATTAACAAAAAAGCTGACATCTCAAGTATATTTTACAGTGTTCTACCAATGAGAGGGCAAAATATGTAATCTGAAGTGAGCATACTTGAGTAGTCAAGTTTAGATAAATCTGAGTAAGACAGCTAGCTAAATTAATTTTTAATTTCCAAACTGCAAAAAGTCTAATAGTTTAAAAATTAAATTTTTACTTCATATCATTTTCCTTACAGCTGGTATTTTGATGTAGCACCAGAAAAATATTTCTGAACCTCACTTGAACAAAAGATACAATAAATTTCTTATAAAAAGAGTACACTTAGCTAAGCAACCAGCTACATCCAAATACCACAGCTAGGCTTAGCACATAACAACTAATCGTATTTTCACAGGGAGGTTGTGGAGTCTCCTTCACTGGAGACATTCAAAACCTGTCTGAACACGTTCCTATGTGATGTACTCTAGGTGGCCCTGCTCTGGCAGGGGGGGTTGGACTAGATGATCTTTCGAGGTCCCTTCCAACCCCTAGGATTCTGTGATTCTGTGATTCTGTGTGATATTGCTGCAGACAGCACTAAAAACACTCTGTACTTAAATCATACTATGGAATATGTAATCTGTCTGCAAAATATTTCTTCATTCTCCAAAAACAGATCAAAACTATTAGTGCTATTATTACAATTCTACCAGATCTGTTATTGAGGAAGGCTTGTCTTTAAGATGATCCAATAAAAGTGTGGACTTTTTGACAAAACTGCAACCTCTGACTCAGTGACTGAAAAAATGTGGAACAGTTCTGCCTGCCATTCCAGCTGATATGCATGGGAAGCCTCAAGTCTGTTTTGTTCCCCATGGTGAATATACTGCTCTTTCAGCTATTCATTCCATTAAATAACACAAATTAACTGGTTATTAGTTGATAATGCACAAATTCAAAATAAAATAAAAAAAAAAAAACAAAACAGCATTTAATATGCTGTGCTAAGCCATCTCATTCCACTTCTGTCCTTGATTTATGTACGATTTTGTTTATTTGCAGAAAGGATGTCCACAGAGCCCTTAAAGAAAAAAATAGTACTGTTAATTCTACAACTGCTTGGTAGAACCTGAAATCATATTTTCTTGAGTACTTTAACTTCTTATCTTATCATCTGAATATGTAATTTCTATAGTCTTCATACCAGAAAATGAACCTTTTAAGTATATATTTTAAGTTTTGCAATAAGCCATAGCAAATCTACTTACTCCTTATTGCTCTTTTTCACATCCACTTCACAAGAGTTGCACAAGTCGCCTATTTTTCTAATTTGCATGTTAAGAATGTCACCTTGAACACTGTGACTTTCTTAACTCAATATTTATCAAATCTACTGTGTTTTCCTTACCCACAAGGCATGTCCATCTGTCAAAGGCAGAAGTTTTATGTTGTTTGCTCTTGATAAAGCAAACTTGACAGTTACTCATCACTTTGAGGCTTTTCAAGTATTTACAAGTAAATTGTTTATTCTTCCAAGAATAGAAATTCAGCTAACTAATAAATTAAAATAAACAAACAAAAAACAACAAAACCAACCAACAAAAAAAACCCAAAATCATAAGAACAAAAACAAGCACCAAAAAACCCTCATACTACTACACTTCATTCTGCTCAATTTTAAGCAGGTTCCAAGTTTGGAAAGTAGTTACTAGGAACAGGTGGATGATTTAGGTGTTAAGTGAACTTTAGGAACTATATAGATAAATGTACTTCAAAATCTGGACAAATAGCTAACTTGTGATAAATCTGAGTTCATTTATCTTTTCCAGACTTGGAGACTTTTGTCAATTATCTATGAGTTCTCAAAGCATAATTAATAACAGAACTGTAATTTCTTCATTTTAAAGTTTTTCAAACGTCTCTTACTCATGTGATTTGAAAACTCAGGTCCTTTGACGACTGTTGCTTTGTTTTTTTTAATTTCAGTGTTATTTAAGAAATCAACAGATCTCAGTCTTCTTTGTTTTAGACTGCAATTAATTCTGTTGGCAGAAATTCTAGTTTTAATGACATTAACTTTCTTGAATTCTTGAATTCAGTATATTTTTCTCTTCTGCACTTCCCCAATAATAAACCATTATTTTCCATTCCCAGGCATTGAGTCATTATCAGAAGTATTACAAAAACATTTCATACAAGGGCATCCAGTATTTTCATTCTTGAAAAAGTCAACATACATTATAACATCTTTATAAGAATATTCTAAGAAATGGATGCTTCTGTACTTCTTTGCCCATTAAACACCTAGTTTGAGACTTTTTTATTATTATTATTTTTTAAACTATGCCTTTGGTTAGTTATACAAGATTAGTTATACCAGTTAGTTATACTGTTGCTCCCAGCAGATGTCTCCTACTGTATCGTGGACCAAGCACCTCCGATTACCTTTAGGAAATGTCTCCCTGTTTCTGCCTCTCATCTAGCCTTGTACAAGTTTTATCCTTCTCTATCAAAAGTTCCAACCTGAAATATATTGTACTTTAGGATAGCCATGCCAGTTTGTTTCTATTACAGATCACCAAGGCTGAAGCCTTGTCTGCTAAACTCAGGTGAAATGCAGTTATTGTATCACTTGTCAACTGTCCAAATAGAGCATTCTCAACTTATTTCATTCCTTCGCTCTCATTTGCTAAGAACAGACCTTAGATATACAGATGTGTTTATAAATGAGAAGAACTTTTAACATAAAGTGAGATGTTGCTTAATTCATTTACAGAAAACAGAAATGAGAAGGCCTTTTCAGACCATCTCATTTCCTATCCTCCTCAGTCACCTATTCTCTATCGTTTCTTGAACACCTTTTCTTATCTTTATAGTGCACTATATATATTCTTTATGAGAAATTTTAGCCCAGATTTTTTAATCACTTACAAGCCTTTTTTCTTTAATCCTTTAGCAATGTTGCCCACCTCCCATCACCCCACACTATTTTACCCCCAAGATATTTATGTCCTCCTGGTATTAGTGATATTAATTGAAAAGGTAAGTATCTTATTTTTAACAGTAGTAGCATTATGGGAAAAAAAGTAAAAAGCCCAACGAGCCACTAGAAAGCACACACAAGATGGAAGATATCTGGAAATATGATATATGAAATATAGAATAGTTGGAAGGGACCTACAACAATAATCTAGTCCAACTGCCTGACCATTATCATGACTGAACAAAAGTCAAAGTATGTTGCTAAGGGCATTATTGGAATGCCTCTTAAACATTAGCAGCCTTGGAGCATCAGCCATCTCTCTAGCAAACCTGTTCCAGTGTTTGACCACTGTCTTGGTAGAGAAATGCTTCCTAATGTTCAGTCTAAACCTCCCTTCTTTGAACCACTTGGTTTTGAACCCTTGCCAGCCATCCTACCCCTGAATATCAAAGAGAAGAGACCTCTTTCTCTCTGCTCCCTCTCCTCAGGATGCTACAGAGAGCAGTGAGGTCACCCCTCAGCCTCCTGTTCTCCAAACTCGGCAGACTGTGTCCTCAGCCACTCCTCAAAGGGCATCATGTCTTCCAGTCTTGCCACCAGCTTTGTTGCTCTTCTCTGGACCTTAACATTATTTTTTAAGTGCCTTAACATTGTTTTTAAAATCTGGGGGCCAGAGCTGCACACAATACTCAAAGTGAGGCCACAGCAACTCTAAATACAGAGGAATATAATAATGTGAATTTTAATATTGGCCCCTCAAAAGAAACTACAGTTTTATTTACAAATCCATGCTACCTGTAGCATACAGTAAAAATAGCAATGTTTGAAGTAATGCACAGGGTTAAACTCTGAAGACCAACATAGAACATTTTTATTTCTGAAGTAATTTTTTTTCAGCTTTTACTTTGGCTTCTGTTCATCTTTGCAACAGATTTTTGGTGTTTATATTCATTCACCCAAGACCAAAACAAATGTTAATTAAGAAAAAAACCCAGAACCCTGTTTATATCAACTTGATCTGCATAAAGCATTAATTGGCAATACAAACGCCACTATAAATTAAAGACCCCAGCATCTCACTGTTCATGTGTTCTTTGTTTTGGAATTCTTTGAGATTCACAAACTTATTTAGAATTTGTCTAGTCTGTTTTCTTTAGCACAGAGATCAGAATATGAGCTTGAAATTAAGTTACTGTTTTCATATGATTAGGACGTGCAGCTGATGAACATACTGCCATTTTTCCACTTTTCTTTTTTAAAGGCAATCGATTGTAGCAAATCTGTAAATCCAAAAGGACTTAATTAGTATCCGGGGATGGTTTAATTATATTTAGTTAACAAAGAGACCATAAATTACTTAAAAGAAAAAATCGAACCTAACTAACCTCATTACATCCTGCTGGGTTTTTTATTCAAATGGGAAATTCTAGTTAAAAGGAGTATACTTTGCCATTTAGAATGATCACAGGAATAGTTAGCTTCAGACTAGCAAAAAAAGTATTCTAGAGCCACATTCCAATTTTTTTCTCTACAAAGAATGGATTACTTAAAAAAAAAATCTTGAGGGCTAAAATAAAGTAAGAAACTAAAGCATAAAAGAAAACAGAAAGTAACTATTGTTTGGTAAAAAAACCAGAAAGGCAGGTGGAGGAGCTTTCAAACAGATTCACAGGAAAAATGCATTTTTTCTTCACTGAAAGAAATATATAATATTATATATAATATTAAAACCTTTACTCATCCTATGTTCATTTTAACTTCTATTACCTTATCTTCACTGTAACCAACTGAATCTCTTCTTAGTAAAACAAGGTTGAATTAACCTTTCTAGTTTATTCATCTACTGCATCCTATTTGTAGAGCCTTGATTTCCTTATTATGCAATGTTCAACCTGATCTTTGCTCTCGCACGTGTTATTGATCATAATCCTTTAGAACCATCTCTGTCCCTATGTCAGCATGACACAACCTCAATTTTCTCCTCTAAGTTATCCTGCTTTCCTCATTCCAGGTTCAGGAACCCTGGCCTGATTTCCTATAAAATAGGAGCATGGGGGATTGCCTATGATCAGACACAACGGTGCTGTCAAGAGGCAGTTGTAGCCTGCACTTGAACTATCATTCTCCAAGGCATCCCTGGGAATGCAGCTAGAGTTATCATGGGTTTTCACTGATTGTAGAATGTCAAATAACCACACAGTTCTTCCCACTTGTGTTTAATCAAGGAGATCCATCCCATACTGAAGGAATTAAGACCTCAGGCACAGCTGTTATTAGAATGCTTTACTTCTCTTTATTAGAGAAATAAAACAATTTCTTAGAGCATTCATAAAATGGAGCCCTAACAATGATGATATAAAGACATATTGCATTGTGGTTTGTTTGTTTTAAAAATCACACATTTTCTCAGAATGTACCTACAATCTTATAGGATGTTGGCATCTGGGCAACTCCCCTTAATTTATCTTGACAAGCATCCAGACAAAATTTATTCACGTTTTCTACCTTTTCTTCCTGTCTACAATAAAATTCTCTACAATGATCTCCCCTTTTACCCATATTTGTAAAGCAAAAAACAGACAAACTAAATTTGTCACCCAATAAATTTATTTTTGCCAATTTACACTTTTTTTTAAATCACTGTAACTGCTGTACCAACATACGATTGTCTTGACCAGCTTGTAATCTGGGCCATTAGATAAAGAAAATCCATAACACTAAAATTATCATAAAATAAGACATGCATTATCATCCTTCACAGCTTCTCAGTAAAGGAGAGTAAAAAGTGGGTGATTACAAGGGAAATAAAGGATGGGGAAATAAGAATTATATCTGTCTTACTCTCAGGAATCACTGACCAAATGAAAGAAACAGATAAAAACTGTGATAATTGTCTTGTCCTTAGTGATAAATGTCTTGGTTCCCACTATACAAGAAAGATGTGGACAGGCTGGAGAGGGTCCAGAGAAGGGGAACAAAGATGATCAAGGGACTACGAAGCCTGCTGTATGAGCAAAGGCTGAGAGAACTAGATTTTTATAGCCTGGAGAAAAGAAGGCTTAGGGAGACCTTACTGCTGTGGTCTGGTGCTTAAAGAGTGGCTACAAAGTTGGAGACTCCCCTTTTACAAGAAGTCACATGGAGAAGGCAAGAGACAGTAGGTGCAAATTACTCCTAGGGCACCCCAGTTGGACACCAGAAGAAAATTTTTCACTATAAGAACAGTCAGAGATTGTAATAATCTCTCTGGGAAAGTGGCAGATTCCTCAGTACTGGAGACTTTTAAGACTCATTTTCATAGGGTGCTGGGCCATCTCATATAAACTGTGTTCTTACCTAGAAATTTGGACAAGAAGGTTCTTGAGATCCCTTCCAGCCTGACATTCCATGATTCTATGATTTGTTGCCTTCGCTTTAATGTCTTTACAATTAAATCTTAAATGGCACAAGGATTTTTACAACACAGTTTCTAAATATTAGCTGAAATTATAATATTCAGCTTTAGCACTAGATTCAGAACTAAGTATCTTATCACAGTTCATCAGCTGAAGTAATTACGTCCTTTCAAAAGTTTCCAAAAGCCCTTGCCTCAAAAGAGACCTGTTTTCAGTTGAGCTCTAACTATTCAACTACTTAAGACTTACAGTTTCTCACATCTAAGACTTGTTCCCATATATACTTCAAAGGCAAATTATTCTATGGACTTCCCAGCAGTGTGTGCTGCTTTTGAAGTCTTAAAGTTATCCATAGATGTTACCAACAAAGAGAAACCAACAGTCTTAAAGAAAAAGAAGAAAAGGAAAAAAAAGAATTTAAATTTATTTACAATGACTGCTACAAATGAGAGAGGATTGGCTTTTTAAATAGTTGATTTTTTCTGTTTCTTTAGACAGCAACAGATTTCAAGGAGAGAACAAGATGTAGCTGGGATTACTGTTTATCAGAAGGAACAATCAGTATCCTAGTGTGAAGAAGGGTCTGGCCACTCCATAAAGAAATATAAATTTAAAATTAATATCCTTAAATAA
This sequence comes from Calypte anna, assembly GCF_003957555.1. Classification (NCBI taxonomy): domain Eukaryota; kingdom Metazoa; phylum Chordata; class Aves; order Apodiformes; family Trochilidae; genus Calypte; species Calypte anna. The sequence goes on from NC_044246.1 coordinate 73,940,820, forward strand.
TTCTTCATGTTTTTACAATAAACTAAATACCTGAATATCCTTATTCATTCTCAAGCTCATGTTCTTGTTTTCTTTTAAATGTTTACAGTAGTCACAGGTAAATCGAGTAGGCTACAAAATACACAAGAAAAACTTTCTATCTTAATTGCTATTTCAACTAACACTGAATTCAAAACATACTTCATTAAAAACATCAATTCTAGCATGGCTGTTAACAACATATCTTTCAGAAAGCATAGAGTTTAGAAAGCCATTAAGCATTAAATATTCCTTTAGAGCTTTTTTTTACAGGGGGATTGTTTTTTTTGTTGGTTTGTTTTTTTGTTTTGTTGTTGTTTTGGTTTGTGGGGGTTCTTGATGGGGGAGGAGAAAGTCACTTGAAAATATTATGAAAAATGGTTTCAAAGTATAAAATCATGACTTTTCTAACTGAAAGGCCTGTTGTAAAAAGTAACCTGTTTATTGTAAAAATAGTACCCAAACAATTTAAATCAAAGTGAAATATTTCAAATCTATGTAAGCTTAAGACTATTAACTGTTCCACTGAACCATAAATTACTTTTTCAATCATTTGATTAAAATTTGAGGCTTTTTTCCCCCTTCCTGTTTTATTTCAGAACAATAATTTAAAAAAAATACCAAAACTATTCTTTCCCCTAAGTTTGTAAAGCTAAACATGAAATCAGAAGTTTGTTTATCTGAGACTTCTGGTGACATCAACAAAGCTTTAGAGAAGCAGACTTTAAACTTCACTGACTTGTGCTTTTTAAAAGAAAATACTAGCTACAAAGAATTTTATGCACTGCCATCTCTGTTCCCTTCTTATTTTTGATAGCTATACACATATCTTACTTGAACTTAAAAAGTAAGCAGGTGTTCTGTCCTGCTGTAACTGCTGTTTATCTAGCAGACAATCCTCACTGCAGGTTTTCTCACATGTAACCCGTTGCTTCCTGATCTTATTTTTCTACTTGAGGTTTAGATGGATAGTAGCATTATGTAACAAGGGTATCAACAGTCTTCCAGTTCACTGAACCATGTGAAGGGTTTGAGCCTCACCACGCTCTTTTCTTGCCAGTGCTTTCAACCAGCATGAAAGTTAGCAACATTTCCAAGAGGGTTAAATATATGTCATCTGGCTGAGTACCCTCCTTTTATCTTTACAGTCAGATTTTCATCATGCCAAACTGTTAGCTCTGACCATCACCAGGTAGACCTCAAATAAAACATAAGTTTTTTAAATACTTTTCAAGGATGTCACTGTCAAGGCAAACAAGGACAAAACAAATTCCAGGGGAAAGGCAGCAAGCTCGTATACTTCTGCTGGAAAGTTCATTTTTAATTCACATAACCAGCCCCCAAACTCCCTTTGGTTTCAGTTCCTAGAAGCTAAAACCAGGGTTCCTTTTACAGTTCTGTCTGAAAAAGCAGATACTAAACTTCCAAATGAATATGATATCTGTTTTATAATCACTGATGCTTAAAGCAGCACTAGGGTTTAGGTCTTGTAGTTCACCAGGTGTACTAGTACACCCTTCCAGTTACCATATATTTCTTCAAAATTTAAGTTAAAAAAAAATTAAATTAAAAGATACAGCTGTTTGCAACTAAGACATGCAGATAGAGCACATCTGATTTATTGACAGCCGTGAGCTCAAACACACAGAATTTAACAACTGAAGCACACATATTTATGCTAATAAATCCACATTACTAGTTGTTGACTACTTTAACAATAGAAAGACTTTTACTTTAATTAAGATTTCTTAAATTAAGAAATATGAGTAGCTGTATCCCTCCACCCTCTTTTTGTACAGGCATAGAATATATCTGCATAGTGGAATCCTTTAGCCTTACCAGTGCTGTCATCATAAACAACAGTCACTGTTTTCCACTTGAAGAACTGCACAAGGTCAAGGATGGCACGGCTGAGTGAAGAGAAATCTGGATAGAGGCTGACATAGAAGGAGTCCTTGTTGTCTGACACCTGATGTTTCCAGCGGGTCTGGATATGTGGAACACCCAAAGCGTTGCAGATGGATTGCACAGCATTAGCCGAGGAGCTGTGGGATGGTCCAAAGATGGCAGCTACCCCAAGGGACAGCTGATCACAGGCTGGAAAGGAGACAGAAGTCTGTCAGTGGCGAGAGGAAAAAAGGCAGTGTGCCAGCAAGTATTGCAGAATTCATAATTAACAAAAGGCACTCAATGAAATACAACTTCATTGCTGATGGGGCTCCCTTCTTGTGTAACACACACAGATTTCAATTTAAGAATACATTTTTAAGCTTTCACTATGCAGGGATGAATATCAACACTTACCATTAAAACAGTGCTCAGCTATGTTTAATAAACCCTTCTGCATCAGTGGAAGTCACAAAGGCCAGCAATTGTCTATCTTTTAGAAAGCAATGACAAGAGAAAAGATTTATGCTCAGCTGCATCTTACAATTGGAAAAGGCCCATATGGGACAATATTCTAAGCTAGCCTGTTTCACTGTTAACATCTTCCTCAATCAATCAACACTGTTTCTACCACAGTCCTAATTACTCAGAAATTGTATGTGATAAGTAGATGCTACGTAAGCATCAGGAAAAGTATTAATTTCATTTAGATGGAATGTTTAATTTCTCTGTCTGAAAACTAAGTATGTTGACTGGTAAAATTTAGAGTTCAACATTTTCCCTTAAAGAAAATTAGATTGATACCTGTTAATGAAAACAATTCAGTGTCCCCTTTTAAACACTGGAAATATTTAAATACTGGAGGAATAGCTACACCTATATTAGTAGATAAAACTGGCCCTGAGAATCCTTGACTACTTCTGGATTCAAATGGCTTAGCTCTTTTCAATATAGGATGGCCCTGCCTAAACTGGTCATTAAAACTCTCCAGTCTTTATTTTCTTAGTGTATTAGTTTGGATATGCTATAATGAAGGCAGGAAAAATAGTCAATACTGCAGACCATGGTTTCAACCCATGCCCTGCTCCTGCTTAAATCATAACCTTAATGACTGAAGTTCTGAAAAACATCAGTGTTCTATGAAAATGTCTTATTTGGTAGGGATAAGTAATGAAATGTGTCTGCCTAATCCAATCTAAGTGTATTTGTATGATGTTTGATTAATTAAAGTTACATCAATGTTACTTACAGTTGAGTAAACAAGTAGAAATACATCTTGCTGCATTACTTTTCTCAGCAAATAAAAATTATTTGTTTCATTGAGCACATCCTTTTCAATGTGATTAAAATATTGTTAAGTCCTTCAAGTGCATTCCAGAAAATATGTTGACACTTCTTTTTATTACTGCAGAGAACTGGTGGTTTAAATGAACTTCTCATATACACACAGGATCGCCATTGCATTTCTGAGTGTAGGATCAGGGCCTAAATAACTAGCTTGACAAAAAAAAAAAAAAAGGAGGCAGCTAACATTGCCCTTCCTAAGAGTAATCAACAAGCTTTATGCAAATGTCAGTAAATGGGATCACTAACAGCAGCAATAGCTACCAGATGGCTTTTCAATGGGCTTTTTTTTTTCCTGTTTCTAAGATTTGAATAATGCAGTGCTTTCACATGTGATTTAATATGGTACAGGCTCTATCAGACACATACCAATTTTTGCAGTGCATAGAGTGATATTTTGTTTGTGTTTACATTATTCTTTGCTGAAACAGTATCTTGGAAATATTGACTTGCCTTCAGGTTGCTCTTTCATATAGTACTTTAAAAAATCCATTAACATTTAATCTATATTCAGCTTTAAAACTGTGTGTTACTAAGAGGTCTAAACAGGCTATTTTTGATTCAGAGCCTGCTTGCTCACTAATAGTCATAATCATGAACCACAAAATGAGTCAAACCTCATTGTTAAAACTCTGCTTTGGAGCCATCATAATAAAATGAACCATTTTGTGTTAACCTTTAGCCTTTGATTCTGAACTAAAGCACCTGTCAGCACAAATGTAGTTGGCTGTATTGTGAATTGATGAAGCAAAAAGCTATTAGCACTGGAAGATTACACAGATTTTGATACAGCCTGACCAGTTACAAAAAAAGAGCTGCATTCTTATCCAAGATGCAAGTGGTGACAATGAATACATACAAACTACTCAGCATATCCAATCAATGGCATGTTGCCATTCTAGCTTCAGCTATTGCAGTCCATCAAGAATTAGCAGCCTAATATTATGGCTAGTTTGCACTTTCAAGCAAAAACCAAGTAAGGAATAAAGGTTGTTGCACTGTGTCGGGAAAAACTTTAAGAATTAAGTATCAAATTTCTCAGCTCTCTACATCCTCCTTCAGGAATGGAGAGAAACTGTTCCATTAAATTTCATGTGCTAGAGTCAGGCAGCAGTTGAATTTGGAAAATGAGGAGGAAAGGAGAGAGGAGGGGCTAGAATTAAAGATCAGACCATTTATTCACTTAGCTGAGGCAGTAAAAGCAGTTCTCTCAGAACCTGCTTTAATCCATCATCCAAAATACCAAAATAACAACTCAAAAAATACTGTGTTGTTTGCCTCATTCTTCTTTCACACACTCTCCACTGCAAAGAAACCATCTTACTAGGCATAAATATTTAGCCCATAACATTTTTCATAAATCAAAGCATTTTACAATGACCAAACTGTATGTATTTCTGTAGAAATATGGATGCAGTGTATTTTCACACCTAACAACAGCAACCTGTATTAGAGTCATTTATTTGACAAATGAAGAGATGAAGCAGGTTAGCAAGATTAACTCTGTATGCTACAGCAAAAGAAAAATTTACAATTTGTAAACTGAATTTTAAAAACAGTATTATGCTCCACTTTTTAGACATACTTCATGTACATTCATCCTGACATATCCTGTCAGCATCCTGACCACCTTTTCCCTATGCAGCATTTCTAATGTGAGATCACATGGTTCTGTTCATCTTAGCCCAACATAACACAGAAAATCCTTTATTGTGGAAAGTTTTCAGTCTTCAGCTCTTGGGAGTGGCATGATGGGACACTTGGGCAGATTTAGGCTAGAAATCTGTCAGGAAAAATACAGGTTAACCTGTTTATTTCATCATTCCTACTTTCTTCATAGGAAATATATTCATATCAAATTATTTCTTCAATTTATTAAAAAAAAAAAAGTTTTTAAAGAGCATCTAATACAATGCAAAATCCAGTCCTGATGAGACCTGACACCATGCTTTGTATTTTTTTCTGTAAACATGTATTGAATGTGTTGGGGTTTGTGCTTTCTAAAATATACCAATGATGTGAGTAACACTTGCATCTGTTGTCATAGACTTCAATGTAAAGCTAGGTGAAAACATAAATTTTAAAATCTTTTATTTTCAAAAAAATTGAAGAAAAATGTTCAAAAATATTTTTAATTTTTCTTCAAACCAATCCAATTCTATGATTCCATGATTCTATGATTTATAGTTAGAAGAAAACTGCTGAACTGACACTTAGGCATTCACCTGATGTCAAAATTCTTAGAGTACAGACTTAGTATTTAGGCTTCTTTTTTATGCCTCATTGACATAAGATGCACAAAATTACAGCTATTTGTTCCCCTTTGAAGCCCACACCTGATGAACTATATGAGACATTCATATGCTAAAGGTATTTGTGGAAATGTACTTAAAGTGATTGAATGCTTAAAACTGAATTAGAGCCTTCTTCCAGGTTCATTAAAATTTGGGAGGCACTTTTTTGTTCCAGGGCAAAGTCTGGAGATAGTGTTTGATCAGAATCACAGAATGCCAGGGATCAGAAGAGACTTACGATCATCAGGTCCACCCATCCCCCAGAGCAGGACCAAAGCTAGGGCAGGTCACTCAGAAATGCATCCATGGATGCATGAAAGGATGGATCTTGAAAGTCTTCAGAGCAGGAGGCTCCTCAACCTGTCTGGGGAGTCTGTCCCAGGGCTCTGTAACCCTCACAGTAAAGAAATTCTTCCTCATGTTGAGGTGGAAGTTCCTGTGCTCCATCTCAAATCCATTGCCCCTCCTCCTATCACAGAGCACAAGTGAGAAGAGGTTGTCCCTTCCTTCTTGACACCCAGCCCTCAGTATTTATACACATTAATTACATCCCCTCTCAATCTTTTGCTCTCCAGACTAAAAAGCCCCAGGTCTCTCACCCTTTCTTCCTAAGGCAGCTGTTCCAGCCCCTTCATCATCCTCATATCCCACCATTTTACCCTCTCACTGTACGATGTCCCTCTTGAACTGGGGAGCCCAGAACTGGATGCAATGCTCCAGGTGAGGTCTCACCAGGGCAGAGTAGAGGGGAAGGAGAAACCTCCCTCCATCTGCTGGACACTCCCTTCCTAGTGCACCCCAGGATACCATTGGCCTTCTTGGCCCCAGGGGCACATTGCTGCCCCATGGATAACTTGTTGTCCACCAGGACTCCAAGGTCCTTCTCCATGGGGCTGCTCTCTAGCAGATCACCTCCTGACCTGTTCTGCTGCATTTTGTTTTTCCTTCCTAGGTGCAAAACTCTGCACTTGTTCACTCTAAAGGAACTTTCTCACTGTAAAGCAGCTGGTCTCAAAAACACCCTAGACACAAAGCTCAGGAACAATATTTCAGATTTTAAATATTTAGAGAGCAATGTGTTAGGGGTAGTGGGAGCAAAGGTGACGATGCAATATTAAAGCAGTTGCCATTACAGCCTCCAAGGAGGGGTCTTTAAAGCAGCTCTTAGACGCCAGCCACAAACTTTTACAGTCTCACTGCATCTGGTTTTATTGGACAGACATTTTTTTTCAGGTAAGTGAACTGAGTTTTAATTACTCATTAAAACAAATATGCATAAGATTACCTTTTTTGGATGCTTCAAAGCTGTCATAGAGATTTATCTTTTGGGTGTCATATGTTAATGTTGTGTTTGGCAGAAGAGTTCTGTTTCTGTTGATTGTGTTCACAGCAAATCTGAAGGCTAATTCTTCTGCTCCCATTGGACCAGATTCCACACACTCAAAAATGCCTCCTGGATTGGGAGAAAGAAAAAAGAAAAAGCAAACCACTAGTGAGCCAAAATGGCATAGAAGAACATCCTTAATCATAATTTTGTGGAAAGGATCATAATTTTTACCTTAATAAACCTGATGCAGTGCAACTCATGACATTATCTCATTATTTAAGTGACTTTGGGGGTCAAAACATTAAAAACCTGCAACAAATCAAACTTACCTAAAGAAAACTTGTTTGGTTTTTTCTGAACAAAAAGAATGTAACAATATAACCGAACTAGACTGTTTAGAAACAAAATAGGAAAAAAATAAAGAATACTTGAAGTTATTATTACATTTACCCCTTCATCATCAACAACTACCCATGTCTGTGGGTCAGAAGGGAGATTTCTAGATTCTTATTTTCTACTCTTCTAGACAATCCCTCATATAATAAGACAATTTTATGAAGATTTAAAGGTCTTTGTCTCCTGTGAGTGGCAACAAGGTGTGATTTCCCACATGCACCACTCAGTGGCTTCTTCCCTTGCCTATACATTCTCTGTTCCTGTGATAAATGTGTACCCTGCAAAGCTGGCAGCATATAATCTGTCTGATTCAAGGTAAATTTTAATTCTTAATGTAAACAGAGGTAGAATAACCTGTTTCTTTTGTCCTGTGATTAGGATATTTTGTTAGGAGAAAGGAAAACAGCTTCTGCTTCCTTCTCCTGAATATTTCCACATATTTCACTAGTTAGACATTGAATTATAAAATAAGAAACCAAGATGAATATGGAATAAACCATGTAGTTGCAGCTTCATAGCTGTTTTCTAAACTGTAGGATTTCAAACATCTACTACACTCCTTTCATTTCAGTTTTATATTACTTCTGTAGCTGAGAAAGCAGCAGGGAAGTAACAAACTACAATTCAGTATTTTGGATGCTATTAAGTGTAGGCTCATCTTAACCTTCACACTAAAAAGAGACTCAAACAGGTTCTCAACATATAGTGTATCCTACTAATAGGCAAAATGGATTAACATGCCAGGTTACTGGCATTATAATATAGAATACACATAAAATACATAGATAATATAGAATAATATAAAAATATAATGTAACAATGCTATATATAACAGCTGCTAGCTTTTGCCAACCCAACGCTGCACATAGGGCACCACCATTTTTTAATTTGACATCTAAGCATCTTAAAAATACTCACATACCCAACACAGCAGGAGCATAGGCAAACACATCTCTGCATTCTGAATATCAGAATACAGTCACAAAACAGCTCCTCATTCTCCATATAAGAACCCTTTTAAGTATGCAGGGAAGTCTATGCTTCAGATATTTTCAGCATGCTCAGCAGAGGCACCTAAATACATTCAGGCATTAACAGGAATGTGAAATTTTAAAGGATGATTTCTCGATTACTGCATATGATGCAAGCAGAAACTTATGTGGTAACTTTAAACTGCCTTGGTCTTATTATTATAGTCATATACTTGCTACTGAATATGCAAATAGCAGAAAAATAACCACCTTTAACTATTTTCTTTTAAACATTCGGTAAATCCACTGGCTTAATACTGGAAAATGAACCATAAATTACACTGCATTTTTTTAATAAAGTGTAAAGGAAATTAATAAAAAGGATTGGCTTTTCATTTTATACTGAATTATAAAGGGACAGTGCTTTCCAGAAGTTTTTATAGCATACTGAGTCATGTTCCTTCCCAAGCAGGCTGTTATTTACTGCTGGTTTACCTTGTGTTCAGGATAGCCTTATTAATAATCAAATTGAGGAATGCACTGCATGCTCTCAGATAAGCAGACAGAATAGTAATAAATCTTGCCATTGATATGGGGACAAGCAGCCAGGCCAATCTTTGTCTGACAGCTTGAAAAATGCAGGTGTTGGGGTTTGTTTTATAACACAGCTTATAGACCCTTAATAGGCAGAAACATCACTTCTTACGTACAAGCAGCTGAACATCCTAGAGGTCTTTCACTGTTACATCAAAATAGAGATAGAAATCTTAAAAGGAATAGCAAAATGCGTATTTAATGCTTAGCTTGCTTTAATGGTCTCATATATGACTTCATTTACAGTGTTAATGATATGGCAGTTCATCTCTGCCCTGTAGCAGTAACACTGGGAAATACGGCATCACGTAGCTACACCTCAGTCCATAGTTCATGAAGTTTTATTGACTGCATACAGTAGGTGACTGCTGTATAGATGAACAGTTCTTCAAGTTTTTACTGTCATGAAAAACACTTGGCACAGAGCTCACTAGATTTTAGTAATGATCAACACCTGAAGAATCACAGTGATGAGGAATTCTTAGGCAGGCCAGTCCCAGGCAGCTAATAATGATAATTATAAGCATTTTTTTAAGCTATATAGGAATGAAATTATTTTATTTCTTATTCTTCACTTCAGATGAATCCTGATGTGGCAAAGAGAAATCTCCTATTCTGATTTATCATTCCTCATACAGAAAACAAACTCTCACAGTCTTTAATTAACCGAGAAAATTGGGAGAAAGGAGTAACTAATACCTATGAAAAAGGCATCTGTGACCAAAAACTTTTCTAAATAATATTCCAAGACTGAATCAAGCAAATCTATCAGGTACCATACCATAACAGTATATGCTTATATCCATTGTGCTCCAAATTATAAATTGGCCATTTAACATTCAGAGCCAATGGCTACATAAAGTGGTACTACACGTAGAAGGATAAAGTCAAAAGCATATTATTTAGAGTGTAATCGATGCTATTATACAGTCAGCACTTCCAGAAATAGAAGTTATGAAGGCTTTTTGGAAGTGTGACAGGAGTATAGTCCTTCAAATACAGGCACAGCCAGAAGGCAGTGAAGAAACTCATCCAAAAACACCCAGAATCACTGATGTGGTGGGGATGATACAGCAGGAGGCACGGTAGGCGCTGTACTACAGTGACTGATCTGGGTTCCTGGCTGAAAACATTTTTTTCTCCAATCAAGCCTGCTATGGCTGTACTGATAATCCTGTTTCAGATCCAGTTAAGAACTGGAAAGACACAGAGGTTGTTCAAAGACTGCCATTAAAGTTGCCAGCTCAGATGTGTGGTTCCTACGAATGCAGAACAAAATTATATCATAGCCACTTATTTCTGTCTGGAGCAGGTTTTAAGAAATTAATCACTTCCATGCATGGCATTAAAAACAAATTTAAAAATCTCTTCTTTACAAGCTTTTCCATAAAACAATGTCATTTTATGTATATATATGTATATATAAAATACAGTAGTGTGAATCTGGACTATACCATATTTTTATCATACCTTTTCAAAGTTACAGTGAAAGCTTCCTGATTTTTTTTCCTGAAAACGGAAAAAATTTAAAAAGGAATAAGAACATTGAACACTGTGCGTTTGGCTTTTAAGCCTTTTAATGAGGATAAGCCACTGTGGGAAAACACAGTACCTTTCAGCAGTATGCTTTATTGAAACCAAGTGTACATAGGGCTTAGAGGAGAAGAATGGGACCTCAAATTTCTAGGGTTTATTTTCATTGCCACTGATTTCCTGTATGACCTTGAACAAGGTTTACTAAAAAATAAATATCCCATGCCAAAAGAGGCATAACAGACCCACTATTGCAATAGAGGCACAATTTTAACATGTTTTTAAATGAGACAATTTATGTTAAAAGCATTTGTTCAATCAGAACATGAAGATATGATCACAGAATCCTGCAAATATTGCACTTTAAAACCTGTAAATTATGTATCAAAAAAAGAAAGAGTTTGGTTTAGTTTGGTTTTCTTTAATTTAAGGAAATAGTAATGGTTAATATGAGAAAATAATAAGGTAGCATCTCACACTAACAAAACCAGTTCCCTAACATTCTTGTACAGACCATAGATACATGTTAACAATCATAGAATCACAGAACGGTGAGGATTGGAAGGGACCCCAAAGATCATCTAGATCTAACCCTCCAATATTGCATTAGGCCACTGTTTTTCTTTCCATGACAACAAATACTGTTCATCCATAACTATTGGTGTATTCCTGAAATCACATTTGAGAAACCAAACTGCACAAACTATGAAAAACATTTTATCCAGATTTTCACTTGCTTTTACAGGTGACTCACAAGAAATAAGTAGATATTTATAAAGTAAATTTATTTTGAACTTAACTGCTACAATGCCATGCTACTTAATACTAGTATGTCCATTGCCAAAGTTGGAGAAAAAGGATCTTTGTGGTGGTTTTGCTCTTTGGGAGGGGTTGTTGTTTTCTTTTATGAAGAAAAAATATAGGAAAAAATCTCTGGAAAAAATCCTAGGACTTGGGTCTTACTACAATTTTTCAAGAAGATCTTTGAAAATCTACCCACCTAATTTCTCCAGACGAAAACAGTCTCTAGTTCAGCAGTTACCAGGAATCACTTGACAATTCCATGGGAAATCAGAAAGGTTCCCAGGAACTGTAAGCATCCAAATATATAGGGAAATGCTGCAGTATAAGCTCATCCTAGGATCCCTCAACATACAAAGATGAAACAGAAAAGCACCTGAACTTTACAGGAATCAGAGCCTCTGAACTGGTAGTAGCTCAAAGCACAGTTTACATGGAAAGACACTTTTAATTAAAAACATTGCTTGTGATTATATGTTAATAATGTTTTTCAAATGGCTTTCCTATAAAGCGTACTGAACTCTAAGGCCAGGTCTTTCACTTTTCAGAACAATGCCCTAACCAGGAGGTAATTTACTGATATATAACATAATTTTCAACTTTGGTTAAAGAGAAGCTACCATACAGACAGAAATTTTCAGTTCATAAGATCCAGAAAACAAGAGCACACCTGAAGTCATCATATATTTCCATATACCTCTGCCAGGTGTGAATCTTAGAATAATATATTCAAATGGTTAAGGTTGGAAGGGACTTTAAAGATCATCTAGTTCCAACCCTCATGCCAGAGGCAGGGACACCTCCCACCAGACCATGTTGTTAAAGGCCCCATCCAACCTGGCTTTGAGCACTTCCAGAGGGGGAGCAGCCACAAATTCCCATGGCAACATATTCCAGCACCTCAAGTTTGAAACCACTCTCCCTTGTCCTCTCACTACACACCTGTGCAAAAAGCCCTTCCCCAGCTTTCTTGTAAGCCCCCTTCAGACATTGGAAAACCACTATAGGGTCAACTCAGAGCCTCCTTTTCTCCAGGCTGAACAACCCCAACTCCCTCAGCCTCTCTGCACGGGAGAGGTGCTCCAGCCCTCTGATCATTTTGGTGGCTCTCCTCTGGACAAGCTCAAGGAACTCTCTGTCCTTCTTATGCAGGAGACTCCAGAACTGGAGACAGGATTCCAGGAGGCATCTCAGAGGAGCAGAGAAGAAGGGGAGAAGCCCCTCCCTCACCCAGCTGCCTATGCTTTTTTGGTGCAGCCCAGGACCCATGATTTCTAGGTTATTTGCTTCTTATCCAGTCAACTGGAAATGCAATTCCAATCAAATAGAAATTGCTTAAATGGAAAAGAAGCTCAGGATTAGCACTCAGATTTTCTTTTAGGGTATTCGACAGTCCCAGCCTGTAGCTTCCAACTTGATTTCTTATTATTCCCAACTTCCTAAAACAATCCTTGTGCACCTTAATAGACTGGTGTTTACCAGTCAGGTCACCTTCTGTTTGGCTCTATCTTGTCAAGTAATTCCTAATGCATCTTCAGCATCAAATACTACTATGTGCCAGCCAAAAGTACCTTCAGAGTCAGCTTGCAGTTATCCAGATAATTTGACTCACTCTGCTAACACCCAGCAGATAATTTACAAGCAACAAAGTAAGCACTGCAGGATCTAACAAATGAGAATCATATAATATGCATCTTTTTTTCTACAGAAAAAAAAAAGCCTATATAAATCTTTCAATTTTCTCTTTCAAAAATATCAAGATACAAAAATCACTCATATAAATTTAAAATTTCAACACGTTAATAAGGATTGATTTCTTTCTTGAAATAAGAGTGCCTATTTCAATGTCTTTGGACATCAAAAAAGGTCAATAAAAGTTGATTTGGGATCACAAAAGACTAAAACTTGGATCCTCCTAATGAATATACAAAAGAATGCCTGACTTGATCTTTGCTGAATGCCATGGCCTCTGACTTATGACTTGTATGCACTTTTCACAGAATAATCCCTTTCATAAATGGATTTGGTTTTGTAATAGTTCTTAATCGTCATTCTTTGGGCTAATGAAATAGAGTTTATAATTCTATTGTGGAGAAAAGTGCCACAACTGTTTAAGGGACCCATATTGCTTATTTTTTGTGAATATTTTTTCTTTCCACAGACACTTCAGAAAAAAAAAAAAAGGAAAAAAAGAAAAAAAGAGGAATTTTTGTACATTTTCTGTGCATAGTCAAAGTAACCTCAAAAAATGTAGAAAAAAATTTTTCTTAATGGAATATAGTAGAACTCTAGAACTGCTCCTCTGTGATCTCTGTGATCCCTGAATAACTGGATGCAGGAACTGGTAAGTCTACTCGTTTAGCAAGAACTAGCAGGAAACAAAGATTTTTTTATGTCTGCTATATGTTTTTTTCAGTTACTTTATAATAAGGCATTAATGATTCTCAACAATCACGTTTCAGTGCACTACCTGGAATTGTTCATTCTTTCCATTTTGTTCTTAAAGCTATTAAAAGATAAGATTTTCTTCAGTACTGCTTGGAGCATTTAATAATCTTTTAAAATTCTTTCCAAACTGTATTAAACAGTTTGAAATCACTGCTATAGAAATGTTGTGAAATGGCAGAAAAAGTAATAATAGTCTGAAAAGAATTAAAAAAAAAAAAAATCAGACTGATGGAAAGTTTTAAAATGTGCCAAAAACATTTGCCTGTTACATTTAATAATGTACTCAGTAATCAAATGTTCTGCTTCCAAAAATATTTGGAAAGTTGCTTTGACATTATTATCTTCTCATTTTAGTAACAATCTCACCAAAACAACTTTTTGAAAAACTATGATTGTGCTGGTTAAAATAAGAGATGTGTTGCTATGGGATTATAGTTTAAATACTCAGAAACAATTTTCAGGAGAGTAAGGTGGGTTATTGATTAATATTTGGAAAAAAAAATCTTCACTATTCCTGTCCCTAATATACTGTATTTATGTATTTTCTTAATGATTCCCTTTTAGAGTTTCAGCCATGGGAGACAAAAAAAGAAAAAAAAAAAAGAAAGTAAGTTACGCACTGTGAGTACAGAAACAAGAAAATAGTATGAGCAAGCAAGTATTAGGTGCTGATAATAAAAATTCCAGGAACTTAGAAGGAGAGGAATCTGTAGTGAGATTGTTAAGCTCTTCTGTGGTTAAATAAAATAGTTAAACACAACCAATAAAGCTTATCCTCAAAAGCAGTCACATTACGTGCATCTGCTGGACTGTAGAAATTTACTTTTAAAGCTTTAAAAATACATTTTTTCCGATTCCTTAAGTTGATCTATTTTGTAAGTTATAGCAGTAGTGAAACATACTGCATTCTGTAATGTGATCTAAGATAACTCATGCATCTCAGTATGAGTTCTACAAACACCACCTTAGCAGAAGAAATTAGGTCAGTGCTTTCCAAAGAAATGAATGAAATGTAGTATCAGCTCTATAAATAACAAGAACTTAAGCTTCTTGAAAGCTTTTGTATGCTATGTCTTTAAAATATTACACAAAAGATGCACAAATTTTGCGACAGCTTCATATTTCTGAAGTAATGCCATTATTACAATAAACATGATTAAGGAGCATGTTAGTATATATGAAAGTTGAGTACTTCAGAAGCTGATAATTTATGGCAGATTCATGTTGAGAACAGATTCTAGTGGGATCTTGAAGTAAACAAGCAGAAATGTTTAATGAGGCACAAGAGGATCTGTTTCAGTATGATAAATCTTAGAGATATGGATTCATTTCTCCAGTGATAAACCACTGATAGTTAATTCACAGGCTATGGAAATAATACTGGAGGGGCTGGGGAAAGTGGAGGAAGAAGGCAAAAACATTTGATCTGAATGAAGCACAGAGATACTGAATACTCTCATTTGCAGTACATATAACTGTCACTTGTTTTTCTTAATAATTATCCAGTTATAATTTCCATGAAAGGGAAGTTAGTTATATTCTTAACAACTGAAGCATGATCTAGATGTGCAAGTGATATTTCCACAGTATATCCTTCCACAACTGTTTCTGTCCATACCCCAGACATCAGCAGCAGCTGTACACCAAGTGTGTGGGTTTAGATGGATCATCAATTATATGCAGAAATTTTGTGTTATTAAGAGTCTAAATGCTAAGATGTTGTTAACTAATATGATAATTACGCTCTAAAAAGTTGTTCACTGATTTGATAATTAAGTTCCAATTAGTGAATTAGAAGCCTCTTGAGAAAAATTGAAAAAGTTTCTTTGGCAGGAAAGTGGGAGTTATGCATCATACTTTTTCAGAACCCTATATATGGATTAAATACAGCAATAATGAGACTAGACAGCAAAAATACTCCACGTTTTTATTCTAATTTAAGTGATGTGATGAGAAATTATTTTTTTATGCAGTATATCACTTTTTGCCCATGCTAAGGCTTTTTCTTTTTAAACACCTCCATTCATTCACCTCCAGATCATCTTTCCACAAGGAAGAGGATGTTCCATGAATCATGGGTATCATATAAAATGCTTTCTCAAGGAATCTGTATCTTACAACTGGATTTGTCAGTGTTAAAGAAATACAGTATCTTCACAGATAGCTATTCTCCTTTAGGTGTATGAACAGGCTATTTAGCCACCTTTTCACAAAACTTACTTCTGCAACCTCTGTTTTTATGTATTCAAGCAAGGAAACACATTGACAGAATCATTACAACTATTTCCCTTAGGAAAACAGTCTAAATATCAGGAACAAAAAAAGGGAAAAAAAGGTTTTGCAGCAGCAATCTGTGAGAAAAATTCTACGGCAGTGTTTAACGTGGAGGGGAGAGAGGGAAGGGAGGAAATGACTGCAGCAGGAGATAAAGGCAACTGTGGTAAAAGGAACCACAGATGTGGAAAAAGTGCAAATTCAGTAGATATTGGAGAACAGTTCACCTGAGAACAGACACGTAGGATTCGCTGCCTATGTCCATATACAGTCTACCTGATAATGCTGAGGCTACACATCCTGGCCTCTGGTACAGGAAAGCAAAGTGTCTTTCTGAGGTCTCATGTCTTATCTACACAGGTGGCTGGGGAAACAAATAGATCTCAAATTTTATCAGTCCTTTTGCAGCTTATCAGTACAACTTGCCCATTTCATCTACTAACTGCATGGAATAAAAGGAGTTTGGGTACTTGGCACATGTATCTATCTGAGCCCTAAAACAAAACCTGATCGTTTCAAAAATTATATAACATCAGGAAAAAAAGAAAGACAACAGAACATACAATGAAGTTTTCATAAGTGAATGAGAAAAGAGAACTCATCTTGAAAAAGAGGTGGCTTAGAGTAAGACAGAGTTCTGCAAAAACACACGTTATGCAAATAGTGGGTATAGTTTTCTTAAACACTTTTCCTTCACATACAAGAACCAGTATTCCTTACTGGATGGTAATAGTAATGCTGGTCCTTTGGGTTTTGCCCCAAACTGCTAAGCTGTGACAAAAGAGGAAATACAAAGCAAGATTCAGTTGCCTGAAAAAAAAAAAAAAAGGCCCTTTCAGACTGCCTGAGACTTTCTCAGGGTACAACCTGTAGACACTGGTAGATATTGCAAAGGCCTCACTGAGAGCTCTTTTGTATTGGGACTGGACACAGGATGTCTCAGTATGTACATTATGGCAGCTGAATCCCATTCACTGTGGTGGATTCAATTTCACCTACTCTTAGATTTCTGTAAAGCGAATGTTCCTTCTGAGCTGGTTATTGTAAGCAACCTTTACAGCCTTCCTTAAGATGAGATTTAATTGTATCCTGAAAGTACTATTTGAAAGAGGGCTGATTTCTCCACTGTTCCTTGTTGAACACACAAATCCAACCCTCTGAAATGTTCTTGCACAATCCTCAATGAATTCTTGCAGGGGAATCTTATTAATTTTTTCACTAAAGAAAAATAAAAATCTTATTTCAGCAGCGATTCTGAAGCTCATACACAAAATATGCCTACAAAGAGTCATTAGCCACTTTGAAGTACACCAATCAGCACTTACTTAAAAACAAACCAACAAAAAAAACTAGTAAATTTTTCTATGGATTTGCTGCCTTCCACACATCTGTAGACAGCTGAGGAACTGATACTTGACAGGGGTTGCTCAACTAACATACAACACATTACATGGAAGTGTTCAACTTCTGATACAGCTAAGCAGAATTTACTCCTGGGACTAGAAATTCATTTATCCTTGAGTCAGTATACACCCACCAATAAAAATAAAATCAGTTATTTATATAAAAATAATTTTCTGCTCATTTGGAAGTATGTTAAAAAGATCTGTAGACAGAGCCTGCCCACAAGAAATCATGCAAGTGATACAGAATCCGCATGTACAAAATCTATCCTGCTAGAAGACTGTTGAAGTTAATATGATAGTTCACACTATAGTAAAAAAGGTACATGCAGAGACTGATTCAAAATAGGTAGACTAAAAGGCTCTTCCTATGTGTCCTTTTTCTTCCTGCTCGTTAGAGAGTTCTGTTAGGATGAATTAAAGCTTGTCCTTCGAAGCTCTTTCCTGCTGGTTTTCCTCTGTAACTATGGATCTGCAC
Source organism: Calypte anna (assembly GCF_003957555.1). Classification (NCBI taxonomy): domain Eukaryota; kingdom Metazoa; phylum Chordata; class Aves; order Apodiformes; family Trochilidae; genus Calypte; species Calypte anna. The sequence goes on from NC_044246.1 coordinate 73,958,588, forward strand.
ATGAATATGTGAGACACAGACACATGAGCTGTTAACTATATAAATGTCCTACAGCAAGAGCTTTCTGACACAGTATGGTTCTATGTTTCCAATTAATTCCATATTTACATTCCAGTGTGCTTATTTCTTATTATCAGTTGCCCTTTGTTACCATGTCATTACTCAGTAAAGTTAAATTTATTCTAATATTACAGAATAATGCTCCAGATGTTACTGTGGTTATATTATTTACTGTTAACTGCATTTTGAGACAACTGTCATAAAACAGATTCTGTCTTTTTTGAGGGTCCACCCTTATACTTGGCTTTCTCCCCTAATTAAAAATTAAAGATTCCATGCAGTGGGTTTTCCATGAATTGTAGCTTTCCATACCCAGGAAGTTAGTAGCAGGGATTTTTTTAATCACAAACACAGGTAGAAGCTTATCACTCCACAGGAAAAAAAAAAAAAAAAAAGGCAGGATTAAATTGTCATACATATAAAGATATCATGTAAATTAGATCCAAATAACATCATCTTAAATTATTAGTCTTTCATTCATAGTGACCTCTTTAGAGAAATACAGGTTTTCCAGTCTTTCACATTGATTATGTAAACCACTAGCCCCAATGTCTTTATAATTCAATTCAAATCTGTAATGAGTCAGACCTGTGGAAAGGCTCTTTCAGAATGAAGAGTGACAACTTAGTTGAAATGCTGATCATGCCATGGAAACAATGAAGTGTGACACTTTGTCTTTTACATCTGGTAACAGGTTTACTGGGAAAGAAAGTAAGAGTCATTTATTCTGTTTTTTCAGAAAAGTGGCAGTGTGGATTGGAGAATTAAACATGCATTATGGGGGAGTGCAAACTATTTTTTTTGCCTTTTTCAACAGATGCATTAAAGCTGTTTTTTAAAATTCATTTCATACCATGAATATTCACTTATTTTTAGCTTTTCCTGCATTCAAGTCTATACATAACCCCTTCTGAAAAATTTCTATGTCATTTAAGATACTTCTTTAAAGGCATTTTTCCTACAGTTAAACCCTAATGTCCAAAACGCATCTTTTGTTAATAAAATCATATCTTTAGACCAAATATTAATGCAACCACTTTTTGGAAAGATTTTAATCTCTGATTCAGATTTGCCCATACCCTGTTACCATGACTTGAGAGAACCAGGATAAAAATTTCCTACAGCCTGAGACATTCTGAGCCCCTACCAGCATCCTGTTGATGTGCAGTTACAATGGGGAGGAGGGGAAATGAGGAAGAACAGCAATGCCTACAGGGAGGAGATGGTAAATCACAGTGTTCCAAGCCCATGGTGCTCCTTTTAAAACGTTTAAAAATTAAAAAATAATAATAAAAAAGCCTTCTGCTAGCCTCTGGCTAGTGTGTTGGATGCACTGGGGTTCTTTGTCTTATCATATTGCTTCCTGAGCTGCTGTGATTTCTGCAGCCCACTTTCTTGCTGGAGAAGAGCATCACTGACCAAGACAGCTTGCCTTCCCCTGCCCCACTGAGTAGGATCAGTGCAGCTGCTCCAGACTTCTCTGGTTTGAAAGTCATTACCAATCGAGGAGTGCAGGCTCTATATTTGCACATCTATATTATATGTAACTCAATATATATTTGCGTGTATCTATGTATTTGAATGTAATTCACCAGCATCATAATGGTTATTATTTCATTAGACTTGTTCTAGGTTTCTTTTGGGGTTTTCTTTCCCTCCCAAAAAAATTTAAGTTTCTCTCTCTTATTTCCCTTTTTATCTTCCCCTGGGAGGGTAACAGGGGAGTAACAGAGAGCATCTGTCACCCAGATATTGGCTGTAAATTAAAATGGGTATTTTCCCACTGTTCCATGAAAAGTAGGAAACCCACAGGTTTTTTTCTGGAAAGCAAAGCAGTAAGATTAGAAGTGTAATAGCTGAACATGTCTGTTCAGTCATGCACCGGATTTGGCTGGGATGGAGTTTATTTTCTTAATAGCAGATCACAGGGTGCTGTGGCTTAGGTTTGTGGCCAAATATCACACCAATATTGTAGCTAATGGTGTACAGGGCTTTCACAGTGTCAGGACCACCTTTGTTTCCCACTCTGCCACCCCAGCAGGTAGCTGTTGTTGGGCAAGAGGTTGGGAGGGGACAAAAGTCAGCTCCTCTGAATTGGCCAACGATTGCCCACTGAAGTAGTGGATTCTCCGTCCCTGGAGATATTTAAAAAGAGACTGGATGTGGCACTCAGTGCCATGGTCTGGTAACTGCAGCGCTAGTGGATCAAAGGTTGGACTTGATGATCTCTGAGGTCCCTTCCAACCCAGCCAATTCTATGATTCTATGATTGTGCTCAGCAATAGAACCAGGGATCAAATCTTTCCAAAATAGCCCTTGCTTTTTGATTGGCTGGGCACTGGTCTATTGATGATGGGTGATTGCTTTTTAATCACTTGTTTCTTACTTTTTTTCCTTCCCTTTATTAGAACTGCTTTCATCTCAATTGATGAGTTATTTTTCTTTATTTCTGCCCTTTTGATTCTCTCTTCCATCACCCATTCTGGGGGTGTTTGGTCAGTGAACCACAATTCATTAACCCCTTCATGATACTGGTGAATGTTATGAAGAAAGACATGCATGTCTTTCCTTAAATTTAGCCACATGGGTTTGATTGCAACACTGTGCTTGATGGTAATAGTTGCAAGTGACAAGCTTGGTTGCAAATATATGGCATCTGGAGCTGCTATATCTGATGGATTCACAGATGAGAATATGCTCACCATTCCATGCAGCTTTGTGCTACATATTATCCCATCTATTCTACTTAAGCCATTGTGTTATGTTATTATTGAGAAATAAATTGTTATAATGAATACAGTGAATGGAAAAGTTTAAGTGTTCAATAATCTGAATACTGACAGAGCAAATAAACTGAAGGTTAGATTTACCTGGCGAAAACAACTAAGTATGATTATAGAGATCTTTCCTTCCTTATTTCTAACTTAGTGATTCCATGTCATTCCATTTGTTCTCTTTTAGCAGCTTATTAAGATCTCCCTTTCCCAGACACTGACATTCCTTGTTTCAGTGTATTGACAGTATTCATTAATATCTTAATGTCCACCATGTGTGTACTACTAAAAATGTGCATTTTTCAAATTATTTCACAAACATGTATTTTAAAATAAAACAGTTTATGTGGGACATGAGCACTCTTGCCAATAGAAATGCCATTAACAAAGGACAGTAAAAGGCAAATGTAATACTTGCCCTGAGAATGGTCATTAGGTTCAACTCTATTAATTACTTGAGACTAAAGGTAAAAGCACATTAATTACATTAACATGGCACCTGACCTGGAAGGTTCTTCAGCTTCTAATGAAAGCAGGAATAATATGCAATTAACAAAACAGATTCCACTAAACAAAAACTGTGTGAGCTGGACTGAAAGTAATGCAAAGCATTATTTTATCGAAGATACTTCATTAAAATAATTAAAATAACAACAAAAGAAAATATATGCTAAATCCTAGGTTTGATATTTCACTAAGCTACAATGATGTTCCACAAGTCTGACATATTCGGATTTGAAGTATCACATCAAAGCCCACAGGGATTATGGCTATAAGAATTATCTACCTGAAGCACCATGCAAAACTAAATGAATAAGAAGAGAGCAGAGGGTAGGGAGGAGAAAATTAAGCCCAGGAAGACTTGGGGAAGAGCGTCAAAATAACAAATAGCTATGGAAGTCAAAATTATCTTCAAAATCAATAATTTTGCAAACATAATGTGGTATTTTAAAAAACTCTGAGAGTACATTGTTTTCTCCCAGGCACATGGAATTTGCCTCTCAGCTGTAGATGAGAAAACTACTATGAGGGGGGGTTTGGTTGTTTAAAAAACCTCCCTCGTAATAGCCAATAAAATGGTGTAGGAAAGGATGAATACCTGAGCTCAGAGACACAAACAGAAGGGATTTCCTTCACGCACACATATAAAACTTCATTCTTCTCTGACTCATTCAACTATTGCAGTTCCAAATTATAGCCCCTTATTTTTCATACCAAAGAAATTCAGATGCTTGCAGCCTCTTATTAAGCTGATCTGAATTCTAACCTCTAAAGAATAGTTAACACCATATGAACCTCTGCTAGCTACGTGCCTCTGTTGGTGTCTGCTTAACTTTCTTACTGCTTTAAATCCCTGCCCTTCTATCCCAAAGTATCCACTGCACTTCATCTGCATTCCAGGCTTTCTCACCCTCCACTCTGAGATAAGAGTATTTCTAGAGCCAGAGGTGATAATTGCAAGCTGTCTTGCAGCTACAGAGCCAATGCACATCAGAGGATGACTGTAAATAACCAATATCTCCACTCAAGGTCAGGTACAGGTTTTCCATCCTGCCTATCTTGTACCTAGGTAAGAACAGTACAGCAAGAGCATCTATAGCCCATAAACCATGAAGACTCTTCAACAGTACCACTCACAATATGATGTCATTTAGGAATAATTTATCCTAAGCAGAAATTAAAACTAATGTCAACTTTGCAAGCAAGGTTTCTCAGCCTTCAGGAGACCAACACAGGCAAAGAACAGAGTCACTAATAAGATAAAGGGGGAAAACTGAAATAGACAATTCAAAAGAAAATACATGGACATTTAAACTTTAAAACTCTTACACACCAGAACAGCCCGAGTTAAAAACATCTATACAAGCACAGATATAACTTGGTATTCCAAATTACTGTCTATGAAACTTCTTTCATAGATTTACTTTATTACTATAGGCTTCTAAAACACATCAAGCACAGAAGAATGAGTTACTGCTAAGTTATATACTGTGACAGAAGCATTTAGTCCAAAGGGCAAAGATTTAATCCATCTCTCCAGATTTCCTCATATTGTCAAGAGATGAAGACAAATGTTTCAGATAATACTGAACAAACTTCTAGAAATTCTACGAGTTCAGACCTCACATTTTCAGGAGTCAGCACCTCCTGCTCTCCGACTTTCTCTTCTATGGTAGAATAGTCATTACCTTGGAGTTCCTCGTGGTTTTTCACTTGTTTTCTTAACAACCAGATCCATATTTTATTAAAAGAAACAAACCCAGAGTCAAATTCTATGTTGATTTGGGCTAAAATATTTTAATAAACACATAAATAAATACATGGAAGAAATGAGCAATTCTGGGTATCCTACTGTCTTAAAAAAGCATTTAGAAATCAATTTTGCTGTTTCACTGTGTGAGTACTTTGAATTTATCTACAAGGAAAATATATGATTACTGACCTTTCCCTGCTGTTTATCCCAGTTCAACCCTTATAAAGTCTCACTTTATTTGAAAGGTACAGAAATTCTCACATAAAACAGGTGTTTCTATAAATATAGACATGTGGCTCCATAGTGAGGCTCACAAAATAGATTCCATTCAATAATTGAATCTGTTTGGCTGGAAAAGACCTTTTTTGGAATCAAGTCCAAGCATTTACCTAGCACACTGCCAAGTCCAACACTAAATCAGGCTCCTAAGCACCACATCTACCTGGCTTTTAAGAACCTCCAGAATGATGACTCAACTACTTCCCTGGGAAGCCTGTTCCAGTGGCTGACAACCCTTCCAGTAAAGATTTTTTTCCTAATATCCAAAATAAACCTCCCCTGATAGAACTCGAGACCCTTTCCCTTTGTTCTATCCCTTTTAACATGGGAAAAGAGACCAACCCCCACCTTGCTACAGTCTCCTTTCAGGTAGTTGTAGTGAGCAATAAAGTCTTCTTTGAGACTCATTTTCTCTAGGCTAAACAACCCCAGTCCCTCAACTGTTCCTTGTAAAATTTGTGCTCTAGACCCTTAACCAGTTTTGTTGCCCATCTCTGGACATACTCCAGCCAGTGCTTCTTGTGGTATGAGCCCAAAGCTGAATACAGTGTTAAGGTGCATCATTACTGATGCTGAGTACAGGGGGTCAATCACTCATCCTGCTGGCCACACTATTCCTGATACAATCCGGGATGCCATGGGCCTTCTTCCCACTTGGGCACAATGCTGGCTCATATTCAGCCAGCTGTTGACCAACACCCCCATGACCTTTTCCACAAAGGAATTTTCCAGTCACTCTTCCCCTGTCCTCTAGTGTTGCATGGGATTTTTTTCCCCCCAGGTGTAGGACCCAGCACTGAACCTCACTGAGGTTCTCATACAGTTGGCCTCAGACCATCAATCCAGTCTGTCCAGATCCCTCTAGGCCTTGAGGCAGATCAATACACCCATCCAACTTGCTATCCCTTGCAGACTTACTGAGGGTGCACTCAATCCCCTCATCCAAATCAGTGATAATGATATTAAAGAGAACTGGCCCCAAGACTGAGGCCTTAGGAACACCATGTGTGATGGGTTGGCAGATGGATTTAACTCCATTCACCACAGCCCTTTGGGCCAGGCCATAGAGCCAGTTTTTTCCCAGCAAAGTATACACCCACTCAAGACATAAAAAGCCAGTTTGTCCAGGAGAATGCTGTGAGAAATTATTTCAAAGTCTTTACTAAAGTTTAAAGTTTGGATATTTGGACTGAAATCTTTTAATGTTTGGACTGAAAGGAGACCATCAATAAATTAATAAGGAGGTGATAAATGGTAGGAAAAAACAGTGGTTTTGAATGCTCCCTCTGTCAGATTTTCGAGCCCAAAACCAGATTTAAACCAAAACTCACATTTCATAACCAAAAGCAAAGAAATAAAATAGTCCAATTAGCTGTGTTTGCATTGATTATTAAAAAAAAAATAAAATAACACTAAATTTGCTCATTACAAAGATAGCAGTTAATGATATAAATTACTCTGGTAAAAGTAGTTAGAATTATATGTTACCAAACTAGAGTGTAGCTAAATGCCAAGAGAGATTATATAAAAGGGCACATACTTTATTAAAGTTTTAGTACTTTTATCGTGTACAGAACCACTGACATTTAGTCCTCTTGTTGCTTAAATAAGAGATTAAGATGTATTTTCTTTATTTATTTCATAATTAATAGCTTGTGTATTTCCAGCTTTCTCAACTATTCCACTGTTATTCTCATTATATTATACTCTAGATATATTTTCAGTATCCGTAAGAGCTGAACATTCCAGCAGATATTAAGTTCCACTAAAGTGCTAAAATATTTCATCTATATTACAATATTTGCTTTACAAATCTTATTTGGATCAGGGGAAAATTTAACAAGAAAAAAAAAGTTAATTTCTTCATAAAACCATCAGTTCATCACAAAGTGCAGCATATATTTATCCTCAAGGCAGATATATTGGTTAATGCTGTTGCAAACAACGTCTGTGTGGTATAAAAAAAAGTGTATTCCAGTTTCATAACCCAACAAGAGACTCCCCCAATAGTCATTACTTCCTTTATATTATGGACATTTTTTACACAATCAATACTGTTAGAAATTTCTTTTTTTAAAATTAACTTAACTATCCAAGGAAGAGAATATTATTGTTTAGTGAGAGACAATTTACAGCACAAAGCAAACTGTTTATGCAAGATGATTGTAATGATTTCTTATTTCTTGGGCCCATTGCCCATCTATTAATAAATACATCTTTAAAGTGTTCCTAGTTTATTATTAGGATATAATGTGATGGGATATATTAAAAACAGCATCCTAAAGCAGGTGTCTGGTAAGATTCTTCTATAAATGGCAAACATATTTCTCTGAATATATCATAGCAGAGTGCTTACTAGATAGCATTATTTAATTCCTCATGGCAGTAGTTCGATATTATAGACTCAGACAGCATAGAATGGCCTTAAAGATCCTCTAGTTCCAACCTAGATGATTAAGGACAATGATTGAGGACATCTTCAACTAGATCAAGTTGAACAGAGCACCATCCAACCTTGAAAGTTTCCAAGATGGGGAATCTACCACCTCTCTGGCCAACCTTGTTCCAGTGTTTCACCACCCTGAGAATGTTTCAGCTGCAGCAGCAGTTAGATGCCAGATGTAAACACATCACCATACAAAAATTGTCACTGTTAGAGCCCCAGTATCAAAAAAACAAAAGAACTAATTATTTAATATACGATGATTTAATTTTTTTTCCCTCTTTACAAACTAGTGTTACTGAATCAGTACCTCAATACCAACATAAGTTATAAACTACAGCTGAGAATCTGCCTAGTCAGGAGATTATTTTTTTGTTGAAGCCAACATGGTCACTAAATAAAGTAGTTTTCAAGTACTACAGGAAAATACACTGTCAACCTCATCACAAGTCCTACTACAGTTCACTGAGGTTAAGAATGAAGGAGAGCAGATTGTCCTATTTGATCTAAAGCTAAGTGAAAAAGTTGATGCAAGAGCTTCCTTCTCAATAAGTAGATAAGGATATAATAACAGCTCTTAATGAGAAACATTGAATTTCATTATTTTCAACAGTGCTTTCAGACAGCTTCTTCCAGGGAAGCTTCCCTCCCTAAGGGTGCTGTTTTCTTCCACAGATAAATGACAAATCTCCTCTGGGAAAAGTAACCAGCAGTGTTAAGGTATATGTCAAGCCTACACACAGTGCTTTTCACTTAAGGTTTTTTGGATCCTGTAAAGAAGTGGGCAGGAGCTCCTAAAGCAGAAAAGTTTTTGCACCACAATCCACATCTCTCATGACCTCCCAAATTTCAGATTGTTTTCCTTTTTGGTGTGTTACACTTGCAAAGCACTGTCCTCCCCCAGAAGGCTGAAAACACCTGGGATACTGCAGAGTCTCCCAGTGCCTTCTTTCTCCACATGTGGGGAAGAACATCACACTACCACCTTCTCTAGACCTTATTTCTAAAGAATTAAAAGCTGTTCCTGCCTCAAAATGACGCTTATAAATAAATATTAAACTAAGTTAAGAACCAGGTAACAACCATTCATGTTTTTGTTTTAATGTTTAAATTAATAATACAGTTAAATATTCTAATAATAAAAGGCAAGCTCACCATTCTTTAAGCAAAACAGTAGCACAAGTCTCTGCACTGATGTTTTGGGTTTTTTTTATAGCTGGAATGAACCTAACATACAAAGGATCATTGTCAGTTGTATGTTACAATTTCTAGTAAAGAAATAAAAAAAATAGCTTTGAGGACACTGCAACTCTCTATAAACCTCTGTAACTGCTAGAGTACATAAGCTGACAGAAGATAGTGACAAAAACATCAATCAACTAGGGATTCAGCTACAATCATAAAAAACTACCCAGTGTCAAATTAAATATCTGTCTACTCCAATACACTATCCCCACAAATGGGCAGTCATCACCCAGGAAGCAAGTATGCAAGGAGATACCTGTAGAGATAACTTTGCCATTCTTAAGTCCTTGAAGTGAACCAGAAGTTCTGTTTGCAGAACAAGAGGGCAAATCCATGAAACAATGACCCATTAGATACAATCACTGTTGGAATACACATGAACTTCTAGTACCTACAATGTTTTGTGGCAGGAATTTCCACTGAATACGCTGCCTGTTGGAGTCATTTGATGTCTCATGGTTCTTGTATTGGAAGAAAGGGTGAACAGTCATTCTATATTTATCTTTATATTCACCTGCTCTACACTACTCATTATTTTACAGTCCTCTGTTATAAGCCCATTCAGCTGTCTCTTTTTTGTAGGTTAAGAGAAGTGTCCTACTGAATTATTTCTTACATGGAAGCCATTGAGTATCTTTGATCTTTCTTTTCTGAAGCTTTTTAGAACTTATACACTTCAACTAGGTGTTAAAATATCAAAAGTACAGCTTTTAACAATGGAACTATAAAGACAGTTCAATCAGCCCTTTTTGAGAAATGTATGCAAAAGAAAAAAATAGGGTCAGACATTAGACTTTTAAAAAAATTGTGAAGACAAACACGCAGGTACTCATGGAGTGGTATCTGTCTATTTTTACCCTGCCTGTACATGATCTTAACTTCACCTTCAAAGATGCATTTACAGTGCCATCAACACTTTTTTCACATTAACCCCTTCCACCTTTTATTTTTTCCTGTATTGGATAGAAATATTTTTCCACTTCTGCTAAACCCAGCATTCCAATGCCTACCAGTCACAGAGTATCAAGAATCCATATCTGACTTAAAGTCCCTTATGGTATGTTCTGAGAAAACAAGTGCTGGAAAATTTAATAATAGAAGTTAACAACGAAAACTGAAGATTTGCTAGTTGTACATAACTCATAGAAATTCCACATGGCTGAGGACTGAAGACCAACTAAATTGCAAAGGTGATAAATTCTGACAGCAGATGATTCTTTTTCCAGGAATAAGACAAACCCATTTTATCCCTAACAACCTACACGTTCCTTTTCCAAAGGATAAAAGGAAAATAAATGTTATAAAGCATCTCACTGGACCTTTGTGCAGTTGTGATCATCAACAATAATGTATTGCTTTGTTACTAAGCATTTCCATCTTTAGTACTTTCCTCTACTTAAATTCCTTTCATTATGCCCAGCACTGCAGACAGGACACTTCACTTTTGAACAGTTATTATTGTATTCCCCTGTCACAGGGTGCAGGGGGAGTACTTATACACCTGGTAACAAACTATGGTGCAAGAAAATAAATTACTGCTTATAAAAACCTCTGTAGAAACAATCCTCTTGCTATGACAGCCATGCATGTAGGATTGTTTTTATTGACCTGGGAGTATTCGTTTAAGTCTTTTTCCACTAAGAATTTACCCAGCGGCCTCAGGCACAGCAGTCTTGAGAGGGACTGTAAAACCTGTAGCTTATTTTCTTATGTAAAAGTGGAAGATTGACTTTCAGGCACTTGCTCTGCATCTTTCACTCAAAGCAGTCCCTGCTTTTTGCAGTCCTGATACAATTTAATGCTTCAGCAGTATTTAACTGCTAATAAACACTACAGCACTGAAGGAATTACACAGAACTAATTACAAGAGAAAAAAAAAAAAGATATTCCCAAAAGCTTTTTAAATTATATTTACATTATGCCCACCATTCAGAAAGGAGGAGGGTAATCAGATTGAGTGTTTTTTCAGCATCCTCTTTCAGGGGATCATGGTCCCTAAAAAGCCCAGAACAGTGTGCAACCTCCTCAGTACCTATTGAGACAATTTAGTGGACAATGTGTGCTACAACTTATTCAATGACAAAGGGAAGAGGTGGCTGGTAGCATGTGCCCTAAAATTAATGAGATACACAACTGGCAGTCTCTCATTTTGCACTGTTGCAAACATGTTCTTTACAATAAAAACAGTACCCTGCATAAGTAAAATGACCTTGGCACAGAAAAAGTAAAAAAAAAAAAAAAAAAAAAAGCCATTTCAATATAAAAAACATGGAAAACACACTATCCTGTACATGCAGGTTTCAGGGCCACCACACCTGGTGTTGGAGCACTGGTTTAACATTGGGTCAAGCATTAATTTAACAATAAGATTTTTAAAAAAATAAAAATATTTTTCTGACTGTTAACATCCAAATAATTTGCTCTAAATTCAACAAAATATTACAAAAATAATTGAATCATTTTTTTGAAATCATAGTGCTAGAGTTCTGGTACTGTGCTAGTAAATACCGTTTACTCAAAAATTACACACAAACTTAAGAGTTGTCTGTTTAATCTATTTTGTCTTTTTAAATGGCTTGCTCAATCACTAACACTAGTCCTTAATTATACAATGAAAAGGCTCTATAGAACTCCTTAAATGTTACCATTCCTTAAATTTTAGCCCACTGACATGGTGGATTATTTTTCTAGAACTTACTAACAGTATAATTATTAAAGAAATATATAAGTTAACACAAACAACACAAAACAGATAGTTCACCTAAAAGCAGGATATTTTCATTTTGTATATTAATCTAAGAGTGAAAATTGATATCCAGCTATAAAGATACAGAGCAGTAACTGTTGAATACATGCTGCTTACACTATGCTGGAAGGCATTCAATAACCTTAAAAGAAACAATTTTCTCCTATAGCCTGAAACAATTGAATAAATTAAAATAAAGTTTAAAAAAAACGACCACAAACACTGTGTCATCTTGATTTTTAGATAAGAAAAAAATCTGAAAAGCCATAAATACTGTGTATGTTTTGTTGTGGGTTTCTTCCTAACCTTAAAATTCTGTTCATGAGATAACTTCAAACATTTGAATTCTAGTAATATTAAGATCCAGGTACAGAGTAAAAGAAATTACTTATATCTATTAATATTTATAATTAAGTTGCTGAATGTAGTTTTAAATTGTAAGTAATACTGTATTATTGTTTGTTTTCACATCAGAAAAACTCCAGTGAAATGGTAACTATCCCAAAGGCTACACATGGTCATGATCAGTTAATTGTCCCTTAAAGATTTTTCTCAAGTATTTATCATGTCTTTAGGATTTCCTGCACTATGTCTTTATTATATATTCATGAGTTTCTCTGCAGACTTTAATAGCTGGTTCATAGTGAATTTTTTTTTTTTTTTCCTTTTTTTTTCCCCCCCCACTGCACTGGAAATAAAGTATTTTGCCTGAGACCGAAGCAAGCCCAGAATCAGTGTTGTTTACATAAATAAATAACATCTACACAACCAACACAGATACAAGATATGCACTATCTAGATTGAGACACAGAGTGGAACAATGTTAAGACTAAAGGTCCTGATTTAGCAGATAGTCAAAACTACTATCAGCACTACTGGGGTCTGTAAAATACAGCATTGTCTATGAAAATAAATATGGGTTTTTTTGGTCTGAAGGCACAGGTTCCAAGTCCTATTTGGTGCAAGAAGGCTCAGATGTATATTTATATATTACTATTTTAATATATTACTACATCTATCCAGAACAACAATGAAGATGTGCTTGCCTGAGTCTGAAAACATTAACTATGTTTGCTCCTGTCTGCTACCACACTGCTGAGAGTCATGCCTATGATCATGGCAACAGCCCAAGCATGGCTTGTAAACTAAACCTGGTGAGCAGTGAGAGCAAGCCAAGTGAGAACTAAATATTGAGTCAGCACTAGCTTGGGGAACTTGCCAGACATTGCACATTAGCTGCAGCCCATGGCTGTAAACTAAACCTGGTGAGCAGTGAGAGCAAGCCAAGTGAGAACTAAATATTGAGTCAGCACTAGCTTGGGGAACTTGCCAGACATTGCACATTATTCATGATCTCCAAGTGTCCCATGATCAGGTTTTTTTTTTTTTATATCAGTCTTCAGTATATATTGAAGGAGATATAAACACCTGATAGAAGGAGAGACACACAAAGGTATAAACAAAATCCGAAAGTGGTAGGAACCCAGACACTAAGAAGTACAACTGTGAGAGCTAGCAATGAGGATTTTATAGTTTAAGGAAAGGAGACAACGAAAATATATTCACCATATGGGAAACATGAATCAGAAATACACAAAAGAGATTTTGAAAATAGGACCAATTTGAACAGGGGAAATAGGAAAAGTAAGCAAGGATTGCCACAGCATTTTCTTCTCCTCTTAAAGATGCCATGCCACGCCACAGCAACACTACTTAAAACAATAAATTTGGCAAAGAAAGAGTGCTGGTTTTTGATTTATCTTATACCCCATGGTGCCTCAAATCTAAGTCACATACTGCAGAATAAGTAAATTAGAATTCAGAAATGCTGTGAGTCTGTGAGCTTTCTGCTGCAACCTTCCCACACAACCAGGTGACTGATACTGCAGCATGGAGTCAGCTTGGGTGCAGCAGAGTTCTCTTCACCCCCCCAAGTCCCAGGTCAAAGCCTTTTATGGAACAGATTCTGCTGCACTTAATATTTACACTGAAGCTGAATTCATCCAAGCCCACTAGACATCCTTTACTCCAAAGAAAAAATATTAGGAGTTGTTTTCCATTTAGTAAAGGCAGAAATCAAAAACACAACTCTTTTTTCTTCAGCAAGTGTGAAAACTCACAGAAAATGTGTAATAATGCCTGGTTATTATCTGTACGTATGGAAAAACCCAGGGTTAATCATCTACATATGTCTCATGGCTTAGATGAAACCAAAATTCAAAATTCAGCCAAGTCTTAAAACACAAAATAGCAACCTGACAACGCAGAAAACACAGGAAGACATCAAACAGGATATACAAATTCATCTTCATTGTGGATTTAAGCATATAATCTAGGTGCTTTCTATTAGATTTTGCAGTGCAAAGCAGCAGAAACTGCCTGGTTAACTTGCCAGGTGCCTGGTTAACTTGCCAACTTAAGACAATGTTGAGGATCACACAGAAAATCTATGGCAAAGTGGAAAACTGAACTGGGAAAGCACTGCTGTTAGTATCTGTCCCTGTGATTTCATCAGTGCTTTGCTGTGATGAAGCAGCGAAAACACCCAAAAGCCTGGTAAATGCCCTGCAGACGTTTGATTATAGCGTATTTTTCACAAAGCAAGTTTCTCACTGCTGATTAAGTAATCACACAATTTTTGCTTGCTTGATCACCCATGAAAATAGGAGGTTTCAAGACAATACAAGAATGTTATGTTTGTGATGGGGCTGCTGTAAATCTCTGATGCTAGTCTGGCCAACTACAAGTCACTTTTCCTCAAAGTGAATTCTTATGTTTGCCTGCAGCAGCCCCAAAATGCAAGTCTGCCAGTGAAGTAAGGCACTTTAAAGACTGTGGAAGATGCATTCATTAAGAAAAGGTCAACTAAGCTTTGCCTGTTAGCATATATAATTATATGCCTGCAGGTGTCAAACACAGCAACGTGTGCCCAATTTGTAAACTCGAAAGACACTAAATCAATGTAGACATGCCAAGTATGTTTTACAGATGCTGAAGCTTCTTTGAAAAATAAACCAGAAAACAATTAGGAAAAAGTGTTATTTCTTGGTTAGAAGGTTAAAAGAAATGCAGGCTTCTCAGCAATTTTTATACTTTTACTAAATTAATATTCAAAAAATTCCTAAAATATATTCAAAAGCAAGAAACTGCCCTGCTGGGGGCGGGGAGGAGGGGGGTGGTTAGAAGGAGAAGTATCACTCAAATACTTATCTGTCGAGGTTCTGAGTTAAGTTTTAATGAACAATAGAAATATACAGCCCCATGTAAAAAGTACCTTTTATTAAAAATTAAAGGTTAATTAATTCATATTTTGCATTGCAGTGCAGAACTGAAATTATTTTTGGTTTAGGTAGCACCACTTCTGAACAGCAAAAAATGTCAACTAAGGTAACGTCTGTTTCTTATTCCACACAGCATATACTGTGTAAACAGTGTAAAACCCTTTAGTCTCCTTAGCAACAAGTAATTCATCTACATATATGGTAGGACATAAGTGATGATGAAGTCATTGAGATGTGTGAACATTTTACTATACATAAATAGTGATAGAGAAGTCAATATTTTACCAATATATTTAAACTACAATTATCCTGAAGGCCTGGGTGATGCCAGCAGAGAGGCTGCAGGGGTGGCCTCCATGAGGGATGAGGAGGAACTGAGAGAAACATCCTTATGAACCATGCTGAGAACAGAAGAGGGGAGAAGGTACTCCAAGTAACTTAACAGAGATTGCCCTGCAGAACATGAAGGACTATGGCAGAGCAGATATCCACACTGCAGCCCAGGGAGGAACACAAACCAAAGCAGGTGGATATTCCCTGAAACAACTGTGGCCTGTGGAGGAACCACATTGGAGCAAGGGAAAAATATTAGAAGGAGCAGCAGAGAGAAGCTGCTATGAACTGGCAACAACTCCCATTCTCCATCTCATAATGGAAAGTGTTTAAGTTCTTTACATTGATTTTTCTCAGATCTGAGTTCAACAGAGAAGAGATATTAAGTTTTGATGGAGAATGCATATTCTAAATTAATAAAATTAAAGTAAAATTTAACTATTTGACTATAAGAAACTGAATAATTTGTCTTCCTAGGAAGGAATCTCAAATGCAGATGGTTGTTTGAATCTTGCATTTTTAAACTGCACAGCTAGTTGGTCAGTGGAAAAATTTATGATTTATGTAAGCAGAACATGCGGTTGAAAAGCTATTAATCAACCAAGAAGACATCCTGTCACCTTTAATCACAATAAGCAACCTCTTTGTTAATTGTTAATAGTAATCTTAATTGTTGACAATTAGTCCCAACACAGCTGAAGATACAATTTAACATGGAGAAGGATGGCAGCATATGATCAATAATATATGAGGGGGGAAAAAACCACCACTGCCTGGCAAAACCTGCTTTGTCAAAGCTATGAAGAAGCAAAACCAAGAAGGCAAAGAAACACATACAAATAAGGGAATAAGATCATTGGAAATTGTGATGATAAATCCTGGACAGGGTGTCTCAGGGTGCGAGACAGTTTAAAATCAGTTCCCTGGTTCCACTTCACTCTACCTCAGCAGGATTTGAAGTAAAATGTTCAAATAAAATGCTCGATTTACAAATTTGTCTATAAATGTATATCTTAAAATATTAAGAGAATAAACTCATTTATAATTTCCCAACAAAATGTTAAAAACCTGCTCAGGCTTTCAGAGTTCTTGGTCACCCAAAACTACTTTGTAATAATCCTGTTAGCTGGGATTTTTTTTTTTTTCAGCAAAAATAATCACATATGGGCAAGAATGGCATTATGCCTACAACTTGAAGTGAATTTTCATTTTCATGTGATGCAAGCAGGAAGATATATGCCTCTAATCTGTCACTTCTTGCATAGCTACAAAGCTAATTTAGTCTGAGTTTAAGCCTATTTCATGTATATTGCTCATTTCTTCTCAGAACCTATATGGGATTTTCTTCTTTCACTTTTGACATAGTTAATGTTGCAGCACAGTAAAATAGAAATTGCATTGAAGCAACAAAATACAACACTAAAGTCTATTTTGTCTCAGCATGATCTACATCATCTCTTTAACAGAGAAAATGCAGGTTATTACACCACAAGAGTGAAAGCATTTCAGATTCAGTCATGAGCAATATGTTAATGATGTAGTACAGAGCTCAGTGAAATAATGTCAACATTATCTGCAATCTGCAGAGCAAAAATGAAATGTCAGCCAATTCCACCAAATGGCAAATGGTTTTACTGTTCAAGGAGCTGGTTTATAAATCTGTTAGTTCAGATAAGATGACATAAAATAGGAAATGGGAGACTTCAGAGCAGGAGGAAAGAAAATAAAGTCAATAGAGCTACTACTTTAACACTTCCTCTATAGCAAATTGTGCAATTCTCTAGCTGGAAATTTTTTTTCTGTCAACATGAATAGCCTAGTGGGTACAAAAGTAAAAGAATCAAGATGGTTTTAATACTTAGATAAAATTATTCTAAGAAGAGAAATTGGTTAGTCTTTGCATAAATTAAGCCTACTTATATGTAAAGTAAGCCCTGATGGAAGCATTTTTAAGGTCATGAACCTTTCCCATAAAATCCCTTTTTTGTATTTAATAGCAATGGGAAGTATAACCTGGACAGGTTTGTGTCTGATCTACTCTGCTCAGTGTAGGAGTTGCATAGGATTTCCCTCCTCTAGCACAACAGTAAATATGACTGAGTTGTTTAGAGATAAAGCAGCATTTACATATAGAAGTGAATTCTTTAGAAGTTCTTGCCCTAAAAATTAAATATTCTGACCAGTTACTGCAACATCACTCACATTAGTTGTAGTTATTACAAGGAAGTGTGGTCAGTTCCCTGCAAAATCCCAGTGCAGTTCCAAAACATCAGATATTCAAGCTAGGTTCCTGCAACTCTTTTGGCACTTTAGGTAAGAGGGAAAAGTGATCAGTTATTATAGAAAATATAACAGATGTCATTAGATAACGATATTAATTTGACGTAAGACACACTGGTCAACTAAGTTGGCAAACATAGCTTAGGCTATAAATTGAATAAGCAGCAGAACTGTTTTTCACTGGACACTGTATACATTCTGTGAGTGATGCAGTTCTGGAAATCTCACCTAAAAAATGGCATAATTAATGAAATGTATAAAATTATTTTTTCTAAAATAAATCAAACCATATCATGTGACTGACATGAAAGATTTTCAGAAAACATTCAATAGCATTTTCCTTACTCAGCCAAGTTTCTTACTTAGTAGGAAACAAAACCAGCTTTTAGTGTTGGAAACTTGTTATTTCAGTGTTTTGTTTTAGTGTTATTGCATCCTGAGAGAATGAATTGGTACAAACTCTGCACGTTATAACCTTGCCAGTTTACCCCTTGTCTGTGTAGGGATATCACCATGCTGTTGAATGTCTCGTAAGTTTTTCTATCTGAAGGTGTCCCTATTCAGCAGCTGAAATAATGTCTCAGTCAGAAGAGTCTCTTCTTTACAATTGACTTAAGGTCACAATGCAGCATTTATAAAAATGAGTGAAAGATTACCATAAAACACAGTGGCAGAGGGGGGAAACCTTAACCTAGAGCACAATTGTCCTGGTGTAGCTGCAGCTAAACCAGCACCTTCCTTAATGCATTTTCTGCCAGGCAGCTGCTATACCAGCTGCTAGGAATTAACTCAGAGCCATCCTCATTTATACCAGCTGAGAATCTGACTCCCTCCTTCTCCAGTGAGAGGCCATGCATCTTCCATCATCAAAAGGATGGAAAATCTGGATGGCATTATGCCTGACTTGTCCAAGCCTAAAGTGTAGATTACCAATAATTCTAATTAATAAAAATTCATATAATTAATAGTAATTTACATTATAAAATATTACTCTAAATAATGGAATTATTATTAATCCTCTAATTCTGAAGCCACTTGCTTTACAAAGATAAAGGGGTTTTTAACCCTTGAGTACTTCTTGAGCTTGCCTCACACCACTGGACTGTAAGGTTTCCTACAAAACATTGAATATGACATAAGCAGCCATTCCCAAAGAACACAAACAATTTGCCAAAGTAGGTGGATTGGCACTTGAAATTTTCACTAGTAGCTAAATATTGTGTAAGAGAGGTAGACTTCAGTGCTCTTCCACCAGTGGAGTCTGGAACTTCCATTTCCCTAATGTCAGCAGACTGTCTCTACTACTGAGAGTCAGGCTTTATTACAATGAGGTCCCTGGTACTTAGCTGCAGGAAATAAGCATTTCACTTACTATCACCACAGTCCTTCTGCCTCTTTCGATGATACAAATAATGGTTGCCCTTCCACACAATACTAGATTTTCTACACCATATGCTTGTTATAAAATTCTGCCTTGCCATTGAAGCTCATGTACCTATTTCAATACTGTGAATTCCTGTTATCAGCAGGTAGCTGAAAATTAGGCATTATAATGTTCAGTACTGGGATGTTTCAGTACTTTTGTACTTAAGTTCTTTTGTAGCTCTGTCCCTGAATCTATTACAACAAATACCACACGCAGCTCTGAATTCACAGAGTTAAAGCTTAGGAAAACAAACTAAAAAAAGCTGTCCAAAATCCCCATTTCCCCAAGTAGCCCATTGGAGAGAAAACAACGGAAAAACCACAACAGATGCAAAGAAACTGAGGTTTTGTTGAAAGTTAGAAGACAAGTAATGCACTCATTGGGTATTCAGAGAGCAATGATTAATGATCTATTTTAAAGTGAGCAGGGGTTCTGCTTCGTGCTAATGTATTTCCCTAGATCACCATCCAGACCTTCACAGTCATTGAATAAATAGCAGCAGATGTTGAGCTGTAAGACCACATCATTCAGCTAAGATTAGATATTTAATAAAAATAGACATGCTTGACAGAATCTTGCCCCTTAGTTTATCAAAGCTATAATGAAAGGGTAGAAGGAAGCTGTTCTGAGAAGTATAACTGGATATTGTAAAACAGTCCCTTCTGTGACTACTAATGCAACTAGTATGTTCAGATGGAATCCACACCTCATCTACATGTAATTTTCTCTGTTAAGGGCTAAAAAATTTTTCCACATAGAGTAAGTTCTTGAGAGCCAACCTCTGTTAATGTATATATAGATTTTATTTTAAAAGAAGTAGAATAGGGTAAATATTTTTAAAGGGTATATCTTAGACTCTTATAAATCAGTTTGCTCTTACCATACCTTTTGTTTCTTATTTATTTGCATATAGTAATAATAAAAACATTGTCAGCCTTTCCTTGGCTTTCTGTGCATTGTGATTCTGCACCCAAATGAAGTGTGGCAGTGGAGTGGTGTTTCTCTTGGACTGGCAGGTGGACATAGAGTGACATGAAATGCATTTGTCAGTCCAACTTGCAAAACAAACAAAAAACAATCTCATTCATTCCTCAGAGTAAAACTGTACTTGTCTTTTTAAAATTCACATAATGAGGTCTTCAATTAAGCAGGTATCTTTCAGTATGCAAAATTCTGAAGATTTTTACTAAGGGGCCTCAAATCCCCTTAGTCAAAGCTTAGGTCATTACAGCTTAACAATTCAAGTAAACCTCTGTAACTAAATGGCAAAAATATTTAAAAGTAAATAAGGAAAAAATAGGACAGAAAAAAAATTCTGTGTGTCTTCAATTATTTTTAATTAGAGATATAGACATTTTAAAGTGTTCCTGTCACCAGCCCTGAGAAAATACTGATTTTGTTACTTTAGTGTGCACTTCAATTCAGGAGCATATGCAGTACTGGTAGATGGGCAAAATAAAACTGCACAGCTGCCAGATAACAAACACATGAAATGGAGACAAACAAATGTTGCCTTTTATAGTGCCAGCTAGACAGAGGAACCAAGTAATTTTCCTTAATGAATAGACTTCCTAGAGAGGAAGCAGCAGACAAGGAGAATTACAAGAAAACAGTTGTAAATATCCTTCACTAAAAAAAAAAAATCATTTAACAGCACTTCTGAAGCTTATTTAGAGTTTAGGTGATAAGTAAAGTGCAAAAGGAACTTAGTTGATAAATACTGATCAACACACATCTGCTAGTTGAGGCCATCTAGAACTTTGTCTTTAACCCAAAACTGAGAACTAGAAAATAAAAATTAGTCATCTGAGTAATCATCATCTGAATTCATTCTGAATTCAGAGATTCACTCATATTTAGTACAAAGTACTAAAAAGAAATGGAATTATTGTAAAAATTGTTATGCCCTAAATAATCTGAATCACCCTAAATTCTCCCCCGAATGTCCTCAAAGTTTCCTTGGAAAAGATTTTGATATAAGTATGAAAATTATGACCTCATTTATATATATCAGAAAGTTCAAGCTCAACCCTAAGTTGCTCCAGAACAAGGAATCCCTAACCCATTAATCACTAACTTCAAAGGATGTAAAATTAGACCACAGGCAAAGGAAAAAATCTACCACTATATGATTCATATCCTCAACCATTTGACTTATTTTTTATTATTAAAATCCATTACATCTTGACTGTATTTTATTGTCACAATGTAAAACTACAAAGGAGTTCTTTAAGAAGTAAATAATCAGATTTACCCTACTTTGAACACATTTACTGTAATAATTTAGAGAACTATTTACTGACTGTCAGATTTTAAAAAAACAGTGAAAGACAAATCTAGCAGCTGACAAATCCCCACAAAGCAATTAGAGGAGCAATTAGCGAGTTTTAGATCTCAGAGAACAAAACTATTGCCTTTGTGGTATTCATTTGTGGTATTTATTTATTTAAAATATTTCTCAAAATCAGTAAAACTGGTTTTGTGACTGTACCTTTTCTTTGAGGTATGTCTAGGATTGCTGGTCTTATATTCAGTGATGGATTTATTACTTTGTTGTTAAATATTTCAACTGTTTAATCACATGTAAAATAAGTGTCTCAAGAAGTTCTCCAACAATTTTTATATCTTAAATAAAAAATTATTCATTTTGACAGAAGTACTGTTGTATGCTTTTATAATAAGCACAACTGCTTTGTTAACCTATAACTACAGGTTATTTAAACCAAAACTCTTCTTTTTGTTAATGTTATTCAGTGGGTTTTATTAGCTCTTTCTATAAGCACACTATATTTCAATATTAATTGGTTGTGTGTGGGTTTTTTCCAATTTGAATGTAAAACATTTGAAGTAAGTGACAAACTGAAAGTATCAGTTAAGTACCTGAATTTCTAGGCCAAATTGTTATCAATTCTATGATCTTTGTCATGGATCTCTACTTTTTATTGTGGTTGAAAAGTGATTTTTCAGTCAATGAATAGTGTAATTTGTTTTATTGGTATGATCACTTGAAACCCAGGCGTTTTACTAACTTAGTGAAAGCAAACCTCTTTGACCCATTAACTTTGAGGATTTATTCCTACATTTTCTGTATTGTGAAAATACAATAGATATTAATAGCTCATTCTGAAAACTTTCCTTCAGCGATACAGCAAATTTTCTTTTCAGTACTAAAAAGACAAATCTGGGGCTGACTTAGTACATAGCTGAAGTCAATGAGAAGAAAATGTCTGACCTTCTGGAAATACTATTTTAACCTTGTAATAAGCATATTGTGTAGAGCCACATGACTAGGTGATATTTTTCAGAGACTAATGTGGTTGTTTATATATATATATAAGCTTATTTGGATATGCCTGTGCAATAAAGTATACTCAGGTTTTTTCCTTCATTGCTTCTAATACATCTTCTTTTGCCACTTAGTTACTAAATTAATACAGGAGAGGAAAACCCACTGCTTTGAAAAGCTACCCATTTAAATAAATACAAATTCAACTACTTACACAGATCTAAGAAATTTCCAAAAGAACAATTTAGTTTAGTCTACCGTGTACAAAATACAATTATACTATAAAGAAAAACCACAAAAATTATTTTATAATTGACTGGCCTTTATACAGAAAACAATTAAAACATATACAATAAGTGTGCTCAAGTTAGAAGAAAAAAAAAAGGGAAACTTTTCAGTAATTTTTTTCTCTAATTTCGTGCATCTGTTATTTGCTTGGCAACAATTCTTTCATTGTTGTTATGAAAGAACCTCAATAGACAGAAACGTAGCAATGGTGATGAAGGCCTCAAAAGAGCAAGAGAGTCAAGTGTATAATTTACCAAGTGATAATACAGTAGAACTGATGCCCCAGAAGTGCATATCAAATTCTATGTTGATATAATTACTTTGTTAAAAATACTCTAGATGACTGTAATAGTGTTTTAGTACCATGTTTTACAACGCACACAAAATTAGAGATAACAATTTTAACACCAAGCTTTAAATAATTCTCAGGTGCTAATTGTGTGCCCTTACTATCCATAACAACTTCAAAATTATTACCTTTTATTTATCAAATGACCTTTGGGTTTTAGCATTCTTGGAGTCTCTGATATAATCACAATCTAAATATTAAATCTGCCTTTTATTTTATGGTGTAACATAAAAAACAGTAAGGCACAGATATGTGTCAACTCAGTGCTGGTAAATTTTAGTTCCATTTTTAATTGCCTCACTTTCCCACTTGGCAAAAACCACTTCCCCACCAAGAGCCATGGTTGTCCACATTTGGCCCCTTTTATGACAGCAGAGGTAAAACTTACTTTACTTTATTGCTGCTATCCTGGAAGAGAATTATTCTGTTTCTAAAGAGACTGTCAAGGTTAAACACTGGCCCGGCGGTTAAACCGAAACAGATACTCTCTATTAATAACTCTTTCTCCTCCTTGATGAAGAAGGGAGAGAGAACAAGGGAGAGAGACTTCTCAGTTGGAGATTAAGCTACAAGACTTTAATGAAACAGCAATGATAGAGTAAATTAGTGAACACATACAGAAATACAGGAAAAGAAAAAAAATAAGAACCACCCTCCTCCCCCTTCTCCCCCCAACAACTCTCACGTCAACTGAGGCTGCAGGGCAGCCCTGGGAAAGTCCAGGCTGGACTCCTGGAGTTGGTAGCAGTCAGGAGCTGGAGGCAGGGAAAGAAGAAGGGAAGCAGCTAGCTGAGGCAGGAAGAGGCGCCGGAAAGAGAGCGAAATTTGGAAAATCCCTCAAATTTATACTGAGTGTGACGTCTATGGGATGGAATACTCCATTTGGTCAGTTCTAACATCTATCTTGTCTGTTCCTCCCCAAAGGAGGGCTCCTGGATGATAAAATGCTTTCCTCAGAGCTGAGCAGTGTCCTTGGCTCTGCATACCAGTCCCCGGCAGTACCTATAAACATCAAGCGTTATCGGCCCCAAAAGCAGACATTGTCTGAGGGACCCGCTGCCAATCTCAGCAACTACTTAAAGAGGCTCAGCTGAAAGCAAAAGCACAAGACAGAGAATCACCTTCATCCTGGCCCAAACCAGGGCAGAGACTACACAGTCTGAAAAAACATTTACAGTAATGTTCTTAATAAAGTTGATAAATATTACTATAAGTTACTCATGATATTTCAGCACTGAAAAACTACCAAAAATTTTGCCCTACACCGCTTGCAGTTAGGCTTCAAGCCACCCTACATATAAAACATAGTTTTGCTTCTGTCCTTCAAAATTTAAATAGGAATTTAGTTCTTTATATAAAAGAGCATACTGTAGAGTTTACATTTTTTGTTGCAAGCACAAATAGAATGGTTGGACACAAGGTGGCTGAGTGACAAAACAGCTTCTAAATGTTTCTAAAGCAGTACAGCCCACTCTTTTAGTAGCATTTCCACTAACCACAGCAAACATGCTTTCCAGAGCAGTTTTGTAAGGTTTATAAATTGCCCATTATTGCTGTCAGGTGTAGCTACAGAAGGAAAGTGCAACAAATTTCAGTCCTCTTAATAGGCACAGAGGAGATGCTAGTAGGTAAATTTTGCATCCAAAAGTGGATGTTGGCTCAAAACTAACACACTTGAGGGATGGTTTGCACATGCTATGGACAGTTTGGGGTTATGGGGTTTTTTTGTTATTGTGCTATCACGGGAGGGGTTGGTTTCCTTTAAGTAGTCTCTGCTCTGCTTTTCTTGTATACTCACATTCTTCAGGTCCTACAGTATTATTCTGAGTACTTCCACTGCCAGAAAGGTATATTTTCGTGAGTTACAATGCGTAAATAAAATACACTATGTTTATCAGTTCAATGTAAATTAAATTTATGACAAATTTGACCAGTGTTGCTATGTGTGAAATGGAAGGTGTAGCATTGCTGAACTGCTGTTATGGAAACCAAACACACAGTGAACTTTGCAAGACAAAACCAATCTCCAAGCATAATTTCTATGTTCGACTGAATGTTTTTTCACAACCTTGACCACCACTATAAATGAGCTATTTGTACCTAGGTTCTACTGGTTAGTTGGAAATAAGAGAAGTCTTGAGAATGCTACAATGAATTTGGTTAGGAGAGCCAAGGCATAATAAACTAAAAGAAATATCATTTTCAAGTAAGGTTGAGGGAAAGAGGAGATATGTGAAAGAATGAGGTCAACAGGGCTGAGGAAGAAAAGTCTGCCAGAGTAGTAAGTATTGCAGCTGAAACCAAACAGGGAAAGATCAAGGCTGTTTATTAAGTTCAGTGTAAAGTCTGATCATGTTTATTCAAACAATAACAAACATTTTGCCATTTATAAGAATTGCTGCAAAATACAAGGATTTAGCAACTACAGATACATGGAAATTCTTAAAAAATCCCCTCTAGTGGCGGCAGATTAGAGATGTTTCTAGCAGTCAGAAAGTGGAGCCAAAAAGCAACCACTGCCTTAAAAAAATATTCCCCATAGTTTTAATGAACCCCATGATTTCAACCGAAATTGAAGAGACTGGGATAACTGCAAGATCCTGCAGAGATACTGAAGATAGTTTTAAATCACTTGGGATTCCATTAGCAAGGTGCTCATGGAGCTCAGAGGAACTCCCTAGAAATCTGATAACTTACACAACCAGTCCACACCATACTGCATTCAAATTTACAAGCTTTAAGTTGTTATCACTGCTTTGACTCTGCTACACAGGACATGCAGCAGCATGGTCAGAAGAAAACCAGGCAAAATACGATGGAAAATATTAAATAAAAAACTCTCTTTTCACCAAATTAGAACTTAATTGTAAATTAAGATGCCACTGATTTCCATGAAGAAAAGAACTGTTCTTCTGGGCCTTTGCCTAGCAAAGCAGCAGCCAAGAAAGTTAACAAAATATTTCAGCAGGGAGTTTTTGTTTGTGATTTGCTCTCCAATTTTCCCATCACGGTCAAAGAGCTTTTGGAAAACACAATCCATTTCTCTCATGTAATTCAACTGTCATCTGTTTGCAAGTAAGGCACATAAATAGGTTCAGGTTGCAAGTGGAAGTCACTGTTACTTAGTTATATATTTACAGACATACAAAAAGATCCCCTCCCCAAGTTAAGAATCTTGTATTTTAAAGCAGCATAGAAATTAACATTAATTATCTTCATTAAAATATCATTACTGAATGTCGTTGCTGCTGCAAAACATAAAATAATACATGGGAACATAATTCCAAATCTGTCCTTTAGTCTAACAAAAGTTTAAAGTATGCCCACTCAGAAAAAAAAATATTTTATTTTTACATATAGGAAAATTAAATAACTTTAAAATTGTATATATAAAAATTCTATCAAATATTCACTTCTTGAAAACAATAACACTATTTCAAACAGAACACTGAAATAATTTGAGATAGTAAAAAAAAGCAAAACTTCAAAACTAATGACTGACAGATTTTTTTTTTTATATTCTTGTCAATTTGCTTAAGACTAAAACAGATTGCATAACTTCTTTTTCACATTGTTAAATTTTAAAAAGGAAATATATTAAAATGTAATCACACATGAGGTTTCTTTTGTTCATTTTGCCTTTTTAGTACCTGTGAGTCTTGAGAAGGTAATACATTAATTTTTAAAACAATGTTAAAAATTTAAGTCTTTCTAAACATTATCATGAAACAGAGCAATTAACAACTGCAAGCTTATCAATTCCAACACTCATATCCATACTAACAACCATAAATATATGTAAAGCCTAAAAACTAAAGCAACCCTCAGTACACTCTCATCATTTCAATAAAAGGCAGAAGGATTATACATGAGAAGTGACAAGAAACTATGTATACTAACCCAAAACTACTTCTCAGCTCAAACTTCTTCAGGTCATGCAAAATCTTCTAGGTAGACTCATGAGAGGTTGAAGCTGTTTTTGTCAAGTTTTTAGTTCTATTGCAAACATACTACTTATATAGACACTAAAATCAAGAAATTGTGTCTAACCTAAGGTCTTCAACAATAATGTGAGGTCTAATTATGTCTAATCAACTATTCTCCTCTTTCCTTACCACCTCTACATACTACCAAGCAGCTTGTAAAGAACATATATCTATAACCACATCTGTATGGAAACAAGTTCTTCTCAGTGCTTTCTCATTCTGGAAATGTTACTGAGAGCATTTCCAGAGGAGCAATGTCAAGCAGCAGCTGGCTCCATCACCCTGGCACTCAGGTAATAGACTGACAGCTGCCAAAAACAAGCAAGGAAGACTTCAAAGCTGACCTTTGCAAGAATTCACGTGTTGGGTAAAGGTGAATCTTTACTACCTTAACTAAGATTTTGACCCTAGATCTGCCAAAGATAACACTTTGTATTCATATACCACCTGTTACCTTTCATCCTTAAGGATTCCGAGCACTTTTCAATAGACAGTACTGCTGGAATAAGGAATCAGGAAGACATGTGGGAAGTGCCTGAAGAGTTGGGAAAGAAACTTGACAACGAAACATCTAATAAAACAGCCACAAGAGTTCATAAATTCTTGATTAGTCCTTCTATTA
Organism: Calypte anna; assembly: GCF_003957555.1. NCBI lineage: Eukaryota > Metazoa > Chordata > Aves > Apodiformes > Trochilidae > Calypte > Calypte anna. Next base: position 73,986,240 of record NC_044246.1, read on the forward strand.
GTCAGCCTGTAGACCTTTTAAATATTTCATAAGAAATCTGTCTTTACATGAAGGTATTTACTTTCAAAAGATATAATTTCAAAATCCCATTTTATTTTTAATAAAGGAGTAAAAACAGCTGTGACGAATTCCTCTTTCACCTCGAGTAGAAACTATGCATTTCAGAGATGCATGCTTAGAAGAACCTGGGTCTTAATTTAATAAACCATGTTTGAATTTTACAGGTTAGCTCACAGGAAGCAAAGTCATAAGACACTTTACTGTGTAATTTCAAAAACAATTGGTTGTACTAAAAGACACTTGCAACCAGAACTACAATACTCTTGTACCTAAATCAAAACTGCTCTTTTCTTTTATTATATGAGGTACACCTAAGATGGGGAGAAGGGGAAGGAAGTGTGGCATGATTTTTTTTGGTTAATTTTTTTTTTTAAAATACTTCATCATTCAACAATTGGATCCTAACAGTAGACTTACAGCTTTCCCATACAGTACTAAAGAATAGAGTAGCTTAGCAAAAAACATGCTCCAAGCTTAATTTTAATGTTATAGCATTTTTTAAATTAAACTTGCACAGGGTGTATTTGCTGACTATGACGTCCAGTTGAAATGACAAAAACTATAAAAACAGGAATCTGTATCTGGTAGGTTATTCTTACTGGATCTGGCATGCTGTTCTATGGGAAGATATCATTAGTGTCTGCTGCATTGATTTATTAATTACTAATCAGGAGCCATGCCAAACTGCTTGACACAAGTTAGGGCCAGAGCCAATTGTTTATAGGCACATGTTTAATCATCTTGCATGGCCACATTTTTTGCCCTCAGGTAAGATGAAAGAATGTCAGTTCCTTCATAGTTTATGAATGAAGAGCTAGATGGCGAATAAAATGGGAAAGAAAGGATTTGTTTGCTAATTTTTTATTATTTGAAATAATGGCTACTCTAGTAATCTCTCAAAATTTCATCGGATCACAATTTGCTGGCTAGAGAATGAATAATCTAAATAAATATTTTTTTTCTCAGTCTTTGGGACTGCATTATTTTAAGGGGAATCCAGCAGCTTTATTTTGGCAAAGTTGCTTTGGTTTTGTCTCTTAAGCTTCAAGAGTCCAAATTTCTGGTATTTCTGGTAATTTTCCTGATCAGCATATGAAATATTAGCTGGATACTTAATACACAAATCCAGCCTCAAAAAAATCCCAACCTGATGTAATCCATACAGCTAATATTAGAATATACATATCTGTTCTTAGAGTGACCAGAAAAGATCCATTTCAGATATTGACATGTGCTTGGGATTCAACCGTTGTGCTGATGGTAAGGTTTGTGTGATGATTATCATCAAATTTGAGACAGATTTTATATACAGAGTCTAAAGTATTAGCATGAATTTATTACCCCGTAGTAACTAGAAGAAAAATAACAGAGATTAGGGGATGTATATTTTAATTCAGGCAAATCTGTAATTACACAAACCAATAATGTTCATAGTCAGTTCAGTGCAACTGCCTAGAAACTTACATTAACTTTGGCAAAGCTTTACAGGGTGCAGTTCTCCCTGGGTGAGGAGGTCTAACACGACTAATGTCTGTTACATTATTTCCATACCATATTTAGAGTACCTTTAGTACAGAACATTACCAAAGTTACCTTTAGGAGATGAAATCTACATTCATATTTTTGATGAAGAGCTTTTATTTTCATATGATATTGTTGGACAAACACTGTTTAGCATTAAGAATTCATGAGAGGTGATTTCCAAATGGGCTGGAGCTGCAATGCACATATACAAGTAGACCATTAAAGACAATCCGTCTACTAATAGTCATTGAATATCATATGCATTTTTTAATTTGCCAGGATAAACTCAAAGAAGCCAATGTTTGTTTCTAATAACCTAAGTTTCAAATATGAGTACATGTAATATTTACCACAAAATGTGTATAAGTAATAGTTGTGGTTTCTGATCAACTTTCATTTCTCCTTATCAACTGAAATATGAGCTCTATAGTTAAGGAGCTCTTTGCCTTTTTTTTAGCAATACAGAAATTAATCCACAGGTTGATTTCTTAAAAACATCTTTTTTTTTTTAAGTAATTCTTTTGTATTTGAAAAATTATTAATAGATTCATGGCTCTGGATAGTAGTAGAGAGAAAACATTATTTATGATCTATTATAACAGTTGGGGTATAAGTAGAATTCTTCTCCTTTAGTACAATACCCTGAAGTGCCTGTGAAACTAGTTCTTCAATTTTAAGATGTTTTAATGAGAATATTGCACATTAAGATATAATATAGATGGAAATGGTTTGCACTAAAGTGACAATCTGCAACTAAAGCCTCTGATAAAATAAACACTTTAAATCAGTACTTGATACATGAACTAGCTACTTAAGGAACCCCCACCGATCAATTTATTTCTTCAGCTGTTTGATTCTTAAAGTTTGAAGTCCTTAGCTCTTTTCCAATTTTAATGTCTACCTGACACATTACCTTGAGTGGATGTTGATAAAATGTTGATGTTGATAAGGAAATGGAATATGATCATTAAGTTCAGGTTGTATACCTATTCTGCTATGGCTGAAATTACTTAACTTGTCATCCTTTATACATGGAGTAAGAGGAAAAAAAAGCCATCTGGCCTAAGGAATATCAAGGGTAAATAAACATTTTATTCTAAACAAAGAGGAGATATTAAACTAAAGACAGTTTAGACCCTTTTATTTCTCTTTATGTGTTCAAATCCAGGTGTAAAGCTTTTCATACCAACTTGTTACTAACACTGATTCCAAGGACACTTTTAGTTCTTGTTATAAAACAACTGCCTCTTTTCAACAGGCAATCAAAATTTATATAACACAATTATTAACAGGCATATCGATTGCTATATGTTCCTAGCCCCGGAATGGTGATTTCTTAAATAGTGAAGTAATAGCATTGTACATACATCAGGTACGACTTCCTGCAGTAGAGTGTCAAGTTAAATAGCTTTGTTCTGAAATAAGGTGGTAAGTGAAATGCTCATAATTCTTCCACTGACATTGCTAAGATAATAGGGTTCCCATTCTTTCCTTGCATGCTGGGCAATGTTGAATAGTGGCAGACAACTTCTCATATCGTATCTATGTCTAGCAGTGACATCCAGTAAACAGGTAATTTCCAACAAAGCATTTTTACCATGGTTTTCCATAAAAATATAACATGTTGTCAGCATAGAGTATTGGAATGAAGTAGATATGGAATTAGCAGCCTCAAACATCTCACTAAATCACTATCTTGCATTTGTATTTAGTTGATATGCTAAATATTTAGCTCCTGACTAAACCTGTGAAACGCAACCATGATCTTATCCCATGAAGGTGCTCTAGCACTTACATTTTTCTTTTGTATGTGCTTCTAATAATGGTAGAGCTTATCCTAGCCTACTGGTAAACTGTTACACTAAGAGCAGAATTCTCTGTCCTACCTGCCACTTGCATCCTAGCCATTCAGAACAACTTTACTCATCAAGACATCACCAGGGAAAAATATTTGCCTTTGAGTAGCTGAGGAATAACTTTCCTGACTGCTGAATGGAACAAATGCAGTGGGATTACATGTTGTCCCCTTCTGTCAAGATTGAATGCGATTTTGAACTTCAAAGACAGGACTGCTCAGCACTCCATTGAGGAACTTCCCAGGAAACAAAAGGAACTAAGTAATACAAATGAATTAATATATATTGTGTTCCTGTCACACTAGTGCTGAATTAATGAAAATTAAGGCATGGTCTTTACAAGCAACTACTTACATAAAAGGTTTTCATTTTTGAGGGTAGTTTAAATCAAGGCAGGGTAGGTTTTTTTCTCCAGCTTACGTTCCATTGTAAAACAATGGCAAAGACTTCCAATACAGAAAGAACTTCAGGAAAACCTCGGAACATTTTCTGTAAATATTCATTCAGCTCAAAAATGCGGTTTTTGAACCACAAGCACAAAAAATATCAGCTAACACATTCTCCACTATAATCTACCTAAACCTTGCTTTTTCTCTTCAAAACCCTGCCAGATACACATGTGTAATGGCCCTGTCCACAAGTTATGAGATACCTTTCAACTACAAGTGGATGGCTCGACTCTCATTCCATAGCTATTTTACATCCTTCTGTCTGAAACTACAGCACATTAGGAGACACTTTTGTGACTGCAGTATATCTGCTGTAGTTCCTGGGCTGAAAAAATGTGCATAAACTGCCTTAGATGAGCAGTCAGTAGAGAGCTGTCTGCTCTCAAATACTTTTGTAAATTTTTCAGCTCAGAGAACCTGATACCATAACAAGCTCTAGCATACAGCATACAGTTGCACTAATGCTACAAAAACTTGACATTTATACCATAAATATATATACTATATATATAATATACACTACTGTATTAATTTCCTTGATCTTGCTTACTCTAATTTAATAACTACTAATGTATTTTCCCCATAAGTAAAAGTTACTTCATATACAGAAAGCTTTCTATTGAAATACATAGGCAATTAAAATAACTTACATAAAATCCTATGACATTTCAAATTCTTGCCAACAGAATGGAAAAAATCCTTCCTTTTTCATTTAATTTAAATCATATAGTAAAGGTCATACTGCTCTGAAACACTACAAAATTTTTTCTTCACCTCCTTCATTTTAGCATGTGTTTCATCCATGGGATTCAGGTTAACCCTCACAAAGTAAAGCAATAGTAAAAGGAGGAAATATACTGCAGAGTTTTGTCAGTATTTTATACTTTCATAAAATCTTGTTTGAAAACTATTTCTGAAGTTATTTGGTTTTATCAGTTCATGCATGAAATGCGGATGATTCGTAAACAACATTATAATAAATGCCAATGTATTGACTAGAAGTTTCTGAAATGTCACAGAGATTGTATTATGGATCACTATTTCATATCATGAGAGAGACAACATGCTAGCGAAAGTTGTTGATCCCTAATACCACAATACTCCTCACAATACTACAATAGCAGCATCAGTAATGGCATCAAATGAGATCCTAAATTATAGTGAAAATATACAAAAAATAATCTTTAAAGCAGCAGAAAAAATCGGTAAATGAAGATTATGATCACATATGTGCAAAGAGTAGCTAATCTAGACATTAGTGTACTAAATGAGACTTGTCTGCATAACCTCATAAGAAAAAGGGTAGAGTTTAGGATCTACAGAATACATTAAAAGCTGGCTTAAAACCAGGGTTCATACATTTATAAATGTGCAAAGAGAATAATCCTAACCTTGCAGGAGGCTAGGACTGGATGACTGCCCTTCTCTCATGCTGCTCAGTTCAACTCATGCCCATTAACCAAACTTTTCCCTGAGGGGAGAGGTTTTGATTCAAGGCTGGGCTCAGGTGCATAACAGCATACCCACTAAGATTATTAGAGTTTCCTAGGTTTAGCCTACTTTCAGTATCAGAAAGGAAGTCATGCAGGAAGGTTGTTTTAAAAATAGGCTAATCATTGTATGCTGAGCCTTTTTTTCCCAGCTTGCTGTAGTAGTTTCTTGTTTCAGCTTGTCTTAGCAACTTCTGTGCATTATACACTTAAAACACCCCAACTCACTCAAAAGCAAAATTCAGCATGCTATAATGAAGAATTCAACTATAATTTTCAGTGGCCTGCTAAAATGTTATTCTCACAGACTATTAGCTTTAAACATAACTTCTAGAATGTAATATAAACCATCCTGACAATTACCATAACAAGAAAACAATAAAGAAATTTTACATCTTTCTTGTAAGATACAACACGTATTCCAGTGGTAATATCACACGGATCACTCTATAAGTAAACTTGTTATCCCTTTTGAAATTGTCTACTAATTTGATAGCCACTTTTATACAGAAGAATTTTTCCATGAAAGAACAATACATGAAAGTCCACATTTTTAACTCTTTGATATTTAAAAAAAGGCAGATGATAGCGTGCTGCAAGACGAACCTCTCTTAGGGCAAGGTGCTCTGAGGTCCAAACAGGTGTTCCAGCAGAAGTTCACAAATGGTTCTCTGAGTCTGTTGCCCTCAGGATTGGTTAGCCTGGCTCAGTGCCATTGCTCCAGATTCAACCAACTCTCTGCTGGGCTTGCTCAGGATGAGCTGAGCCTGTGCTTCAAGCCTCACCTTTTATTGGCCTCCCAGTCCCTGCTCATGCGCAGTTGGGGCCTGCCCTAGATCAGGCACAGGTGGCTTAACACAAGCTCATGCCCACTACCTGGTAATTAGTGGCACCTGGTTGCCTCATTTCACTACACCAGTGTATCTGTTCATTTGTTACATCTGTTAAGATATGCAAATAGAGCTGTAATTTTCATATATTCAATGGCTCAGAAAAAAGCAGATGACTTGTTCCCTTCAGTGTTTGTATTTTCCCAATTATGAAATGACAAATTGGTCAAACAAAAACCAAAACCAAACCCAAACAAAAAACACACCAAAAAACCCCAAGGTCAAACTAAAAAAAGCAACAATAAAAATAATTTTACTCTCCTGAAGAAAAAAGTTCTAATTCAGTATTACCTTTTATATTCTTATAGATATTTTACACACCAAAGATATTTTGAAGAGTATTTCAACTCATCCTTCATGAAGCTGAACCTATTTGACAATACTAGGACTTCGTCTCTCATTGATGTTCCTGTGAAACCAACACTCCAACAACATGCAGACTATTTTGAAAGCCAACTTACAGCCTTTATGAACAGGATTAATCTCATCCAACTTCAGTCACTAGAAGTTTGACATTAAACCTCAAGTAGATACTTACATTTTTTCTAAAGTTGAAGAAGTATCCCACCTCCCATTTTAGAGAGAAATCTCAACATAAGCATCTTTTCAGTGGCTTCTGAGGAAGCCTAGAAGTTTGTTTAGAGTTGATGACAAACTTTAAAATGGCAAATGGTGAGGGCCAAGTAAAATAAGTCTCATCCTGTGTTTCTGAATATCTGATAAATAACAACTGGTCTTAGAAACCATGCCTTCTGTACCTCTCCGCTTCATTGTATTTCTTCTAACACCACACTTTGGGTAATCATAGTTCAGCAATAGCATCACCAGCAAACAATTTAAAATCAAGTTCTACTAAAGTAAATTTTTGTCATCCTCCTGTACTAACCACTGTTGGGGCAAGATTAGAAAGCAGCATATCAAAATCCAAAATGACCAGTTCATTGTGAAAGTTGTACTCAAATTACTGGTGACTTTTTATCAAGAATTAAAGATCAAAAGCATAAAGGAAGGCTTGCGACTGGAAATGTTTTCCTGTTTAAAAACTATTTGGACAGAACAACTAAATGAGCAATTGCTTCCCATTTAACATGTGAACTGGACATCAAACACTTTCATCTGACAGGTAGAGAAAAGGCTGCAGAAAAGCCAGCCTTATCTCTGAAGTAAGGGCCATCCACATTTCTATGATATGATTCCATGCTGCTGACACATCAAATAGTTTCAGTGCATTTAAAAGAACATTTAAGCCAACTCCTTCAGCAAGAAGGAAGAGCAATGTCAACAGGGAAGCCTTTCCTGAAAAAGGAAAGTCAATATGACTTTTATAAAAGAACAAAGAAGGCAATTTAAAAGGAAATGTGATGCTGCCAATTCAATAATATATCACATTGCTGAATTCATGTACCGTGCTTGAAAATTAATAAAGCAGAGTAAGTTGTACTTGCTTACTGTGAATAAATAGGTTACACACATTGTGTCCATTTTGTGGAGCTAAAGGACTGCAATGAAACCCTTTTAAATCATAAGCTAAGGGACGGGCAAATGTCATGGGACTAACAGATGATTCTTTAGCAGCAAGTCAAATGAAGCCCTGCTACTAAAACTTTAGAGGTTCCTTAAAATGCACTCATCAGTTGTAGTCATACAAGTTATTCTTGGTGGTGATTTGGCTTTATATAGTAATTTGCATACTTCTGCATTTAAGCACCCACATTCTGATAATGTAGAGGTTGCTTCATAATAGCATCTCCCCCCTCTGCTCTCACCTTAATGAACATAAAAATCTCCTGTGTGTAGAAGCCTCCCATTACATTTTTTTATTGTCATATGAATTTTTCACGTATTGTCACATGAATATATGAATGTGCACAGTGGGTACAAACATGATACATCTGTTTAGCCTATCTAGCTTCTCTAATATATTGTTTATGAAGTGACTGTTCTTATGAGTAAAATGCTACATGAACCTGCCTATATAGTCTATCCGATGTTATCTACTGAATATGTGGCATAATAATCAGCTAATTAGCTCTCCTACACATCCTCTGAGGATACTCCATAATGCACCAGCTTTATAGTGGGTAGAAACATAGCAGGGAAGATCACTAATATGGCCAGGATCATTGGGAACATCCTTCCCAGACACATTAAAAACAAGCTGGTTTATGTCGTGTTCTTCAGACCATGCCACTGACTAATAAAAGTCTGTAAAAAAAAAAAAAATTGCATTCAGAGCATATGGTGCATCGTAGAAATTGTCTGCAGCAATTCCTGACAGCTACTTCTAATAGCAGTTGATGCAAGGGTTGGAGGTGGTTGGGGGGAAGTTTGGATTTTCCTAGGAACCGCAGCTCGCCCTGAACTTTAAGTCCCAGTGGAACTGCAGTGGCAGTAAGAAGCTGAGACTTAGCACTTGACCTCATAGCCCTAGCAACACAAAACACACTTGTTGCCTTTGTTTTTCAGTCAGAAAACCATATTTGTTCTATCTGTATAAATTTAGATGTGTATTAGTTTACCATATTTTCAATATTTCAGAAGATGTTTTCTACACTTTATAAAGTGCACAAGAATCAGTGCATCGTGTTAAAGTGAACACTGTATCAACTAGAGCACAACATCCAAAAATTGCTGTTATTCATATTAGAGATTAGCCATGCTTTTGTACTCTACTCTTTTAAACTCTCATAGCCTCATTAATGAGGTACCAGTCTGAATGTCTGGCAATAAGATTATTCTTTACCTGGAAGGTGCTGCTTTTTAACCTGTGCTAGAGCACAGGTTAAGTAGTAACCAAAGGAGAAATGATAGTAGGTCAAAACGACTGAAATTTGTTTTCTAAGTGTCTCATCTGAAGTAACAGCCAGGTTCACATAACTGCTGTTTTCATTATTTTATCAAAAGCTTTCATTATCTCAGTTTTCTTCCAAATAAGGTCCTGAAGTCATGTGGCTATAAGAAAAATGGTTTTTATAATTATCAATGGCAAGTTCCCAATTCTAATGATGGTAAAGAAAATCTTGCAGGTGCTGCTACATGCCTAATAAAAGCAGGCAGTAACATAGGCACAGACCTGGTTTTTCTCTTTTTGAGGGCACTGAAACCACCTGCTTGACCAAGGATATCAGATTCATTGCAGCACAGACCTATCCATGGATCTTGTTCTTCCTTTATTTGCTGAATCTACTCAAAAGCTATGAAGACTTGCAAACAGAAATGGGATCAGTGCCTGGACAGAGAAATGGAAGAGTGAACAAAGTCTATCAAGTGCACACTGTATGCTAAATAATTCACTACTGCACACAGGAGTAATACTCAACTCAGATACCAACTATATAGTACACAATTCTCTTCTAATCTTTGTGTCATAAAACTGTTTTCCAGTCACATCCAGCAGTACCACAGAAACAGGGTAGCCTGACAATTACTTCCTGAAGTATTTGAACAAGAACCAAAAAGTTTTGGGTATTTCCTCCTTCCTGGATTAAGCTACTCTAATTCCATCATTCATCAGTTGTCATATGAAACAAGTAATTTCTTGATCACAGAATCACAGAGTAATCATGATTGGAAAGGACCTCCGAGATCACCACATCCAACCATGCACATATTAAAAAACCACCAGCAAAGAACTCTGAACAAACACCACACACACTCCTTTGATGGTCTTCTGATGGCAGATGTTTTCACAGTAAGTCCTTTCAACAAATCTAACAGTTTTCTACTTCCATTCTGCAATAGACTATGTAATAGCCAACATCGAAATTATATTTTTATGTCTTTTTAAATACAAAATACGAACTAGACTATGACATAATAGTAAACCTACTAGTGCCATGCTTCCACAAAATTCAAAGCTGAGCTGTTTAGGAGTTATGGAATCTGGTAGCAGAGTACAGACAAGGCTGCTGCAGCTCTATCCCCCCCATCCAAGCAGCTGTGGGGCTGAGCATGTGTGTTCAGTAAACCCACAGACACAGGGGATGCAAGGCACACAGACAGCTGGCCACACAGAACGGCACAGAAACCCCCAGCACTCACACAAACACAAGCAGTACCAAGAGCCTCTTTCTGCTGCCCACTCAGGGATAACAGAATGGAGTCTGCTAGTGGGAAAAATACATGTACATATGTGGATCCCTGCAGCAGCTGGGGTCAGACACTCGGCCCACGTGGCAGGTGCCTCCCCTAGCTCTCAGTCTCTCCAGTTTCTGACACCTGGACCCTGAGGCTGCAGTCCCATTCTGGCTGCTGGTACAAGATCCTTATTCACACACACACACACTATGCAGCTCTACAGTAACTGAGGTTAGCTCTACAATCCATCCAGCAGTTGGTCCCCAGCAGTCTCCTGCACAGGAACACACACACACAGGCATCTCAGTCTCTGCAGCAGTTGCCCTTGAATCTTTCATCCCTCCAGTACCCAACTCCTCCTATCCTCTCAGCTTCATAGAGATGCACACGCATCCCCTTGATCCCAGACACTTCAGTTCTACTCACATGCCACACCAGCTTGATCTTTGGTAACAATGACACACTCACACACCTGCACAAACATACACACAAGAGAGCCTCTCACCCAGCAAGCCAGTTCAAAATGAAGTTTTAGAAGACAGGACAAACTGTGCTGATCAGGCAGATGGCACACCCAAAAAGTACTGACCAGACTTGGTTTAAACATCAATAGGCTCTTTATCCCTTTGAACTTCCCCATGCACCTTCCTCACCAGACCACCTTGATTCCCCCTTTTTCCTCACCTTTGATTCCTCCCCAAAGCATCCCTAAAGTTCTGCACCATTCCAAAATTCTCTTTTGCTCTATCCTACAGCAAGTCCCATATCCTTAGGCACTGACCTCCTCGGTCTGTAAGGTGACCCAAAGAACTTCTTCCACTGACTCACAGTACTGAGTATCACCCAGTCCATAGGGATGATGCCTTCCTGGGATGCAGAGGGAGGGGGCTTGTTCCCCTGACTGGGGTACTGTGGTTCCCCCACCTGCTATTATGCCTCTGTGCATCCCTGTGCTTTGGCAAGTGTGAACTTTTTGTGAGCTGATCACAGTCCTGGGGCAGCCCAGAAGCAGCTGAAGCAAAGTGTTTCTCAGGTTCCCCCTCTGTTCTTGTGCTTCTCTGCCCCTTTGTGTGTGTGCAGAGACCACATTTTTTATGATATAGCCTAACAGGATGTAACTTTCCACATTACAAACCCCAGCCCTTAAAGATGAAAAAACACCTTTATACCTTTTGCAAGTTCTTTATAATAAGAAAAAAAAAATAAATCACATTATTTGCTTAAATTAAAGGGGACCACATGGGCTCAGAGGTTTGCTCTCATAGAAGATCTTGAAGATTTGGGATTCAAGCCCACTTATGCAACTAATTGAAAAAAGATTCATTTCTACAGAAATCTTCAAACATGGCAATCAGAATAAAAAATTTGCTTGGCCAGTATAAGCTAGAAATATCAGTATTTTATTGTATACTGCAAACCTTCCAAACTTCTTGATTGGTTGTCCTTCATCCCCAATTCACTCTACTACAGTTGTAAATCAAGAGATTTCTTTTCTTAAAGAGTATTTTTGGATTGTCACTATCTTTGCAACACATGCACATACCAATAAATGAATAGTTTACTAATACAAAAAATATTCTTTAGAAAATTTAATTACAAACATCACATTAAATATTGCTCCAAATATGCAAAATCCATTACTGGTTATCTAAATTCATCCTGAATAAACTTATCCATAGGTGCCCAGCCTTCAGAAACAAAGCAAATTCTCCATGAAGTCATTGAAAGTTTTAGTTTAACTTTTTAAGAAGTTATTTTGATTATCCAACAAATGCATAAATTTACTCCCATCATGCTAATTTAAAAGCAAATTAATGAGGTGTGGAAATTAAAGACCAGTAAGGATACTCCATGAGCAAGGAACAAAAATTTAAGACTTTTCTGTTAAAATATGAGTGTTCATTAGACATAGAGAGTCTCTGAGGCAATAATTTCCATAGGGAAATTCTGCCTGACTCATATTACCTTAAAGTTTTCATACTGTTCTTAGCTTCATATATCCACTACAGAATAAAGAGTTTCTGGTAATGAGAAATAAGTTAAAGGAAATATATAAGTTGAAAATTAATTAGAAAAAATATGACATTTTTATAATACCTATTTTTATGTATACTTGGCATTTTTATCCAGCAGTGCTCATATTTTTATTTTTAACTCTCATTTAATCAGAAATAATTTTAGCCAAACTACTTTTCCAAGGCAGAAAATCTGCAATGAATAACATTTTAAAAATACATTTATTCTCCTCAGAGCTCTTCCAACAAAAATTTGGGCCAATTAGCAGAGCAAAAAACTAGATGGCAAATATGCCAGCTTCCATTTCCAGCTCTGCCACTGACCTGTTTAAATTGCATCATTTCATCTTTGCTTTGGTTCCTAGCCTAGGCTTCATTTTCCAAAATACTGTGAAGAGGAAATAGCTTCAAATTTCATGACTGTCTAGTGGAATGCTGCAAAGGCCTTAGCTCTGTCTGTAGGTCTAACTGTATCAAAACATGTGAGATATTCATGTCCTAGGAACCAGATTCTAATATCAGACTCGATATGTTTTATTTTTTATTAAAACAAAAAAGATATACAAGCTCTGTTAAGCTGAAGTGCAGTTACTGCTTTCCCCTGAATTATCAGGCAACATGTCAGTACACTCCACAGGAAACTGCTTTTCTCTCTTTATAACCACAAAATATTTGAAATGTCCCCTCATTGTAGAGCTTCCATTGAGTTAGTAGGCTGCAGCCTACAGTCACTCAATTATAGAACCACAGAGCTTGTGAGCTCCTCATAGCAAAGGATTTACTGTGCTCAGTAGAAAATATAGAAACTATTTTTCCAAGTATGAACAAATTTTTTCTTAGATAACTCTGAAAAGTTTCAGATTACAGTATTTACACAATAGCTCCCAACATGCTATGTCCCACTATACCATTCATTATTTCAAAACTGATTTTTTGTATTACTCTAGGTAATCCTAGTTGTTAGATCAAGCTGTCCTCCAAACAGATTACATATTGCCTATTCTTTGCTGTAATGACATTGTGATTTTTGGAGCCATAGTTTTTGCTTTGAATCTTTGTCAGTACACCAATATAAACCTGGTGAATGGTAAGCATGCATGCACTTCTCTAAATATTAGGCAGTTTATGTTGTATAAGGTATTTTTACAGTAAGAACAGTAATCCAACAAAGTAAAAAAAAACATATCATTGAAGAGTAAGACAGTGAACACATTAAGATCACTCTACAAGATGAACAGGTATAGGAGAAATATATTTCTCATCTAAGTTGAGCAACTCAATCCCATGGAAATGTTTGGACCTGTGGTAGAATCTTTTTCCTAAGAAATGACAACTTGAAGAGTTCCTCTCAGAATACTGGCAATGTAGTGCAGACTATAATCTAAATTATATCATAGATTGCTACTATTAGGTATGGTGAGAGAATATACATTAAGCTGCACATCTTAAACATTAAACATCACAAAAAACATTCAGAAAAAAATAGAGAAAAGGAGACCCCAACTAAGTTTTCTCTTAGCAATGCACTTAGTGATGAATCTTCTCTAGGTACTTGGACATCACTACATTTGCTTGGCCACTGGTCTGCATTCTGAATCCTTTGGCACCTAAACATGCTATGAATTGTTTGAGGGACAGAGGGCACAAATGCATCATGTGGGCTGAGTTAATAATTAGCTGCTGCTAAAGACAATCGGAGTTCTGCTCCTCCCTGTGTGTCTAAGCCATCTAGGCTCCCATTGCTTCCAATGTATTTTTCTGGAACTTGTTTGATTCTTCAGTGAGCATTTTTATTGGCTAACTAGAAGAAAACCAACTAGGTTAAAAAAAAAATAAAAAAAAAAATCAAGTTTTAATACCTGGAGAGTATCTACTATGTCTTTCCTTAGCTAAACTAATGTCACAGTCTTTTTTATGTGCTTGGCCTTCAAAATTGACACTGCTGTTTTAAAATTATTTTTGTTTCAAAATCCTTCACTTGATGGCAAAATCAGCACAGTCTACTGATTAAGACTCAAAGCAACCCGTTTCACTCTTTCTAAAATGAGAGATTTGTAATATTCCACTTTTTCTTTTGACTGTCTGTTCAGTTCTCTACTCAGCAAACTGCTTTGCCCCAATTATCACAGGCTCCCACTTTCATCTAAAGATTGCAGTCTGAAACTTGAGCAAAGCCTAAGTATGATCTGCAGAAAAAAACATGCTCACCTTCTATTCTTGCAAAACCTTTGTCAAGTTCCACTGAGAGAGAGCTGTGCTGTTAAAGAAATCACAGGGGAAAATAAAATTGACAAAGTAACAGAGAATGCACATCCTTTTGCCTTAAAAGAAGAAAAAAAAAACCTCCACAAGCTAAGTTATAATAATCATGGTTGCCTTAAATCTTAGCAGATGAACTAGCTTTACCTGACTTTAATGATTCTCTGCCAATTGCTATGCTAATGACCTATGTAAAGGTCATTAGGGGTATCAGCAATCAGAATAGTATGAGAAAGGTGAAGTTACTTTGAATTCGAAGTTTCTTGACACAGCTGATTTACAGCTGTTGGAAGGCTATAGGTCTTTCCTAATTTAGAAAAGCTATCACAGACATGCTCAGAAATTATATTGTTCTGAGTTCACTCCATGGATATATACAAGAACTTTTTTGTTTGTTTGTTTTACAGAAATAAAAATTTCCTCCATCAAACATTAATAAAAAAATTACCTATCTTCTGATATCAGTTTCTAGATTTATTCCAGAAGGAAATAACTTCAATATATCTGTTATCCTTTGAGAATTAAAATAATCCTACTTCATAGCATTTTTTCCCAAAGTGTGGTCTTTATTTTCATTTTAGGCAGATGCAAACCATAGAAATTGTTTTAAAATTCAGAAGATTTCTCTTTTCCTGGAATCCTGACCCTTGTGCTTTGCTAAAATCTTAAGGAAGTTAATTTTGGCTTTGTTGACCAAGAGTCAACATCACAATCCTCTAGAACAATGAAAACACTCAGTTCCTTTGCTCTTTCTTTGTCACATTTATCAGATGGATGTAGCAAGACGAACCTCTCTTAGGGAACGGCGCTTCAAGGTCCAACCTAATGTTCCAGCAGAGACTCACGAGCAGTGCTCTAAGCCTATGGCTCTCAGAGCTGACTAGCCTGGATCGGTGCTGTTGCTTCAAGAGCAACTGGCCTCTCTGCTGGCTTGCTCAGGAGTGAGCCCCGCCTGTGTCTCAGGCCTCACCTTTCATTGGCCCCCTGGTCCTGCTCATGTGCAGTGGGGGCCCACCCTAATGAGGCACAGGTGGGCTTGACACAAGCTCATGCTCACTCCCTGGCAATTAGTGGCACCTGGTTGCCTCATTTCACTACAGATGGATACATTAACATTGTGAAATCAGTATTCTTCTATATAAGCTAACAAAAGTAAAAAAAAACCAAAACAAAACAAACAGATTTTAGTTAACATATCACTGACTATAACAGATATAAAACCATATTAATAAATTCTGGCATAGTTAGCCTTCTGTGCAATCCTAAGATCATTAGGATGGCATATATTGGTATTTTGAAACAAGTTTTTAACCTTCTTCCTTAAAAGTACCCCTACAGAGCTATATTCTGAAATGAAAATTAATTGACTACCATGTATTAAATTAACAGAAACCCTGAAGACCATTCTCAGGCTTTAGATACTGATCCTGACTTTAGGTTACATTTAATTAAAATACAAGATACCTATAGAGCTCTCACTGTGAAAAAAAACACTGAATAGTTTATCTGTCATAGCATATTTTAGAATTAAATGTATACTGCTAAAATTGAGATTGTGGCTATTCCTCTTCATTTCAGTTGCTGCAGTAAATCTGAAAGAAAGGAGAGGAAGCCAACAGCAAGCAAAGACATAAAACTGTCTGAGTAAAACAGAAGCTAAAAGCCAGTGCTGATGATTTCCCTGATGTGAAACTAGCAAGACAACAGAGATGGATCTCCACTGCCTATCACAAATAATTGAAAGTGATTTATTTTTAGATCAAAGATGTAATTTTTTTTGTGAACTACAGCTGCAGTTGGGCTTCACTGGACACATTGTCATATTCAGGACTTTTATTCTTTTTTCTTCAATAAAGCCTTCTTCAACCACTCTGGAAATATGGACAAAATATTAAAGTGGAGAAAAGTGCAGTTTTATGTGTTTTAAGGTCCCTTTGCAGAACAAAAACAACATAAAGAGAACTGAGAATAAATAAGAGTGCTTAAAATCTTCACTTAGCTGTCAGAGAAGAAGGATTAGAAAGTACAGTCATAATCCATTTCTAAAGGTAAATGCCTTGACCTATGTGAAATCAGGTTCTCTTTGAGGGAACAGACTTATTTAATATTGGATTCTATGCTGTGTCCTAACCCTATGTTTTGTGAATTTCAGCTCCTTGTAAATATATATCTTTCAAATTTCACTTAACCATGAAATATTTATTAATATTAATATTCCTATCTTTTAGCTGCTTCACATCAAGGTCAAAAATTAAGGTCACAATGAATAAGGTCAACCCTGAAGCAGGTTCATTTTCAACCCTCAGTTTTAATTGGTTTCAGAAGAAATATGCATCTTTCTAAATCTTAGATCAATTTTTTTAAAAATACAAAATATCTTTCAGAGTAATATCTTTACATTTATGATTTGTTATCATCATCTCTTTAGCACTAAATATATAACCCATGCTTAATTTTTAACACCAAAGATTGAACTCTGTTTTACTTCCAGGCACAGTGGTGCTGAAGAGCTGATCATTACTATGATTCAGACCCGTTTAGAGGAATTATCAGACTACAAACTGTCTTCAGGAGTTCATAGTATTTCCTTAGAATATAGCATTGACTTTATACTAGCACTTTCTACTGTGTTACTTTACACAAAATTGTAGAGAGAAAAATATTGCAACTGCATGTGTACAGTCATGATTTTGACAGGAACAGGTAAATATTTGGATTTAAAGACAAGCAGAGAGTAGTACATCTTCCCATCAAGAGAGAATGTTAAGAAGTTCAAAGTTATAAGAAACAAAAACTAGATATATGTTCCACTTAAGCCTAGTGGCTATGAGAGCAGATCTCTGATAGTAAAAATATTGTCCATGAGAAGTTCAGGCTTGATCTTTTTTAACTATTACTGCTTTCTAGATCCCTGTCAACCATTCATAACCATGGCTCACACAGGCATGGCAAATACCAGATCCATAAATTGATGTACTAACATTAAAGCAACAGATCATTGAATATTTTCCTTGCAAATAAAAGCCTACATTGATTTACAGTGAGTCTCACGGAAGACATACAGTTTTGCCTTTTGGTTGGAGGATGCAGGATTCTCATTTCAGTCCAAGAGCTGAAAATAAAGAAAGTACCAGGACAGAGGACCCGTAGGACAGGTGTTTGGTTCAGAAAAGATTGTCTCTTAATAGCAGGACATCTCTTAATAGTCTTAATCTGCCCTTGTGAGGCCCAATATATGGGATAACTGTGTCCAATTCTGGGCTCCCCAGTCAATGAAGGCCAAGAAACTACAGGAAGGAGTCCAGTGCAAAAGCCACTAAGATGATGAGGGGAATGGAGCATCTACCACATGAGGAAAAGCTGAGCCAACAGGATCTGTTGAGCCTGGAGAAGACTGAGGGAAGATCTCATCAGTGCTCATAAATATCTAAAGGACATGTGTCAGAAAATGGGATGAAACTTTTCAGTGGTGTCCAGTGACAAAACAAGGGGCAATGGTCACAACCTGGAACAAAGGTGGTTCAACCTAAACATAAGGAAAAACTTCTTCACTGTAAGGGTGACAGAGCATTGGAATGGGCTGCCCAGAGAGGTTCTGGAGTCTCCGTTTCTGGAGACATTCAAAACCTGTCCGGATGCCATCCTGTGCTTCCTACTCTAGGTGAACCTGCTCTGGCTGCAGGCTTGGACTAGATAATCTCCAGAGGTTCCTTCCAACCCCTAATATTCTGTGATTCTCTGATTAAAATTTTTAATACCTGTAAAGAGGGTCTTGGCAGAGAAAACAGGGAACTTCTGTTTTAAATGGACTTTGAAAGGAAAATCACTGTGAAGAAAGGACATTTGAAAAATAGTTTTTATGAACTGTATGGCCAGAAAACTGCAAGCCAAAGATAAACAGTAACAGGAAACACATAAGAATGGTCATCCTAACTGCATAGTTTTATTTCATCCTTCACATGGATACATTTTCTCTGTAATAGATTACTGTCCTCTTCATGAGTCTCATTCTTTGCTGAGACAGAAATTCAGAAATTTCAGGAATTGAGAAAGAGACACCATTTTTGTTTTTATCAGAAGAAGTGCAATAATGTTACCTCCTTTTGCTACTTAGAGGACAGTTATATTTCTAAAAATTAAATGTATAAATTTGATTTTTTTCTTATTTTTTAAAATCAGTCCTTGTTTCTCAAAAATCTCTGCTTATTTAACTGGTAAAAACAACAGAGGAAAAAAACACTGAACCTCTGCTAGTCTCCACAGAGCTCTAAAAAGGAAGAGATTCAAGATGATATTCAGCAACTACACTTAAATAAATGTATTTCAGGCAGTAGAACTGTAAGCACTACTGAGGCCACTGAGGATACATCTAAAAGCTTAATTTGAAATTCACAACTCTTCACTGATGACAGCACAAGGGAAAAACACAGCTTTTCAGACCTTATATTTGATAGGTAGGATTAGCAGTTAACATATTTATTTATAAGGTGAATATATTTGTTATAGAAGTGAAAGGCACTACATACAGAACCTTTCCATTTTTAGATACATTTCTTTTATAGCAGAAGCACAAAAAGTGCTATGCAAATGTTAATATCTCTTTTTTTAGGATGAAGCTCTGTTCTAGTTTATTTCAGTGCATATGCACAGGGGATCAGAAATGGGCTTACCTTTCATAGGTTTACCCATACTCTTGTGCAAAAAAAAAAAAAAAACCCATTGTAGCTCCCTCTTCAATGCACAAACAGCCAAAGCAAACTCATTTGTTCCCCAAACAGAAACCGGTTCAAACTGTAATATTCATTTATTTATTAAGGAGAGAAGAAGTTGCTATTTTGAAGTGTTGCTGGAGTTGAACTAGGCTAGGATGACTTCAGCCGCAGCTGAACAAAATGAAACAATATAGTAGTTCATCTCCTCTCAGATAACACTGTCATTCAGCCATGGCAGTGGCCACCCTTGGCACAGTTGGAAGAAATGTGAATAGGAGCAGAGACTAAATTGAATCTGCAGTCTGCTATTGGAATCATGTGAAATTGGGGAAGGATTTCATTGCATTGCAGGAGGGTGCTGTGCTGCTCCTTGTGAGCAGCAGCACTGCGTGCCCCCAGGCTAGTGGTTATTGCTGGGGATAGCACACGGACCAGCCAGGTAGAAAGTTTGATTTACCATGATTCCTTAGAACATGATGCTGGGCTTCACTGCTAGCCCATTCTGCTGACAAATTTTGCTAGACTGACACTTAGACACTTGTAAAAATGTAACCCCCATTAGCTGCTCCTGCCACTGCAGAACACGGAATGCAGTTTCCATCAATGACTGAAATGTCAGTCTAATAGCTTCTGAAGTGTCACAGAAATTGTTCTAAATGGGAAATGAGAGAAATTACAACAGTATAAATGTGTATTAGTGCCCTTAATTTTTTAATTGCCTAGAGCAAGTCATCTTTTCACTATTTTATTACTTTGATATACTGTAGTATCATTACTTTTAATTGGATATTACTCATTAAGAAGTAACATGCTATGATAGTTTCATGCCATATCTTTCCTTATTGTCTTAAGATCAAGGGCCAGGATTACCTCTGTGAAAGGTGTATCCCTCAAGACAGTTCAGTTTATGTACATTTTGTGGTGCTTTTTACTCCATACTGGTGCAAAAGACACCAAAGTATGGGCTATCTAAAAATCCCATTTATACTTTTTTTCACACAACCTATCACCAGGTACATGATATTACCACAGGAACAGACTATAGCTACATGATTAATTTCATAGCTGACCCAAGTATACACTAGATAGAGCATGCAGAGCCAGATCTAATACAAGAATAGTGTGCACCCATTCTCCTTTTTCTTACCTAAGTCATGCCACAAATTTAAAAGTCCTCTAATAAAAATGAAGAAATCTGGAAATGCCTTTAAAAATGTGACAGAGGAAAATGAATGCCTGCTTTCCCCTTTATTGTCTCAGCTGGAATTTATGTTCCCTCTATAATTTAAGGAGGAAGTGAATAATATGAAAACAGAACCTCAGGAATCATAAAGCTTCTCAGAAAAGAATGAGGAAGGAGGAAGGAAAAAATGTAACAAGTTTAAGAAACAGTATCTAAGAGTAAAGACCTCTGCTAACAAAAGAAGCTGCTTAGTTAGTAATGAGCAGACTGAAAAGAATGGCTGAAGCTCACTTGGTTGGAGACTATTTTAACATAGGCAGGTATAAAGCAGTTACATTTCTGTTAATTTGTTTGCACTTATAAGAATTGGTTCTAAAGCATCAAACTCTTTCATTTCAAAAGAATAGCACCTCTAAGTAAACCCTGAGGTCATCTGGAATGTTTTGCTGAAGCAAATTAATTTGGCTTTGCAGTAGCTGCAACATTAAGGCCATCAATAAATAAATGAGCTACTCATATTTGAGATAAAGGGCAACTTATGCTTACAATCACTCAATCCAAAAACTGCTGTGAGAGCAAAGCAAATATTCAGCTCATAAACCTATCTGTATAATTTTTTTTAAAATGGTTAGAGGTCAGCATTAGTATTCTGAATAGATCCAAAAACACGAGTGACTGAGGGAAGCAATTTAAGAAGTGATGCCAGTTCACATTGGCCAAACAGAAAACCATCCGGTATTTTTAATTTACATTAGGATACATAATATCACTGAACTCAAATCTAGAATTTTGTAACAAGTGGGGTAGAAACAATCTGTCACAACTTTCTTCTGTCCACAACATGTTTCTGACACTGTTTTAAGTAACTTACATCCCTTATGCTATCCCCAGGTTTTTAATCATCAGCCTGACAATCCTCAGCCTGTAGCTTTATCATAGAATCACAGAATCATAGAATTAGCCGGGTTGGAAGGGACCTCAGAGATCATCGAGTCCAACCCTTGACCCACCAGAGCAGTTGCTAGACCATGGCACTGAGTGCCACATCCAGTCTTTTTTTAAATGTCTCCAGGGACGGAGAATCTACCACCTCACCGGGCAGTCCATTCCATAGCCTGATCACCCTCTCCGTGAAGAAATTCTTTCTAATATCTAACCTAAACCTCCCCTGGCACAACTTAAGACTGTGTCCTCTTGTCTTGTTGAAGGTCGTCTGTGAAAAGAGTCCAGTTCCCACCTCGCTACAGCCTCCTTTCAGGTAGTTGTAGACAGCAATGAGGTCTCCCCTGAGCCTCCTCTTCTTCAGAGGAGAATTATATAATTCTTCTCTTTTAAGAAAGAAGAAACCAGTCAATTAGGCTTTCTGTTATTTTTAATTGCTGGAATCCTTGATTTTCCCAAACAGAAGAGGATAACTATTTTTTTAAAATCTCAAGATTTAACAAATAACTGCAGAAATAATTGAATAAAATTATGTGGTATATTCTGTTCAAACAACCTTATTATTACAAGAAAGGTTGTAAAGTAAGGAGATTTAGAAATATAATTAAATTTATATTCTGTTTACCCATTCCAAAAGACTACAGAACTTTGAGTATAATTTCAAAAAGCAGATGTTTCCAAAGTAAAGTGAGTAAGAGGGCTCTTCAACTCCTCAGATGCAGTTGCATTTTTTAATCTCCTTTATTAGAGTATGAACACTCTGGTCAGGAAAAGACCATATTCAATCATTCCTTCTACAGTCATTAATTATATTTAGCACATGCACTCTGAATAAATAATCACAGAATCCTATGAAGGTTTGGGTTGAAAGGAACCTTAAAGATCATCTTGTTCCCCTTACTATGGGCAGGGACAGCACCCACTAGACCACCTCACTGGAGCATACTCCAGGCTGAACAACCCCAGCTCCCTCAGCCTGTGTTCATAGGAGAGGTGCTCCAGCCCTCTGATCCTCTCTCTGGCCCTCCTCTCCATATCCTCCCTATTTTGGGGACAACAGAACTAGACACAGTATTCGAGGTGGGATCTCATGAGGGTGGGATAGATGGGGAGAGTCACCTCTCGCAACCCACTGGTCACTCTTCTTTGATGCATCTCAGGCTACTGCTGGCTTTCTAAGCTGCATTAAGTGTAAAAGGTCTACACTTTCCATTAATTACAAAGGTTATTTTGTGAAAAAGATGTCATGATGTGTAAACATATAGAGATATACACACACTTGTTTTTGCTATAATTATAAGCTCATGATAAAGACTTTAAAAGGTCTTTTTATCAAAATATTTTGGCACATGATCATATGGATCGGATAGTTTAAAATAATCAAAGTTGATATGAGTGCTGGATCACTGAACTTCAGTATGAATTTAATCTATTACCTTCAAGCTTAGGGAAGGGCTTCCAAATGCATACTGTACATTGTCAGATATCCCAAATATGAACAAAGGTGAAAATAGGAAAATAGAAATGTACTCGATGAAACACTTGTGACACTTTAAATCAAAATTACACACCTTCAATTATAGCAGGTGATCTGAAAATCTGGTATCTTAACTTTATTCTGTGTTCTGATAGGTGTCAGAGTCAATTAAGATTTCTTGTATTAAGTCCCTTCTAAAACTGTCTAAAAATGAAAAACACTCTCTTTTGACTGCTGCTCATTTGAAATTGGCATTTTCATGTGGCAGATGGTGACCTTATCCTTGTGCTTCAGCAAAAATGATTTTTATTAAGCCTAAACAAGTGTGAACAGTGCTAATTTCCTGCAGCATGCAGAATTTGAATGAGAGTGTACAATGACTGAAAGAGTCCTGCCTCACCATATGGAAAAATGCACATTATGCCAACACAGTGGATTACTAACAAGGCAGTCCCTTACAATCAAATCCAACTTTCCATTTTAACACTAGTCATGAAGAGCATATTTATTTTAAGACTTCTAGGAGCTGCTGAAGGCTGTTTGCAGCTAGTTCATATCCTAAAAGCTAAACACATAGCAAGAGAAAACATTGCAAGGATTACATGAATTCTAAACTGTAGCTAAAATTTATCAGATTAAGAGAACTTGTGCCGGTTTATAATTAAGACAGAAAGACTTAATCCTTTATTTAAGTGTTTCTAACTACCAAAGAGTTTTTAAAAGTGAAAATGTTGTCTTTAAAGTGTAGGCTTGGTATCTGCACTGCAAATTTATTAGTAAACTTAATATTGTGGGTAATGATATTATTGCTGTCTCTAACTCATTAATAAGACATAGAAGACAAGGCCAGGCTCTTTTAGGAGTTGCACAGTTACAGGAAATAAGCATTAGAAACAATTGCAAAGTCAACCTCTTCCCTATGAACTGGCACCTTTGGCATCAGGACAGAACATCTTTACTCATGAAAGAACTGCATATATTAATCATATGATCTCAGAGAAACTTAATGATGTCCCAAAAAGGGAAGCATTTGGGGAGATAACAGCTACTAAAACAAAGATGTTCACACCGAGTAGATTTGGGCTGTGACCTAATATTTTTTCCAAATTTCCCTTCTGTGATAAATGTATAATTTTTCACAGTAGTGATAAAAGCAATGCCCTATGATAATTTCAGATTCCTGTTAAAAAACATCAGAAAGCAAACTGCTTGCACCGAAGAGGAATCAATATAAAGCAAGATGAGAATATTATCGGTGCTCTCAAGCCTCATTGACTGAATTGCCTAAGCCACTTCCTGCCTGAACCTTTCTGAAAATGCTCTTCCAGAAACAGCCACTCAGTACAGCAAGTACCAACCCAAATAACAAGCAACTGAAATACTTTTCTTCTTGTGTGAAATCAGAGGTAACCTGATAACAATCAGAGAGAGAAGAAAATAAAAGGCTTGACCCCTAAAAGATAATTTTAAAGTGTTATTTGTAGTTCAGAATTATTATACAAAAAATAAAATAGGATTGATTATTCATTAAACTCTTCAACCAAGATATTAATATTCCATATTTTAATGGCTGAAATTCCTTATAGCCCTAATGAGATCCTTGAGTACATCTTTTTTAGAATTTCTTTGCTTTTTAAAGAAAATTACTCACCATGAGGGGTCTTCCAATTTTGCTTCAATGTGCAGTAATTTAGTCTTTTAAAGTAGTACTGGATCTCTTGGTTACATTACTCCTTAGCTTAAAAACATACCACCTTTGACAGTTACCTGTCATTAGAAATAATGAAGGCTCTATATCTAAAAGTTCTTTAGTTCTCAGCACCTCAGAAAAATCTCCCATTACAGAGATATGTGAGGGTCACTCCTTTTAGTGGTCTGAAAAGAATCACAGAACCATTTTGGTTGGAAAAGATTTTTAAGATCAAGTCTAGCCACAAACCTAACACTACTAAGTCCACCATTAACCATGTCCCTAACTAAGCACCTCATCTACACATCTTTTAAATAGCTTCATGGGTACATGAGGAACAGTGACTCAACCACTTGCCTAGGCAGCCCATTCCAGTGCCTGCAAACCCTTTTGATGAGGACACTTTTCCTAATATCAAATCTAAATTTCCCCTGTCAGAAGGCCATTTCATCTTGTTCTATCACCTGTTACTTGGGAAAAGACACCAGTGCCTCCCTCACTACAATCTCCATTCAGGTAGTTGTAGAGAGGTAAGGTCTCCTCTCAGCTTTCTTCTCTCCAGGCTAAGCAAGCCCAGTTCCCTCAGACACTCCTTGTAAACCTTCTTCTCCAGACTCTTCCCCAGGTCCCTTACCTGGATTTTAACACTCTCCAGCAAACCAAAAAGAACCAAGAGACCACATGAATATTCACCTTTTCCTGAAACATGTTCAATTTTACATTTTGAAACACGTTCATAATTTGCAGGACAAATACAACCTGGCAACTACTCATTGTTTCTAGCAAAAACTAAAAAGAGAGGGGCTTTGTAAGGGGGGGCCACTGAAATGTTAATCAGTGCATATTTTTACAATTTTAGGGATTTCTAAGAAAACATAGTGCACTGTGAGATTTATGGTTTTTTAATGCAAGCGTCTCACTGTTAACCTCATTATGGTATAAAATCCTCAAAAATAGAAAAGATTTTCTCTCACAAGAGAAAGAAACATTTGCTCAGTGATGATATCATTGTCACTGTTTTACTCAATGTAAGGTTTAAACTATTAAACACATACCAAAAAAATTTAAATCTCCTTTATGCGCTTATGCAGAAGTTTTTATTACAAATAATACCACGGCAGTATTAGACTTAAACTGTTATTAAAACCACAAGAGTTAAAGAGATGTATGATAGTTTCGTGGTAGGTTGATCCTGTCCAGCTGTCAGATACCCAACCCAGCCACTCCTCCCCCTCTCCACAGGACATGGGGGAGAATACAAATGCAAAGGCTCCTGGGGTGAGGTAAAAACAAGGAGATAATTCACCAGTTACCACAATGGACAAAACAGACTCAACTTGGGCAAAATTAATTGCCAGTTAAAAAAGTCAGATGGTAAGAAGCAAAGATCAATCAAAATAACATCTGCCCATGCTTGGCTTCACTCTTTCCCAACTTTCCTTCATCCATTCCCACATCCCAAGAAGTGCAGGGGGATGGGCAATGGTGGAGATGTGGTCAGGGTATAGCAAAGGCCATGCCTGCACACTCTTGCTTCCAACACCTTCCCACAAGTTTGAACTTGTTTGAGTTTCAAAACACTGGACTTGTGTTGATTTACAGAACAAAGATGAGTTAGCTGTTGATTAGCAAGCAAAAATAGGTAGGTTTCAATGTAAGATTAAAGGGTAAGAAAGGAATTACACTGAAAGGAAGTCAGATCTAGTTTGGAGGAGAAATTACTTTACTATGGTTTATCTTGTGCCATTTTTACTGCACTACCCAACTGCATTACTTTCCTATTTACTGAGATTCTTTATGTAGAGAGACAACTACTACTTTGTTTCCCACTAAAGCTTGCAAGAGTGGTTGCATATAAATATCTTCTTTAGTTCATCTTTCTTCTCTTCCAAATTCCCTAGCATATAAATAAAAACATGTTCTGACAAGTGTCCATTCTGCATGAGAAAATAGGAATAAAAATCAAAACACTCTCTGTAACCAGCAGCTCTTCTATTCCTGTCCTGTGTGAAAATTTGATGAGAAGCAGTGAAGGAAAACAGAATGTAACCCTTCTCCTTCAAAAGATCATTCACTCAGTTCTCAATATGAATAAGAAACAAAAATGACATAAACTGAAAAGAAACGTGCTTCAGCTGCCTGCATCTTCACAGCTTTATCGACCTCAGCTTGCTTCTTTTTATTTTTTATACCAGTGATGTTCCACCTATTCTAGCAGAAATATTTTTTTGTTTACCATGTCAATTATCATAAAATCCCTATATACCTAAAATTTCAGAATCTTTACTTAGGTAGCACAAAAGAAATAGGTTGGTAGCCAGTAACTTGCTAACTTTAAAAAAAAAAACAACAATAATCTTTACCAGTTACTTGGTCAAGGATTCAAGAAACCCTCTCTTTAGATCAGATCCTTCTAGACCCTGTATTTAGATTATAATTTTCTCATTTAACTCATTATTTGAATACTTAAGTAAAAAGTGATGACTTCTGCATTCCTAGTATCTTCTTTATGCACACTGTAATGGTGATATTGGTACTAGTTGTTCTTCAACAGGTTGTGAGATCCTACAGTTGCAGTTTCCTGCATACAGTAAAAAAATTTAAAATAAAAGGTCAGTGAGACAGAATGATGCTGAAAAGGCTTTGATTTCTCTGAAAACAAGCCAGGCAAATCTCAGCATGATCAAAACAGCCAGTTAACAGCAGAAATGTCATCTTAGGGAATCTGTGTAATGTATTTTCTTTGGGTAACTGTTAAATAGATCAGAGACCTAAAGACTGCTGTAAGCAAACAGTGCTATGTAAATACTTCAACAGTTACAAAGAGAGATCTTCAGATAACAGTAAGAACCACCCAAATGGAAGGTTAGGAGGGGGAGCTAGAGGTGAAGAAATTAAATAATTTATTGGCCTAAGGACTGGCATCCACAGTCTTCATTTAGACTTTGCATGGAAAAGTGAATTAGTTGAATATGGTAGCTCTTACACAGGTATTTCTTTGCAGTTTGGTGACTGATCACCAAACTTGAGGTCCTGAAGCAAAAGAACCTAAGTGCTTTCCTCCAGAACTAAGCTGACAAATACTGTGTTTAATATACCTAATGGCACAGAAGGTCCTTAATAAAATGTCACTAGAACAGAAGTATATACTTGAAACTTATAATAGCAAAGAGAGGTAGAGATCCAAGGGCAATAAAAAACAGCTCACAGAAACAATCTGTGTTACTTCATCTATAGATGACAAACTGGGTTTTGAAATATTACAAAATCTGGCATGAGATTTTTTTGCTCTGGCTTTGTGTAGCATTTAAAATATAAAAAGAAAGAAACCAAAAAAACAAAAAAACCCCCACACCTGAGAACTCCTGAAATACAAAAAGGAATCAGGCTAATATCAAATTTAATCCCTGAAGACCCATAGCAGAAGACAAGAAATAAATAAGAGAAACTTTTATTAGACACCAAATTGTGTTCTTTATTGGAATGGGAAATGTAGGCGTGTAATGGGTTTTATGAAACATAATGTTTGCACAATTAACACAATGTGAAGCATGCTATAAACTGTTTAGCCATTTTTCCTAAAGCAGATCTTATAAACATTTGTTTTGAATAAAATTTTCTTCCATTTCCATGTATCAGTTCTTAGCTCTTCTCTCCCATATAATGGGTAGAAGTCCATATGCTCTCTACACAGACAGAAATGTTCAACTGACCATAGATATTTCAGGATGAAAATCTATTTGTCAGTCCAATAAGTAAAAATTGTATGAAAATAGTCTGCATAAATACGTCCAGACCCATTGAAGATATATTCTTAACATTATGTGTCAGGCTATTTTGTATGACTTATCAAATTTAAGGGCATATCATATAAACAATAATTTTAGAACAGCTGGACCAGATGATCCTTGAAGTCATTTCCAAGCTAACATTGTATGATTCTATCAAAGTTCCTAAAGTATAACATATCTCAAACTTTATCACTCTTTAAAATGGGTAGTCATATAACTCTGAAAAGGGATTGTAGAACGAATTGCATAACGCTTTAAAATCACCATGCTGAAGGACTGCCAATCAACTAATTATAATTACATACTATGCTTTTTAAAAAGAAACCCAAAATAGAAATCTGTCCTCATCCATACTCTTTTTTAATCTGTAACTTTATGAATGTTGAACTGATGTACTGCCTTTTTTTTTGTATCTTGAATATATAAGACCAAAGGTATATAAAGCAAAATAGAAAGACATGACATAAAATATACATTCTATTAACAATACACATTGTGTGCACGTGGATGGCCTTCCACAGTTCTCTCTAAAAATAACCCTTGAATTCTCTTTCACATACATTCAGTTTAGGAAAGCTAAAATTTTTCTGGTAAGGTCAGGTACTGAATATTTAAGTGTTAACAAAGATCTGCAGAGGTTTTGAAATCTAACAACAGACAATACTTACTATATTTGGTTTTAAGTCATGTTCTCTTTCTGCATATGACACAGGAAAAAGTCAACATTTTTCCTCAGCAATATTAAAACCTTTAAAGAAAAATGTCTTCTTAATGAGAAGAGCATCTCTCTTAATGAGAGAGAAAAATAGTCACTTTTATCTTAGGTTTAATCAGGTAATCCATGGATTTTTGTCTTCTATATCTCTCCAAAGAAGTACAATACAACTCACTAGGAACTCAGGAGCTAAACCTACTTAAAATGCCATATCCCAAGTGGGAAACTCCTGGGTTTTTTTCAAATTTAATTATTAGAAGATGATTAAGATGAGACACAAGGAAGAACAAATTTTTTAAATTTGCAGCTGAGCTCCAAAGGTATCACAAAGAGAAAGTAACTCTTTTTAAACTGACCCTTGCTGTTTACATTTTCAGTATTTCCAGAGGTATAGAAGACTGAGCTACCAACCAGGTTGAGACCTCCTGATAGATATTTCCATTGCTTTACTGAGGATACCACTACCCCCACCAAGTCATATCTTGTTCTGGAAGTTGAGGCGTATTGGAACTAGTGTCTTCCTTATGAATATTCAACAAGATGCCAAGTGTGGGAATTCATATGACAGCCAGTGAAAATGGATGTCTTCATTCAAACCAGTTTCATTCCCTGTTATTAACATGTTACCGAGAGCAAAACTTCTCAAACACTTTGAAACATAAAAGACAACTTTACAGGAACAGTTTTCTTCTTATACTTCTATATGTTACTGTATGATCCAGGTCCTCTCCCTGGATCACATTTCCATAATATGTGCTGAACTATAGATCTGTGAATGTCTTGTATTGGTTGGATTTATCTTGCATGAGTAAACCATAGTTACAATATGAGTGCTGCTGTTTGGAACCACCCAAGGGGCCATTTCTCTGGATAATCTCAGACAATCTGTGGAAATCTCAGATAGGTATCAAAAGTCCAAGATTTTCAAACAGAGTGTAGCTGGTGAAAAGAAGATATATTGCACCTCAAAAAACAAAAGTAAATTCCAGGGAACTGATTTAGTTACTCTGCACTGAGGGGAAGGGAGGGGACTAGACAGAAATTTTTTAAGTGGATGCGTAATACATTATGTGAAAAATACTTTGGATATAAGATTAAACAGGTACTGAGAAATGTAATGGAATGAGAAGTCAGTTTATTAAACTTCTATCTACTTCATTTAAATAAATAAAGCTATGTTTTTGTTTGTTTAAAAAAAAATAATAAAAACCCACAAAACAAAAAACTTTAAATGCATTCTGTTTACAGAATGGAGTCAGATGGTTAAGAAGGAAACAACATCCAAAACTCACTGTTTATACCCTGCCATTGTATCCGTGTTTTAAAATCTACATGAAGAATAGTTAGGTCAGGATGACTGCATCTTGTAGCAGTTTCCTCTTAACTGCTGAATAATTTATGTGAAACTATTGTAGCTGTCTTAATTAATCAAGAAAAATCCCCTGGTGAAATATCTAATTCAAAGCAAGAGAAATTCCTATTCCAACAGCTCACTACAACAAAGTTCATCCTAAGCAAGTTGTTTGTTTTTTTCTTCACATCACACTGCATTTCCCTGTAAAATGAGTGTACCGTGTTATGAACAGGCCTGCAAAGTGCATTCTATTGGGTTTTTTGAGGTCTGTTGTATACAAACAGCACAGGTTGGAGGCTGAAAAGCTATTAGATACTGCAGGAGGAGGCATAGAAAACATTTCTTCCCCACCACACTCCTACAGAGATATTATACAACTGCAGAAAGAAGACCAGAGGGCTGCAAATTCCAGCAGACTCTTACAATCTTTCAACAGCTGACTGCTGGCTTATAGCAGCATAAAGAAACATAAAGATACATTTGAAAACCTAGGAAATACAGCTGTGTCTACACCAATGTATTAAATACCCTCTAGTCTGTTCAGGGGGGGTTCCAAGGCTGAAGCCCTCACTCCACTGAATCAATACAGCAAGGCCTCAAGAACATTCAAGTCACATATATCTGATTTGTGACCAGCCTGAGATACACTCAGACACACTTATTTTACCAGTTTTATAGTACACCCAGCAAAGGCTCTTCTTGAATTTGACCTGCCTTCAATGCATCTTGCACCATGAAATCCTAATAAACCCACTCTCCTGTGCTCTGCAGAAGACCTGCCTCACTCTACCTACTATTCACAATAATGTCTAGCAAGCAGAGTATACCAAAGCACCTGAAAGAGAGGATGGGATTTAAACCGATCCAAGGCTTTTAGCCTTCATTGCTCTTTACCAGAACTTTCAGCATTGTTTGCTCATTGTCTTGCTGCCCTCTTGGCCCAACTGAGGATATTCTGGGAAGCCAAGAGGCAGCCTGAAAATGCCTGGGGTCTCAAGTAGAAGCTCTATGAAAAGAAATGGCTTTCTTGTACTAAAAAACCCAGTGGTTTATCCATTCTTCAAATCAAAAGCTTCTAGTCCTACACAATCAAGAAGCCATAAATGCACACTCTCCTTCCAGAACTATTACCAAACCAAGGTGGAAAAGCTGTCTGTCTGTGAGACTTTATGCAACATGGATCACCCAGTGAACACAGTAACATGAGATGCTTACCCCTCAACATGACAGCATCAGATTTCCCACACGTTTGTAGGAAAATCCTCAACAATTTTTCCTCTACTGCTCTATTTTTCCAGCACTCATATAACAACATAGCTCATCTCAAGTATTCAGTAGCAATTATGAGGGAGATGTGACATACATGTCACCTGAGGCCTATATCCCACCTTCTCTCTACCTTCTACCTGCTTCTGCCTTTCAAGTCCCCAAGGCTGATGCAGCTGCCCTCTAGAAACCCACACAAAAATAAAAGTATTCTTACAGCCACAGCCTTCTCAGGGCTCTTTCAAATTTTTATTTGCTTAAGTCTATTCTGTACTAAAGATAATAATTCATGTGTGATTGCTGAATCTAAAGTTCCAAGCTGGTGGAATATGGTGAAAAGAAAAAAAAAAAAGACTGTGTTTTATCTTGTGTTCTATGTCTTTCAAAGGGAAGTGAAGCCTTGCTGGAATTTAGATAGGGACTTTTACCTGTGCAACATCCTCAGGAAGGGAAAATATTACTACAGAAATTCTCTTCCTGTTTTTTTTTTTCCTTTTCTTGTAGGAACTATGTTGACCTTCCACACCTTTTGTCATCAGCTTTGTGTCATTGTCATATATAGAACATTTTACATATATTTAATATGTATTCCTTGTTCTATCATTCCCACAATAGTGATCTTTCTCAGCTCCTGGAACTTTCTCTTTAAAATTAAATAGATGACTCACAATAGAGAACTCATAAATTAATTTTATACAGTTTATCCTCTCCTGTGTGCAGAAAAATCCTGATGATTTCTCTTTGAAAATTATTAAACTTGGTAAACCAGAGTACTGCAAGTGAAGGATGCTTAACATATCAGAAAATGACTGGTGACACTAAGTGCTTTAGAGATGACTCACAGAGCATAGTCCAATTCAAGATCATTGAGTTAAGACAGCCCATGAAGAAAAAAAATTAAATTGCATTTCTTGAATTTTCCAGATGGGAAAAAAATCCATTTGTCTTTTTCTATCAAAACAGAGTGAATATCTTTAAATTAAAAAGTACAGAAGAGTTGAATAGATTGCCATGTACTTCCAAAAGTAGATACTGGAGTTAAGAGGAACAGAGAATAAAAAACTCTGCCTGAAAAAAAGATTTGATCCCTTGGGATACATCAAGAAAGTAAAAGGCAGTATTTCCAAACATTAGGATAACTATATTCAACCTAAATACCTAATAATTATTAAAAATCTGTAAAAAAAAAAAATCATTATGATCATTCACTATCTGAAAAAACATTCTATATCCCCATTTCATGTTGTTTAAGCATATTTGGTGCTTCTCATGAGTACAGATCCAAGCAGGCACTGCCCTAGAGAAATTACCTAAAACTACCCTTATTGATCTCTGAGATAAATCCAAATTCCTTCTGAAATCTGTGGGTCACAGTCTGCATAGAAATATCTGTCTGTGAAGCAGACCAGGATATAATCTCATCCCAAACCAGGATATAATCTCATGTGTTCCTTTTTCCTTAACATCCATTTCAGACAAGAAAAATAATAATAACAATTGAAGTAAAGGCTGTTCACTTACATCTTAGGCAAATATAAGGCTACACGAGAAAGAGATGTGTTTAAGGTTTTTACATGGCATGCAGTATCATAAACATTTACCAACAGCTGACCACCAACCTTTAGTTCTTTTGCACAGCAAACTATAGGAAATATTTATGCCAGACTTAGTTACCATGAGCCTTCTGTGTTGTTGATGTCGTGTTTTATAATTTCTTCTGAAGATGGAAGACCTAAAGACTGTATAAGCTGAAAGTATAAATACCTAAGATTTACTGTCCTTTGACCATCAAGCTCTTTGGTTTCAAGCAGAATTAACATCTGGTTGTTATTAAATATCTTGAGGCACTACTGATGTAGCAAGAATTAAAGACAGTCTGTATTTGGGGGAGGAGGGGAGGAGACAAATCAGGTGCATATTCTAGGGAAAACTAGACCTAGAATTTCTTACTTGTCCTCAGTTTTTGGTCATAAGTGGAAACAAATTAGAATGGAACGTTCAAGAATCACAGAATGTCTTTTGTTGGAAAAGACCTTCAAAATCACCCAGGCCAACCTGTGACCAACACTGTAAGCTCACCACTAAACCATGTCCCTACAGACCAGGTTCACATCCCATTTAAATACCTCTGGGGACGGTGACCCCAGCGCTGCCCTTGGCAGACTATCCCAATGTTTGACAACCCTTGCATTGAAAAAATGTTTCCTAAGATCCAGACTAAACCTCCCCTGGTGTAGCTTGCATTCATTTCCTCTTGTCCTGTCATGCTCCACCAAGAAGAGGCTGTCTCCATACTCACTGCAGCCTCCCTTGAGGTAGTTGAAGAGAGTGATAAGGTCTCCTCTCAGTCTCCTCCTCTCTGGACTAAAGAACCCTCAGCACCCTCAGCAACTCCTCAGACAACCAAGAACTTTAACACAAATCATGATTTGCCCTTCTTTGCAGACCTCAAGTTTGTTGGTTGATTTTCTAGTTTTTCCAGATAGTTTTCATTGCCTGGATATGGGATATGAAAGACTTTTTGCAGTTCTACTAAATACAGCGTAAGGAGATTACTCTACAGAGTCTTACGTGCAAAATGGAGAAAGTATTTGTTTCTTTATTGTTTCATTTGTTTAAAGATAAATTTATTTTCAAGTTCTGCATCTTTCTAGCTCTGTGATACCTAAATATGAACTACCCCTATAATACCAGTAATGAAAAAAACAAAACTATAATAAAACTACATATTACCATACTGACAATTCAGGCCACAGAAGAATTAAGATCTGTAAATAGAGGTAACAGGTTTTATTTTATTTCTAAAAATTTTTTTTTTATTAACTAAACTTTGGTAAATAATTAAAAAAAAATTTCACTGACTTTAAACTCAGATGTCTTTCTTTTTTGTGAGTGTTGTTTGTTTATTTATTTGTTTTCTCTCCTTTGCCACCTTTCTGTCCTCACAGCTCAACAGCTTCTGTATGGCAGCTTTTCCCTGTGGCCTCAAGAGCCTCAGGCAAGAATGGGTAATCTCAGTCTGCCCAGTTCTTCTCTATTTGTTACACACTGACTGTCTAGATTTTGCATTGAGAATGTACTGGAAAAGTTCTTCCCTCTGAACCAGCTATTTTAAAAAGCTTGCTGTTTAGGTTACCTTTAGGACATCTGATTTTGCTTCTTTTTATGACAGACACTACACATCTCCTCCAGATAGGCAGTTTCTTACTAACTGGTGTAGTTTTCTTCAGGTTCTCGTAGGTTTACAGAGATAAAAAAATGTTTTGAATGCCCCAAATTAGTAAATAAGTAAATAAATAAATATGTTTTGCTATACTGCATAAAGCAAGTGTTTTCATGGCTTTCATCTTGTCTAAACTTCAACAATTTACAGTGGTGATTCTTCATTTACATTATCTTTCACACTACTCAAGGAACAATTCTATTTAGACTTAATGTATAACTCAAGTTTTAAAATTAATTTGGATTCCTAGATGACAGTACTAATGGCTTAAAAGTTGTTATTGTAGCAACTAATACATATACACCATAACTTAAGGTTGTGCAAGAAAGTTTTCTCAGCATACATATGTTGGTTTGCAAGAACCAACTCCACTATTAGCAAGAGGTCAGCACAATTGCCTCTACTGCAAGTGCCACTTCTTCCTCTATTCAGCTCTTCCAGCTGAAGCTTTTGTCTCTTGTGTCATCAACAAATGAACATTTTTGTGCCATTGCAAATCACAGGCAGCTACATAATAGTCACAACACTCTGGTCAGTGTTCACACCTCCCTTAACCACATTTTTTCTTGAGGATAAAAATATCCTGCTATCTAGAAATCTCATATTACTTCTGGTATTCTGTCTCATTATCAATATGAATCAGAATAGGTCACTGGAACATTCATGTGTTTATCAGGCAACAGACTGAATCTGCCACATTTGTATAAATTAAATATCATAACAAAGACTATTTGGAGATATAATCAAGATGATTTAGACAGTTAATTAGGCATTTTTCTGATTAAAGTTGCCAGCTGATACAGATCCTTGCTAGCCAGCTTCATATGACTAATAAATAGGCATCATGGGGCATTAATGCATTAACAAGAATTAAGTAGACATAGAGTGGCTGCAGATATACCAAAAGAATGAAGCTTTCTGGAGTTATATGTTGATCTACAATCAACCCAACAGTTCAGAATCAAAATAAAAGCTACTTTGAGCAGAATTAAAAATAAATTAAAAAATAATAAATTGTTTGTTTGTTTGTTTTGGGTTTTTTTTTTACTAGTTTCATTCTGGTTAAGGATAATAAATTGGGGTTTGTCAAATGGGGATACCAGGACCATTAGAACAACTTACATGATCAGGCCATTCATCTCAGTGGTATTTGAGAAAAAGTAAAATATCCAATTGTTTCTAATTCTTCTCATTTTGATGGATTGATGGTACACATACTCTACTCCTATCTTGTTCTCTTGCAAAAAGACATTAAACTGTTGCCTCAGAATTTATTTCTATGATTATACGAACACTGGTGGATACATAGAGATGTTAAATTGATATTAATTATGATTGATCAGGAATGAAATTCAGTATACAAATTTTCACACAGGACTTTCTCCAAGAGGCACAGAGGGTTCTTATTCTATACCTGCCAGATTCACAGTAGAAGTGTTAAAATGCCACTAGTAATTCTGGAGACTAATTTAATTTACAAAACTATGATCTAGTTAGATGAACACCAATGAGAAAAAATTAGAATACTATCTAAGGTGACTTTCTGAGTGTCTAAAGAGTGTGCATTTTCCAAAGACATTATTGGCAACTCTGCAAAGGTAAACTTGATATCAAGAGTAATATTTTCAATAATTTAAGAATAAATATTTTTTATAAAATAATTATGCTGTACAATATCAACTAAGGAACTGAAAACTGGCCACAACCAGATTTTCTTCTGATTTTTCAGTTCTAGGCAAAATGGCAGGTGGAAAAGCTCTACCAAAGTGGAACTATTCAGTGAACAGAAAAATTGTAAAGAGATTTTGGCTTAAGTTCATCCCACCAATTTGAATAGAATCTTCTCTGAAGGCATACTAGATATTCCACTTAAATACATAAGATAACATGGAATAGACCTCGGTTCCCTCTGTGGGGAATAAGCAGCTGAATAATGTGCTGATGCACCTTTTTACACCTTCTTGTCTTAAATCATGTATTTTTCCTTAGCATTTAGGCCTTGGAAAAGCAGAAAAAACCTGCGGGTATTTCTTTCTTTCGGGTTGTTTCATTTCCTTAAATAGGTTGCTCTTTCAGCAGATATAGATTGAAGGTTTAACATCTTGAAATTAATTGTGTTCCAAAGCAGTAACAGAAGTGTTAGTGGTACTTAAGTAACATGGGTGTGTGATGAAAAGACTTCATTTCTCTGAAGGTGAGAAATTAATTAGAACAACTTAATTCAAAACTTTTTACCTACATTGTGCATCCTTAATGAATATAAAGTAAAAACCATACTACACTACAAAGATTCTCTTTTCCCATTCACATACACTCATTTTACATATTTGAGAGCTCACATTTATTAAATCTTAGTAAGAAAATCTGGTCACATTCAATACCACAGAGATAAGTAAGTAAAAAGTAAGGATAAAAACTTTTTCCTTTTCCTCTAGGAGAAGGTTTCCTCTCCTAACTTAAAAGTGTATCATAGATTTCTCCACCTTTCTGAATAAAACCCAGTTGTTTTGGCACATAATTAAATTAAATTTGTCCAGATAATAAATGTCTGTAACTGCTCCAAAGTGTATAAAGTTTTGCAGAAATCTCACTTTGTCAGAAAATTAATAGAACTGCAATTTTCTTCTGCAAAAGACAGAAATGCATACACGGGTATTTTCCTAGCCCACAGAACATTTTTTTTCTCCAATTTTACACTGTCCTTTTTTTCTATTTCATAAATTCCTGGCTTTGAGTAAAAAATTAGGCAATATCCAACCAATGGAAACATTTTCAAAAATTATATTAAAATTATCCAGAAATTAATCAGAAAGCCTATTTCTAGTTTCAATTTTTTTTCTGTTTTAAATAGAAATATTAGTCCTCTTTATCACAGTCCAGGTTTTTCATACAAGTAAACAAAAAGGGGACTTTCTTCATTAAACAGAGTAAAAATACAGTCATATGCAGGTAGTCTCACAAAGCAACTGGAACAGGCCAAAAATGGAGATAACAGATTTTTTTCTGTTGTTGTTGTTGTTTTATTTTTCCAGTCAGTGTCCTCATATTGATACAGTTAATCCCAGCTCCCAAGAAAAGGTATGTCTGACTTTCTTTTAAGCCTCAGAACAAGAATTGTCCCAATGGTTTTAAATTAAACTATTTGCCTGTGACCTGAGCCTCCACAGAATTTCACCTGAAACTTCCTAAACATATTCTTTGTTTTGCAATTGCTCTTCTTTTACCTCATTCCTACTAACAATACTCAAACAAATGTGATCTTTGTGTCAATAAGAACATAGGACTGGACTCTAAGAACTCTCCTTTTATATATCAGGTCCCAGTTATACACATTTGCCAGTAA
Source organism: Calypte anna (assembly GCF_003957555.1). Classification (NCBI taxonomy): domain Eukaryota; kingdom Metazoa; phylum Chordata; class Aves; order Apodiformes; family Trochilidae; genus Calypte; species Calypte anna. The sequence goes on from NC_044246.1 coordinate 74,024,556, forward strand.
GAATCATAGAATCATAGAATTGGCTGGGTTGGAAGGGACCTCAGAGATCATCAAGTCCAACCCGTGATCCACTACCGCTGCAGTTACCAGACCATGGCACTGAGTGCCACATCCAGTCTCTTTTTAAATATCTCCAGAGATGGAGAATCCACTACTTCCCGGGGCAGCCCATTCCAATGCTTGATCACCCTCTCAGTAAAGAAATTCTTTCTAATATCCAACCTAAACCTCCCCCGGCACAACTCAAGACCATGCCCTCTTGTCTTGCTGAGAGTTGCCGGGGAAAAGAGACCAACCCCCACCTGGCTACCCCCTCCTTTCAGGTAGTTGTAGAGAGTGATGAGATCTCCTCTGAGCCTCCTCTTCTCCAGCCTGAACACACCCTCACTCCTTCCTCACAGGACTTGTGCTGGATCCCTTCACAGCTTCCTTGCTCTTCTCTGGACCTGCTCCAGCACCTCAATCTCCTTCCTGAACTGAGGGGCCCAGAACTGGACACAGGACTCAAGCTGTGGCCTCACCAGCGCTGAGTACAGGGGCAGAATCCCTTCCCTGGACCTGCTGGCCACACTGTTCCTGACACAGGCCAGGATGCCATTGGCCTTCTTGGCCACCTGGGCACACTGCTGGCTCATGTTCAGCTTCCTGTCAATCCAAACTCCCAGGTCCCTCTCTGTCTGGCTGCTCTCAGCCACTCTGTGCCCAGTCTGTAGTGCTGCTTGGGGTTCTTGTGGCTAAAGTGCAAGTGAAATACATCAAACCAGCATTTTTCTAAGTTTATGATATTACAGTAGTCTGAGTAGTGAAGTGCATTTATATTCTTTCCCTACTATACTTAACGAGAAATGCAGTTCATACCTTTATTTACATATGGGTTTGGTTTTCAATGTATTATTACACCTAAGTTTATGAAGACGGTCTCAGACATAAAAACACACTTTGACCAAAGAAATCAAAACAAAACAAAAAAAATCACAGAGTGACCCAAGTCACTATTTGAAGAGACCTGTCTAAAAGCTCTTCATAATATCAGCTGTCTACTGAAGAAAAAGGAATAGTGTCTAGTATATCTCAATATTCCCTTGCTCTAATATTCAAATTTTTTTAATACTCTTTTTCTCTCTTCAGGTTTTGCTGTAACATGTAAATGAAATTCCATGTGATGACATTTCATTCTGGAATCCATTAAATAATGGAGAAAAATATGTCAATATATAGTTTCTATATTCTTGTATAAAATATGTGAATATATAAACTAAGTTTCTACTGCAGATATCATTATTTATTAAATTTTCTTTATTTTTAACAATGCATATTCACTGTGTCTGCAGTTTCTCCCTGTTCTTACAAGTAATACTCCAGTGCTGTAAAGATTCATGAAGCTATTTGTGGCATCAGTGGAATTGAATTTTTGTCCACATACTCCCAGAAATACCATCTTACTTCCCAGAGTTTAAAAAGATACTTGTTTATATCCAGCTAAAGAATCCATTACCAGCTCATTTCTTGGAAAAATCAAAAGAAGAAATGAAGAGTGAAAACTGCAGACTCACTAAAGGGAGATAACATGCTGCTGTTCATAGATAAATGCAAACTCTTATTTTAGTGTCACCTAATATAAACTTAGACAGACATATAACAGTAATATTGTAATCCAATATTAGGGATAGAATGTTAGAATCCCCTTTATAATGATATAGCACTTTTTTTGCAATACTTATTTTAATTCTGAAAATATATATTACTATAGATACACTTGCTGCCTCCCAGAATTATAAAGCCACATGAATATCTTGGCCTTCTTATTCAGATTGAATCCCTGATATACATTGATTTCCACAAAATTCATATATTGACAGATCTTGCAGCAAGTTATTTTCTGTTTTGATCTGCAAATAACAGTGGTGTGAAAATCAAAGCCATTGATTTTTTTTATTTGATCAAGCACTCAAAAAGGCTGAGTCAATTTAGTGTCTGTCAGACAACCAATCAACAATATACATTTACTCAGAACAGATCCACTGCATTTCCATCTAACTTTCAAAGTGCCACTCAGGGTTCAGAAAAAATTAGCAACAAGAAATTAATTCTTTCTCTGCCCATGTTAGCTAGGCCACATCCAGGAATAATAAAGAAATTCAGTCTCCACAGCTGTTACTATGGTAACACTAAATTCCCTTTAAATATCTGGGAACAGAGGACAGGAGGGGACATCTAAAACCTTTTTATCAAACACAAAAACGTGTCACAGACATATTGTCTATTCTTACTTGACTCTGCCTAGAATACAATTCTGTGTTTCACTCCACTGCTCCTGTGGAATGTAAATAAAGAAACCCTGAGGCAGACTCCTGACATTTTAAGATCAGTTGTTAGCACTCTCCTTTAAGTTAACTTCACCTCCCAGAAACTTGGTTTTGTGTATTATTTAGGGATCATAGTCTTGTCTGTCCTCAGGACCATTTGGCATGGCTAAAATTATCCTGGTTTCATCTTTTAAGGCTGGTTTCCAATCACTAATAATCTCATTTCCTTGTCTTTGCACTGTTTTTCAGATTCTGTCCATCTTTACAGACAGAAGGGGTGTACACTCTTTCCAAGTGCCTACCTCTTTCCAAGTACACTCTGCTATTGTCTTCCTATACCCCATTATTTTCTTTTTTACATAAATTCACTCCCTGGTTCATCTTAACATACATGCAAACTGCACCATTTCAGTTTTATCCCATTTTTACTACACTGTTGTCAGGATTGGCCTTCTTCCTTTCTGCAGAACACACGTTCATAGTTCTCTCTTTTCTTGCTTATATTAATAATTTAAAAGTGTAAAAGTCAGTGTAACTTAACATCCCATTTCTCTAATAAAAATTAAAAATTCTCAAATAGATTCAGCAAATAAAATCCACAGTTTATAAAACATCTTTTCATGATTCCCACTTTCTTGTTATATTTATTTCTTACTTATTTAGTCAGCAGTTCAGCACTGACATTCGGTAATGCTGTGTAATTTGCTAATATCCAAAATCTTGTATTAAAATCTTGTTCTTTTTCCAGTATATCAGAAGCGAGATTCCCTAAATCCTCACTATTAAATCAATGAAGTGATCTGGTAGTTTTCATTTTCAAGCTTTAGTTATTATTCTGTCTTTGCCTCATGTTCTAACCTAGACCATGACTGCCACTAACATTACTAAAATTGAAGAAAGCATTTACATTTTAATCCGAGATTATATAGTGCTTAGCTCACCTTCACTAGAAAACAGCTCACACCACATTTTCTGTTTGTTTGGGTACTTATAACTTTATTATTATTATTTATATACGAAACTAAGACAACTTTTCATATTAATTTTCTTTGGAAGGTCTAATTCATCTTGACTTTGGACAACTTCCTTTACATCCTTATGCTTCCACATTCCGGGAAGGTTCTCATTTCAGCTGACTACCTCAATCTTGTTCTCTTATTTTAGCAAAGGTCGCCCTTTCAAATTGAGAACATTAGTTTTCTTGTTTAATCTTCAGCTTAAATGTCAGTCCCTGTGAAGTTTTTCCAAAATAAAGTTTAAAGTAAAATTCTGTCCTGAAGGTTCAATGACTGGTAAGAAAACATGTCAGTCTCTGGTTTTCGCTCATTATTTGTCATGAATTTATATTAAATATTACTAATTCTTTTCTATGAGAAAATTATATTATTTATCATTGGCATTCCTGCCAAATCCTTCCTCTGTTTTAAAACACAAGTAGTCTCTAACCATGACAATATCAAGCATTGGAATGGGCTGCCCAGGGAAGTAGTGGATTCTCCATCTCTGGAGATATTTAAAAAGAGACTGGATGTGGCACTCAGTGCCGTAGTCTAGCAACAGCAACGGTGGTTCAAGGGTTGGACTCGATGATCTCTGAGGTCCCTTCCAACCCAGCCAATTCTATGATTCTATGATTCTATGATATACAGCAGGGAGAATGTCAGCCAAAATCAGGATAACACTGCAATATCTCCTACACTATCTTCACAACTGACTCCAGATCAAATAATTCAGCCAGTGGTGTAATTAATGTACTCTATACAATCTACACTTCTAAAGTTGAAAAGATTTTTGTTTAGGCTCTTGCTTTAAATTATATTGGTGCCATTAAAATGTGGGTATTAATCCATAGCAGAATGCCTATTTTAATATAGTCAAGGATTGTGCAAAGGTTTTACTTCAGAAGTCATCAATCAAAAGACTGATACTTTTCACAAATCTACCAAAACATTTTTAGGTAAGGTAAGCTGAACTCAACAGTAAAAAAAAACATGTACTACAATGCTCCAAGTTTGTCAAAGCTTTCTTGAATGCTGGGAATATTAAAAAATATTATGTGAATGGCCTACTTATTTTTTTAACCCCTTTTTTTAACCAATCACCTTGTCTCATGTATTATGAATCAGGAATAACATATTAATTATTAATATAATCATAAATCTTAAAAGTTATTTGCAAAATAAAATGCTTATTTTCAGATTCAACAGTAGGTGTAAGCATTTAGAAATAAATGTGTCACTTCTATCACATCAATAAACATTAAAACATGTATCTGCTTCTCTGCATCTCTTATGGAAGGAGCCACTAGAATTTTAAATAACTTGCTTCATATTTTTCATCCTTCTGAAGCTTTTAAGAGTATCACAGTACTGCCCAACCTTTTTACCAAAAAGGAATTCAAACAATTAACGTTGCAGGATTTCTATTCTTTGATTGTGCAGTTGCAATACAGAGGAGGTTTTCCTCAAAACCATTCCACATTTTCAGTTGTTGATCTGTTTTTCCACCACCTTTTTTGGGGGGAGAAGGGTAGGAGAGAGGAAGGAAGAACGAGGCAAAAAATTAATCAAAACTTCTGGCAATTCAGATGGGAACAAAGTTTTGGGAGAAGGCAATGAACTCATTCATTTACATGAAGTACAAGCTCCTAAATCAAGTTTCATAATTGTAGAAATTTAACTAAAATGAGCACAGAAGACTTTGAAACATCTCTTGAGAAAATTACTTCCTGAATAGCATTTTTGCAAAACGTTAGAGGACACAGGTATCAAATACATTGCTGTTTAAGACAGCAGAACATCTCTATGATTCTTTGCACAAGAGTTGGGCCTGTTCTTGCAAACCCCATATAAAAATTAAGAAAAAGTAATATATTCATGGACTGAAAATATCAAACTATAAGTCTGCTTTGTCTCTCTGAAGCAGAATTATGGCAAGAAATAAAAGTTATGCTAGTTTGCCAGTGACATAATTTTGATGCTTCCATTATTAGATTCAAATATGTAATGACATAAAGGAGCTTACAAAGTTCAACAACTCATCCTTTTCTTCTATCTGGATTTCATTATGTTTTGACACTTATATCACTTCTGCAAATATAGAGTGGACATATGTATCAGCAAACACACACAACTACATTCTTATTCTGACCTGCACTACTTCAAAGAATCAAAAATAAAAACTTCAGAAAAGTCAGATCAGAATAGTCATGTCCAAAACACACTATTCCAATTTTCTTTAAGCCTGAGAATATAAATTTATCTTTTATCACCAATGAGAAAAATTATCTTTGTTTATAATGAACTACATTTTTATTTGTCTTCAGAATTTTAAATCTCTATATGTAAGTTTGGTAATAGTTCTGGACATTCTGGACCTCAATGTAGAATTTCTGGTCATTCAGAATCTGTGGTACCTCTGACACCCAGAGCATGTCCCCAGCAGGTATACACACTATTCAGGCCCAAGAGATCAGATGTTCCAAGACTAGATATTTTCACTCACATGAGAAAATAATTCAGATTAAATGAATGGTGAATCCACAATATTTCAGAAGGTTTGTTACACTTGGCAACTTACATACTCAGCAGCACTTCTTATAAGCTTATGGTCTACAAAACAGGAAAGTATAAATCTGGTTCTTTGTCTTATGATATTCAGACACAAGCAACAGAAAATAAGCATTAGTGAATTAATACAGTGAAATTCAGCTATTAGAGTTATTATTCCAATAAAAATAATTTGTGTTCTTGTCTGCAAAACAGTCCAACTGGAAGTAACGTTTTTAGGAGTGCTTGAAAAGATTTTTGAGAGCTTAGCAATGCCAAGAGATATATTACCCAAAACCAGAGATTTGAAGCACTGTCCACTTCCTGAAGCTATTTCTCTTGAAGTTAATATTCAAAATCAATGACTCTTTTTAGCAACAGCTGCTGATAATGTACAAAATATTTCAGTTTCAAATTTTTCTCAAAATGTAAGAATATCCAAATAAAGTTTTAAAAATTGATCATAACATACCAGCAGCAAAAAAGTACTAAACATTAGAGTATGCCTTCTCATAGCAAGATTCATTCAAATCTTTTCCATGTAAGTATTTATATACTGTAAAATAAATACCATGTTCTATGTCCTTCATAAACGTCATATGCCATTTTGTTATCAAATTTTCTGGTTTTAAGGCAAAATCTGAACAAAAGATTGATTTCCCTCCCTCAGGAGTTAATTTGGCTGACAATAGATCTATTTGCAATTTATGAGTGTAAGTAAAGAAATTCCTACTCCATTATTTGTGAGTGTTGTATAGTTATAGCATGCTACGAACTACATTTGCTGCTATCGCGCTGGTCACCTCAATGAAGTAACTCAGATATACATCTATTATTTATCTAGTTTTGAGATCCTTTCCCAGAAGAGGTAACCCTGGGGTTTTGTTTGTTTGTTTTTCCAGATAAATGAAGGGGTTTTTTTAGCTTACTGGCAGTATTATTTTGTATTTGTAGTTTCCTGCATGCCTAGAATGAAGTATATGCTTTCTCAAAACAGTCTTCAGAATATCAAACACATGGGGAATGTGATAATGCAGATTCAGTCTAGACATACAATAAAGAAGTTCAGAGAAGCTGTCATGTATAGCACTCATCCCTATAATCTAAAGTCAAACATCTATTCAGGCTGCATGAAACTGATCTATTATTTTGACAATCTTCAGTGCAACAAATCCCTTAAATAATAACATAGGATCTTTTAAGTTACATAGGAATTTTTTTTAGACCCTAACATATGAAAAAATGTTTACCTCAATTACCTCATGCTTTTATGAGTGATTTCTTGATCAAAGGTCATTACACTTGTCACCTCTAACTCTGGAGGCTTTTGCTCTTCTGATTTTTTATTAACTAATGCTAATGCAGCTTATTTTCTACAGCTGCATAGAAATAGCATGCATAGTATGCATATGCATATTATGTAGTATTTCTACATACTTTTCTATAGAAAGAATTTCTACAATACTTTCCTGTAACTCAGGTTCATCCCAGCAGCTGAAAATCTGGCGAGCAAGTAACCAGAACTCCAAGTCATTCAAAAGAATTGACAGAGGCATTGAAAGTGATTGGGTTTGGGGACAGAAGAAGAAAAAGAATTAAAGAAATACAGGAACTACAATAATTTTTAAAAGGCTGTTAAATCTTTTCAGTGGAAAGAAAAGAACCCTATCAATAGCAAAATAACCAATAATCACAGTTTGGTTTTGCTTTGGTGTTTCAAAGCTGATACCCTGAATCTTCCTAAAGACTATTCCACATGCACTCTCAAATGAATGATCTATTCCAGATTAGTAAATTTCTTAATCAAGAACAATTTTCATTTACACAGTATGATTTTGACATAGATGTGTAAGTTCTCTCTTAGTAATTTTTTTCCTGTCCAGTTATAAATGACTTACATCCATTTGACAGCCTGTCTTCCTTCTGCAAGTACCTTCTCCCCATGATTTGCTATTGATAAGCTTCTGCATGGAAGAGAGGAAAGAGCATTTCTAGAATGGGAAGAGCATGCAACCTCCAGTGCTTGTGACTAATCTTGCTAAGATTTACCTTGTCTGTACACATGTGCACCCTGCCCCTCCCAACTGCATCTGTAGGTTTTTTCACAAAATGAAGAGGCTTAATACTGACAACAAAGTAAGAAAGAACAAAACTTAACATATTGGGACATTTCTCAAGGTCTTTTTGTGCTTTATATAACATATACATCAACCTTGTTGTTTTGGTAGAAAATATTTTCATGTATTTCAGTATATATTGGTCATAGCTATTGTTTGTATTAAAATTTCAAACAGCTTGTGTAAGCATTGCATATGTAAGCCTTTACACTACTTAAAGCACTTTCAATAAATATATCAATTCCACAAAGTATCTTGAAAAAACTGCCATTGTTATTAAAAGACACTATTAAGAGTTCTACTGTAAAATCACTTGATGTTAACATGACTTCTATGCTGCTTTCTTCAGTTCAGTAAAAACACCACCATTAGTTTTATTTTCCCTGCTAATATACAGATCTAATAATTACCATACTCTAAGTCCAAAAGCCTAAATTCTAGTCTTCAGTTACCATCTGATTGCATCATTTAATTCTTTAACACCTAAAGCCAGTAATGCCTGTTTCTGATTTTAACCTTCCCAGCCTGTCAAAGGCTCTGCTTTTTTGTGTGCCTGGAAGCACTTCAGGCTCAACAGCAGCAAAAGAGCTCATCACTCAAGTCAGGCTTAGACCTACTGAGGTGGGTAAAGAGATGAGCAGCTCCTTAGTCTGTTTTGCCTGCAGTGCTTAATCTGATAGGTGGTGTTAGAGCATGCCTATTGGATTTGGCTTCACACAAAATACCCCAACAGCCAGGGGAAGAGATGGCTTCCCTAACTTTTTTGCAGTGCTTAATACACTCCCTTGCCTCTGAAACTGATGTCTTAACTATGAAATTACTGAAAATTCAAGGGTAGTGGAATTGGGGAAAGTCGTTAATCCCTCTGTTGAAACATTTCTGTTTTACATAAGAGCGTTCAAGATTCAAAAGGCCAGCAGAGGAAGAAAAAGCAGTATAAAACTCTACAGATTAGGAGGAGTCATGGGGCTCAGTCTTTTGCCTCAAGGATTATTATCCCTTAACAGTCAGGGGATAAAGAAGTTATTTTATGTCCTGGACTCTCTCAAGCAAGTCTGTTAACTGTTAACCTAGAAAGTCTCTGCCACAGCAAAGCATTAATTATAGTACAAAAGCTAAGGCAACATCAGCAGCAGGATTGCAGCAGATGTGGATTTAAATCACAAGTAAAAATTGACCTTAAAATTACAATATCCTGTATGTGTGCATTAATCATTAGATAATCATATAGAAACCGGGCATCTTCTCTCTCTATCACTCTTTCAAATAAAATGCGATTAAAATCTTTGTGGTTTGGTTTTCGTTTTGTTTTTAAAAAAGAACAGACTACTGTAAAAATAGCTCTTGAAACATGAAGCCACTTCCTCATAGATGTGAGCAACTTCTAATCCCAGAACAGAAACCAGTCCCCACTTTTCTGCTTATTTTTGACAATTCACTGTTCCACATGACATTTTTTGTGGCTTCCTCTTGCTCTCCAGTATCCAACACAGATTCTAAGTACCTAACCAGAGCCGTGTGCTTGCCTTTGCAGGATGCAGTTCCTCAAATTTGGCTCTGATTTGTGGAATTTGTCACAAAATCTTGACATGTTGGAAAGAATCAGTCAGCATTTCCCTTTTTTTCTCATAAACATTTGAAATAAAAATCTTTTGATGCTGCTTGAATTTCTTGCTTGTATATTCAGGACCTGGTATTTTCAATTTAAATGAAAATATTTACCAGTTTACTTTGCATCTGACATTTATAATGTTGGTCAAAAAAAAACCCTTCAGCTACTAAATAACAGTGAATTGTCTCCTCACAGTACATTATTCAATTTCTTGCTTTCACTTATGCTGGAAGAAAATTACGTAAGTACAAGATACACACACACATAAAAAATAGTAGAAGAAAATTATAAGGAAATAAGAGGCTCACCTTTCAAATGCTGTTAGAAATCTTCACAGGGCTATTAAAATAGAGAGCTTGGGGGCAGGTATTTAACTGAGATATACCACTGTCTTTGTAGTAGGTTTGTGTTTCAAAACATCCCCAGGCAAGTTGGTCCTGAGAGTCAATATTGGAAATCCTGCCAACTGCCTCAGGAGGCATCTTGCAACCATGTGAATCTTGATTTGTTTCTGGAAGTGTCATATGTTTATCTAGCTGCTCAAAATGATTCTTGACACTTAATTAGCCCAGATCTTTGTGCAAAAGCTGTGACTGAAACTACATATTAGATCTCAACATGCAATTGGGGGAGGAGAAAAAAATTAACTTGGTACTTGTTATACCTATCAGAATCATAAACCTTGCATCTCAGTTTGGATCTGTGGCTGCTAAAGAAAGCAGAAGTCTTGCTTCCTTATGTGAAAGTAGAATTAGTGAGAACTGAGCAGTGCCCATCAGATGGTTTTGTTATGCATTTTTTCAAATCCATTCCTTTCAGCAGAAAATGAGAGAAAAGTTATGAGAATAGCTTCCTTACATTATCTGATATTTGCTGCAAATTTCTTTTTCTCTCTGGAAGAATTATTCTTTTTCCTTGCAGAAAAATAAGAACTACGGTAGAATGTAGAAATTACTTGGTTTCATTTGAAGAGGAGGAAATAAAATGCAGACTTTCTGTCTCCCTGCATTCTATTGGTTCATTTTTCAGGATGATGCTCTGAACACATAGCTATGAAGAAGAGCATTGACAGCACAATAGCAACAAAAGGACTCACACTAGTGGCTGTACATATCTGCACAATGTGTTTATTCCAGAAAGTCAGAGTAATCAAATATATCCTTTTCAGACTATCAGTGATATGGTGTTTACTAGAAATGAGCTGAACAAGAGAAAAAGGCTAGGCTTGTGCATTAAACATATAAAACCACAAATGCATACATATACCATCTATTAGAAGCAATTTCTTCAGTTTTTAGATGCCAGCCATATACCCCGTCAGGAATTTCTCTGCAGTTACTCAGAGAGGAAATTAAAGATTGTATCTGAAAAGTAGTTTAAAAGATTAATATAATATGAATGAAATGAAATATCCATTAAAGATGCTGGGCAAGTTTTCTCTAATTCATAGCACTGCTGCCATCATGCAATGACATTACACTGGTAAAATGAGGAAAGAAATATGACCCAGTGAAATGATGCATTCATTTTGAAAGTAAGATAAAACTAAGGGATAATCCACAGAGGGATTTCAGAGCCTTGCCTGCAGGTGAAGTCCATGCCTAAAATCCCCTGGTAACTTAAGGAGACCACTACATGAGGTAACTTAAAGAGACCACTACACGATCAGGTGTAGCAAGCTAATGATTCTTAACAGGTAGCTGGTGGGATGGCACAGGATAAGGAAGGCCATATCTAACTAAGATGACTAATAGACTGGGTAGACCTGAAATTTTGACCCTTTTTTGAAGCATGGAAAATTGCCTAGGTTACAAAACCTAGGAGAATCTGGAACCCAGAAACCTGATCCATCCAACCAGGATTTATTTGCATATTTTTCCCCTGTTACAATAGCTATTTTTTATACAGCAATCTTGCAGAGACACACTGTATCTGGGGAGGCAGACACACAGGATCAACACCTTTCTTATTAGTAAGAAGGTTTAAAGCTTCACCTCCTAGATGTCTTGGTAGCATATAATCATCAGGCTAATATGGAGGGCAGTAGTAACACATTTCAGTACTTAGACACTGTACAAGCAGAACAAAAGCATTCAGAATCTGGTATAAGCAAAAGCCATTATATGGGTATGGACAAATGAACACCTGCCCCCTCCACCCCAGCCTCAAGAAAAAAAAAAAAGAAATTAAAAAATATATATAAATACTATGAATTAAATGATAGATATCAAGTTCTGGAAATGGAAGCCAACCTCTGGAAAGAGTTGTGGCACAGAAGAATTTTAAGGAAATCTTAAAGGAGAGTAATGAAAGATTTTGCCAAAAATAAAGGGCAGGAGAGAGTGAAATTAAGATGCTCCATGGCTGGGTAGTAGAAGCTAGCATGAGGTCCTAACTAACATTTGAAACTAACATAGGAGAAACTAACATTTGCATATATGTATATGCAATGGGTATGTATGTATGTCTGCACGCATCTATACACAGGCAGAGCTGAAAGTACAGAATATTTCATCAAAAATCTAAAATAAGAGAACACCAAGATGTTGGAGAAATAAACATAAACTGTTACGCCTACATGTGCACACATGTCCCTACTGGCAAACACAGACATTCCAAATTCAGGCTCAAGGTATATATGTTGCTACACCTTCTTCCTTCCCCAGACTGGACAATCTCCCCCGAGGTGGTTGTCCCTTAGGAGATTCAGCCCTCTCCCCACACACACCACTGCTCCCTATTAGTTGCTTTAGATTTTCAACAAATTGTATGAGATTGACAAAGTGATAGAGAGGTAGAGAGACAACTAAAAAAACTACAAATCCAGTTTTACAGTTGTCAAAACTAATCTACTGTTTGTTTGATTCTGTAGTGATATATTTCTTTAAATGTTAAGAAGAAAATATGGCCCATAATTGCTTTTGATGAGTAGTTCAAAACCAAACAGTATATTTTTGAATCATAATTTTAGAGTCCAACAATCTAATAATTTTTTTCCCAGAATGAGTTTTCCACATGCTCAACCACTCACGTTAAGGCTCATCATAAGAAAAGTAAGGTAAAATGTAAGAATTATTAGTCTGCAGTAACTAAATCTAGTTAGATAATACTCTCTAACTACAGAGATATTTGGGATCCAATATAGATTATAAAGAATTGAGGATAGAACTGAATGTATGAATCTAGATTGTTAATTTTGAGTAACCTGATATTCTTATATAAAAACATATAATTCATCTTTGGATGGCTAGATCTTGTAGTTTCTAGGCAATATCTCTGTTTTATTGATTATTTAGAAGTATATCAAACTATGATACTTCATATTGTATTGAAATTTTTGAGGTTATATCACAGTGGTTTTGCAACTTGTTTCTCTAAAGTAAATATGCACATTAAAAGAATATAAAAATTACATTCTGATAAATATCTGGCTTTTAGTTAACTTCTGCCTTGGTAGATGATGCATTTTAATTATTTATCTCACACTGAATACAACTGACTTGAACAGCAAATGTGATTCATGTCACTGTCAGACAGAAGTGAAGAAAGCCTAGAATTCTGCAAGATTGTCACAGGCCACTTTGTGAGGAGATAACATTATTTTACTGGGGGAAAAAAATTGCAAAAAGAAAAATCAGTACCTGGATTAAACATATTTCAAGCCTCATTCATAAAAACCTTTTTAAATTCCTGAGTTTGGTTCTCTTACAGAATGTGTTTCTCCCCAAAATACAATATATATTCATGGAAGTTTCTCTTTGGTTTTACTATTAAAAATACATTGACTTTTGAATTAGTGTATTATTGAATTTATTATTCAATGCATGAAAGTGCAATGTATAAACCAAATGTGTTTAACTGTTCAAAAGAGATATGCATTTTCCATGCACACACAATTTTATCTTTTCAGAATATTCCTTTTCCCAAAACTGTTTTCAGTGCAAAATGTTATTCCTTACCTCTATAAATAACGGTTCCATAATGCCAGAATTTTCAAATAAATTAGCCCCTGAATGTATCATTGCTAATAAAACAATGAAACTATTCCCTATTAAACAAAGTTAACAGCTTACTATCAACTTAGGCTGTATGCCTGACTGTTCAAATATATTTTTGGCCATAAAACAGGTTTGAAACTCTTAAATGGTTTCACATTTCTCTAAACCATACTAAGAGCATAACATGAATATTTTAAGCAGCTTAGCTTTGATTTAAATATATTTGCTCAGGATATGCCGGCAGCATCCCAAAATGCAGTGTAATACCCTTAAAGCTGGCAATCTCAAACTCAATTTTAAAAGAGCAGATAATATGGACTAGCAGCATTAAAGCAAATAAAGTCAATTAACTGGGGGGTTTGGGGTTTTTTTTTTCTTAATTTGTTTTCTCTATCTTAAAATTGCAAAGGAATGATAAAGCTGTGGGATTAGTGAAGAAAGAAATTAATGGAAATGGAATATAAAACAAAACAAAACAAAAAAGGAGCTGGAAAATCCAGGAGCTATTATTCATTACTCAACTCTTTATAAATTGCTGCAGTTGTAGAGTAGTATTCATTTATTTAAAGTAGACAGACTGCAGAAGAGAGACTCTACCATTAGAATCTTGCAGACATTCACCAGCATGTTGTAAGAGAAGTAATGTGCTCATTTGAAATTATTTGCTTCCTCTGAAAAAGAAATAATGGAAAATATACATACATTTATGGAAAATTATGTGTTTATTGTAAAGAACCTGCCAAATTATCTGTTCCTGAGATTTCCTTCATATATAAAGACTAATTTAATTCATTGGTAAATGAGATATGCAGGGTGCTTAAATGCACATATTGAGACGTTGGCACTTAGGTGTTCCAAGATGAAGATAAGAGGGAAACAGCCCAAAATAGTCACAGAATAGTAGCATATTTTGAAAGTGAAAACAAAGTGAAAACAAACACTTTTAATACTCAGTTACTGCTTGAATATATTTTGTATTGTGCTGCTTACAGACAGATTAAGAGAAGAAAAAAAGTTCTTCCCTTGGGACGCTCTCTACCCATACACTGAAACCAGTTGTTTAAAAAGTACTGTTGAAAAATGTGTTAGTAAGTTCCTAGCACTCACTGACCTTATGTTTTAAAATTAAAAATGTTGGTTTTAAATATCTATTACATTTCCACTTCTGTCAAAAAAGTAACTTTACCAGCAGACCATTTTTTATTTACCAACAATTATATATCAGGGTACATAAGAGATACATTCTAAAGAACATTTTAGCATATGTATATCCATATGCTTTGTTTCTAGATCCATCTGTTTCGAAATAACATTTATTTTATGAAACATACACTAAGTGAAACAGTGTCCACAATACTTATTTTAAACAACACAGAGGGATTTTTGAAGCTATATTTAGATGAATACACTCATAAATTTGGCATGGAATTCGCAGAATGTTTTTTTGAAGCTAAAAATTGCATTAAGCTTCTAATCATTAATTGTAAAGTTGAGAGAATGCAAATTTTTTAATAATACTGCTGCGAATATTTAACTGTATTGAAGACATTAATTCAATCTTTAAATCATAAAATGCTGTAATGCTAAGTAGGAAGATACCTACACCACTGTCAAGTAACCAGATTTAAGTATCCTGGCGGAACTGCTGTATTTCTCAGTTCACCTAGCCATGGAAGGTACACTTTTTAAAAGACAGGCCTATAAACATATAGGATCATCCTAGATTCAGGGAAGTCTTGGACATGGGTAAACATCAAATACATTAGTTTCAGGTAATAATTGCCTTAAGAAGCATTATACTATTGTGTTATAATGCTATAATTGTTCTAGGAATAGTGTGTATCTATTCTGTACATCCACTCACACATTTTTCTCTCCATTGGTTAAACAACTTGCAAAAGAGATTTAACATGGGCCAGCAGAAGTCTGAATTACACCATAATGAAGCAATGTAAAGTCATCTTCAAAGTTTCTGTTCTAAAGTCCTATATACTTACACAAACGTCACCGCAAGGTCTTGTCATTTTCCATGAATAGGAATCCCAAATGCTCAACCCCCTTAATAATCAGGTCATATATGTATGACAGTCTTTCCTGCTGTTTGAGCAGGAAAGTTTTACATTAATGAGTTTTAATGTATGAGAGGAGAATAGCTCAAAGTCCCATTATAAAATAATGTTCTGGGCCAAATTAAAATTATTGCTTAAGTATACACTAGAAATAATGTCACTTTAGAAAATTAGTTTTAATTTCTAAGAGTGTTGAAACTTTATATACAATATGTATAGAAATCTGTGCAATATATAGACAAATGCTTACTACAGCTGTTAATTGGTTAGCTAAAAAAACCTATTGACAGAAAATATTGGCTTTCTATTTTTCCTTTAGAAATTAAAATACCCTGAATTTTTACAGTGGTAAAAGAGCATAAACAGCAATAAATACTGAGACTTCAGATTACCCTGCAATTCTGTATTTCAGCTTGTCATTAACTTTTCCTGACACATTAATACAAGGTAAGTAATTAATGCTTCAACACACATTCCTTAAGAGACAAACTTTTCCGTTTACTGCTCTTTATCCAGTTATAAAGTCCCCTGTGGGAAAATCTCCTGCCCTTAAGGTTATTTCAGCAACAGAACAAGCAAAAACATGAGGGAAAAGTAATCTCCTGGCAGTCAGAGATTTAACATGACAAGTATGAGACAAGCTTTAAAAACAAAGCAGTAGCAAAATCAACAACTGTCACATATAACATTTCCTCATCCAAATGCCACACCATTGATTGATACAGAAAGGATTGATGTTATGTTAGTGATCAGTGATTTAACATTGATACAAGAAAGGATTAGTGTTAAATGTTAATTTCAATGGATTCTGTCCTTTCAGAATGACACTTGGATAAGGTGGTTTATGGTCCTCAGCACAGCTACACCTCAAGTATATGCACAAGTACAAAGAGCAAATGTGGAGAATGCATTCCTTGTTCTTGGATTCAGGATCTGTCATATTAAAACACCCTAGAATAACGGCCTCAGTTACAGTGCGGTAATATCAGCTATGTCAAAACCAACTGGGAAAAAAAAAGAAAAAAAAAAAGCCACACACACACAAAAACCCAACAAAAACAACCCACCAAAAACACCAAATTAGCACTCTCAGTTTGGAGGAGTGGTCCTTGTACCAAACCTCTGCATGAACTCTGAATGTGATCCCATTCTTCTTACCACTACACAAAGATGGAAAATAATTTTTTCAGTTCCCACTCACTACAATAACACAGATGTATTCACATTACCTTCTTTTATTTAAAACAGAAGAAAATACTATGTTTGTTCAATTCCCAATGTTTTCATCTTGAGATGCTGTTACACAGAATTCAAACAGAGAATTCATGAGCCACATGTTAGCAAGTTACCTAGCTTGAAGCATAGTAGTGCTCTACTAAAACCAGGTGATAATGTGTAATTTTTCACTGATTCAAGGTCTTCATGCTTTATACATAAAATGCTCATGCAACAAACATTGACCTATTTTTTCTATTTAAATTATTTCAAAATAAAATAAGAAACTGCTAATAAGAAATTAATGTAATACTTTTCCATATGATTTTTACGGCAAGGTCAATGATTTTATATATTTATCATATCAGAAGGGTTGATTTACATTCTTGAGTCAGTGACTTCTGCATTTTTAGAGAGCTCACCTTTCCACATCTCAAATGGTGAACAATTTCATCATCAAATTACACATTTTGAGGTTTGCTAGAATTTTGTAACCTAGGTCTGGAAATGTTTATGAATTTGCTGAAATATTGTTAATATGGATTATGTACATGAACTACTCTCCAGGATTTACCAAAACCAGTGCTAAAAACTTGTAGCACTCACAAGTGATATTCTTACACAACTCTGAATGACTGTTCTAGAACATCTTCAACTATGCACAAAAGAATGCCTAATTCTACTTGACTGACACTTTTGGGATATCCTTATTCCAACAATAGCCTCACAGGAAGGTCTTTAGAAACAATAAAATATGTTAATAATTTACTCTTCTACTTAAACTGAAGTACCTTTGAAATATTTCCTTAGAGAATGAGAAAACTCTGCCAAGGCAATTCTGAACATTTAGAATTATCAAAAGTGAGGATTACAGTTTACATTTCTATCATATTCAGAGGCAGTGTAATTTATGTTTTCCTGATGATGAGTTAGCATTCCCTTAAAAGAAAAAAAATTATTTCTGAAGATACTGAAGAAAAAGTAGTAACCAGACTGTAAAAAAAATAAAAATTAATGTTTGATTTTGTCAGAATAGACATCTCAATCATATGGATAGATCCTTTAGAATGATGAATGAAAACCATAAGTAACAACAGCACTTCGACTTCTTTAAATTATTGTGTTTTTTTTTTCTTAGATACAATTTCATGTGGAATCCTAGCATCTTGTGACTACTGTTAAAATGTGATTGTAGCATTATGTGAAGTGCATGCAGGAGTTTTATATTAGCACATTTAGAATTGGAATGTTGCTGAGTTTATTCAATCAGATTAGGGTGGGTATAAGAATATTTAGGAAAGTAACTCAGAAGTGAGACAGCCTTTTCAGTTCCAATCCAATAAGATATGACTGTAAGAATTGACATTAAAACCAATTGTAGCACAATTTACCAGCATTCTTTAAAAAAAAAATTTTAAAAAAATTTCCAGAAATTATCCATATGCTGAAAAAAACAACTGCTTAGAACCATTTGTAGATGGGATTCCTGGTAGGTAGATTCAGGTTACTGCCATCTGTTTCTTGAAGATGTATGCAGTCAAACAAGTAAGCTTGTGGGAGACCCATTACAAGAAGAGCTAAATCAGAGGACACAAACTTCTTCAGCAGGGATCTTTTTGACATTTATTTGTGACTAATCAATTCATAATCATGCCATTATCTTCATATATGGCTATACTTGTAGCTCGTTTTGTTTTCTCCATAAAACGTATTTCTAGAAAACTGGCATATGAATGAAAACTAACTTCTTTGTACATATAATGCTTAAAGTACACAAACACAGTGGCACCAACATCTCCATTACTGTTCCCTTATAGATACTGAGAGACAAAACCAGACTGCTTTGTTTTGTGGAACCAATGAGTCAGTTGTCCTTCTGGGCTTTGGAATTTCAGCAGCCGCTGGGCAGCAGTTGTAAGATTATTTTGAATACTAACTTTTCTCCTATAGAGGTAATGATGAATCTATAGATCTAACAGTGGCCACGAGTTTTACACTGACTGAACACATTCTTCTTTTGAAGAAACTGACAAGTTAGACGCAAGCTTATATCATACAAAGAATACCATCATCCACACCTCTTCATTTCAATAGACCATTTACCCCACTACTGGCAACAACCTCAGAATAGTTAGAATAGAATCATAGAATCTTTCAGGTTGTAAAAGACCCTTGGTATCATTCAGTCCAACCATCATCCCTACTCTACAAAGTTGTCCTGTAAACCATATCCCCCAAAACCACATGTAAACGACCCTTAAACACATCCAGGGATGGTTACTTAATCACCTCCCTGGGCAGCCTATTCCAGTGTCCAACCAATCTTTCTGTGAAATTGTACAGACTTTGTTTAGTGTTTAACCTTAAGATCTCAAACGATAACTTAAAGTTTTTAAAATAGCACTCTTTATTCTCAATAAATGCTGAAAAAACATTCAAGGACTGTGATGTTCTCCTAAAGATGCTGTATTTCAAAAAGGAAAATGTATTGTGACACCTTTTTGCAAAAAGACAAATGAACTGTGTTTCCATGACCCTGTTCTCCATTTCCACATGTTCTGCTGCAGGACTGAGTGCCCATCTTTGGCACCAAGTACCACTTTACAAAGTGTTTATTTATCCATGTTCCATTTCTATTCCATATTCTCCCTCACCTCCCTCATCATATTTAACTTTCATTGTTTAATTCCACTTTTCTCTACAATTTCTAAGAGGTTTCCCACTATTTTGTCCATGTATGAAGACCTTTATTTGTTTCTTAACCTTTGCTATTCTAATCTCCAGTAACAGCCCAGTAGTTCACTGGCACCACTTTCTGTATTCCCTGACTACACATTATTATGTCATTTGCATTTAGAACTTCATAAAATTTCTAGTTATGAAAGATGGGATTACATCTACATTAATTCTGATAAAGAAAGTAATAAAACATGTTTTGAATCGTGTAAGCCCTGTTCATTATAGTTACACCTGAAGCCCACTACTTCAGATACTTGGAGCACAAGTTAGGACTTTTTCACATGGAACTTAGAGGTGCATTTGAAAAGTTGTATTGCTTACTGTTTGTATGACTGATTACTGTGTTTCCAAAAGACAAAAAAAGAAAAAAAATAAGATCTTGCTGCTGAAAGGAATGTTTTTTAAAAGGTAATATATACTGCAACCATTCTATTAAATAGGTGTCTTTTACAAAAGCTTAAACATCAGTCCTAGTTGGGCTGACCTTTCTCTCCAAAAACTGTTGTCTGTGATATAAAGCAACCTCAATGAGTCTCCTAAAATCTGAAATTCTGTTTAAAGCCAAGTAAGTTCCAAAGGATATTAAAAAAAAAAAAAAAAACACCCTCTTGATTAAGAAAACTAATTATAAACCATGAGGTAAAAATATCTTAAAAAGTAAAAGCACTGTAATTCTCTGCACTTCCAGTTCACTACCACTGAAATTCTAAAATCCTATACTTCAGATAGGGTGCATGAGAACCTGTAAGGCACATCTGAGGGTCTCTGTATACTCCTGAACTTTGTGCCAGCCCTGCTGGAAAATCCTTTTGTATAACACCACAATAATCTTCACCAACTGCAAAATATTTAATTAACACCCTGACTGACCTCTCACATTTTTCCTCTCAATTTTTTTAACACAAACAGCCCAACTATCTTAAAGGTTGGCATCGGAGCAAATATTTTGTGATTTTCATTCTTTTTATTTTCTGCCTTACTAGACAAATGAGCTTCCATGGATTACTTCAGCTTCAGAGATAAATAAATTCTAAAACATAAGCTAATGTTTAGCCATTACTTTCACCTTTTTAAAAAATTGGGGTTCAAGAGGATGATTCACGGATGTAAAACCCCTCTGGCTTTCCACTATTAACCATACTTATGAAGTTCTCCATGTCGGTAAGCTTTTATGGAAATTGTGCCTAATCAGATGTGGAAGTAATGAAAACGCTTCTGTCTCCTCAGGAGTTCCCCTAATTGCTCAGCAAAGAATAGTGCACTCCTCTTCAACGTACCACAGCTCCTTACAATGGAGCCACAGAAAAGCTACCTAAAGGCTTATTTCAGTACTATAGTTTTAGGCTTATTAGAAAATAAAACGTAGCAGAAAATGACTTGAATATGATCTACTGATTTACAGGACTGCTAGTCATATACAGTAATATTGGCATAATTATCTCCTCTTAAAACAGTAGTGAAAATAATTTCCTATGGGTATTTCACAGAGATCAACTTGCTAAATGATTGCCTTTACAATAAGGATATTGCTCAATGGCAAATTGAGTTGATGCATTGGCAGGTACCATGTCCACATTTGTAGTGGTTTCGAGAGGGGGGTAGGTACTGAATCATAGAATCACAGAATCAGCCAGGTTGAAAAAGACCTCTGAGATCATCAAGTCCAACCCTTGATCCACTACCACTGTGGTTACCAGACCACACCTCTTCTTAAAAAACTCCAGGGACAAAGAATCCACCACCTCCCTGGGCAGCCCATTCCAGTATCTGATCATCCTCTCTGTAAAGAATTTTTTTCCTAATATCTGACCTAAACCTCCCCTGCCAGAACTCAAGCCCATGCCCTCTTGTCTTACTGAAGAGACAGACCCCCCCTGGCTACATCCTCATTTCAGGTAGTTGTAGAGTGTGATGAGGTCTCCCTTGAGCCTCCTCTTCTCCAGGCTGAAAACACCCAGCTCCCTCAGCCTCTCCTCACAGGACTTGTGCTGGATCCCTTCACAGCTTCCTTGCTCTTCTCTGGACCTGCTCCAGCACCTCAATCTCCTTCCTGAACTGAGGGGCCCAGAACTGGACACAGGACTCAAGCTGCGGCCTCACCAGAGCTGAGTACAGGGGCAGAATCCTTTCCCTGGACCTGCTGGCCATACTGTTCCTGATCCAGGCCAGGATGCCATTGGCCTTCTTGGACATCTGGGCACACTGCTGGCTCATGTTCAGCTCCCTGTCAATCCAAACTCAGCCCAACTCTCCAGTCTGTCCAGGTCCCTCTGCAGAGCCCTCCTGCCTTCCAGCTGATCCACACTCCCCCCCAGCTTAGTATCATCTGCAAATTTGCTGATGATGGACTCAATCCCCTCATCTAAATCATCAACAAAGATATTAAACAGAACCGGGCCCAGCACTGATCCCCGGGGGACACCACTGGTGAGCAGCCACCAATTGGATCAGCACCATTCAGCACCACTCTTTGTGGTTCCTAACCCAGCACAGAGAGCTCCTGTCTGAGCCCTGGGCTGACAGCTTTTTCAGGAGAATGCTGTGGGAGACTGTGTCAATGGCTGAAGTCCAGGCAGACTCCATCCACAGCCTTCCCCTCATCCACCAGGAGGGTCACCCGATCATAAAAGGAGATCAGGTTGGTCAGATAGGATCCCGTGCTGGCTGAGTCTGATCCCCTGTCCATCCTGTAGGTGCTGTGTGATTACATAAGAGCATGTATTTATCCATAGCTTCATTCACAGAGTTCAATTTTAATTTCTTTGGACAGTAAATTCTCTTTTTTTGCCTTCCTGAATATCCTTTGTGTTCTGTGTTGAATATCATAGTTTCTTCTTGAAATTTTTTTGTTTTCACAACCACTTGGAATGTATGCATAAAGATTACCCCATGTGAGAACAGATTCTGCCACCTTCACAGAGCTTTGCAGTCCCATGCTCACACTACTTGTCAGGAAGCAGATGGAAAGTCCCTTTGAGTCCTTTCATCACAGACCCTTGACACACCCTCAGGCAATTCCCCTGGTTTGTGTTAAAGACAATTCCAGTAAGGGAAACATACTCCCACTTTTTTGTTGCTTGTTTATTTGACGGTTCTGAAGCTTGGTGTTTTGGGTTTTGTTTTAGTTTTTTGTTTGTTTTGCTTTGGTTTAGGTTTTTTTGTTATTGTTGCTTGGTTCTGCTTTTGTTTTGTTTGTTTTCATCTGGGACACCAGAGCAGGAAAAGGTATAAATGTGTACCATTCCCACTAAGATTACTGCAGCCCGGTTCCTTTGTTCAGTTCACAAAGATACTGTGTAACTCTGAAATGGCTGCCAAAAAAATAAGTAAGAGACTCATCAAAAGTTCAATAATCTATTCTTCAAATGGATTACTGAAAATATTGCTGCTTACTTTTGTAAGAACATAATCAGAGTGGAGCAGATGACAAAGAGCTTTTAATTTTCTGTCCTTATAATCATCAGATGGGTTCTGATGAATAAGAAAACAGTACACAGTGCAACTCTAAAGAAGAAAGGATTTTTTTTAATTGTCTGTGGTAACAAGGGAAAATAAGGCTTGCAAACATGCAATGAAAATTTCTTACCAACTAGGAGAGAACAGACAGAAGAGTAAAGGAAATCAGTGTGAAGAGAGCTCTGTGCCCAAAAGACAGACACAGTGCTTTTTGTCCAGCTCAAGCATCCTCTCATGAGTGCAAAGAGTGGATAAAATGCTCTGAAAAGCAACCCACACTGTTTATATGAGAATACGGTATATTCTTACCCTAAGTTCCAACAAATGTAATGTTTAGTGAACATTAACAATCAAAATTATATAAATGGATAGCTGAATTTGAACTCTAGTGACTAGACACAAAAGGTCACAAATGGGTAACAGTGAAGATGTTGTGACTAGCTAATGCTGATTTGATCTTTAAATGTGATTTTTCATTGTTTGGGTTGGTTTGAAAAGACATTAGGAAATCTGATTTAATGCATTTTTGGACACATTTTTCTTAGCTGTATCACAGTCACACAGTAAGTTTCTGCAGGCATATTGAATGTCATGAATGATTGTCTGCAGAGATCTGAAGAGATAAGCCTTAATAACAGTCATATTTTATTGTCTTTTCTTCTCAAGGACATCCAAACAAATACATACACCAGTAGTGAAAAGAAGTCACATGCATCTTTCATAATTTTCATTTTCTCCCCTCAGCTGCTTACAGACGAAACACACACAAGACCTACTACTTCCCCTGGACTGACCCCACGTACATTTCCTTCAAGGTTAAGATTAAATCTGGGCATAAACATATTATTTAACTATGCTTCTGTTCTTTATGTAACAGTTATACTCAATATTCAATAACAAGCAAATTTAACTGAGCAAATTATTAGCTGGCAAATATAAACCTATAGGTTTTGTATTATTGGATCATTTAGCCAAGTGTCAGCTTTATGTCCCATTTTGACTGAACAAAACAAAAATCTTCCTGTTTGCACAGTTTTATGTGGCTTTTTTTTTTATTATTGACTTAATTCCTTTCTGTGTTGTTTATCACTGATGGCCTTCAATTCATCTGCTTTATTATTCTTGAACCACCTCCATCCTGCCCTATCAATATTTCTTTTTTTTCTTTTTTTTTTTTTTTCTTTTTTTTTTTTTTAAAAAAGAAGGTAGTAGTATAGATTATCTGGGAGCATATTCACAACATTCAGTGTCTAAAATAGACCAGCATCTCAAGGTATGAAGGCGAACACCAAAAAACCATTAGGCAAGACACTTTCACACTGCTCTGAAAATGGACTAACTCAAAAGCATGGTGGTTAAAAAGTAATAAAACACACTCACTCAGTACTTAATAGAAATATATGCTTTTTTTAAGATGAAGAATTCCACTTTTGCCAAAATAAATATGACCAGTCACTGGCCTTATATTTCCAGTTTGCACCATAATCTTTCCAAATACCAGCTTCTGAGAGAGAAATGTCAAAACCTCTTTGCTCTACAAGCTGGAAAAAAGCATTAATGGGTGCCATACAACACAAGAAAAACCAGATTATTCTAAGCAGAAATATATGCATATTTTTAAATGCATGATCATTAAATGAAAATGATAGCTGGGTTAGAGTCCTCTTGAAATTTGATTTTTAAAAAATTTCTAAGCATAGTAAGCTATAAAGACTGCAAAAATCTTTGAGCAGTAAAAATCAGATATGAAATAATGTTATAAATTAGATTCCCTAAGGTTCATTCCTGATATTGGTCCTTACTCTGTGGCATAATATGAAGCAAGAACAATGAATTTTAATGTAATATTTGAATAGTTTCTTAGAGTTTCTGTATGATTTTTTTGAACAAATCTGAAATGAGCAAAACCTGAATATATATGCTACAATTAACAAACATTAACCCAAAAATTGCTATGATGAAGCATTTTAAAAGAAAATTAATTCTCCTCATTTAGAGTACTCTGTATTATTTTAATTTCCCTAATGTACTTAATTCCCTAATGAATAAGTAGCATGGAATTTCTTTTAAAGATTTCCTGCCTTGTAGGACAAATGTTGCAGAATAACAATGGAGTTCTTGGTTTAGAAAATCCTTTCCTCTTACAGAATATGTAATCTTCATGTTATTTAATGTTTTTACATACAATTCTACATAGCACAATATTTCTGACTATGCTGCAGTGTCTGGTAAGTCAAACAAGTTGTGCTGCTACTAATGGAATGGGCTGTTCACTGAAGTAGTGGATTCTCCTTCCCTGGAGATATTTAAAAAGAGACTGGATGTGGCACTCAGTGCCATGGTCTAGCAACCGCAACGGTGGTTCAAGGGTTGGACTCGATGATCTCTGAGGTCCCTTCCAACCCAGCCAATTCTATGATTCTATGATTCTAATGAACTGTAGTATCTTTGACCAATGAGTTGACCCTTTCCAACTTAAAAAACAAAAAGCAACCAACTATCAATATCACTTCCATTATGTTGAATTTCATTTACAGTACACTACTAAATATTTTTAATTATAAGTGAGTGACAAATGTAAAAAAGTGTGGTTTGATTTTTAAAAGATAATTGGCAGGGAGGGGGGCAGGGATGGAAATCAAGGAAAGACTGAATCTGGAATGAGAGCCTTAGTTAATTAAAGCAACACAGATGGTTTGACTGGAAGAGCACTGTGTCATTTACTGTCATTGTGGACCTAATCGCACATTTCAGGAAGATAATTCTGTCACCAATTAGATCATGACTATACCTCTAATAAGCAGACACATTTCCATGAACTTTAACAGAAATACTTAGTTTTAGCATTATAGGGAAGTAAAACACTGTGTCTTTCTAAAAACTGTCCTACAGTTTACAGCCCTGTTATTTCATTTTGTCCTAACATAAGCCACTGACCTAATGGCAAGTTAGAGGGGGATCTGACCTAGAGCATGCTACAAGTTATCTTATTTCAATATTTGATCTATAAATTTTAGTCGTAACTATGGGTAAGAAGCTTTATTAAGCACACACAGATTTCATATAATCTGTGGTAAAAAAATAAAAGTATATTAGCATAAATTAATCTAGCACTGAAGTTCTGAGAGGTGTATTTCTCTTACAATCTAAGTAGTTGATGATCAGGTACTGACTGAAAATCTAGGTAGAAATAGGAGTCCCCAGGTAAATAATAGATCAGTCTCCAAGTAAAATATCTGCTGTCTTTGAGATTTTAAGATGAAAGCTCTGTCAAGACTTAAAATGTTTTCTTACATGATTACAAAAAACCTATTTGACCACTGAGAGCTAAAAGACTCAGATTTTCTTGTGAAGGTTTTGTACTTACTAGTGTAATTATTTTTATTATGGACTATTCAGTAAGTCATGTTCAATTTGTGCAACTTTTAAATAATGGCATAAATATGATCTGATTGATACAGTTGGTATATATTTAGCTCCTCAGCTGATTGAAATAGCTGGTATATATTTAGCTCCTGAAAAAGGACAAAAGCCCAAATGGATGGCAAGTTCAATTATAAAGTAATCCTTAAAAATTTGCCCAGATTACTACCTACTAAGTATGTATATGCACATGAATGAGCATTTTAATAAAGGTGGTTTAAATTCAGTATGTTTGCTTATTACAAAAAACACTTTAAAGTGATAACTCTTTCTATTCACAGAAACGTGACCTCTGAGTTGAAATATTTTACTGGAGATACAGAAAGCCAGATGTGAAGATGGTAAACTCTTTCAAAGCTGAAGTAGTTCTGCATCTTTTGCAGCAAGCACAATTAACTTTACTCAGTAAACTTCTGTAGAGTATATAAAGAGTAAAATGCATATATCCACATAAAAAGTCCTTCTTTAAAGGAATGATTATTACTACCTATATTGAAAAGAATCACTACTCATTCACTGGTGAGTTTTTAGTAAATAAATGGGCAGTTTCTTTTTCAGCATTTTGTGTATTTTAATATCATGAACAAGTTGTCGAGCTATTAAAATATTGATCTTTCTATCATAAATTCCTACCTGAGAAACTGAATTCAGTATGTGGCAATAATACCAAAATATTTTTCATATATTTTTGGCTTTATATTATGCCAAATAGCAAGGACCAAAACATGGGGAGAAAACAAAAAACCCTATTCAATCCACATTCATCTCCTCCATATTGTTGATGTCACGGCATCTACTTTGGCTCACATAGCCCAGATTCAGCCATGCAAGGATTACCCAGCCTATTACTTCTGCTTCCTTCAACTCTCCAAATACTGCAGAAGAGGCCAAATATTTGGTTTTGTCTAGAAGTTTAGTTTTCAGACAGAGAAGAGGGCTTTCAGATTTTTAAATTTTTCATGCGGTTTCCCAGAAAGTTACATCAAAGACTTTCCAAGAAGTACCAGAAATACAGTATTCAAACATACATTCCTCTTTGAGATAGGCAAGTAATTATTTTCCATTTCAGCTATTAAACAAAACAAAACAGCAAGAAGGATGGGGAATTGAGGGAAAGAATCACATGTTTTGAGCTGCAAAAGTTAAAGAAAAAAAGTATTGATTCTTCAAAATTATTTTGCCCACTCATGCAACAACATTAATTTTCTCATTCATCTGTAAAAATACAGCATGGATCATTTAATACCTTAAGATTTACCTATTTACACTGAAAACAGATAAGAGTGTTTATATAATTAGGAAACATCGGAAACACACGGTAAAATATTAAAATAGAAGAAACTAAGAGAAACAAGCCATCAGAGACTGAATTTCAAAAACTTATCAAGTGTCCTGAACAACAGCTCCTGATATCATAGTAAGCAAGTTTTCACTGGACTGGTCTTCTGTCAGTGTTACCAAGCCTAATACAAGAATTAGAGATTCTAACAGTAGAGAGGAGGGGAGAAAATGGGGCATTGTGCTGAAATACTGAGATATTTTCAACATCCCCAGTTGAAATGACTTGTAAATCCTGATAACCATTTTCCTGGGAGGAAAAAAAAAAAAAATTTTTTTAAAGAGTTTGGGAATGGAAATACAACTATGATAAAATGAACATTCAACTAGTGTGAATTAGTGTATTTCCCTGAAATCATGTAAGGCCCACAAATGAATTAACCTTCTGTTGCATTGATAACAAAACATTGCTATCTAAGGAGAAACATCATTCCACAAGGACTGCAGTGTATCTGTGCTTTTAACTACCACCACCATAGACACCTGAGACAATACTAGCAGGAAACTCAGTTTTCTATATACCCCTGGCAGAAACACCTATAAACAGAAACACTCTTAAAATACATTATCTAAAAATGTGTACTTGGTTTGAAAGATACCTCAAACAAAACTAGCAAAGACATTTGTAGATTCATTACTGTATTTCAATAGCATTCTGGAAAAAATACACAAGATTAATTATCAATGAAATCTGAATCCAGGGATATCCATTCAAGTGTATTTTTACAGGAAATGTGAAAAGAGCAGTCTTAAACACCACTTCAAATTTTGCCCACATGAAAGAAAAAAAATTATTTTGTTAATAATTATTTTTTTAATTACATTAGAAATGCATTTTTGACCCTCTGTTTAGTGTTTTACATGGTATTACAATAACATCTAGTTTCTCCAGAGCTGGCTGAGCTCCAGTAATTGGAATAATGATCATTGTATGTTTATTATGTTCTCTTTGCCTTACTGAAAGCTTTGGCTGTTTAAATTGAAGGCACTGTATAAACCTAAGACAATTATTACTATATAATAAAGAAAACAAAAGATTGGGGGTGGGGGGAGAGCACACAATTTTAAGTATTAATATGACAGTGGTCTTTGATTCTCCATAGCCCAATTCAAATGTGACAGCATAATGACATTATGTTATCATATTGTTTAATCTAGTCTTCCAACATACATTACAGCATAACATTATTAAAAGATTGTTTGGGAGACATTCATTTGCCTTGCAGATTGAGGCACCTTCTAGTTTCTCTTTTGCATTATTGACAAAACTTCTAGTAATTGTTCCTCTGGAGGAGATTAAAAAGGATGAAGGTTAAAACTCAGCAACACACAAGGTAAACATATTAAGTGGAGGACAAAGACCTGCTATTATTTACAATGACAACAAAATGTTTGTTGTTCGGGGGTTTTTTCCTATTTTTTTTCTATATTTTTTTTTCTAAATTGAGAGGATTTTCTCTTGTGTAAGATGAAAAAAAAAATCTCTAATATTTGAGTTTAGAAAAATCTCTTTTTCCCTGGTTTCTTATCTCTGGCGACAGAAACCATTTCCTTCAGCAAACACATTTAAAATGGGAGGTATTACTTGAACTTTGCATCACTTCAAAAGAGAAGCAGCAGTCAGTAAAAAGCGAGTTATACTTCTCAGCAGCCAATCAATTGGACAATTGTGTGAAAATCCTTTTACAAGGCTGTTGGTGTTCCAAACACTGGGTGAAAGGATCTGGGGATATTCCAGAAAGCCCACATGGATGAAAGCTTTCTTAACCTACATTAAATCTTGATAATGCAATAATGAGTCTTCTAAAAGGATAATTCTAATTCCCCTATCTAGTGCAATAAAGACTGTACACAGCTAATCTGCTTTGCCCTTTCAATTAAACTCGTCCAGGACGTTCTATGTAGTCAGCACCCTGAATGAGTCATTAAAATTCTCGTTCTGTAAGAGTTGTGTGCAGCACACCATTGTTTCTAAATTCCATTAAATCCAAATGGTCTTTATCGCCCCATGACCACTGTGACTTCAATCAGCCAATTTAATTACCTTACAAAATTGTCAGCAGAAGCAGCAAAGAAAAACAGGAAGAGCTGTGACGTTATCAAATTGAAATCTTCCTCTGTGCTGTTTAATCTAGACCAGTCAATAACAATGCTTCTCACCCCCTTGCTGCCTTCCCAAGGCTCTTAACCTTACACTTCTTTCAAAGATTTCTGTTGCTGTTTATAAGACTGATTTTGAGCTTCTCTACGTGATGATGTTAACACATATTGAAAATTTCTTGTCCTTGGCAGTACAATTTTCATTGGCTCTAAATACTGGATTTACCAAGCCACAGGCCTCTGAGGGCTGCTGTAACAAGTGTTTATTTTGCAGATTTTCATCACATTCTTGATCTGAAGGCAGAGTGCCTCTTCACTAAAACCAGAGATGCACTTTTTTTCTCATTTCTCACTTAAATACAGGTACAAAGGTTATCTCCCTCCACTAAAAGGGTGTCAGTGCAAAATCCAAAGGAGAGAACGTGCACATCCAGGAGAGCTGATGCAGGTCCAGGCTAGGAAAAGTCTACACGAATACCTAGCAGTTATTTTCGCTTCAAATCTCGTCTCATACCCATTTGGACAGAGTTAGCCCTTGCTGCTCTTCCCTGATTTTGCTGGGTTTAAGTTCTATGTTGTTAAATTGTTCACCTGAATCCCCAAAATATGTGGTTCGACATCTGTTGGCAACTGGACAAGCTGTCCTCTTCTCTGCTTTTGCAAGCTTGATCTCCTAAAAACAGCTACATGGAGATAAATTCTACCTTTTTGAGTCATAGGAACTCAGCTAAGAAGTATGTCAGATAAACCCCATGCTAAATATTAATGGAGGAAGACTCCAGTGATTACCTTATCCGAGTTCCCCCAAATTTAGTTAAGAAAAAAGATTGTTTTATGCAGATCAATGGTGAAGTGCTAGGCTTTTAAGAGTTTCAGTGTGGGATTTTTAGAGGGACAAAATAAAAAATAAAAATAAATAAAGAAGTCAATAGTAAGAAATATTTCTGATAAGAGTTTAAAACTCCCCCTTCGTTGCTTGAAAAGTGTTCCCATATCCCTCTTGGCTTTCTTTTGCTTTTAAACAGGAAAAACTTTCCTTTACCTTACCGTTCATTGCTACCCACAACATTCTGCTCCCTCCTACATCTGCTTAAAGTAAGGTAACTCCGAAGCAACAACAAAAAAAATCGAGATTACAGTCACGGGATTCTACATTTCATCACCCTTCCACTTGAGTGTGATGAGGAAAACAAAATATCTCACCCAGTGAGGAAACACTTACCAGGCCAGCGGACCCCTAGCAATGAACTTCTTTAGTCTTTCACCCCATTGCCACAAATAATGAGTTAGAGAGGAAACGAGAAAACGCAATGGCCAAACCGCTTTCACCTTCCAGCCACTGGTTCCTCTTCACACCTTTGCTGAAGCAAAGATGAATTACTCGGGGCAGCAGAGACGAGGCCCGAAAAGGACAATTTAGACAAAGGAGACTAATTTAGAGTGCTCCAGATTTCTGAGAGCAGTCGTGTCCCGCGTTGGACCAGATAACGAGAGATTTCAACAGCCCGGTTCCTTAATGTCTCGGGCAAGGGGAGGGGCGGGTTTACAAAAACACAGGTGATGGCTGCTGATGGATAACAACTCTTAATGGCTTGTTATTTCAGCCTTATGGGCCCAAGTGCCCCAGTGAGGGAAAGGCAGAAGTGAGTGGGCTTACAAAAGGGTGGTGGTGGGTCCGAGTCCAGCCCCCTCGCCACCCCCGATGGGCGGAGAGGCGGCTGTAGTGGGCTGTGAATCCGCCGAGTTGCACTTTCTGGGTGAGCCGCTGCCCTGGGTTTGCCCTTACATATGAACAGTAAATCGCAAAGCTACAAAACGTGATTCCCGATAACGAAAGGGATCTGCTGGCGGTCAGGTATTTAGGCTTTTGTAGGGTGCCATGTGATAAGAAAAAGGTTTCCATCACACTTAGCACAGTAGAAAGATACTAGGCTGCTCCTTTTCTCCCTTGTCACGCTGGGACCCGTCCTTTTATTCGTAGCAATTCGAAGCTCCCGAATACCGTAGGCAAAAGCCTCACCCTTAGTGCTTCCTGGGCTCTCTTATGGGAAACTCTTTAAAGGGTAGGGGAGAGAGCTTGGCCCTGTGTAGCAAGGTGTCACTTAGGAACGGCGTCTGGTGTGATGCCCAAAATACCATGTTGCCCTACTCCAACCGCAGTAGGCACGCATCCAGACGCGGGAGCGAGTGCCGCTGAGGGAAGTGATTATGCCATCACACCAGCTTCTCCCCGTGTTTGTTCTGTAAGACTCCGGCAAAAATCACCCCCTACATTTAAGAGATAACCCAAGAGGCTCGATTTCCCTGTGTGGTTGCTAAAACGTATCTTGAGAAAGAGAAAGGACATGCTGGCTAGTCCCAACAATGACAGAAGCCGTGGGAAGGACAATGCAAATCCATGGTGGTTAATTTGCACAGGAGGAATGAGGAGGCTGGAGCTCTGGCAAGCTTCAAGCTCTCCCGTGTTGCCATAGCGCTGCTGGCTGAGGAAGAAGAGTGGGGGCTGGCAGGCTGGCTTCTGTGAGGAATCTCCTCAGCTCTCACTTCTCCTCGGGAAGGACTCCACGGGAGGCGCTGGCATCCCGTTCTCCTGGTTCCAAGGACATCCCTAAGGGGCAGATAGCACGGGAACATGAAGGGGGCGGCGGGGAATTCCCCTCTCAGGAGCAGCCAAAGCTTTTCGACAGCTCACTCCCTGCTCCTTTCCTCCTCCTGGCCATTCCCTTACACAAAGGGAGGGATGTCAGCTTCTGGAGAAGGAGCGGGAGGTCCCTCGCCGTCAGCAACAATCACTCTACACCTACACTAGGCTCATCCATACTCCTTAAAACTGAGATGTGCAACAGGCCCGGCAGAGCGGTGCAAGTGCCTTACTAGCGCTCTCTTAGGTCTAACATTTTCCATACTAAAATAAACTAATCAACGGCTCTTTACATATTCTTAAGGTTCAGAGATGGGTTGGAGACAGCTGTTTTGTAAGACAAGAAAAAACATGCGGTGATTCTGGAGCGGACTCGCACTTTGCTGCTACAAACAATGGAGCGAGCACAACCCATTAACCGTCTGTGTGACAGGGAGGCTGTTGGGAAGGGAAGTTAGCCTAGGAAAATACATGGATACGCGACTGTGTCACAGGGAACCGGAATCTCTCAGCACCACTCTTCAGTGCAGGCGTTATTTGTTATTCTATTCATTACCAAAAAGCTTCTCTCCCCGCGGGGCTGTCTCTGTAGGCAAACTGGATTAGCAATTCAGAATGATAAACTAAAGGAAAGCTCACCTCTTTTTAATGCTGCGGCTAGGAGGATGTTTGTTTACATACCCTTGGAAGTATTTCAGACTCCTAGAGACTCAGCCTCAGCATCGGTTATGAACTCGCTTCGTGGACAGACAGACAGTAGAACAGTGCCAGATTACAGGCAACCCTAGCACTAATACTACGGCCATGACTATGGATCAGACTGAACGCAAAATTAACCCCGCAATGATATACAGACCCGTTTAGCCACGTCCAAAGAAACAAGCATTCCTAAAGACGGTTGCTAAGAGCAACGTGCCTTAAGCACCACCTTTAGACCAGATGGAAGCAGAAAATAAGTACTACTAGGAATTCAGCACACAAGATCAGTAACAGCCTGCTGACTTTTTAATCATTACCCACATTTCCCTCCACATAAAAGTGTGTGTGTGTGGTGGGGGGGAGTGGATTTAAACAAAATTAGATACAAAGAAAGGCATTACTCCCAGACGAAGCTAAAAGCTCTCGGTGCCCCACAGAAATTGATGTAGTGGCTGCTTATAGCGGCCAGCGCGAGTGCGGGGGACCCGCGCTTCCTCCCCCCTCCAGCTACGCTCTCGGTAGGCACAGAAGATGCCGCTTGTCTGAGGCAACTTTCAGTCTGCGCCCCCCCCACTGACCCCCCCTTTGCCTGCCCGCTCTACCCGCCTTGCCCGGGCAGCGAGGAGGGCGCTGAGCTCCCGCTGTAGTTCGTTCCGGAGGACAAGCACCCCCCTCCCCCTCTCCCCGGGCCGTGCAACCCCTCTCGGACCTGAGGTTAACTGTCCTATCCGTCCTGGCCTTCCTCAGTGCGAAACTTCTACGGGGGTTGCAGCGGCTCTGAAATTTCTCTTTCTCTTGCTTACACACACGGGCACGTACAAAGGCATAGCTGTTAGGGTTAGTTTAATGGTCCAGCAGGGATACTCTTTAAACTGTGAAACCGCTCTGCTCTCCTTGAAATTTCATTCTGATCTATCTATTATATATCTTTTTTTTTTTTTTCTCTTGAGGCTGGGAGAACTCACGCGACTTTCCTCACGACTTTCCTCGCGTAGACGCTTATCGGAAAGGCTTTTTCACCACCACGTCTCGAGACATAAATCATCTCTTCTCCAACCCTAAACACCACTGAAGTGGCAAGCAAATAGGCAGACCCTTCACGGGAAATCATCCCAAAGGTCTCAAATCAACAGCGTCGCGCCCACACGGGTTCGGCTCGGGTAGAGCAGACGCGGGCGGCTGAAACTTAACAACTAGTTGACAGATTTTTAACTGATCAAGCACCCTATTAGCCATGCTTTCCACTACTATGGAAACAAAAAAGGTACATTACGAGAAAGCCTCGCAAGCTGCGCAGAGCCTTAGGCAAACGCATTTGCCAGTCATTTTTCTCTCTATTGTTATTATAATTACCATCATCATCGTGCCGTTACTACGGCTACAATGAGCTGCAGCGACAGAAAAAAACACACAGCAATTCATCCCTCCGGATGCAAAATAAAGAGGGACTTCGGTGCCTGACTCGGGCAGCACGTCCCAGCTCTCCCCCAGCACCCCCTTCTGAGTCAATCCTACGCGTATTGCATTCAGGCTCATATCCACAATGTAAAAAAGTGTCGGGAAATCTTACCAAATCTTAATACATGTGTGGTTCCTTGAGAATATCCAATCCACAGTAAGCAAAGAAGGAGTCTAATGATGCATCTGAAGACTGGATTAGTTAGAATAGGGGAAATAATCTTCATGATGTTTCTATGCACACACGCGCTGCCTTACTTCCCCCTTCTAAGCCGTCAGGTTTCCCGGTAGGGTGAGAATGAGAATACGTAAACTGATGGCCCTCAGACACGATCACGGCATGGTCACAGAGAGAGGAGAGAGTCTACGCTTCCCAAACCCATTAGCAATCCCCGCATGTTCTTCATTCACTGCGCCAAGGAGCAACCTTCAACTGCAAGGAATGGTGGGACATCCATGTTAGTCGGGGGAGAATCCTTGAGAAATCCAAACACACACAATGTCCAGTCGAGTAAACCTGGGAGGCAAGAAAGGAGGAAAATCAATAGGTAATCCAGTGGGAGAAATCGCTGAGGTATTGCCACATAGCGAGAGTCAATGAGCACCAGCCGTTTCACTGGAGAAGCTTTTGCCGTGCTCCCATTCTACTGCACTGCTGCACAGCTTCTGACGCGAAGCCAAGATTAAGTGAGAGAAATTGAGATAGCTCTGCTCTTCTTAAGGCTGCCTGCCAGACAGCCTTCCCAATTTCTATTATGCAACAGATCTGATCGCCTAGCGTTGTTGGGAGGGGGGGGAAGAGAAAAAAAAAAAAAAAAAAAAAAAAGGAAAAAAAAAAAAAAGAAAAAAAAAAGAACTCGGATTTATATATCTGCTTGTACTTATTATTAGTCTTTCAGTTGTTTTGAACAATAGCTATAAGGGTCTGTAGCGGGCGGGGGAGGGGGCTATAGGGGAGAAAGGAGAAGGGAGTCGGTTGTGTGAAAATGAACTCATGCATTTTAATAGGTAGCTGTCTGGGTCGGAATCACTTGGTTTTATAGTTGTGAAAGAGAAGGCTGACAATAAAATCCTGCAGATTATCAAAGTAAAGATTAGGCTAAAAATTTCATATTTGCATTCACTAGCTTCTATTCACTTTAATGCATGAAACAGGGTAAATGCGATGGATTGTTCACTGGCTGCCCTTAGGAACTTGTGGTACGGAGCACCAGCCTGCTTTTGCAAGGTAAACAGGAGTCGGCAGTGCTAAAAAAGCCTTGTTGAATGCACAGACCTGTTTCTCTCAACTTCCTTGAAATTGCAGTGTAAAGACTTAAAAGACAGTAACTAGTTTCTGGTTTCACTTTATTATTTTTCATTCTCTTATTTTTGCAGTTTGCTTTGCTTTCACTCTAGTTATGGCAATATTGCTGTTTCTCCCTGAGCTGAGAGATTTATGTAGTTTGTAATTTCTCAGTCCTCAGTGGAAACAATAGCACTTCCCAGATTTATAATGTGATACTGAGTTTGTACCTGCAAACACAGCCACAGACTTCTGTTTTTTTGGCCAGGTATTCCAAAGAAGATAAAACTAATTGTGTGGACTACTTCAGATTTCCCTTAGAAATGCAATTAGTAGTCCACCTGTATCCACTAAAACACAGTGAAACAGTAGTGTTAGACTTTGCAGTCTAAGTGAAGCTGTTGCTGAACCTACTTAAGCTTTATTATAAACATTAAATTATAATTTCTCACTTCCCCACCAGGAAAATTAATTAATTTAATTCTATATTCTGCCTAAATATATCTTTTTTTCTCCTTACCTTCCTCCCTGTCTTTCATTACTAAAGAAAATATCTCTGAGAGAATTCCCCCACAGATGCATACAGAGGAACACAGAATAAACCTGACTTTACAGAAATAAATACCAATGGTGTCAAGCTAATGAGAACACTTAGTGGAAATTTGTCAGAAGCAGGGCATGGCAGAGGTGAGTTACAGTTTATTTTTAAATAACTTCTATGCATTGCAGACCT
Source organism: Calypte anna (assembly GCF_003957555.1). NCBI lineage: Eukaryota > Metazoa > Chordata > Aves > Apodiformes > Trochilidae > Calypte > Calypte anna. The sequence goes on from NC_044246.1 coordinate 74,061,293, forward strand.
GTAAATAAGAAACAGCACCTTTTAAATGGTAACCTGTAATGTTGGTACTCTGTCTCCCTAAGAGTGTTAGTAATTCACAGGAACTTTTTATCATTATGGCTGATTTCCTCTGCACGCATTTACTTAAAACACTGTAAAACGGTCATGAAAAGAAATGTACATTCTGCTAGGGGATTATTAAATATCATTGATTTTTTTTTCTTTAAGATGGAGGCATAACTGCAGTGTCAAAATAAGTATCATGAATGGCTAGTTCTGCAGTCTAGCAGGGAATTCAATCAGACGATTTGACTATTGGAGCACTTTTAAAAGAACACCTAGTGCTAAAAGCAAGGATATCTAGCGACTCCTTCAGTTCACACTTAGAATATCTCCTATAAAACCGTAGAGATGCTTTTTCTTGCATTTTCTACTTCGTTTATTCTCTTCTATTTGTTCATATTTTATCTCAGTGTAAGAAATAAAACAAACACACGTGAATACTTAGAGCATTCTTTGCCTGCCTCCTCTTTCCCCTGGTGTTGCTGAAATAAAGGACATTGGGCATCTTAAGATACTTTTAAAATTGTGAATACTCAGATACAGCTTCTTATCTATTGTGTGTTGTGTTGGTTTGGGGGGATTTATTTATGTATTTATTTAAATTTAGTTGTGGTGAGCAGTGTTGAAAATATTATATTCACAGTCAGCTTTAGCACATTATACAAGACATAAACTTTGGGCAAAGTTATTCAGTTGATCTTCTTAAGTCTCTTCAAAATAAATAAATAAATAAATACAGCGACGTGTAATCTAAGCCTAACAGAGCTCCTAGCTCACCGAGGCGTTTGTTACTGAAGGCGTCAAACAACTTGTAATTAATTCCTTTTACCACTGAATACTTAGCGGCCCACACTGCAGTCTCCCTCCCCCCCTTCTCCCAGTCGCACGCCTGAGCCTCCGGCCAGGTTCCCATCTCCCGGGTGTCACCATCCCGCCACCTCCGGCTGCGGCCGCCGCACCACGGACAGCGGCCGGCGCGGGAGGGGAGGGAGGGGCGTGGGGAGCCTTCAGCACCACGGAGAGCGCTCCCTGCCCGCCAACAGCCGCGCCCCGCCACAGCCACGCCAGGGGACAAACCGCCCGCTCCTTCCCTTCCAGCCACTGCTCAGTGCGGAAAGGAAATTAAAATCTGTTATCGGTTTCTTTAAAGATACTCATTTTGCCCTCGGTTATGTCAGCTGGACTGCTACTTTATGGCGTTTTATGTGTTCAAAAGGACCACTGCTCTCCTCCTTATCTGCTATCATGATCCGTGTTAACAGCCTTCCCCCTCCTTTCAAACCCTATCTCCCACCTTGAAGGAAAATCGTAATTAATCCAGAATTATTTACTGAAGAATAACAATTTCTTATGTAAAAAGTACATCTTGCAAGAGAGCAGATTTAGAACTCACTAAATATTTGGTGACCAGAGATCATTTACAGACAATACTATACATCACTTACAGACTAAGGCTTCAGACTTCATCACCATAGACTCTTTTTCTGTTAAATTGGTTTTAGCTTCATTTCTCCTCTGAGAGAGGGAGGGAAAAGGCAGGATAACCTTTTAAAAGATACGTTTGTCTCCCCTACAGAATAATTTCAATATGAAAGCAGTTAAGTGTTCTTAATGCCTGTCATATTGCCTTCCCTGTGTGACTTATAGCTCAAAGGTTGGAAATCCCTAATAAAATGTCATACTGGAGAATCTGGAGAATATGGCGTTGTGTTTGGGGGGCTTGTCACCACTGCTACCTGGTTATTTTCAGACTAAAATATTTATGAAACTGCCCTCCACACTTCAGTGATCAGCAACAGGGAAATCTACAGTTTCTTGAGTATATGCTTTGATTTGTTTTACATTTCGGTCATCTGTCATAGACATGGAAGTAGCATGTCTTTAGAAAACAAGGACAATGTTCAAGCAAAGCTGTTATGAAAAATAGTATTCCAGTTATAGTCACGGAAAGAAGAACAGACTATCTGAGGCCTCTAAATCTTTTCTGTGTAATAGAAAGCTACTAAATTTCTAGGTATGTGTCAGATACAAATGGTGATCTTACATACATTATGTTTCATTTGGAAGGACAACATATGTGATTCTGATTACCCTACTATATCATGTTTGTTCATTCGGATCTTTTTTTATATATGATGTTATTATAACAAAACTTAACCAGATTCCAGCTAGCTGCCACCTACTGGGATGTATAGTTTTACCATATTACTTTAAAAATGAAATGGGTCTCATTTTCAGGTCATAGCTGCATCTCTAACAACAGATAAGATTTTTATATCACTTAATTTACTGTCTTGTTGTTTCCCAACGAGACGTGATATAAATTTAGTATATCTAGAAATACACCACCACCCCAAAGCTTTGCTTCTCAGACATTTTCAGCAAATGCTTGCAAATGCTTCAGATTCGCATGCCACCAGTCTTCCTGCTGTTGCAATCTGGTGTAAGGAGAGCCATAGTTTACCGCAACACCTGACCAGTCTCTACAGATCTCTAGAAACATGTAGTGCAGCTTTGCTGACAAGGCAGTAAACAGCCCTCCTTCTCAAATGTTTGCCAAAATATTCAAATGAATGTTGATATTATAATTTTAAAACATATTGTGGCCCACTTGCACATCACTTCCACCAGCTATAAAAACCATAGGTTCCCCTCTGTCAGTCTAAATTTACAACCAAGTTTCTGCTGTGCCAATGATTAATGACATTTTAAGATGGTAATTAATTTTTAGCTAGTGTAGAGATGTGTATGCTAATTAACGAACTGAGTATGCAAGAGGCTTACTTTTGGGTATCATAGCAATGCACTTTCCTAGCAGGTTTTAAGCAGCAAGAGCAAACATAACATTGTCTACAGATTAGTCTTTCGTCCCCTCAGTTTGCTTTGGCGCTGGGGGAGTTGTGAAAGATTTTGGGTGGAGGACGATATTTAATGGTTTCCATGCTCTACTCCTACAAAAGTTTATAAGGAAAACACGGACAGGTTTTCATTCTAATATATTCATTCTTTTTCAGCGCGCTCTTGCAATGATGCCTCCACACTGTAGGCAGGAATTTATCTTGATTTACACTGGGAGTGTCAGTGCCCTGGCTGGGTTAGAGATGTATGCTCACCCAAAGAATGTTGAATTTGTTCAGAAATATATGACAGGACGGCCGAAAAGCCGAAAGGGGGGCTGGCTACGCCGTACGGCGAGGGGCGGGGTAGGGGCAGGAGTAGACCTCACGGAAGGAGAGACTGTTGTCCACCCACAACTCTAGCGAAGTTAGAGTCTGTTTTTCTCCCAGGAGAGCGGGAATCACATTCTCATGGCTGCCGGGTCCGCCGCCCTGCGCCCGGCTCGGCAGCAGCGCTCCTGGTGCGGGGAGCAGTTCCGGGCTACCACGGGAGCGGGGAGGGGGTCATCGGGGGCTGTGCTGCCCTATCCTCTCATCCCCGCTTCCCAGCCCTCCACCTCCAGCGTGGAGACAGCGGCTGCTCTGATGGTGCGGAGCAACAGAGGAAAGAAGAGAGGAAGGTGACAGGTTTGTCTACTCCACAGGAGGGACAGACCCGGGCGGCAGGAGCCGGCCAGCCCAGCAGTGATCGGGTCCGCCAACTCGGTGCCTGCCTTTGCCCGCTGACCCCTAGTCCAGGGGCATCGCGGTGTGCAGCTGCCGGCACAACGCGGCTACGGTGCATGCCCCTCCGCCACCCTCCCCCCTCCTCCCCCGCAGCCCCTCACTTGCATGCAACCCCTCTGGCCGTGGCGGCCATCCGGAGACCCCGGGCATCTTCCTACCTTGAGCTGCGGGCGGGGAAGCGGGGAGGGAGAGGAAGGCGGAGGAGGGGGGAGGAAGGGCGGTGGCAGGACGCCGGGGACTGCCCGGGCTGCGGTGCAGCCGGCGTCCGGGCACCACTGACGGCGGCGGGCGAGCGAGGGAGGAGGGAAGGAGGGAGGGAAGGAAGAAGGGAGACCCGCCTCCCGTCGGGAGAGCCGCACAGCGCCCTTTAAAGGAGCAGAAACGCCTTTTCCTCCGCCGCCTCTCCCGGTTCCCCGCAATGCCAAGCCTCGCCACCTCCCGGGTCACAGCCCCTGCCACTTCCCTTCTCTTCTTCCCCCCCCCCTCCCGCGGCCACTGGTGGGCTCAAGGCTTCGGGGGCGGCAGGAGAAGCAGAAACGCCCTCACCTTGCCTCCCCCGGCGCCTCCCGAACCGCCCCAGATAGCCGGGCGGCGAGTTTTCAGGGCGTGAAGTCAAAGATTCTACTCGGGGTCCCTGGGCCCGTTTCATAAACATGGCGGGGGGGCGGGGGTGTATCCTGCCTCCTGGAAAACGGCGCTCAGCCACCCCTGCCTGTCCCCGTTTTGCCCCGTGGGCGCGGGGCTGAGGGAAGCGCCTCTACCGCAGAGTGGGGAGGTGTGTGGGGGCTAGAAAAAGTGCGGGTGCATTCGGCGGCTTTTCAACTCCTTCCCCGTGCTGATGCCCACCTGTCCCAAATCCTTCCCTTAGTGCAGACTGAGCTTAGGCACTTTTTCCGTACACCATTTAGGCTGGAAAGGGGGACAGAAGGCGATAAACCCCTGGCGAGGGCGAGCAAAGAGGGAAAGCCTAGAGTGGGGACAGCAAAGAGAGGGCGCCCCGTGGGAAACACCCTCCCTTCTGTCGCTCTCCCCCCCCGACTCGCTCCTAGGCTGAAAGATTGCGGGAGGAGAGTCCTGATAATAGAACCAAGGCCTTCCTAACGAGCTGGGGTGTGAAATGCAGCCCCCCGCCTCTCGCACGATTGCCAGCGCTTTCCTCTATCGCCCAGCCCCGCTCGCCTCCGCAGCGCCACAGGCGTCTGTCTGCCCGCTCTCCACTTCTCCCGATTTTGTGCCGCCGCTAGGACATGCCTTGAAGCGCTGCAGGATTTCCCCGGCGCCTTCCCCGATGGGAAGCCCACCCTCACCCCCCACCCCACTGCCTTCGGGCAGACTTGCTGTGCAGTTTGACCGGGAAATCCCTGTCTCTTCGCCTTTCCCTCACAGAAAATACCCTTTCTGGGGTCCGCGGAGGAGGGTAGTCCGCACCCCACAAATGACTCTAAGGCGTTGCCCCACTTGATGAGCCTTATCGATAAACAAGAGAGACGGGGACTTCGGAGATGGGTGAAACTCAGAGCGTGGAAGAGATGGGGCTGGGGAGGGTGAGGGTTGCCAAGTGAAGAGCTCCTATAATTAAGTAAACAGCAGAGTTGTTGTGAGAAGTAAATAAATAGTCAATGATCCCATTGTAGGGTCCAGCGCAGGCGGCAGAGACCGCGGCGGGCTCGCAGCGATCGGGTTCTGGTTGCTGTGACTTGCAGCTTAATCGGCCCCACCGCACATCCCTTAATTACTTGCAGCACACTTCTGTGGCCGACAGAAAATTCATTAGTCAGTTAATTTACCTGAGGCTGTAAAGAGAATAAAAATTCTTCACGAATGAGAACTAATCCTAGCTTTTCTAAGGAAAAGCCAAACCAAAACAAAAAACCAAACCAAAACAAATAAAAAACTAACCCCACACCAAAACCACAAACACAAAACCAACACAAAACCAAATACACCTTTCCTGAAAAGCACTTCCTGCCACCTTAGGATGTTAAAGCAGCTGGAGACAAGTAAGTGGGTTGCTTGTGGGGCAACTGAGTGGGACAGCGTGGTGGAAAGTTGCGCTCTCTGGATGGGGTCATACAAGGAGGGAAAAGAATGACAGGGATTGCAACGGGAGTGACCAAGTTAGCTCCACGATGTCCAGGAAGGCAAGATGGATTAACTCCGTGGGCAAGAGAAGGATGGGTAAGTGTGTGAGGTTGGGGAGCAAACAGTGCAAGCAGTGATCTGGCGATTCCATCCCTCTTATCACTGTCTGCATTTGCACTGTTAGCAGCCAGTGCTTTCTGTCCAGAACAGAAAGAACAAGGAAAAAGAAAAAAAAAAACCAACAAACTCAAAGGTGTTTTTCTAAGATGAGAGAAAGGAAGGCAGGGGAAGAAAAGGACTGTGGCATTTCAGTAGCGAGACCTGTTCTAACATTGCACATAGATTTTGCAATATCCTCATTCAATCATTTCACCGCAATCACACTGATGCTGAGTCTTTTCCCCTGTTGCCTGGGTTACATTTCTGTCCAGACATGGAACCCTCTATGCTTTTCTCAGCCAACAGCAGTTTACAAAGAATCAGGTCCTCCCTTAAACAGGAAAGAGATTTCCAGTGCCACCAGTGCTATTATCAACATGGATCACAACATTAAGAGACTTTTCGTATGTCTCATTATTACTCAAATGAAGTAAGCTGTAGCAGGAAGGACTGAACACTTCAAGTCAGTGCCATAATGGGAAGACACTGGGATCCTCTTCTCACGCTTTGACTGTTCCAAAACCCCTTAATTTGGATACTGACAAAGTCTCTTGTTATTTCTTTCCCCTTACACTGTAAGGACTTTGAACTTTATCAGTATTGACCACCAGAAAGAAATGTATAGGAAAGCACAGGCCTAGTTGGTCAATATTCAAGGTAAGTATACCAAAGAATTTGTCACACAAGATCTTGAACTCTTAAAAAAACCCACCAAAATTATTTGGTTTCTCACTTCTTTTTTAATGTTGATTATTTTAATTGAAATTTTTAAATTCTGTAAAATAAGAATATACGTGTCATTATTTCACCAGCTGTTTAAAACGAATTTACTTTTTAATGGAATGAAATTATTATAAAACACATTTGCAAAGATCTTTATAAGAATGGGGTTTTTTTGGTTTTGTTTTAGCTTCCCAGCATTATTTCTAAATATATAGAATGAAATAATCTGGGTTTATCATATTCCCACCCCACTAGCTGCATTTACAGCTAATGTAAACTTGTAGCCTAATTCCTTTCAGGACTTCCAAAATTAAATTACCCAAGGATGACAGATTAATTCTTTCCTCCCAGAAAGCTATCACTAATACTCAGTACATCTGAATATTTAATACTTTTTTTCTTTCCTGTTTCATCTCTCTATTTGGGTCAGCTATGATAATGTAAACACTGACAGAATTTAAGATCTTTCAAAAGAGTTTCCATGGAATTTTTGACAATGTCAGATCTACAAAGACCCAAACCAATCAAAATAATTTCTTAGAGATTCTGAACACAAATACTTAAAAACCCTAAACAAATTCTCTCCAAATTAATGACCCAAATCTGAGTACTACACTCATTCAAGATGAGTTTGTCACAGCTTATACCCTACCACAGAAAGCACTGAGGGAAGCTTTTGGGTTTTCAGATTGCAGACAACTGAATATTTCCTTCTTCCAGCCAGCCATTGTTTAATTTTAATTTTTATATATCTTTCAGATGCAAACTGGGTGGTCTTTCAGGAAATCTGTATCTTATAGCTATGCCATAAGGATTTCTGATACAGCTCACAGGCAAACAAAGAATTGCTACTTTGGCCAAGGAAAATCCTAAGTCTCGGCTACTCCCAACTGGTTGAAGCTGTTAATTGTGACCTTCTATATTCATATTTCTGGTCAAGCGCTCTGTATCAAGTCTATTCTCTTCAAACAGAAGGACAAAGACATTCTGTCAAAGCACGATGGAATAACCCCCCAAAAAATCTCTTGTGTAGAAGAAATAAATCAATCCCTGTTCCTGTATTATCCACTTGAGGGAGACAACGAGCCACAGGTTACGTCTGTTTGTCAGTTTGATGGACCAGGAACTTTCAATGGGTGAGGGATTTGGACCCTCAATGTGTTATTGTTAATTTTAAATGCTTTGGCCTGTGTAACACAGAAGGCATGATGTTTCTCATAGCAATTAATTGATCTATACATCTGACAATTGTATTCTCTCTCCCTACCATCAAGCAAGATAGGATCATCTAATGGCATTTACCGACAGCTCTTCAGCACAAAAGTCTCGAGTCTTTCCAGATTATATTCCTTAAATCTAGAACTAGTATTTCACATTTGAAAAACCTGGACTAATTCAAGGCATACACATTGACTCACCATATTGTTTAAGAGATACACCAAAGTTTATTACAGTACTTAGAGCCCTGAACTGTAACACTACTAAGAGCCATAAAGGATAAAAACTTCCCCTGAACCTGAATTACTTAAGATATAGAAGCATGGTTTAGATATTTTATTCTGTTCTGTTTTATTTTATTTGGTGTCACGCATGATACTGTACAACATTCTCCAATACGCTGGGGGTATTTAAGAGTTGTATAGGCATAGTACTTCAGTATAGGTCTTATCATTGTTAGGTTAATGGACAGATTGAACAATCTTCAAGTTTTTTTCCAGCCAAAGTAATTCTGTGATTCTGTATTTTGTAGTCTTCCCATGGAGGCTTTCATGGCTTGGAAATCCTTATTTTTAGCAAAGATTCTGATGTTTGCCTTAAATATGTTTATGGCAACCGACACTTAACACTCTTATCTGCAGAGGACATACAGATTAATTTATTCCTTCCTCTAAAACCATCTGAACACGTGAAAAAATATTGTGTACGAAGATAAGTGTCACTCCTATCTTCAAGAAGGGCAAGAAAGAGGAACCAGAAAGCTCTAGGCAAGCCAGTCTTCAGAATGACATAACCACACAATAACACAATCAGCCAGGTTGGAAAAGACCTCTGAGGTCATCAAGTCCAACCCTTGATCCACTACCACTGTGGTTACCAGACCATGGCACTGAGTGCCATGTCATTCTCTTCTTAAAAACCTCCAGGGATGGAGAATCCACCACCTCCCTGGGCAGCCAATTTGCAATGCCAGATTACCCTCTCTATAAAGAATTTCTTCCTAATACCTAACCTAAACCTCCCCTGATAGAGCTTAAGTACATGCCCTCCTGTCTTATTGATAGCTGCCTGGGAGCAGAGACCTAGGCCCCCCTGGCTACACCCTCCTTTCAGGGAATTGGAGAGAGTGACAAGTTCTCCCCTGAGCCTCCTCCAGACTGATCACACCCTCAGTCCTTCCTCACAGGACTTGTGCTGGATCCCTTAACAGGCTCCGTGCTCTTCTCTGGACCCGCTCCAGCACCTCAATCTCCTTCCTGAACTGAGGGGCCCAGAACTGGACACAAGACTCGAGGTGTGGCCTCACCAGCGCTGAGTACAGGGGCAGAATCCCTTCCCTGGACCTGCTGGCCACGCTGTTCCTGACACAGGCCAGGATGCCATTGGCCTTCTTGGCCACCTGGGCACACTGCAGGCTCATGTTCAGCTTCCTGTCAATCCAGACTCCCAGGTCCCTTTCTGCCTGGCTGCTCTCAGCCACTCTGTGCCCAGCCTGGAGCTCCCCAGGGGGTTGTTGTGGCCAAAGTGCAGGACCCGGCACTTGGCCTTGTTAAACCCCATCCCACTGGAATCAGCCCAACTCTCCAGTCTGTTCAGGTCCCTCTGCAGAGCCCTCCTGCCTTCCAGCTGATCCACACTCCCCCCAGCTTAGTGTCATCTATGAATTTGCTGAGGGTGGACTCAATCCCCTCATCTAAATCATCAACAAAGATATTAAACAAAACTGGGCCCAGCACTGATCCCTGGGGGACACCACTGGTGAGTGGCCGCCAACTGGATGTTAACCACCCCTTGTAATAACAGCAGCAATGGCTTTCACTTTTTTGGAAACCATTGCTGGCTTTATTGGAGTCGCAGGAAAAAAACTGAAAGAAGAACCAACAAACAAACAAAAAAAGAACACAACAAAACAAAACAAGAAAACCCAGACCTTACCTGAGAGAGCTGGAAGATGTGGTGCCTCTACTGCTTGTCCTGCCTGCATCAGCTGCCTTCCTGCCTGCCTCGACAGGTCCCTCCTTGCCCGCCCCGTCCTGCCCTCACACCTCCCTGTTTGTTTGCCCGCCCCGTCCTGCCCTCACACCTCCCTGCTTGCTCACCCTGCCCAGGAACCCCCCCGTACAGCACGGTCTCTCCAGGACCCCCCGGGCTTACCTGGATTTTTTGCTCTCCCCGCCCCCACGGGTCCCCGAACCAACGGTCTCAGTAACGGTTTTCACCGCATTTAAATCCCCCGCCGCTCCTGATTGGTTGAGCCACAGAGCTTCCATTTCTTCCCGCGGTTCCGGGCAGCTGCACGGAGTGTCCTGATCTCAGGAGCGCCCCGGTACCGCTCGGTCTCGCACCCTGCCCCTGGGCTCACCTGGGTTTTATTTCTCTCACTGCTCCTGATGGTAGCACGACCCAACTTACCTCAGTCCCTGGGAAGGTCTCTGCAAACTATTTCCACATGAAAGACAAGGAAGTCACTAGGAGTACTCAGCATACATTGACTGAGGGGAAGGCGTTTGTCCAACTTGAAAAACTTAAAATTAAGTGACTGGCTCGGTGGATAAAGGGACAGCAGTAGATGTTGCCTACCTCAGTTTCAAGAAGTATTTCAGCACTGTTTACGGAAAGGAGTTGGTGTACGGGCTGGATGAGCAGGCAGAGAGGGGGATGGAAAACTGGCTGAGTGGCCAGGACCACAGGATGGTGATCAAGAGTTTATCTGGAGGTCAGGAACTTGTGGTGTTTGCTGCATCTAGTCTAGCGTCTGGTCTTGTTCAACATCTTCATTAATGATCTGAATAATGGGGCAGAGTGTATCCTCAAAAATTTCTTGATGATACTAAACTGGAAGGACTGACAGATACACCAGGAAAATTGTGCTGCCATCCAGAAAGGAACTTTGCCAGGCTGGAGGTACAGCCTTATAGAAACTACATGAAGTTCATCAAAGCTAAGTCAAAGTCCAGAACCTAGGGAGGAACAATCTCATGTACACACTGGGGTCCAACCAGCTGTAAGGGACCTTAGTAGAGAAACACCTGAGAGTCCTGATGAACAAGCTGAACACAAGCTGGAAATGTGCTATTATGGCAAAAAAAAAAAGCTGATGGTACCCTGGGCTGCATTTGGAGAAGTGATGCTAGCAGGACAAGGGAGGTGATCCTTCTCCTTCCCTCAGTGCTAGTGAGGCCATACTTGAAATACTGTCCAGTTCTGGACTCCCTAGTACAGGAGGCACATGAACAAATTGGGAAGAGTCTAATGAGGGAGAGGATGAAGGGACTAGAGAAAATGGAAACAGGTTAGCCTGGAGAAGAGGTGTTCCAGGGAGGATCTAATCAATATGTGTAAATATCTAAAGGGAGCATTCAAGGTAGAAAGAGCCAGGCTTTTTTCATTGCTGTTCCAGCAGGAACAGCAGGACCAGAGGCAATGGGCACATACAGGAGTTTTCCTCTGAACATCAGCAAATAATTTTTTTACTGTGACAGTAATGAAACACCTGCACAGATCGCCCAGATAATGCCTGAAGACTCCTACCTTAAAGATATCAAAACCTCATCTGAACATGGTCCTGGACAATCAGCTGAAGATCTCTCTGCTTGATTAAGAGGTGTTGGATCAAATGACTTCCAGAGGTTCCTTCCAGTCTCAATCATTTTATTCTGTGATTATCTCATGTGTCCCTGAGTCTACTCTTCTCTAAAATATTTCTAAGCACCTCATAATTATAAATGCGTTTTTGAGAATATTTATAACTGGTCAATAGCACTGCATTACTGTGTGCAGAGCTGTGTATAGTACAAACAGACCACAACCACAATGGTGAGTGGAAGGAAAGACTACTACGACTGTTTGCAGGTTCCTCTCTTATTCAGAAATTACAATATTGTGTTTGGCTCCTTTGCAATAGAATGATACAAATTCCTATCTGCCATGTCACAATAATGTCTGTTTTTCTGCTTAACTATCCCCTGACCATCTGCTTCCTCACTTGCATTTGTTTAGCTACTCATTCTCTCCCAAGTGTAGAATCTTCTGCCTGTCCCTGTTGAATATAATTCTTATTTTTCCAGAGCAATTTTTCCATTTGTGGAGACACATTCTAAATTCTGGGCCTGTTTCTGTGGTTTCTCCTATATTGTTTTCATCAAACATATAAGTGAGGCAGCCAAGCCATTAAACCTTGCAATAGTTAAGTATGCAATAGCACTTAGCAGGACATAAAAACTCTAGAGAAGGGGGTTTTGGTTTTTTTGTTTGTTTGTTTGTTTGTTTTCCTTCTTATGGTACAACAGCATACCAATAAAATTGTTTTGCCCCAACTTTTACATTCTCTTTCTCCTATGCAAATATCATGTCTTTTTCAGGCTGCTCAGAAACTCTACAGCCTTCTTTATTAATACCAATATATTTTATCTAATGTCTTATCCTTGGGATTTGTTCTTTGAGCCAAATAGAATTTCCTTTTGTTGAAAAAAGTACATGAAGGAATATGTATTCTATAGATTTCCTTAATTTGTATATGTCTAGCTTTTTACAGACCAGCACTAATTTAGATGCATGAAAGAAAAATATTAATAGCTGGACCAAGAAAGCCCTGTGGCAACACATGAAGCCTTGAAAAAATACAAAGATGGAACCTAAGTGGAATCAATTACAAGACTGGGACTTAGTTTTGCATCTAGACTCAGAAGTAATCATAATGGGTACAAAATTAAGTAATTAAAAACTCCACAACAATTAATTCTTACAAGCACGATGCTAAGAGCAAAACTGTCAGCTTGTGTCTTAAACAAGAAGAGGATATGTTACCTTATAATATAACCTCAAGCAGAACTCAAATCAAGAATAAAAGTAAAGCTTTAGTTTAATTAGTGGGGAGTGAAAGTCTCTCTAATATGAGCTAACACCAAATAGACAGGTAACTTAGAACTGTAAATATGAAAGTGACTATTCTAATAATGAGAGAAACTTAAATTTAACTTTGCAACTGAGTTATTGTTTCAATAAGATTTAAGTTCAGTAATATGAATGAAATGGGTCTTTGATCATTGTGGAGTTTTATGTCGCTCTTGGAACACAGCATATGAAAGACTAACATTAATCATGCATCAATGAGCTGCAACAGTTTTTGTACAGCTGTATAGCTAAACTGCCAGTATACTTGGCCCAAACTCTCTATACAAGGAGAACTCAGTGTTTGTTGATCACATTTACAATATTAAAAGGGAACTTTTTTCCAAGTGTCTGAGTGACAATTGTATAGAACTAATTTTCAGGAGTGAACATAGCAGGAGAATTTATGTTATATATTGTTCCAAATGTCTTATCCTGAAATAATGCTATACATAGGATTCATAGGTATCATAGAATCATAGAATCATAGAATTGGCTGGGTTGGAAGGGACCTCAGAGATCATCGAGTCCAACCCTTGAACCACCGTTGCGGTTGCTAGACTATGGCACTGAGTGCCACATCCAGTCTCTTTTTAAGTATCTCCAAGGACGGAGAATCCACTACTTCCCTGGGCAGCCCATTCTGATGCCTGATCTCTCTCTCTGTAAAGAAATTCTTTCTAATATCTAACCTAAACTTCCCCTGGCACAACTTAAGACCATGCCCTCTTGTCTTGTTGAAAGTCATCTGGCAAAAGAGACCAATCCCCACCTGGCCACAACCTCCTTTCAGGGAGTTGTAGAGAGTGATGAGGTCTCCTCTGAGCCTCCTCTTCTCCAGGCTGAACAGCCCCAGCTCTCTCAGCCTCTCCTCATAGGATCTGTGCTCGAGTCCCTTCACCAGCCTGGTTGCCCTCATTTGGACCTGCTCCAGGACCTCAATCTCCTTCCTGAACTGAGGGGCCCAGAACTGGACACAGAACTCAAGCTGTGGCCTCACCAAGGCTGAGTACAGGGGCAGAATCCCTTCCTTGGACCTGCTGGCGACGCTGTTCTGGATACAGGCCAGGATGCCATTGGCCTTCTTGGCCACCTGGGCAAATGATATTTTTGTGTTTATATATAGCTGATAGTATGTCTCCATCCTCAGATATGCAGACATTTAAACCAAATAATCTATCATATAGTCTGATGGATTATAATTAAGATCGTTCCTTTTCCTAGGATTTAGAAACCAACATAAATCCATTGTCACCATTCAGCTGTGTGACCCTACGTATCACGTATTAGTTGTGGTGATAGCCACACAGTAGCTTATCCTTCAGTACCAGCTACTCATTGGGATGCTTGTTAAAGGGTGCTCCATTGACTTCAAATTCTCACTACAGAAGAATCAAAGTTTACTTGTGTGTAGAGAATTACAATGTCTGTGCAGTGTTTAAACCTCTTTGAGGTTTTGGAAAGTGAATTTCACCTAAAGCAAACCTATGCTTCTAATCTACCTTGAAATTATTTTAGTAAGACTATATGAAGTGGATTTGGTCCATTTCAGAAGGGGCAAGAAAATTGCTTCACAATTCAAACCTAAGTAGTTTATCAGATATGGAAAGCCATTTCTAGCATGTGAAAATACTCCCTGGGGCATATTCCTCTACAATATGCATTTTAAATAGATAGAAAGCCACATATTCTGGCATTATATTATAAAGCAGAATAATGACCTACTTTAGCAATGATAACCATAAATGAAGGAATGGGGCCACAAACAATATGTAAAAATAAACACTTTTATAATTTAAATCCTTTTTAACCAATATTCTTTACATTTTAAGCATTTACAAGCACCTTTACTTCTTTAATTTCTTTGCTATCTCATTAGCTTACTGGGAAGAAGTAGCAAGTTTCACTTCAGACTGGATTTTTAGTAGTACAGAAGCCTTAGCTTCTGAGAGAATGGTTTAAGCATGTTAGAAAGCATGATTTTAGTATTTACTTGAATACCTGGTTAAATTAGGATCTTCGCAGAGCCACTTAAGGCTGTGCCAGGACCTTCTTTCTCTGGGGACTCTGTTAATACCCATATGCAGGATGAGAAATTTTGATCACATTCCAGTGATGAAGACTGTTTTATGGCTGGAGAGCCCTGAAAATCATCTTGATAATTTACTTTCAATATAATGTTGGAGTCTATTGCTCAGAAAAATCCTCTGGAAGTGAAAGGGACAAAGGAGGGTCTATTTTTCATTATTTGAGATGGCTGAAGCTGAAATTGTAAAGTTTATGAGAGAAAAAAGGCTGTTGGATATGCTATTCTGAGAGAAAGGGCAGGACAAACAAGAGATGATGAAACCAGTTCTGTAATGAGCAGAATCTGAACCTGAAAATCATCAAAAACCTCTCCAGAGTTGCCTGGTCCTTTGCTGGGACAAAGTGAAGATAGGTATGAGAAGGGAAATAAAATATTTTAAACTTTATGAAATTGAATGGAAAGTGAAAGAAGACTCTCAGCTGGGACAACTGCCAGAAGGAGTGAAGTATTCCTGAAGATTAAAACAACCACAGAAGCTTTACTTGTATAATTTAGGAGAGTTTGATTCTCCTTATTTTTATGTGTAATGCAAATAATCTTAATTAAACTATTTTAAACTCACAGTCTGAAATCATTCCAATTAATTAGCATTTTACTCCTGATTTGATCTGTTTCTTTGTCTAAGAATGATGAACGCTGAGGCCTTGAGAATCATATTTATATCATTTTTAATCAAAACCAGTCTAAAAAGAATCTGAGAAGTTTTCCAGTCTCCTGGACTTTCTGAAAAATAAATAAAAATGAAAAAATAAAAATTATGTATTTTCTTCTGCAAACAGATATGTGGCACTAGTCCTGTAGCTCTTGATATAAAAGAGAAGAGATACATTTCCTTTTCCAAGCATAGTGTTCCCTTTTAGAAGTCATCCAGGAAGAATATCTAAATCAAATGAAAATTCTTATCTCAACAGGATCAATTTATAATGAACAGTGAGAAGGAGGAGATGAGCACATCACATCAAGACTTAATTTGAAGTCAAATGATTTGCTGTATTTGTTTCTTCTTTCAGACTTGACATGAATCCAAGAAGGGAGAAATAGAAGTAATGACACTCCCGTCTTTCATGTTTTATTAACAAGACTTTTACAGTTGGAGAATAACAACAACAACAAAAAGGACAGGGACATTTCCAAAAAATCACAAAAAAAACCAGGCGAAAGCTAGCTCTTACAAACAATGATTTCCTATATATGTGACTGCAACTTAAATATCTAGAACACATATGAACAAATGCATTTGACTCCTCATGTTCCACTTTAAACAGAGATAAGAACACTTCCACAAAGGACAGGAATGTATTCATGTAAATCCCTACATTTTACAGTAGATAGCACTGTGAGTCAGATGATTTAATGCAGCTTGGAACTTCAAGTAACCTGCTTTTTTCCCAAGAGTTACAAGCAATAGGGTCAGGCTAATAATTTCACCAAGACTTCTCTATGGCAGGTAGAAGATGTCTTACAACAGTCTAACCAGTTGGTTTAGAGCACCTGAAGAAGTATAAACTTGGATTAAATCACTTAGATGTTATCTGAAATCTCAGGCACTTGCATATCTGTAACTAATACAAGGACCTAACCAGTCATTTACTCAAAGATTGTTCATGTTATTTACTTTCTTGTTTGTAAACAGATCTCGCAGGCAGTATTATCTGCTATTTCATTATAATTGTAGGTTTGGGAAGCAGGTATTTAAAAATTTTATTATTTTTTCCTGTACAATTTTAGTTTAGGAAAACCATACATAAACCTCTACAGGGATATAAGAATTTGAAATACGTGCAATTGTAGCCATTCAGAACTCAAAAATAATTTTAAGAATAATTTCTTTACATTCTAAATCACCTCTGTTGATGTCACAACACTGAAAATGTTTTGGTATTATATTGTGAAAGAGCAGTGCTCAATAAGTTTGCTAGAACTTAGTCTTGCTTATACTCCAATCTAGATAACATTGGCAAAGCTGGCTAAACCAGTGCAGTGGTCTCTTTCAAAACCAGCCATTTCTAACCATGCTCTTCAAGCTACAATTAAAAAGAGGCCTTGAAAATGGAAATCTCTTGTTATAGTCTCTCAAGAATTCATGGCAGTGTAGTTCAAAACTGAAGCTTTTGCCTGTCATGTCCCCTATAGTACTCATCCTGCCCTTTTGTGCTTATCATGAAATAAAGAAGCATCTATAAAGTACATAGGATATTAAATAGTTTCTAGTACTAGTTTCTATTAAATAGGAAACCCTCAACTCTTTAGACCTTTGTAATCCTTTTGTAATCCTTTGTAATTCAACAAATAGGAAAATAATAACAGTGGTATAGCTGAAGGTGAAGTCTTCCAAAAGCAGAAAAAGTATATGGAAGCCTTGACTGATGTTATTCAAAAATCCTTATTGGGCTCTGAATCTCTCCCAAGCTACTTACTTCAGTTATTAAAACCAAACCAAAACCAAAACCTAAACAACTTCTTATCAATTGTTTAATCATTAAACCCCTAAAAAAAATTATTCTTGTTTTGTACTTCTGTCAGAGAACTACAGCCCAGCATGTAACAACAGCTGATTTTAAGCAATGTAACCTAACTGCTAGCAGTCTTAACTTTGGCATAGAGATGTGGTGTTATTTTCACTTAATTGGCAAAAACATTTGCTTCAGTAGCTAAAATTATTCTTTTAAATCAAATAATTTTATTTTCAGATTATTTTTGGCTTGCATTTTCTGTCAAACATTTGATCGTTCAGGTGCACCCCCCTTTCTATGTGTATTTGGCCTTTAATATCTCAGTCCTTGGCTTTAAAGTGTTAAAGCTGTTGATGGTGAATAAATATTCCTAAGGGAACAGAGAGAGATCCACACTAAACTAATTCTGTGTCTTCTTCCAGATTTATCCCTAAATCTCAGGAAATAAATAGCTAATATATTAATCCGTGAACAGTTTGATTAAATAAGGGATTCTTGTTCTGTGAGATAGTAATAAGGAAGTAATAAGAAATAAGCAATAAATTTTCCTAATGTATCTGGGTCTGGATCATCATCAAAGATAGATGAATAAAAGTTATCTGTTGCCCATAATGAAAGTTGTGAAACTTTATATTTGATATGTGTGCTTGAAAATAAATGTCATCTGGAAGCAAAGAAACTTCACTGACACTGACAGTCCCAGTGGAGGGAAGAGTTTAAAAGGAGACAGTTTTCATTATACCTGCTAATATTTCAAAAAGCTATGTACCCACCTTTACTTTGATTTGCATATCTGTTGAGGTTCTAATATTCAAAACACTTCTACCTATTGGAGATACTTTTCTTTTTCTTTTTCTTTTTTTTTAATATTTTTTATTTTCAGAATAGTTAAGTAATATATGCAGATATAAGGGTTTAGAGTTTATAAAATAGTGAAAACTTATATGAACTTTGACTTGAAAAACGGAATAAAATCTAACCAAAAAATACATATAACCTTGAGCAAGTCATCCTATCTCTTTTTCAGTCAGTGAAACACAAATACCACTTTTAGATACCCAGTTGAACCACATTTGATTGGAACACAGGAGAAAAAAAACAACACAGACCTTCAGGTTTAAGTTCTAAGTATCCAAAGCTAAGGGGGATGTGCCACTTTTACAAAGCCTAATCCCTCTTAAAAGGCTTGTTACTGTACCAATCTTTGGATATTTTAGCTGTCAGTGTCCAAATCTCTTATTAAAATGCAAGCATTCCAAATATATATAATTTGGTCATAGTTAAGTGATTTTCATGGTGCCAAGAACAAGCTCATCACTTCTACATTGACCACTGCAGACATGTTTCAAAGTACAGAGGAAAAATTCTCATTCTTTCACAGTGGTTAAGGTTTTGTAAATCACTTTGAAAGTAAACAGGGCATAGAATTTCTCTGTCCAAATTTAAACATCAGCAGTTTAGTCAGCCAGTAAGAGCAGGCTTTCTTACAGTGAGAAGGTTCTGACCCATTTACTTAATTACTGTAGGATGAGGCAACTGAAAATAAATCTTCAAAAAAAGAATGACTACCATAAATATTTCTGCTTTTTTAACTATTAAGTAACAGGAATATTTCAATTTTAATTTTTAATTTAAATCATGGACTAAGAGATAATTTGTCTTCGTTCTCTAATTCTACATTTTATTTAAAGAAATGTATATGAATACAATGTATGATTACATACATGTGTCTGTGTGTAAGTGTATAAAATGGAGCATTTTTACTTACTTCATATCTTTAAAAGGTCAGGATGATTTAGGAATTACAGTATCCAGGAACAAGGTATAGAAAATACCACTTTTCATGTGAGTGGTATCAGAATAAATCACTTATGTACTATATTTAATCCTTTTCTATTCCTTATTTTCTTCATAATTATTTATAAAGTTATTTAGATCTATTCTATAGGCATCTATGCCAAGTTGTGAGTACCTGTACAAGACAGTAAAATATAAAACCTGAAAATTGTTAATCCAGAGTAAGTTTACTCAAGTTCTCCAAATTTACCCCATCTGTCTATTTAACTGCTATTTAACGACACATAAATTCTAGTTACCATTGAAGAATTATCCCAAACTTAACACTGCATCCAAGTCCACAATGTCTGAGAAAAGCCTGCTAGCCTTTGAATGTCTCTGCACTCCAAATTACTGACAGCATTAGGTCAAGGAAAAGGAGTAAACACCCATGCCAGGGATGCTGAGCATATATAGTGCTAAGATCCTCAGAGATGAACAGGCTGTGAATTTCTGTGTTCTTAACTGGATAGTATAATGTAATGTATCAGTGAAAAGGATTTACTGAAGCAGAAAATCCTGACCTGTCTAAAGTTTCATGTTGACTTTACCCTGCAAAGCAGGGCTTGCTGGCCCAAGGAGGATTCACTCTTGGTGGCAAGAGTGCTTACCTGGTGCCATGACATGAACATGCTTGGAGTCTGAATATGGCGTTTCACTAAATTCAGCATAAAACCTCCTCATTCTGATTGACCTAGAAAATAATCCAGATATGAAAGAGAAGATAGTTTAATGCAGAGAATAAAAATAAGTAAAAAAACAGACTTCATATAAAGGATGCCTTATTTTGGCTTTCTACTGCGAATGTCACTCTGTTACCCAGACTAAAATTGTGGAACATAATAAACTGGGAAATAACCACAATATGAGGAAAATACTCATAGAACCTGAAGCTCTGAATAGTCTGGACTTGATGATCTCAGAGGTCCTTTCCAGCCTCAATGATTCTGTTATTCTTCGCAGTAAAATTTTGCACAAATTAACGTTATGGTCAAGAAGACCTAGAAAAGACTTACAGAAGTTTAGATATCATTTGAATTCAGCAAACTACTACACAGTCTCCCACAAACCTTGCAAAATGATATATTCTTGATTAAAGCAGAGTACTTGAGGAAGGAAAAAGTCCTCTTTTTCTAAGGCTGGGACTTTAAGAGGTAAACTGAATCCACCTAAAATAATTGAATATTAAATGAAACAGCTGGGCTTTATTTTTCTTTCCATTTTGATCCAATTGTTCCGTCCTCATTTAAAAGAGTTTTGAAAGACTCATACCTGCAATGTAAATGCATTAATTTGTTCAGATAAGGGCATTTTGTTTAACTTTTTATTAAAGTCTTGGGACCAAATATTTATCTCATTCAGATGCATAGATCATGCTGACAGAGTTACAGTGAATTAATGTCTATTCTAGGCCTAACCTTGAGCCTTTTAAAAGAACATTGGAATTAAGTTTTCTTTAGTACCTTCACAATAGATTTTTAGGTTGCTGCATCATATTTTAAATGAGATACAAAAGGAATTGCAAATAAAGATATTTCCTTTTCAAGTGTATTTATAAATACTCAGAATGGGCAAACTGGGTAGTCAACAGAGAACACAATTAAAATGTTAAAAGTACAATTTAAAACAGTCATCCTGCTTTCAGAACTATTTTGGGTTTAGATTATCTTCTATTAGATCATTGAAACATAGCTGCATAATAAATAATACTACATTAAAAGCATAAACTATTCTGAGAAATCCCAGCAATACAACAGCTTTTGTTAAGATTAGAATAGCAATTTAACCAAAAAGTATATTTATAGATCATAGGCATGGAAGAAAATTATTGTAATCTTATCCAGCTTTCTTCCAGTACAGGATTACTTCTTATTTTGTGTTTGCTAGAATGTAGTTGCGAGAGAAAAGCACCACATCATCTCAGCTCATTGCCAGACTCTTGAGTTCATTAATGGAGGTGTTAATAAGAAATTATCCTACAAGCCCTGCGGGAAGAATGTGGGCATCACACTTAATTCTACAGTGAGTTCCCTGCTCTGCTTTCTTTGGGATTTGTTTTGCCACCTGCAAGGATGCTCAGGTTTTTTTAATGACACTTGATTGATTGTCCCTGCCCAAGGCAAAAGGGTTGGAACCAACCCAAACTATTCTATGATTCCGTGATGATTACAGAAGTAACAGCTACAATAGCTTTATAATAACTTTATAAATGTAAACAGCTATATAGACTTTGGCTGAAATTTCTATCAAACTTTCCTTTGCTAGATAAATGGTGTTCAAAAACCAGCAATGTCTAGGAACTACTGTGCAAAGGATTGTGCATAAACCAGGTAATTTAATTTCTTTCTTTTTAAAGACACCTTTCCTTCCTAAAAGCAATAATACCTAGATGAATCCTTCTGGTCTGTTTTCTATCAGAGGAGAAATCAGTGTCAGGGTGTCTGATCTTCTACTGTTTCATTATATTTACTAAACCTAGGATAGAAATGGTGTCCCATGTAACTCAAAGTTTGACCATATCCACAGAAGTTGTCTATATGTGATTCAAAGCAACTCTGCTTGACTAAAGTAATCAGCCTCCTGGAACTTTCTCTTTGTGTTTTAAAGTCCTAAGAGTGAAGGGTCTCATCCATTATTTCTATTTTCACTGCTGCTCAGGATTGCTTTGATGGTACTTTAGAACTGCCAGAGATGTTTTGAAGGTAGATGCTCATGTTCAAAGAATAAGTGACAAAATCATGCTGAGGTTAGAACAAGTTCTCTGTTTCACAGTACTTTGTTTGTGAGGGTTGTTTTGTGTGTTTGAATTTGAATTTTTGTGTGTTTTTTATAATTTTTCTTTTAAAATGAGACTTAGAACTTCGGACATACCTGGCTAACTTGTCTGTTGCAATGCCAGAGTCATTATAGGATTGAATGGCTACAGTCCCCATCCTGCTATAAGATTTCATGTTATTTTTTAAAGAGAATTTTCAAAAATACTTCATTGTGGGGATTTCCCAAGCAACCCAGTGTCTGTACTGGATAGTGCAGTAAATGATCTACGAAATTATAAAGACTTGGGAAGGAACTGGACAGACCAGTGATGAATACTGCTCCAAGTAAAGGTTAATGATTATATAAACAGCTGAAAGTAGAATGTCTGTGCTTACAGCAATTCTCTATTTTTTCCTACATTTTTTTAATAAAACCAAGTTTCTGAATAACATCTTCAAACATGCTATCTATCAGTCTTTATACATGTAGAGAAATGTTTAATTTCTGTGGTATATAAGGGCTGCTAAAGAATCATTGCAATTTCTCTGTTATAACAGTAAATGAATTTTGGAAAAGCTGGAGAATCCCTAATAAGCATGCACATAATAGAATTTTCCAGAGAGCTTCAGGTGGACTTCAGGACTAACACTGCAAATCAAATCATTAGCAAATTAAAATCTCAGGAACTGTACTTCTAAACACTGCCATAAAGTAAATTAGAGATTGAGATATGATGTTGAACCAACAGGCATCAGTATAAAAACACAAGCAAATCTACCTTCAAACTCTATCCTCAGATCATTTAAGTGAGCATAGATGAGGTGAGGATATAGAAAAGACCAACAAAATATTCAATAAAACCAAGGAGGTATGAAAAAAATCTAAATACCATATGAATATGAGATGAGAAATAAAAAACTGAAACCAAGGCAGGATAGAAACAAACAAACAAAAAAGTCAAAACTGCTGTTCAGCAGAAAGATGTGAATTCAGTTTACCAATTACCACACAAAATGACAAAGAAAGTAAAGAAAACAAAACAAAAAAACCCAACCAAACAAACAAAAAAAAAACCCCCAAAACAAAACAAAAAAAACAACCCAGGAAAATTAAGATGGAAAAGTATGATCATCAAATCATACACAGTAATACAAATTGAAGTTTTGCTTGAAAATGGTCTTACACAGAAAGAATCAAAATTCCTCATCATAGCACTCCAGAAGTCAATGTCAAAGCCTTGGGTAAGTAAAGTTCATATTTATTTGTAGCTCCCAAACCAAGGACAGGAGGCCCCTGAAGTGTATTCTCACAGCTCTTCTCACAGCAGTCAGCTCTGTCACATCAAAACCTGAAATAGCTGACCTTAAACAGAGACAGCTAACCCCCTAGAAAGATGGAGGAAAGGGGATGCAAAGCTTCTGCACCTCACTCAGCACACTAAATATTAAACATTAAGTTTGACACAAAAAGGCAAATCTAAAATAACTAAGAAAATTTCAGACCTTGATTTTTTTTTATTTTTTTTCCCCTCTTTTTTGAACCTCCCAGGAAAAATGAAATGCTGGTGCAGGTAAGAAAAGCAGGATTCTAAGATTACTGAAGCCATGCAAGAATGTTCAGTAAGGAAAGAACACGCAGACTTCTCAAGAAAACTTTTTGTAGCATTAAAGCTGGAGATGTAGTATCGTTTCCCTCACTATACCAAATAATAGAGAAAAAGATTTTCCTGGTTTGGACATAAAATAAATTATGAAAACCTCTGTAATGTATTGAGAGAAATGTCATTGAAGACTTTCAAGTTGCCTTCTGATCCTCACTATGTGTTCTATTGATTGACTGGATTTTTTTGAAATATAACTGAAAATAAAATGAGAGAAAATAGATAATGAACACTGACTCAGTACTTACAGCCCAGTCTGTAGACAGAAATATAGAACAAAAATTAGTAAAATAAATCAAAGGAATCCAAAGGAAGTGCTGAAGTCAGGATGTCCTCGAGAAATATATATCATGAGCTGTGTGAAGGACAGCAGCTTACAAAGAGAAGACTGCAAACTTGTGCTTCTCCTTGACTAAAACCATATATATAGGGCTAAAAAAAGAGAAAGTCACAGCTCTGCATAGCTTTCTTTCTACTCTACTGCTAAAACAGAACTGAGAGGGTAA
Source organism: Calypte anna (assembly GCF_003957555.1). Taxonomy (NCBI): domain Eukaryota; kingdom Metazoa; phylum Chordata; class Aves; order Apodiformes; family Trochilidae; genus Calypte; species Calypte anna. The sequence continues at coordinate 74,085,331 of NC_044246.1, forward strand.
GATAACATAGACTAAAAGCAAGATAAAAACCTTTGACTTCAAACAACTTCGAGGCAAACACCTTTTAAATACAATGAACGTCTACTAGCATTCTGGATGTGGGTGGTTGACCCAAGATGTGTATTTTGCCCTCCAGTCTTCTGACAACAGATTAGTACACGGCCCACATTCTTGACAAGCTCAATAGCTCCTGAATTTCATCCTTGAAATATCTGTCAAAATTCTATTATTCAACTTTTTTTAACTTCTGCATGCAAAGCCCACCCATAGGCGAGAATCAGTTATTGTAAAAATAAACTGAATAATCTTAAATGTGGTTAGAATAAAACAGATGATTAAACTTTCCAAGATAAAAAAAAAAAAAAAAAAAAAAAGTAAATCTGAAACAGAAGCATTATGTACATTTGGTGCAATTATGAAGTAGTCTCTTTTTATAATGGGCTCCAGCTCTGATTCTGCAAAGAAAGACAGGCAGATAGCTTAAGAGCACTGTATACAGAGGTCAGTATGGGTTTTTTATTCTGTGTTCAGTGTTAATAAGTATACAGAAGCCACAGTAGAAAACTTGACAAACTGGGCAATATTCGTGGTATTAGCTTGTGAATTGATAGGCATAATTGATAAAGAACTAAAATTTAATAGAAAAGAACAAGGAGTAGGTCTCTTTGGACTTTCCATGTACAAGTAAAGATTTTGAGGAGTTGACTGGGCTCATTATACCCCAAAAAAAGCAACAGTGTGAGAGTCATATACACAGTGACAAGATATAAATTCTGAAATTATAATTACCTTCAAAGTCAGTAGATGAAAGAGGAACTGTGTAAATAAATCTAGTATGATTCCTCTCTTTATAATAACTCTGTCAAGATTAGTTATTGGCCAAATCCAAAGGTTTAAAAGTTCAACAGTGATATGCATTCTAAATTTTACAGGATTACTTAAATCTTAGTTTAAAGCCTTAATACAAAAATCAGGTGACTATTCTAGTAAGTGATTACCCTTTATTTCCTGGTGTCATGCACAATGGAAGAGCCAAAGTTACAATAATATTTTATATCCATCACATGCCAAGTGGTCACTCTTTTAAAAAGCCTCTTCTCTTAATCTTCATATGGCCCTCACCCAACTTCCTCTGTTCATTGTTGCCATCAACACAAACCATCCATTCTATTAATTTCATGCACCTTCTTGTCTTTCAGAAGGTTAAGAATATTTCATATTCCATATAAAATGGTGCTGAACATAAGCTGCCATATTCTGATCTGAGTATTTTGGTAGTCAAGGAAATAATTTTTTTCAGTTTTCAGTCCTTTTCAACTAACCAGAAAAAAAAACCAACAAACCTAACAGTGAAATCAGAGGTATACTGAAGTTCTATTCTTAAAAAAAAAATCATACACAGAGGAAGTCCTAAACTAAATTCCTATCGATTCACCGTTAGTGAAACTTCACCTTAATTCCACAACTTAAGAGCAACTGATATTCTGATATCATTATTGGATCTATAACTAGTAACTATTTTCAAACTAATATCATAATTATTGGTGAGAACAGGCTGGACAGAAATTCTGTCTCATAAGATCTATACCAACATTTTATGACCAAAAGCTGCAAGACACTTTCCAGAGGTCTGAGGACAGGGTGTTATCTAGGAGAAGTTCATACACAGGAGAGGTTATGAGATTCCCAGGGATCTGGCCACTCTACTATAAAACAAAAGGTGTCTGGGTTACCTTGCAATGTTATTCTCAGCAGGACTTCATCCTTCCAAAAAATCACATTAGGATTATTCAGCCAACAGAACATCTCCAGAGAGGGACATAAGACAGAGTGATACCCTGTGTTCTTACACTTGAAGAACAAATCTGTCCTGATAATCAGAAATTAACCATCCCTGGGCTGACTGTGGTGGCAAAACTGCTGTTGAGGTGTGGTACAGTGCACCAATTTCTAGCAAATATTGAGGTTTAGGCAAGCATTCAAACAATAGTACGTGGCATGAATCTAAAACTTCGTAACAAGATACAAAATTTTGTCAAAAAATATCCTTTTTTTAAACCAGTGAAAAAGACTTATGGAGAAAAAAATTACAAAGTCAATGTTTTAAGGTATGGTTCACATTGTAGATGAGCAGCCAAACATTTGTTGCTTAGGGCCAATTATAAATATTCACGTTATGTCTGCTTGACTGGCAAAAACTATTCTGAGTAGAAAATGAATGCTACAAACTAGGTATTTTACTTCTAAAAATTAGCTCTCTTCCAGGCATACACATATTTTACTTTCACACTGATGCACTGCACCAGTAGCTTCCAGCAGCAGCAAATGACAGAGTACATTTCATGCAAAAGAACTCTGTATTTCAGATATTTCTTTAAAAGCAGAGCCTGTATAAGCGTTTCACCATTGTAAATCCAATAGTTCTCAAGACAGCCCCAGATGTAGATCTATCCTAGAGGATTTTATGTGTTTCATGGCAGCATGTCTCATAAAAACTGCAATAAAAATGCTAATTTTTAATGTCTTTCTACTTTAGTTTCATATTTTATCAACTTATAAAACAAAGATTAAATGTATATGGATATTATAGTCTTGGATATTGCTTTCTAAAGTGTTGTAATAAGAAGAATATCAAGATGAATATTTCAATAAAAGGTGAACAATTATTTTCCATTTGGTATTTGGAAAGGCTAAGTCTTTGTCCACTTGATGCTATTATCAAGGGACATTACTGGAATTATTTTGATATGCTGGTTTCACCTTCACTTTAATCTTTTGGCAGCAGTCATTCTGGATCTTCTATAGATACTTTTGCATGAAGGCATTTGGCATTCATGTTTAATGCAAGGAAATCCTGATTCAGAGTCAGAGGACTAAAAAGTGACAGAATATTTAACAGGGGTGGGAGAGGGATGAGCAGAGATACTCCATTTATCTTTCTAATTATCAGCTATCTAAGGAGATTAAGAGAACTTTGATCTTTTAGGTGAACTGAAAGGCAAAGTATTAGATGGATGTAATTAATAGTCTTCAAACAATTTCACAAAGAGGTGGCAGGGAATGTCTAACATTATTTTCAGTTACCTGTGAAGGCCAAATTTTGATTTTGGGATGCCCTCTTTTTGCAACAAAAAAGATTAAGTCAAATTTGCACCCCTGTTTTGCATCACATAAAAAAATAAGCCTCTGCTATGCTCTATGCTTCTATTTCTTGTGTCTTGATAAAGGCTTTCATAAAACCCTTGTAGTCTTTGGGACACTGCTGGACCATGTGGGCCAATATGGGTCCTTCCTATTATGCATTTGTTCAAAATTTAACTTTTCACTATGTTGTCCAGGATTGTCATGCCTTTGAAGCACCTGTTTTATCACCTGTATTTCAGAAGATGTTGCCTTGCAAAGTAAGTCCATAAAGGTAGAGATAGCCCTTTTGCAGAAATGCAGAGAGAAGTTTATTGCATACTTCAGATCTCTAATAACTGGTTGCTTAGGTTCCCAGCTGGCCAGAGTGTGAGGTATATTATTAGTGTTAGTTTATATGCCTACATCTTGCAATATCTATACCTTCATCAAAGAGAGAAACCTTACCATGAAGAGTGTGGTAAACCCTGATTTACAGCTAATTCCAGATTTTACTTCAGATTAAGCAAGTGCCAGTTTATTGACACTGTTCTTTCCTTCTTTCAAGAAAAATTTCCTGAGCACATTTAGGGTTGCTCTGTCCACCTGCCACAAACTTATGTAGGGCATTAATAATTTGGAAACAAAGTGGCTCAATCCCCTTTCAGTAAGAGAAGTGCAGGAGATTCCTTAATTTGAGAGCATGTTTGTGTTATAGTAATTTCATTTTAAAAAGCTGCTTGTCTTCAGCTGACTTCAGTAAGTTACATTTGCTAGATTGGAGAGATGACTGTTTTCCTTCTATTAAGTTTCATGTGTGCATGCAAATATTTCATATAACTGCATTTTCACAAGAATTTTTTGTTCACTAAAAATTTTAAGTGTTCTCAGAGTCACCATTTTCCAGTTCCACTGCTAAAGACTGAATTCATTATTCCCAAAGGCAAAACTATGGCAGTTGGCATGATTAATTATATTTTGTCTTAATGTGTCATTTGGATTCAGATTTAAAATTATTATTCGATGTTTACTCATTTCTCATCACTCTTGCTATCATGCCAATTCTTATCTGAAAATATTGCTGCTTGTGATCATTGCAGATTCTTCCATGTGAGAATTATCATTAGCTCAATGTCTTATGAAAGGTCATTATATGTACAAGTATAAAGGAATCTGACAGCATTTATTGGATTTTCAGGAAGAAGTACATAGGCTTTTTGGAGATATTAGATATTATAATCCCAAATAATTAATGCTAAAACCCTGTGCAGTTTCCTCACTTATTTACCCCTTTGTGATAAAGAGATTGTGAAGCACTGAGATTATGAAGTGTACGAAACAAGATTTTATTTATATACTGTATTAAAAATCCTGGTCTTCCTAACACTGCCTGAAAGATTTCATGTCTGCAGCCTTCTCTGTGAAACAATTATAGCAGTATTAATTAATAAGTCACAAAATGTTCTGTTTCACTGGGGAATGAGCTGAGGTTTGTGCTACTTTATATACCAGTAATATAGGTAGGGCAAAACTTGTGCCTAGATGGACTGACACATGGGTGAATAAGTGAATAATTAGGTGGATAGATGGAAGAAAAGACTTGATAAAAGTGGTGTCCACTACCTGCCATGGGGAGTTCCTCACAAAAGAGTGTACACCAGCACACAGGGAGAATAGCTGCAGTATGGGAAAAGTTTCCTTTTTTTTTATGGGAAAAGGTTTCTCTGGAAGCCTGTGTCAGGAGCCACATAGGCTCCTAAATACACTATAAGTCTAAGATTAGTTCAGCTTTTCATACACAACTTTTGGAAGACATTCTGTTGCCTATCCTGTACTTCTTGCAAAAGGAATCTTTGAATCATTCAACAATTTGCTCGGTGCAGAGATACCTCCATAGCTCCAGCAATAATGCCAGGTAATCTGCAAAGCTAGCAGGTTTTTTGACAGTTTTATGTTGATAGAACTTATTTTATAAGCACTCATCACAGAATCAAGTCTATAGGATTAAGATAAAGATACTGCCCACAGGAGCAGTTCCAGAAAGACAGGCATGGCAATGACCATGACTTGCAGTATAGTGTCTGCTGAAGTGCTAATAGTGAAAGGTCAGCTGCATTGAGCCAGCATGTGGTTTAAAGCAGACCTGATTAAAATTAAGCAGCCAGGTCTTCTGAACTTTTAGTCACAAAAATATAGAAATGAAGGGATAAATCTGTCTTAAGAAAGATATCATGGCTACTGTCAGGAAAAATGTGCAAGATAGGGCTGAAGCAAGGTGACCAGCTCATACTGGGAGTGGTGCAGGGAACATTTTCATCAAGGACTGCACATCCCTATATGGCCACTGAATTTGATTCACAACTAGACAAGCAGATATTTTAGCAACTCACTGTGAGGACAGTGATCAAAAAAATTTCCACTGACTGCACTACATCTCCACCTCTCACCGGGGAGAATGTGTTTACATAATTCTATGTATACATACAGTTCACTTGCCAGATAGTGCAGACTTTCAGAGAGAGCCATATGAGGCATGTGTTAACATTTACTAGAGATGAGGCAATTTAAACTTCTAGTCCTTTACTAATCATTCAACTCCACTTGAAAAATAAAAAGTAACAGCTACACTTGAACAGTAATGTTACATGCTGGGAAGTGCTTTATTGTAGCTTGTAAAACTACCTATGAGAGAGCAGAGTCTAAATGCAGACAATAACAGAGCCATGGATTTAAAGCATATTTTTATTTTGGAAAGTAGCTCTAAAAATGACATCTTGCGGAGGTTCTCTGTTCGTTATCTCAACCAACTTATCTTTGCTTAAGTGTCAAGTAAAAGAGATGTTTTCCTCACAGTTTCAAGCTCTTTAAATTCACCCTTATGACTGTCTTGACAAGAAAGTCAAACTGTGCTGGTTCCTGCTAACATATCAGTGCCAGTGCTATTGACCCAGTGGGAAAGCTGAATTATATGTAAGTGTAAATAGGCACAGAAATTTATGAAGCACTTTTTGTTTTATTCTCTGCCACTGGCCTGTGTCCAAAATCAATCTGAATCCTAGATAAGAGAAAAAGGCAAGTGACAGAGAAGAGGCTGTCATCACCAGTCAACACAAAGAAAAGTCATGAGAAGTGCTCAGTGAAAGATGCCAAAGCAGAGAGGGGAGGTAGAGAAACCAGGCACGAGGCAGGCCCATATCTGAACACGTCAATGTCAGGCTGAAGCTGCAGTCATGAGATTGCTGCTGGATAGAGAAGGAAATGCTGAAGAAGGCACAGCAAAATCACAAAGCAAAAAACAGTAGATGAGAGTCAAGAGTATCTTGGCAATTGGTAAAGAACTGCCTTCAACATCTGAGTTAGATATTGCAGTGTTTGCCTCTCCAAACCAGGTACATAAGAAGACAGGGTAATCAATGTGGATGCTGATCCATAGTGTTAAAGAAGTGTTTGTGTGATCCCAAATAACTAGTGTACTGATAGATTTAACTAGTCAATCAGCTATCACCACAGCATGCTCCATTCAGCCTCATTGTGACATGGTCAGTAAGACCTCAATCGATGCAAAAGAAAAGAAAATCAAACAATCTCATGGCCAGAAGCATCCTGGAGACAGTTTGGGACTAAATAGACGTTGTGAGTAATATATTTTAAATGGCATAGGTCATCTGATCATTAAAAGACACCTCCAATGAAAGCAGGTCTAGCATGTTTGCCCCAAACGTGTATATCCTGTAGCAGCATATATAACATCTCACTGTGTGTTATGCCAGAGCTGAAAATTCCAGGTCAAAGCCCTGAGGCAACTTCCATTTAGACCTTTTGGCTACTCCTACATGAACAATACACGTATTGTGTGTGGGCCCATTAGCTGAACTGAGGACAACAGGCACAAAACAGCTCATATGCGTAATATTAAACTCTTAACTTCAATACAGGATTGATCAAGAAGGTTTTGGCACATTTCAGATCAGGCCTAAGAATTGTTTGGAAGAACGCTATTTGACCCAGGTGAAGTTCAAGTCAAGGACCGTGCTAAAATTCAACACTACGGTCAATTACATTGCAGAATTCATTCCTGTTCCCTGTCAATGTTTACTGTGTTAATATAAATGTACTCTTAAAGCCTGAAATCCACCTGGCTTCTGAGACCCTGGGTAGCTTTCCCCTCTCAGCTCTAACCCTCCTCCCATTTCCCCCTAGACCCCCATAACAAAACCGTGGCAGTGCACTTGGAGCAGGATTGTACTTGGCTCCTGATACCATTAGAATGGGCCACCCTAGGACTCATTACTTTAAGTACAGCCTCTCTACCAAAACCAAAACCAGCTGTTTTAGTTGCACATTTTGCTTTATCTCCCTGCCATGTGCATTTACCCTTGGACAAGTCTTCAGTCCTGCCAATACTTCCCTGCCACTTCACGAGTTGTCAAATGACAACTCAAGCACTAAAAACCAAAGTGCCTTCAGACTTTTAGTTTAACAGGTAGCTTAAAGTTAATAAATAATTCTTACCTAAGGATAGGAAAAAGACAAACAAAACAACTTTTCTGACCAGAAAACAAAGATTCCCCTAATTACTTACCTTGTTCCCTGTAATCACTCTTTTAAGAGAGTGAAGACTACAGAGCAAGTTAGGAAGGATACCAGCAGCATTTAGCAAGGTCCTGTGATGATTACTATGTCTTAATATATGGTTTTCTTCTGCCTCAAGCTGATTAAGAAGTCTTCTGTATCATCTTCCAGTCTTCATCTTTCACTAAAGTTCACCACTGCCAAATGTAAAAACAAATAAACAAGATGGTAAGTTAACAAAAACTGGAATAATTATAAACAACTCCCTGAAAAACCAAACCAAACCAAACCAAACCAAACCCAGAACTTCAAGGAAGCAAATAAAACATAGGGAATAAAAAATAAAAAAGAGAGAAGAAAAAAAATTAAAAAATGAAATTTACTTGTTCTCAACTCCCCAGGCAATGGATATGTAGAAGACACAAGAGTCTTATGTATTATTGCTTGAAAACGTATTGTTTATATTTTCATTTACCTTTTTCAGTGTTTACTGAAAAACACCAACGATGTTATAAGAAAATATTTCTGTGTTTTTTATTTTCCTGGGGTTTTCTTAATAATTTAATTGAGGTAGAATAATTTTCAAGGCAAGTGACAAAAAAAAAAACAAAAAACAAAACAAAACAAAACAAAACAGGGAAAATATGTTGTTCTGTTGTTTTCCTTTTTTTTTATTCAAATCTATTGATAACTGTGTCCTGGTAAACTGAACAACATCACTTAGCAGCATGCACAATGAGAAGCTAAAAGCTTTTAATTAGACTCTTATTCAGCAGGGTTGAAAATATAACTTAAAGACTAAGGGCAAAAGCTGAATTGTTAGGTTTATATTTTAGAACAACAAAGCTACAATTACACTAAATTAGGTAACAGCTTATTCATTAGCCTTCAGTAGAAATTTGGATGCACACTGACTCCATGTTATTGTTTGCAGCAAACTATATATCCAGTTCTAAGTAGTTTAAACAGTAGATGTAGAGGTTAATTGTAGAACTGGCTGTGTTAGGAAGTCAAGGATTCATGTGTTCAAGCCATAACCCACTCACCAGTCTACAGAAAAGAAATTCTTTTCACATTAACAATGCTACATTTCTTAGGCTAGTAATAAAGAAATATTCACTTTCTATCAAAAGAATCCCAGACACAGTAAATCAAAGCATGTAATACTTCCAGTTTTCCAGTGTTCTTTTTGATTCAGAGTTTCCACATAAAGTGGGACCTTTTTGAATAAGAAAAGTATCAGCAAGAAACAACAAAAGTAATGCCCATGGGAGAGAACACCAAGGGTGATCCCCCATTGTAGCAATACCTAACAAAATTTCCACTCTTGGCAAATACAAGACTCTATCAGAACTATTCACACCCCAGAGAAGGAAAATCTTGGCCCCACTGAAGTCAGAGAGGCAAAGCTCCCTTTGATTTTACTAAGAACAGGATTACAACCTCAGTAAATGAGGAATCAATTTTAGCTCCTGGGATATATCCCTCACAGATTCCCCTTGCTTTTCTGACTTCCCCAGGTGTGAAAAGAGAAGTCTGATCCTACTGCACTGCACATCAGACTCCAGAACCAGTGACCAAGCATTACTGTGGTCCTCCAGCTCTGGTAGCAAAGAAGAGCTCTCATTCATATTGCAACTGGTAAGTGTTCAGTATGTGTAAGGAGCAGAGCTTTAGACTAGCAGTGTTTCCTGCAACAAAACCAACTAATAGGGAAAAAAGATCATGCCAAGATATTGGAGGGAAAAAAAAGATATGTGAAGCCAATCCATTGAGTTCTGCTCTCTGTCCTCGTAGTGGCTGAGAGGAAAATTAAGCTGCTCTTTTCTTAAAACTTACTCAGAGAAAACATCCCTGATGAGTGCAGGAAGGACTGCAAGATCTGGTGTTTTGATAATTCTAAACTTTAACATTTCTTCTTTCTTTTTTACGTGGTCTCTCATTTTAACTGGAATTAAAGAAGTATCTTTTTTTTTTTCAGCATAAGTCTGAAAAAGCTAGAAACATTTCAGAAAGTACACTACATTTTAAAAGTACACAAATTTAAGTAATGAATCTTGAGGGTCATTAGTCATGCCTGTGCTACCCTGTTATTTACACTGAAGTGCTAATTTGTCAAAAAGAACATACATTTCTTTTAAAAATATGACAAGTGGAATTCTCTTTCATTCATTCTAGAAGTGTCTTGAATTGCTGCAGAGGAGCAATCTTAGTCAGAAAAGCACACCATGTAACATGGAATGTATCAAATAAGAAATTCACAGCTCTTATTAGTTCTCTTGCCAGCAGAGCAAATTAAGATAATTGAACTGAAAGCATCCATGCAGTCCAAAAGCTCTTTTGGACAAAAGGCAACAAACTCCACTACAATTCCATGCCAGTATAGTTAGAAGGTTTGAGTCTGATCCAATAAGCCAAATATGAGTCACTGGAGAAAGTAGACAATGCACTGTCCTTCAACACAGTAATAGCTATCAAATGATAATGATTTTGCACAACTATTCAAATATTTCTCCCTCTCAGTAAACTCGAAAGCTCTCTTAAAAATTTTGTCCTAACTCGTGCACTAAGCATCTTCTACCTCTCTTGTCCTCTCCTGGCTGCAGCAAGTGTGGCATGTTTATTTCCACAAAAATTGATCCAGATTAAAAAATGAACTGCTTTCTGCTACCCTTGCATCATGTTTATGATCATTTTCTGCACATAGTCAAGCAATTGAACTTCACTTCCATAAGCTCCAGCAGGATCTAATCAATTCTCGTTAATGTCAGTGATAGCCTTTCAGCTGCCAGTTCTACATCAATATAAATTGAAATATGCAGGCTCAAGTATTTGCCTAGAAGTGATATAGTTATGTGGGAAAGGAGAACTGTTGAGCTAAGGATTCTTCCAAAATTCTTCCAAAACTTTTAAGAGCTATGTTGAGGAAATCAAAATTCCATACAGGTATCTGAAAATCTTTTTTTTTTTCAGCTATATCTGTAGTTGTGCCTTTCAGTGTGTTAAGAAATAAAGCTACTTAGATCAAAGATAAATTGCTGGTCTCTACATCAAACAGATCAGTTTATCATGGTTCTGAGAAAATATTTCCAAAGGCCATGAGAGAAAAGAATCAAGCTGGACATTTCACTACAAGGACAGAACAACAGTTGATTTAAACTAAACGGGAACTCTGTCAAATGGCAACTCCATTTCCATACAAAACTTAACACTGTAGATACCACCCAGCAGACTCAAGAGACATATCTTAAATATGTGCTAAAACCAGATGATAGGTAACTTCTTACCTATGCTGAGTGAAGATCCCAATAAGCAAAGGCATCTGAAGCTGAGAAGTTGCAACTTTATTACCATTTAAAATTTTTTTAAGATATGTTTTATGAGAATGTTTACATTGGTAGAGTATTCTTAAAGTATCCTCTTGGTGTCTGCAGAGTAACTGCCTCTACTGTCTTGATTCTAGGTTCAGAAAAGAAAACCTGAAATTTTCTAAGTTGAATCATCTTGTTATTACATATTGACATCTGGGACTGTTGCTGGCATGTGGATTAACTTACCATTATATAGTGATGTAAATGAAATTCTGGAGGATGTCATGCGAGAAAAGAGAAAATCTGAAATAGTCGTTTATAGATATTGTAATTTTTTTCCATGGAGAAACCAATATTAAGTCTCTACTTTTTATCAGAGAACAGATATTAAGATGACAGCTTGATGATTTTATTTTTTCTTTCATTGCCAAAATTAATTACTTAATGGACAAAATCAAAGGAAGAGAGCCAGACATGGTGGAGGAGGGAGGTTCACAGGCAGAATGCAAACTCAGGTAGAAACTTAACCTCCACTGAACATTGTCAGGGGTTTTCTTGGGGGCACTGTCCTCCCCATCACACTAGGGAGAGATACTCCCTTCCTAGACCTAGACTGTCTTCAGGTTCTTGTAAGACCCTCAATAGATCAGGTATACACCATATTATTTTTTAAAAATCATTGCCTTTTCCATGAAGAAATGCAATTTGACAGAATACAGAATGATTGTTTTCTGCAACTCTTACCCCCCAAAAGTTCTGAAGAATGATAAGGAGAACTAAAGTTAAATTAGAAGAAATTTAGATGTTATCCCTTGCAACACTTTTAAAAGGGCAGCTAAAACAAAACCACAAGTATAAAGCCAGGAGCTGTGTCCTCTTCTCACTTAACACTATTTTTATTGCACTATATATACACTGACTTAAATGAGATTACTCAGTTTACAGAGAAGTGAATGAACTAGACTGAAGTCTAGACTGAAGTTCCAAGAATATTGTGAGTCTTTATGGAAGCTAAAAGACAGGGCTGAATGCCAGCTTCTGCTTTGGGTAAAGCAAACTTCCCATTGACTCAGCATTGCCATTACTAAAGGGTAAGACACAACATGAGGAATAGGGGATCATAGTAATGGATGTCAATATATGCTCACCTCAGCCAGGAACCTGGGGACACTGCAGTACCATGCTGAAGGTAGGTGGGATTAAATCTCAGGTCTAAATGGCTATTTTGAAATGTCAAGTACCAAAATGTCGTCCTGGGAACAAGCCCAAAAGAGTGAGTATTAGAGAAATTATAGCAACTTTGAAGGTGCTCTGAGTTCCCATCATGATTAAGGGATCACAAAGAAAGTTTAAAACTGAGTGGAACCAGTTTGCATTCAAGCTAACTATAATTTGTCAATTTTTATTTTAATAGCTAATTTGTCTCTATAATGTAAAGAAGGGCCAGTTGGGGGAATGTCATAAGAAAACAAGAAGTATTACATTTAAATCATACAAATGGTAAAATTTTGCACTCTCAGTGTTTTCAGTCTTGCAAATAAAACTAAACAAAAAACAAAGCCAACAACACACCCTTCCAGAGTGTTTGCTTCTGCTGGATTTTTGTTACAATTTTGTCTCCTAAAAAAGAATGTGGGTTCAAAACTTCTCTGTTTATATTTAGCATATTTATAAGGTTTTTTACAGTTTTGCTATATCCTCCAAAATTACAATGTGTGAAAATGTAGTCAGAACATCGATGCTAGTCCCATAAAAAGAAACACAAAACAGTGATTGTTCAAATTACCATACAAATCAGTATCAATATCTGGACATTAACTCCTCAGAGATCAAGAGTTCAGTGATAATTTTTTGAGGGATAGGAGAAATATAATGTGTAGAAAGATAGTTGCCTACAGTATTTATTTTTCAGTAGCAACAAAAAGAGAATGAGAACATAAAGAAAAGCAGTAAAAGATGGGAACAGGGCTGCTTTTCCATAAATTTATTATGTAATCATACCAGCATTTGATATAAAGCAGCATATGGCTTGAAAGCATGTGCTACAGATGGAGGCCACAGCTACACAGACATCTGGCACCCAGGTATTTGATTCTGTGTCTCCCAACAGGGAGGGGTTTTTCAGAGTTTATGCATTCACCAATTCTTCACAGTACTGTCAGTATTTTGTCTACACATTTCTTCTGCACACTAATACAACATATTTTTTTCACTGCTCTGAATAGACTTCTTGAGGTGTGTTGACCCCAGCTGGCAGCTAAACTTTTTCCCCACCACTCACTTTTTCTCCTTGCCTCAGTGGGACAGAAGATGCTAAAGGAAGAACAGGAATGAGAAAACTCTTGGGTAGAGATAAAGTCAAGGCAATTGCTTAACAACTACTACTGCAGGAAAAATAGATGGGACTTGGGGAGAATGAATTTTTCATGTGAATTATTATATATATGAATATATTTAATTACTGTTTCAGGTATGGGGAAATAAAAAACCCAATTACATTACTGTTATGCTCAGTTCCCTCAATTAGGCAAAGAGTGATGCAAAGGCGTTGTGATATTGTGATTCCTCTCCATGCTCCTTCTTTCTCCCCCCTCTCCACTTCTTTTCTTCACCCTTCCTCCAGCCCTGGTGTTCTATTTGTTTTTTCTCACTCTTTTTCCCTACTCTCTCTTACTATGTTTGGTTTTGGGTTTTGGTTTGGATTTTTTTTTCTGCCCTTTCTTAAAGACCCTTTCCCAGAGGTGTCACCACCTTGGCTGACAAGCTCAGCTCTGTTCTGTGGTGTGTCCATTGGAGACTGCTGGATCTGGCTGGGAGCCTCTGTGTCTGGCACAGAGCAGCCTCATGTCTCTTTCCACAGAGACCACCCCTGCAGACCCACCCTCCTGCCAGCATCTTGACAGCTGCATCATTGTGCTTCTATATTCTACAAAATGGGAGAAGTGTTGTGAAATTTGTTTTGGTCCCTTCGGATGCCTCACTCTTTTCTCAAGAACAATAATGTTGAAGAAATGTCAGTAAGAAATCATTTTGCTGTCATTTACATAAAAAAAACCAATCAAAATTAAACCTATCTTCAATTGAATTTGGAGATACCTATGATTTTTGTGGCCTAATATCACAGTCTTGGACCATGCCACTGGGAAAATTCTACCACTTTCAATTATTACCTCTATAGCTGTTGCATTATACTGTATACTTGAGAAGCAAAATTCCCTGATATGGTCTTCTCAGAAATAGTTATATTAGATATATATTAGATATAATAGATGTGGCATCTCAAGTTTCAAATTGCTCATAATCTTTTTGAAAAAAGGAGATGCAGAGTCCCAAATTGGTTTGAATAGTGTTGACATGTGAAGCCTTGTTTACTGTTTACCTGTGGCATCTCACAGAGCTGTTGCAAAACGCTGAAATCAGGTCAAACTTCTTCCCCATCTGCACAGATGTAAAGAGCAGTACAGATCCTGCTGGGTGACCTAAGATGACAAAAAACAGCACTGTTTTTAGCATTTATAGAGTTAACATTTCTTCCTAGTAGCTCCTATGGTGCTATGTTTTGCGTTTTAAGAAAAACTGTTTCTTACAAAGGGATGTTCTCTCTGAACAGTGCTTACACAGAGTCAAGATTTTTTTCTGCTTCTCCCACTGCCCCACCAGTGAGGAGGCTTGGAGTAGACAAGGAGCTGTGAGGGGACACAGCTGTGACAGGTGACCCCAGCTGACCAAAGGAATATTCCACCCTGTATGACATCATGCTCAGCAGTAAAAAGGCTTGGTAAAGAAGGAGGAAGTTTGTCTTCCCAAGTAACCATTACGTGTGAGAGCCCTGTTTCCTGCAGATGGCTGAACACCTGCCTGCAGATGGGAAGTAGTGAATGAATTCCTCATTTTGCTTTGCTTCTGTGCACAGCTTTTGATTACCTATTAAACTGTCTTTGTCTCAACCCAAGAGTTTTCTCACTTTTAGTGTTTCGGTTCTCTCTCCCATCCCACAGTGGGGGACGTGCTGTGAGCGAGTGTCTCTGTGGAGCTGAGCTTCTAGCCGTGGTTGAATCACGACACCCAGTGTAAAAATAAGGAGAATTATGGACTAAAGAGAAGAACAGAGCCATTTTCTTTTGGACAAAATATCCACAGAGAAGCTGTAATATCTAAAAAGACATTTGACTTTGCCCAGAGCACACTCTGCCTCATCCAGGTTTGCCTTTTGCCAAACCGTTTGTCATCCATAAACTGATTGCATTTATCCTTGGGCTTGGCTGCAAGACCGTGGCTTCATCTTACTAAGATGTCATCTGCTTTTTACTGGCACTGGAGTCAGTGGTCTGGCACCCTCGCCGAGATGTTGCTCTCAGGAAAGAGAGCAGAGTGCTGAGTCCTGGACTGCAAAGCTCAGGACAGGCAGACATCTGCCAGGCAGCCCCAGAGAAGGCTGCTCTCTGCCCTGCCTCCTGGAGACCAGGGTGCCTGTTGTCCCACATGGTACTGGGGGTTCCTCTTATGGGGCACTGTCTGATTCAGTGACATTTCAGCAGCATTGCTTTTTCACAACCATCTCTCATGAGCCAGAAAAGGTACTTTTTTTTTTATGGATGATGTGCTTGATGTACAAGGCGAGATATCAGCTCTAATGTAAAGACAGTTTTATCAGGAAGATCAAAGACATGTCAGGCATGTTAAAAAATAGTGGGAGACATATTTTTCTCCAGAGAATGTATTCTGGAATGTATTCTTTAAGTACAATCAATATATTATTGACATTTTCCAGGATGATGAGCCAAAATATTTAAACTTAAAGGTGTGGTTTTTTTCCTTGAGGGTTGTAAGTCATTGTCTACAGCAATTTAGTTAATCATGGATTTTCTCAGATGAACACATTTGAATTAATTGTTTTATCTGATGCAGCTCCTTTGAATATTCTATTTTGTAGCAAGACAAATGTGCATTTGATACCCTTCCTTGTAAGAAAGAGTTACGTTGGTTGCAGAAAGATGACTACTGCTAATTCAGATATTATCCCTTACAGTTTATTTAGATCTTGCTCCCTGACTGACAAATGTGACAAAAACACACAAATACACAAAAGGAGTAACTGAAGGTTGCATAAATAAGATTTACTTTAAGTATTCAAAACAGCCATGTAACCTTTATGTAACTCTAGAATTTTCTCAGTGTTTTTTCCATAAAAAATATTAAAATCCTGTAGCTTGCATCCACAACTTGCATCCATTTAGCTCCAGCTTTACTAAGTATGAGGATGACATTTTCTATATCAGGGATAGATGTGTTTATGTTTTGGTTTAAAAATGAAATTTCAGGAAATCTAGTTCATCCATATGAACCAGAATGAAGACCATTTTTGTCCATATAAAAATAATGCTTGAAGACCTTGTTTTGTCCATATGAAAATAATGCTCATACCAAGCACTGAGTAAACACAGGTTTTTATGGGAAAAAAAAAAAAAAGAAAAAAAAAAAAGAAAAATAAAGTATATGACAATGCAATCAAAGATTGTACCTTAGATTTGTGTAACTAGTAGGGAGAAACTGAGAACTAGAAATCTGGCAGTGGCTAAGATTTGGGCCCTTGACAGTACAGCTTTAAAACTCCTGCAGTGTTTATTTCTATGTGAATGCTTGTGTTTATTTAAAGTTACAGAATACTTGTATCTCAGGCCTTGAAAATTTAAAGCACCTCGAGATTTTGGCATTTTTTATGTACACATGTTATTACTATATTTAGTTTACCATTTGATTTTGCAGGTGTTAGTCCCGTGACTGCTCAAGTAGCAGCAAGTTAAGTGACAAGACAATGTGCAGAGAGGAATAAAAGGAGAGAGAGTCCTCTGTAGCCAGACTGCCTTAAGCTGTTTAGAGAGCTTCCCCTGTGGCTGGTTCAGATGAATGAGCATAATTAACATGAATCTCCAGTGGCAATGCAGATGACAAATGCATGATTATGCAGTGAAAAACTCTGCCTTTATGTTACTGAGATCTGCTGTTGTGATTGTTAACTTTCTCTCTCCCTTTCTCCCTCGCTCTCTTTGGGGTATTTTAAAAATAACAAGGAGATTCTTGCTCACAAAATAATAAAAACTCAGTAAGTACTATATTAGGCTTATCATTACATTCAGAGCCTCCATGAATAAGGAGTTGCAGCTAATGAAATACAAAGTGAAAGATCAATACCACTCAAGTAAATACAATATAGGATCCAATCTACTGCTACTGAGGCTTTGATGGCAAAAATTCAATTCTTCACAATGCTTGCAGAATGAGGATGCTAGCAAACAGTCTACATAAATGTTCTGTAAAATAAGGGCATAGGAATCTTTGTGACTCCCTAAACAACACTGAGACTTTTCTTGTCAAATATGTAATTAAAGCAGTAACTGGGTCCAAGTCAACTAATCAAAATATGTGAAAGCCACATTTTGATCACAATCACATAACAAGATTCATATTCTGCAACAAGAACATGGCTGTGAATCATGTCAAGTAGTTTGGTACCTCTATATAAGGTGTTTTGGTGGCAGAAGCATCACCGGGTATCACTATTGTCCTCAGGAAGGCTGAAAACCAGCTCAAGAAACGTACCAGACACAACATAGTTTCAGGAATTCACAAAGACCCATCCTGCAAAACAGTCCAAATTTCTCTTACACAATGCACAGTGCCCAGTCCTGATCAACATCAACCCTTGTGCTGAACTGAATATTTCAATTAAATGTTTATCCATTAGAAAGAAAGCAATTAAAAATATTCTGATAGCTACTAAGAAACTCTGCTTTGGAGCTATGCAAGGAGAGATGAAAAATAACACTATTCAACAGGCCAGTGTTTTGGCTCAGCTTTTCAAGCAGCATTTATGTCCTAACTTATGCTGTCTGTGCTCTGCCATTGGGGTCATGTGAGCTTTTGAGGAAAGTTTAATTTTTCATTTGTTGACACCTATAAACACAATGCTCCAAAATCCCACATAACATAGTGAATGCTCTCTGTATTTATCTATGTTTCTTTCTAAAGGAAACCCCTGTTGTGCTTGGGCAGCCGTTTCTCTTTTGGAAACACAGATATTTTGATTTTCAGACCTTGTGGTCTATCTTCTAACAATTTTATTTCAAGGGATAATCCTTCTCACTGTGCATCATGTCTAATTCCTTTTCCAAGCAATCTAACTTTCTGTCTCAGTCAACGGACTTTATTTGGCACCTCTTTGCTAGAATGGTAGAACCTCTGGTATCAGCTCTTTCTACAATGATAGAAAGAGAGATGACCAGATTGTGCTTTTATATTGCTCAGTACTGCAACCCCTGCTTTCCACTATTGAATCTGTAGGTTAGGCATTTAGGGTTTTATTCCTAGTTTCTCTATTTAAAATCCCACTAATTAGGGAACTAATTGGAGATGTGAGTTTGAATCAACTCAGGCAGAAAAGGGAGTCTGAACTTGGGCCTCCCACCTTCCTCAGAAAATATTCTGTCACAAGATCTTTTAGAAAATACACACACAGCTCCTCTGCTCTCTGTTCTTTTTAGGAAAATAGCAGCTGAAACTCCAGTGCCTTACAGCTTTGTTCTGTCAGCTTGTCTGAGAATCCCATCTAGGCTGAGGTTTTCCAGGGGAATGAAGTGAAACACTGAAATTCAACATCTTGGACAGACCTACTCATGAGACTGCAAATAAGACCCTTTGAAACCTGGACAATTTGAAAATTCATAAATATGCAGTTCTGGTCATATGAGGAGAATAAAGGCAATGAAGACTTCCTATAAAGTATGGGCTATTTTACGTGTTAGCTAAGCAAGTTTTTTATGAGTGACAATTTTACCTTGAGGGTGTTATCACTTTAGAACATAGAATCCATTTAGATGTGGCCTTTACAGAAAGCATCATGGTTTCCTACAGAGTAAATTAATGGCCAAATAGACTAAAACACTTTAAAAATATATAACGATAAGCTGATGAAAGAGTTTTGTTCACTAAATGAGCAATAATAACCTATTTATCCAGAAAACAAATGTATTTATATATTGCAACATCTGTAAGCTACTACTGTAAAAAAAGAAAGCAAATACTTTCCTGCTTTGAATAGAGGGCTGAGCAGCTACACAGCCACAGTCATGTCACATAACATGACACACCACAGCAGCCACTGTCATAAGAGGCTCTTCCTCTTTGTACATTTATGTTGCCCCCACCCTTCTTTAGTAAATAGCTGGTCAGCAGAGCTGAGGGACATTGGCTAAAAAAAACAATACACCTGTGGGAAGGTTTTAATCAAGTTAATTCTACATAGCCACTACAGTCACAATTTGGATGTCTCACTGTAAATTTTTCCAAGTCCTAGTCATAGCCTAAGGCCTAACCATGTACAGATTTAATAAGGACTTTAGTCTGTACACATGAATGCATTTATGCATTAAGGTAACCTAAAGCTAAGTTGTTACAGTCGTATCATTAGCATCACCACAATCTTCCTCCAGCTGCAGTTACACTGCCTGAAAAACTACCATCACCACATCCAGGGGCAACTCTTGTGCCTTTGACCTGATCTGTGAATATTCTCCAGGCCTTTTTATTCACAACAAACCAGGACTTCTTAAAAAAAAATTAAATAATATATCCATGCTAATCTGGTTTAAATGTGGACTAATGTGATCTCACAAGCACCTGAATTGGGTTACCTGAGGAGGGATTAGCCCGTGGCACTAATATTGTGGAGATGTGCATCTTCAGTTAGCAGGGTAACCTGTGGAACAGGAAATGTGATGACACTTTTTCTCTCTGTAAATCTAAGGAAGAAATTGCCTGCTCTGAGAAACTCATTCATTCATATTTATTTACTTACTTATTTATTGATAATTCAGTAAGAATTTTTATTGAATTTATCTGAAATTTCATCTTACCCAGCTGAGATAAATGATCTGACACTCCTCAAAAAATTAACAGAGATTAGTTCTGAGAGACAGCAATCTTAATAATCTCATCTGTGGCAATTTCACAAACTTATTATACAAACATAATACTTTATGGCTGTTAAAACAGTTTCTCAAACTATGTCTTCATCTGCATGATAAACCAAATAATCATTTAAGAAACCCAAAAAATGTAGAACCAGGCATACTAAATTATATGGTAGAGCAATTGTGGAGAATTGTAAGGCTTAATATGCATTTCTGTGTTTATATATAATACTCTATCCATTATCTCATCAAAGATTCAGTCTAATTAAGAGGAAGACATTTTGGCAGTGAGCCCAATTATTTTGGGTAGGAGATAGAGTGACAGTATGGCTTCTCTAAGCAAAGACACACCCAGATAGAATAATTCAAACAAACAAGCTATGTTATACTACTACTTTTGAATTACAAAACAAAATATGCAGAGAAGAATTATTTTGAATAGTTGATCAAAATTAGGTGCTATTTTAAGGGCAAGGTGGGAATAGCAAGTTGTGTTTATCTGACATATATACAGAGACAGAGTGAGAGAGAATTGACAGCAAAGAGGTATTTTCCAGCCAAGTGAAGGCTCAAGAAACTGAGACAGAAAGAAAATAAGGACACACAAAGGAACTAAAAAAAAAAATTTAAGACTTTCAGATTTAAAATTCTTATTATTCTGCTTTTTAAAATTGCCTTCTTAATTTGATTTCCTTGTTGGCTTTGATACAGATTTGATACAGAATCAAATCCTGTATGTTTGGATATTTTGTATGCAGCTAATATTGTTTTAAAAATATGTAATAAAGATTTCAAATTAAATACTTAGAAAAGTTGTTAATAAAAGGACTTCTTTATATAACTACTGTACCTTCATTCTGCATTTTTCATTTTCAAGTAACATTAACCAATTATATGAGGTTCTGATAAAGGTTTTAGATAAAGTCCATTACATAAAGCTACTAAGGAAGCTTGGTGATGGCTTGATGGAAAGCAAAGCATGCTAATAGTGTATATATTTAATACAGGGCAGAAATGGTCAATTCCTATAATGTGTGAGCAGTTATAGTAACACAAAATAGGGAGTAATTATACAAGCTCTGTTTTAGAAAACCTTAAACATATCAGCAGTTAGATGGGAGGCAAATTCATATTAGTATGGTCTCCTGCAGTGAAAATAAATCCAAGTAACCTAATGCAGAGTACTTACAGAGATATTTATATCACTTGAGGGACACGCTTGCACTTCAAGTGTTCAAATAAATAAAGAAGAAACAAACAACTCTGATATTTTGGAGAGATCCATATGTCTTGGGATATTCCTTCTGCATATAAGAAAAATTTGTGGTGCAACATCACACGATTTGTTTATTTCATATCCTGAAGCAAAGGAACTTTATTTTATCACAGATGCATTAAGTCCCTTAATGTATTGAAGTAAAACACTTTTTTATTAGAACAGAACTCATATAGTTCTCTTTTTTTCAGATATATGCACCATTTGCCACTCTGCACACAGGGTATGGTACTCCAAAAAGCAAAACCTAAGAGAGGCCAGGTCACACACAGCAAAATTCAGCACTACACTGGCCAGAAGCTGTGTGCTTCAAGAGTGATTGCTCCAAGACACAGCAACAGAGATATCAGCTGTCCTACTCACCACACAACAATTAACTCTATGATAAACCTTGAGCTTCAAAATGCCAAACAGAACAATCTGCATTCTCCTCCCTGCTCCCCATTGTGCTCTTTTCTCTGGAAAATTATCCCCACTTATATGCTACTTGCCTATAATTCTATGAGCAAGAACATCAGTAATAACTTGTAAATCTCTTGTTCATTCATCCTGAATTACGTGGAGTGGATACCATAAGTAAAGGAAGCCAGGAATAATTTAGGACCTATTTGTCATGGAAATAAGAGTCCTTTATAATCGGACCTTCAGAAATCAGAAGGATAATGATCTCAAAATAGGGCTTCAAAACATATCATTACTATGCATCTGCCTTCAGACATATCCATCATTAAAATATGTAATACAATATCTATGCTAAAACTCTCATAGCATTGATCCAAGAGACTTATCAATCATCATGATCACAAAGGGCTGCTCAAGGATAGCTGCAGAAGAACAAGTGTTGCCACCAAGGTGAAGCATTCACCACTGAATGAGAATTTGAAGTGACATGGCTGAAGTTTCAGGTGTATCTGATTAAAAGCAGGCCTGAAGATCAAGAATAGAGTTGATTTTTGAGATTGAACTAGAAAAATATTCTAGATGAGCTTGCCAGTTCTAGAAAACTTAATTGATATAAGCAGAAAATGTAACAGTAGCAGATGTCTTCCATGAGTTCAGTCAGACATGAATCACCTTATCTGATTTTAAAATAAGGATTTATAATTGGGCAGAGAGGTTAGGATAGGGTTTTTGACAATAAAGTTATAGATAGGAAAACATCTGAGTTATATAATACAAGTAATTAAATATAAAGGTTTCCTTTTATTGATTTCAGGTCAGGCCAATGAAATTTAAAAGAGTGTAAAGCTGTAGAAAAGTAAAAACAAATTGCAAGGTTCCAATGAGATAAATATTTTCATCTTTAGTGCTAGTCAAGTGTTGTGAAGAAAGAAGTTTCTCACAGGTACACTAAAAGTATTGGAAGTCTGCAACTTCTTTCAGGATACTGGAAACAGGTTATTATAAATCAATCTCCAGTTTCTCTACACTAATTCCTCTGCTTCTGGGTTGAAATTGGGTAGGTCTCTGAAAATTAGTCATTGGGATTTTTGCAGCTTTGCTATTGATTCTGTTCTGGTCTGTTAAGTAGTAGCCTATAGAATCTATTTACTGTGCTTGATTCCAACATTTATTAATTTATATTTAGTTCACAGCTACATTAGAATACATTGCTATAATAAATAAGGTCAGATGTAGCTTATTTTACATGGGGGGTTATCTTTCTAGACGATTCTATCAAATCTGTATATCTGACATTTATGAGAAAAGGAGTTTATTGTGCTATTTTCCATGATATGCATTTTAGTCTTTGGGTGCAAATTTACCTCAATTGGCCATTATGATCATCATACTCATCAGTGCCACCTACACTCTTCTGTATTGTATTATATCACATCATTATAGTCTATATACTGCACAGTCATGCTGTTACTTAGAAATGTGTTCCTTCTTGGTGCTCTTACCTTACAGAAGGATTATTATTTTTGCGTGTGTGATGCATTATCATGTTAGGGCTTTTATTGGGATGGGGTTGCCCACTTATTTTTAAAGGAAGCCTGTAGCAATTTTTTCTAAGAACACTGCCAGTATGGAAAGAGTTAAGCAACAGCTCAGACAGAGAAACAACACTGTGGAAACCAGGATTAAGACTTATTTGCAGGCTAGAGATACAACCACTAAGCAGAAACAGGAATGACAGTTCATCAAAGAAAATGAGTCTGGTAATTGTTGGGAAGAAGAGAGGGCCCTGGAGGGTATTCAGGTGACTGGTGGGGAAGCCACTGACTACATCAAGGGTCTACACTAGTGTCAGGTTTAACACTGGGCCAGCAATTAACCAAATGACATCTGCTCTCTATTAATCCCTCTCCCATCCCTGATAAAGAAAGGAGACTTACGGGCTGGAAATTAAATTATACAGTTTCATTAATGAAACAGTAATGATAAAAAATAAATATATGCAAATATACAGAAAAACAATACCAATGTTCCTCACCCCTTCTCCCCCACTAATGCTCACATCACCACCAAGGCTGCAGGGCAACCCTGGGAAAGTCCAGGCTGGACTCCTGGAGTCAGCAGCAGTCGGGAGCTGGAGGCAGGAACACGCAGATTCAGGATTGCATGGATCAGGACCACATGCAGATGAATGGACAGAATCCTCCCAGGATGCCACAGGAGAAGAAGGGCTGAAGGGAAGGGTGAAGACAAAGAGGAAGGGGGTTGACCCTTATGATCCCTCAAATTTATATCAAGTATGATGTGCATGGGATGGAATACTCTGTTTGGTCAATTTTGGTCACCTGTCTTGCCTGCTTCTCTCTAAAGGAGGGTTGCAGGTGTGACCCCTGTACTCCCTTTCTCTTTCTGGACAATAAGATGTTCCTCAGAACTGAGCAGTGGCCTTGGCTCTGCACACCATTCTCTAGCTATAGCTATAAACATTGAGTGTTATCAGTCCTAGAAGCAGAGACTGACTGAGAAACTTGCTGTTAATTTTAGCAACTACAGCTACTTATGAGGGACTTAGCTTGAATCAAAATAACATGTCAGAAAATTAGCTCTATCCTGGCCCAAACCAGGACAACCAGAGTAATCCATAAACAAGGTTGCTGACTGCATGTCTAAAAAAGATGCAGCAGAAAGGAGAAGCTATCCTGCTCTCATCACATTACCACTACCTAGTAATGCATCACATGGACCCTGTCCCACTGTGCCCATGCAGCTTTTCTTGCCTTCTTCCTGTATCTTTTTCCTGCATTGTGGTATCCAGCTCTTTTATTGAAGTATGCAGATGTTTACAGATTTGGTGATGTATTCACCACTTTTCGCAAAATTCTTGTCAATCCTTGAAAATTAAACAACTAGAAACATGCAGAAAACTGACAAAGGAATTGGACTCATGTGTGCCCTTGCTACCCCAAGAGTTATAATGCAGCTAAGATAACCCAGTGAATTTTTTCCTTTGATTTTCAGCTTCTTTGTTATCTAGCACACTTCAAGCTTGCTTTTTGGTTTTCTTCAGCTAGTGTAAACTGGGGGTAACACTTGAAATTAAAGGAGCTTCACTAGTGTGAAAAGATGGCAAATTAGTCTCATGACATTGAAAATCACTTTTGTCCATTCATTCTTTGCTGTCAGTCATTAAGTAACAGGCAGGGAGTTAATTATTAAAGGTTATAATTCATGAAGATGGTAAAACATTTTTTGTTTCATAGTAATTGAGTAAGGTTGTGGGAGTTTTTAACCAAGAAAATCCCTCGTACCTCGTATAATCTTGGTAAGAATGGAATTGACTCCAATCTCTACACAATTTCATTGGCAATGGGTAGACCTGAGGGGACAGATTTTTGTTTTTTGGCAAGGAGATTCAGTATGCACAGGCTCAGTGTAGGGATCT
The DNA here is from genome assembly GCF_003957555.1 of Calypte anna. Classification (NCBI taxonomy): domain Eukaryota; kingdom Metazoa; phylum Chordata; class Aves; order Apodiformes; family Trochilidae; genus Calypte; species Calypte anna. The sequence continues at coordinate 74,110,420 of NC_044246.1, forward strand.
AATACCTGGTACCACAGAAAATATTATTAGGGCTCCTACGGTGGGGTGTTTCGAACCACAGTTGCAATTAGAAATGAGAGAAATGTTATTAAATGGGAAGTGATACATCCATTAGCTGAAGCTTCTAGACAGTCATAAAAGAGAGACACATATACTACTTTTGCAGCAACTGTGCAAACATCTATAAGAAAAACTGAAATATTTTAAAAGCTGATGACAGAGTAAAGCAGTTGAACAGCCAAGGGGGCAGGCACGAGGTAAGGAAATGGTCATCTTACATTCCATAAGAGAAAACCTACTTTCTGAAGGGTTGGACCAGATGATCCTTGAGGTCCCTTCCAACCTGACATTTATGGTTCTTCTAATAGCAGAAGGAATGAGAACTCCTCTGTATCCCTCTGCAAAGTCAGGACTTTTCTAAGAATTGCCACTAGGTGAGGAATATGCCATTTCAAATGACTGAGCATCATGCACATATGCAGCAGCCCTGGTCCTCAAATTGAGAAAATATCTGACAGAAGTTTAACATTTGCTCAAAAAATCCAGCAAGAGTGAAATACCAATGTCCTGGTGACAAAGATTAGTCAAGTCACAGAATAACACTGAGTTCTGTTCATCCAGTTTACCTGCCTAAATTAGGACATTCGGTCTGGCTTGGGTTCACTGTGTGATTTCTCCAAGCCCACCGACAGATTATACCTCCTGACTATAAAAGTGAACCAGCTGATTAAGTTGTTTAATATGGTAAATGCCATCTTTATACCAGTGCCTTAAATAAATCCATATAGAGACTGAAATTATTCAAAAGATATTTTAAGATGCAAATAGTACAAATTCAAATTCAACCCAGTACAGAGAAGCAAAGCCTTTAAGCATTTAGCATTAAGAAGATACTTAAATATTTCTATATATCATGACTTCATAGAAGACTTGTAAGGTTTAGACTCTTTGTTTCTCTGGGATCTTATCACCAGGAGGTTTTTTAAATCATTCTGGCCTTATATGGGAACATATAAGTTATTACATCAGTTTTTCCTTTGAATGAAACAAAATGCTCTAACATGCTCATTATTCTTTCTAAAGCAAAGTGGTTGAAGATTTTACTTTCCATCATATTTTTTTATCATGTCAAAAGCTCACTTGACCGACATTAACCTTGTTTCTTACATTTATTGTGCCTCACTGACTATTCATAATTTTAGAAAATAATCTATTCTTCAGTATAGAACCATTATGCTACAAAGAAACAAAATACTAATCTGACTAAACTGATAAAATTTTGGGTAATTTTATACAGCATGGAATAATTGTGATACTTTTTCTTGGTGATTATAAGTGGTAATTATATTCAACGTTACCATAAAAATCTATGACTTACAAATTAACAACAAATAGTTCTGCAGTCATCTATCTAGCACATTACTAAACCAGTTTCATTATAGCATCACCAACTGCAAAAGCCTTAATAAGTTCAAAACAGTATATTTGCCGATGGCACAAATGAAATTATATAGCAGTCTTTTTTAATGCACAGGAGATTTTTTTTCCTCCAGTTTGATGTATAAGTCAATTTAATTCTACAGTTTCCAAGTTTTCTATGCACAGCAAGCACAAGAGAACTAAACACTGATAAATTAGTTATTATCTATTTATTAATCTTGAGTTATGTAGTCTCAAGAGAATAGAGTTTATGTTTTGAATTAGATAATGGATAAAGCAGTAATGTTTTGATGAGACATCTGCCTGTGAATGTGAATAGTGGTTAATGTTTAGTTACCCATCTGCAGAATGCATACTGCAAGGATTTTCTTAGTAAGAATAATGTACTTATTCATATTTGTTGGTACAATACCAGCCAAAACAGAAAACTTAAATATTCTTGAAAAAAATATACACAAGCTTACACTAGAGAAGATTTAGTACTTAACAGATGGCTGCAGAGATGCTGTAACAGATGGTTGGCATGAAGGTCTGGAAAAAAGTTTACTGGAGTTTGGAAGTTATAATCTTACCAAACAAGACTTCTTCTCTATTCCCATGAAACTAATGTGTGGCATCACTCTGTTGCAATCAAATAATATGAGGTTTTGTCTATCACTGGCAGCCAGCTTTACCACTTTCTAAAACCCAGTGCAAGAGAGACATTAAAAAAAAAAATAAAAAATGGTGGTTTCCTTACCACCTATTGCCGATTGCCTTGGTTTTTTCACTCAGTGTCAGCAAGTGCACCCAGGCATAAGCTGGACAGCAAACTTTTTCTCTGAACATTTGGGAATCCTCAGGGATGTGAAGTGTGTATTGTACTCAGACTACAGGTGTCCACTCAAAAGAAATGTTGCACCTTTCTGGGGTGTTTTCTTGAGTAACTCCATTGTCAGCTTTTTCAAAGTAAGGAAGAATAGAATAATCCTTGAAATCCCTGAAGATTTTATGTCTTGAGAGCATTAGTTCTTCTGTCAGTTCTACCACTCTCATGCAAACAAAAATAATTTCAAAAAGAGGAGTAAGTCGGAAAATTTGAAGATAAAATTTTAAAATGTATACATAAAATATAAATATACATAAAATATATTTTATAAAATATATAAATTAATTATAAATATGTAAATTATATAAAATATATACATAAAATATATTTGAGATAATATATCAACAAAGTTCCCTATGTGCTAATCAGTCTTAAATATTGAATTAGTGTTTTGCACAACTCATATTCTCCTTCAGTATATGGCTCCTATACTGGTGTTTTATAACCTGTGGCAACAGCCATGCTAATTCATTATAAAACAACTCTTTGCTGTGGTACTGAGAATCAGATAAAATTACAAAAACTATTACAACAATATAACAGAAAAATGATAAAAAATAAATTTACTATTACTTTTGTTCACTGAAAAAAATTATGTATTAGGCCATAATATATATTTTTATGAGCAAAACCAATCATTAATACTTTTCAAACTCTTTTCATAAAATGATGGTGTCAAAGTTGTTCATGCAGTTTCTTAAGTTTTATAGTAAATCTCAAAGGTGCATTAGATTAGGCACTATAAAAGGCAATATTTCTGTTCTTCTTTTGTCAGGTCCATCTGGATTTGATTTTGGATTCAACTTTTCTTGATACATTACAAAGGTATCAAACAAATTGTACATTACAAACAAATACATAGCTTTTCAGCTTTTCCCTTGCCAGATCTGAGGAACAGATTTCCCCTAATAGGCCATCGGGTTTGTTACACATCACTAGGTGTTTCCTAGAGAAATAGTTAGGTCTTCTGCTTCATACTTAGTTTTTTCTTATTTACTTGTTCTTATTTATGACAGATTGGAATATATTGATGGAGTTGCAGAATGTATTTATAGCAGCACTGATCAACTGCATAGATCCTACGAAAAATTCTTTTTTTCTCTGAAATTACGATCAGAATTATTTAAATTTGGAAACATTGCTCCAGCATTTCAGCAGTCCTTGCTTATTCTCCTTTGATCATCCTAACGTTGAACAATTTATCTAGTTATTCATTAATATATCTTCCCTTAAGAGAGGAAGTGTGCTACAAGAGTCTACAGCCATGTCCATCCCAGAAAATACAGTTCAATTGCAACATACAAATAGTTTGTCCCAAGTTTCATTTATTGCATTTTCTTATTAAAAATGTTCATTTTCTAACATTTGCTCCAAGGTACATTTCTAAAGAACCTCTACAGAAGTAAAAGTCCTTATGGAAATTGCAAATCCATTTGTATTTTTGTCAAAAATGGTATTCAGTTGAACAATATGTTTGACATAAAATTTTCTGCCCAAAAGCATATCTGATGTTTGGCATGCAGAAGTATATGCAGATAATTGACTAGGCATCAAGAGAATAAGGCAAAATTTTGTAGTATGGATCTTGGTTTTTGTAGAACCAGCTACACTTGTGGTTAGGTTCTGGAAATTGTTCACAGTTCTATAGCTCATATTCCAGTGATGCTGGAAATTTGTAAATGGATGGGAAAAGAGGAGTTGTTCTTGAGACACTACAACTTGTCTACTGTCTTCTTAGGAAAAAAGTGGAATTAACAAAATTGATTCAGCTCTGAGGCTAAAAGGATACTTGTGTACCATCTCACAGTAAACAGCTTTAATATTTCGAAGCACCACTTATCTACCAAATTTGACTTGCTCTACAAATGTTTATTTAATGCAGGATGTCAGCATAACAGTGTCATAAATGTAATATTTGAGATGACTGTCATAGATCACAAGGGAATCATAAAAAATCAGTATCCTGCAATCAAAATTTTGCATTTGAAAGGTAAAGTCTGGATTACTAAAACAGTATTTAACAACTGACCTTCCAAGTAACTTTGACTGTTAGAGTTCTGAAGGTGAAAAAAGCCAAGCAAACCAAAATAATTTGTATGTTTCCCAAACATAAATTACAAGTGCTTTGTTAAAAGGTGAAAAAGGATGAATGGTATTCACAAAGCTCAAAAAGTCACAAATACTACGTGACAGAACACACAGTCTGCCTTCAGGGAAAACAAGTAATTGCTACTCTCAACAATACCTCAACAGCTTGCAGCTTGGCCTCATGTCAGGCTAAACCATCAGGGTTGTACCAAGGAGTATACCAAGTCTACAACTTCATCTTTCTGTCACCAGCTCTTGCAGGAAAACAGTCTCCATCCCTTGCAATCTTGTAAGTACCCCTTCTCTTGCCAGGCTTGGTAGTTCTCAACAGTTCAGCTAAAACTGCCTTTACAAAGGTGCATTAGTACTTGGATTAGTAATTGATTGTTTGAAAAACCTCACTTCACATTTTGGAAGAAGTTCATGTGCTGCCACTCATAGTAGTGCATGTGGTGCTAGTTTATACAATTTAGTCATAACACAGGCAGAATGCTGATGGTGTCAGTAATTCTATAGACTGACAATCAAAGTAGCTCAGATAGAACACGAATAACATGGCCATTAGTACTATGCTATATGCAGTCTCCCCCACTCTCATGCTGGTTCTGGCTGAGATAGATTTGTTCACAGTAGTTTGTCAGGTATTATGTTTTGGATTTATCCTGGAAACAGTGGTGATAACACAGACATCTTCATTACTGATGAGTAAAGCTTATACAGTGTCAATGCCTTTTCTACTTCTTACACCTCCTGTCATGGTTTAGGCCCAGCTGGTAACAAAGGACTACGTGGCCACTCACTCCCCCTCTCCCATTTCAGGATGGTGAGGAGGAAATCCACTGAAAATCTCTTGGGTCAATAAAAGGACTGCATGGGTTTCACTCACCAATTACTGTCCTGGGCAAAGCAGAGTCAACTTGAGGAAAAAAATCTATTTAACTTATCATTAATCCAATCAAAACAGAACAAAGAGAAAACCAAAACTAGAACTTAAATACCTTACCCCACCCCTCTTTTTCCTGGGCTCAAATTACTTTGTTCCCCATATCTCTACCTCCTCCCAGCCAACAGCACAGGGGAGCAGGGAGTGGGGTTTATGGTCCATTCATCAGGGGTTGTTTTCTGCTGCTCCTTCCTCCTCGGGGAGTAGGATTCCTCACAGGTTTCCCCTACTCCAATGTGGGGTCTCTCCCACAAGAGAAATTCTTTCACGAAGCTCTCCAGCTCTCAGGGCACAGGGAGGGGCAGGGCGGGTTTAGGGTCAGTTCCCCACACGCTGTTTCTGCCGCTCCTTCCTCCTCAGGGTGAGGACTACTCACAGCCCTTCCCTGCTCCAACGTGGGGTCCCTCTCATGGCAGAGAGTCCTTCAGGAACCCCTGGGACATGAGTCCCTCCCACAGGTGCAGTCCCTCAGGCACAGACTGCTACAGCCCGGGCTGCACACAGAGTCACGGCTGCTGCGGGAGCAGTCACCTCCCCTGCCACGGGCTCCTCCAGGGCTGCAGATCCACATCTGCCCCTCTCCATGATCCTGCACAGGCTGCAGCTCCATGTTTGCCCACCTGTGACACTTCAGAGACTACAAATGCACATTTAGCCCACCATGGTCCTTCATGGGTTGGTCCTTTGTGTTCCACCATGTTCCTCCATGGGCTGCAGCGGCACAGCTGTCACCTCACCACGGGCTGTGGGGAAATCTCTGCTCAGGTACCTTCCGCACTCCTTCTTTACTGACCTTGTTGTCTTTGCTCTGTCATTGCTCTCACCTCCTCCTTCTCTCTACTCTGCAGGTCTTTTTATTTTACTTTTGTAGTTTCATTTTCCCTTTCTTGGATATGTTACTTGCAGAGGCCCATCCAGCTTCCACACCTGCTCAGCCTTGGCCAGAGGCTGCAGCTCCACTTCTGCTCCACTGTGTCCCTTCACAGGCTGCTCCACCATGCTCCTCTATGGGCTGCAGGGGTACAGCTGCCATCTCACCACAGCATTATAGGGCAACTTCTCTGCTCAGGCACTTTCTCCCCCTCCTTCCTCTGGCATTGTTCTCATCTCTGGTATTGCACTGTCCTCCTCCCCTCCTCTGCACTGAGGTCTTATAGCCACCTACATCTGGCCCCAGCTGACCAGAGAGATATTCCATAACATATGACAAGATTCTCAACAATAAAAGGCTAGGGGAAGAAGGAGGAAGAGGTGGACGTTCAGCATGGTGTTGTTTGTCTTCCCAAATAACCATTAGGAATGATGGAGCCCTGCTCTCATGGAGATGGCTGAACACCTGCCTGCTGATGGGAAGGACTGAATGAATTTCTCATTTTGCTTTGCTTCTGTGCGCCACTTTTGCTTTATCTCAACCCAGGAGTTTTCTCACTTTTCAAATTCTCTCCTGCATCCCACCAGGGAGAGTGAGTGAGAAGCTGTGTGACACAAAGCTGGCAGCTGGGGTTAAACCATGATGACCCCACAACTTCATTTCGCTCAGCTTCAAGCATCTAATGAAAATACATGGATTGGGAGCCTTTTCCAGAATTGTCTCTTTTACCTTACAAAAATATACATCATTTCATTAATGACAATGAAGGTCAGGTTTCAACCCTAATAGGAGGATTGCAATCATGAAAATATAAACATCTATTCAAATTGGTGCATAATATAGGGTACAATTAAATGCACCAATATATGACTAAAAAAATGCAAGTATACTAAGAATTTAATTGAAGTGCTACAATTCCAGTAGAGTGTAACACCTGTATAAAGAAAGAGGTTTTTATCCAACACTTCACATGATTCTATTTTTTGTTTTGGTTTGGTTAGGGTAGACTACAATATATTGAAATTAGATGTGTCAAGTTTTAAATTTCAGCAGTGTCTTCCTACAACAGATAAAATATTGATCCTAATTTTTAGCTATTCTGTTGTCAAAGGATATAAATATTACTAAAATAATCAAATACGTATTTTGAGGAAGTGTTCAACTGACTTCACATTGACAGCATTAACATATAGCTACATACACATAGTAACACATAGCCCAGTAACAATTTCTATTTTAAAAACACATTTGGGTTTTAATTTTTTTTGTTCTAAAATGTTTAAGGTCTTTATATTCACCAGAAATTGTCCTTAAATATGTTATCACTGCACAGATACTACTAGAGAATTAGAGTTTCCATGCCTGGGCACAAGCACTAAACAGCCTTAACATAGCAGTTAGAAAAAACTCAACCTTCATACGAATTAAATAAAAAAAAATAAATTCTTTAAACTGATTGTAACAGGCAGAAGAGTTGTTTTGCTTCGTGCTTCAGAACTCAGTGACCATGTGTCTGTATCTGCTATAGCTCCATAGTTCTGGAACAAGCAACCCAAAATTGTAAACACTGACTGAAAGACAAAGCAAACTTCCCAAGCAGTGCCCTAATCTGCAGTATGTAACACAATGAGTATTTTAAGATCCCAAGCAAACATTGAGATAATCAGCTCTGTTCAGTTTCTTTATTTCTATTTTGCTCATATCTTCCTTCTCGAACACGCATTATATGCAGGTATTCGTGCATGTTTGCCATATAAAATACTTCAAACATTTAGTCTCATCAGAAAAATCCATCACGAGAGATTTTGAAGCCAAAATCCTTATCAGACAGGATGTAAATATCACACATTCAGATACCACTTCTCTTCCAAAGATTTCTACAGAAGTGAAAATACTTCTATTTTATAACTATGAACATAGTGTATTCACATAGTTAGAAAAATCTAGCATAAGCACACCAGTCTGTATAGCAGCACCCTACATAATAAGTTGACATAGTTTACATGCTGCCACCCATTAGTGATCTCTCCATCCACACCAGAAAGTGCCATGCCAACAGAAGTAGCAACATCTTTGTAAAAACTGTGCAAGACAAGCCAACAATATTTGATGCAGAACATTCATATTTTCCACCTATCACATCTGTCAAATGGCCACCGATAAAATAATTAAAATTAGTGTAAAAAAAAAAACCAACACAAAAACCCCAATTATTGAATATTAGAATCACCTGCACTAATGAATGATAAAGATAGAACACCTGAGGGGAGCAATAGTATCTTTTTTTCACTTCATGGAATGTTTTGTTTGATGGTCACTAATTTTTCAATAAATAAGTCTGTAGATCATGAATGCAATTGCTGTGCTATGTTAAGAGTTTACTGCACTTTCCTACCTGACTTCTACATTTGTAATGTATTTGGGGCAGCCTATTCCAAAGAAGATGCAGCAGTGTTTTCTCTCCCTCTTTTCTGGAATGCTGTTTGCTCTCACCTAAAACCAGACTTCATCCTGAATGTCAAGTGTAGTGGGAGCCAGGGGCTCCCCAAGTTTGTCAGGGCAGGATCCATCTCATTCCATCACTCCAGCATGGAGAGGGGCAGCCAGGGGACACCATTTGCAGCCCCAGCCCCTGGCATCCAGTACCTCTCCCAGGGCAGGGATGTGGGGAGCTGGAGACCAGCCCTGATGTGGCATCACTGGGACAGGGACTGGTGGTCCTGAGGGGCTGAAATGGAGCTGTGGTCATGGTGGAGAAAGCCCCTGGTATGGTGGAGAGGGACAGGAAAACTTAAGAGTACCCTCAGGGCCCTGACAACCTCCAATCAAATTCTGGGCACTGCTTTCTGTACAAAATTGTAGACAAACTGAAGAATCCAGTTGTAGCAGCTCTCTTGGCTTTGTAGGTACTATAAACAGCAACTACAACAGCTTTATTCATCTGTCATTTAAATGGGGTGAAATTCTCCACAAGAAACAAATTCTTGTGACAATATGTTCATATCCACTCTAGATTTGCTGAAGTACCAACATATTCCTACTGATAAGGAATTTTTTAGATGCAAAAAGTGATTTATTTTTTAAATATTCAACACAATCTTTTGCAGGAAAAGTCCAAATCCACTGAAAAATTCCCCAGGGCTCACTTGTTCCAGTCAGCTTTCCAACAGAAGAAACTGAAAAAGCAAGCAGTACAACAATTTTCCACATAATTCTCCATTTCACAAGGATTTTTCAGTTCACCTAACTACAGTCTCAACTTTTTTCTCACTTAGCTGCAGGGGTACATTAAATGAAAAAAAAAATTGTATAAAGACAGCCACCTTAACCATTTCTATATTTTGTATTTGAGCACACGACTGAAGTATTTAATTTATCTTGCTTATAAATTGGGTTCTTTTTCATCTGAAGTTTTCTGCCTCCTTTTCCCCCGGTGCTTTCTCACTCCAGTGTTCATGGAATTTAAATGAGAGTCAAGGATGGATTTCTTGATTAGCTTATGCAAAAGCTGTATTCATCATTCTGCATTGCTCATCACCAGTTTAGGGAGGGAACAAAACCAAATAAGTTCATACCTTTCACTAAAGCTAAAAATAAGTTATATATATTTGTAGTTGCTTTTGCTGTTCTCATTTACATGTTCCCTTCTGCAGCCTAAGCTATTTGGGTATCTATTTACCATGATCTACCTGCCTTTCCTGTACACTAGAATGATAAAGTTCTGTGAGCCAGTTCTGTACCACCTAACCAGATAGCTTAGGGCAGAAAGCATTTTGAGAGATTATGCTCCTATGATAACATGGTTTTTGGAATCACTTATGGACTTAGATCCCCCATTACTCCCCAGTTACCTCTTAAAAGTTATGGTTAATATTTTCACTCCTAAGTTAAGCACCTCAATCCATCCCTTGAAGGGAAGATACAGTATGTATTTTCCACTATGTTAAGACATCAAGACCACCATAAATATAAACTAACTACACTGAATCTCTCAAAGGTGAATTTTTTAAGTAATTTTCTGTCTGCTGGTTTATACTAGCTCTTCTCTATCAGTCAAGGACTGCAGGTTTTCTCATCACTGCTTGACCATAACTAAGCTTGCATGTAGTAAGCCTGGACTGATTTGAAAGAAAAAAAATGTTTCTCTAGCTAGAAATAGTTCTCTGCAATGACAAATGATGAAATTTTCCATCAGATTTCTGATCTGACATCTCCAAAACTACCTATACTTTTTAATATGAAGTATTTCTTTGTTATGAAAGACATTAGATAAAAATTCCTGTCCATCCATGCTCTCCTTTGCATTTCTAACGCAGACTTAAGTGAAAAGAGATCTATTGCCTAAAGTAATCACTTTGAAACACATGTGCTCATAAATCATTCTAGGAATGATTTTTCTCTCTCTAAGGGATTACACAAATAGCAAACCTGTATTTTTGTGACAGCAGTTGAAAAATACTAACTTACATCAAGCAAGTACCTTCTGAAATGTGCAGCAAACCCTATCCATTTATTTCAAAAGTGTCAATGACTACAAAAATTCACATTAATTTGTGCTATTTTAAAATTAGTCCTTTGAGACTGTGTAGAACAACCACCTTAGAACTAAATTCATTTTACCAAAAGCTAGTAACTGAGTGAACTTCCTTTAAAAACATTCCCTGGGAATTTGTAGATCTAGCCATCTGAAAAACCTTGGCTCACAGACATCACGTCTGTACCGTTCAGCTTACCTCTGATAGCAGAATGAAAATGATTAGGAGAGAGAGAGAGCCCAACAGCCCTGCATGGTGTTATTTTTGAAGGAAGGAGCAAGGCATGAATATCACAAAAGTGCTTCTGCCAAGTTAGAGCTGCCTGGACTGGCAAGAGAGAAGGCTTCAAGGCAAGCTCTGCTTCCCTCCTGTTCCGTTTTCTTTTCCTTCTGACTAAAGTGCTCAGTCTCCACCACTCAGCCCCAATTACCTTCTGCTTAATGCTACTGACTGTCTACTCCAAAATGCTCATCACTGAGCTGCTGGATGATTTGGATTTGAAGCCAAATCAAAGCATTAAACATATTCTAACATAATACTCTTTCCTTTCAAAATTGGCCACTTTCATTTCAAAATGACTCTCAAAGGCTTCAGGATCAAGATGCAGTTGTCTAAAATCCACCCATGTTTCTGGAGGCAGAAAACCAAGACATGTTAAAGCAAGCAATGTTTTGAATAGTGGCTCTGGGAGGTTTCGTTTTCTTTCTTGGATAAGGGGACAAAATGAGATCTCTTTAATGAGTTAGAGTTCCTAAAATTCCATTGGTCGAACTCTTGTTTCCTGAAAACTGGATAAATTACTGTAAAAATGTTTCATTTAAGAAAAAAAAAAAACAAACAACAAAATGCTCCTCACTAGTTCACATCAGTGAGCCACCTGATCCCACATTCTCTCTGTCACTCTGCTAACCAGAAAAAAAAAGTCTATTATTTTTGTGTAGAAATAAAAGTCTTATTTCTCCAGAAACTCTACAAATGCTTAAATTTGTAAAAACTTCAAGGCTACGTCATCATTAATATCAAATTCCAACTGATAAATGGTTGCATTAAGAATATAACCCAAGTTGTGTGGAGTGGTAAAATTGTCTTCTTACCCCCTCCTTGTTTTGCACAAGTAAAGAAGTTAAGTGATGTCAGTTCACATGAAGGGGAAAAAAAAATAAGAAATTCAGTGAGCTAAGAGGCAAAGAGGCATCCCTTAAAACCACACCTCAATGATCCATACTGAATTATCACAGAAGTTTGAGTTAAATGCTTGTTCAAGCAGAAGACATAAAAGAATGTAATAAAGTTTAAAAAATTCTATGAAAACAAAACCAAAATAAGTTCTTTAAAGGAAGCAATAGCACTGTTCATTTTGTAATTCTTTACAGAACTGGAATGGTGTTTTGATACAGTAGATGTTACCAAGTAAAGTTTGAAATCAAACAGTGCAGATACCCCTTTGTGCCACATAATTCTCCAGCTCTGTTACAGAACTCTCCTAGAAGATCCATCCTCCACAAAGGTTGCTGCAATTGCTGGCATATTATCACTTCTCAGGGAGCAGTAAAGGACTGTCTGCAGTGTCTCCTAACACCTCTCCAATCTGTCATTAAAGAAAACTAAGAAAACACATGGAAATCCTTTGTCACTGCCAGAGTTTTAAGCTACATCAACAAAAGATTGTGGCGTTCTGGTGCCATGAGCGCTGTGAGAGAACCTCAGAACAGCACTGGAGAGACCCCAAGGCATCTGTCTTCTTTGACTGAACTGGGCTCATCTTTAGAGATGGAGCTGTTTCCTTATTTCTTAGGAGAATAAACCAGTCAATCCAGTCTTGTATCTGTGTTCCATCCGCCTTTCTTAACATGGAGCTCTAAATTATCACCATTTTTACAGTGTGTGATCTTAGGATCAAATTATTTTTAATAGTTGTGGATTTTTATTTTTTTCTTTCACTATCATTGGAACATGTTATACCTTAGCATTTAAAACCTTGGAGAGAGCTACACAAGTTTCACAGACAGATGATGGAAGATAAATAGCTAAAACTGTGCCTGAGATGAACTTTACTTCCAGAATCACATCAATGCTAATTCTCCCTACCTCCTACTCACCAGGCTCAGGTCTAGCACAAATAAATCTATTATAGTTTCTAGTCAGCTGGCATTTGAGGTACCCATACAGGAACATCCTGCGCTCCTGTGCACCTGACTGGACTATCTGATTTATAGTTTCATATACAGTTTCCTATGTTGTGGCACCTGACATGTTACAGCATGCAAATTATTGACCTAGATTTACAGAATCTGGAGGTAAGAGATTATAATTGTTCAAATTAGTATGAGTGCAGCATCCTAATGCAGGGTTGTATGAACATCTCTCCTGAGCAAGTGGGTACATCATACCCCCAGTAGATTACACTAATTCCCAAATTTCTTAAGTATCTCTTTTATCTTCTGGTACAGCCTTGCTGCCAAAGCCCATCAGCTGTATTCCTACAGTTTCAGAGTTGTGTGTATGTGGTGTTTTCACAGTCTTGGTGAGTCTGTTGTCACAGACAAGGATGTTACTAGCTCTAGTGGGAACTGGCAACTATCTGAGTTGTGGCTGTTAAAAACAGCATGTATAGGAAGGAAGGTCATAAACTGCCACCTTTCATACTCAAAGTGTATTAAACTGTAAGCAATGACAACTGAGTTTAATACTCCCAGCTGTGAGTTTAATACTCCCAGCTGTTAATATTCCCAGCTAAAGGGACACGTTTGAGACACGATCTTCCACATTTTATTCTGTTACAGGGCTAGTAAGATTAATCTACTAATATATTCTTCTGTATCTTCAAAGATGCAAATAAAGGAAAAGACAGAGTTTAACAAGCAAGACTAACAGAAGCACTAAGTGATAATCAACCTTTATTTTTATCTAAGCACAGCAGGTTTAAGATTTTAATGCAAATTAACTGATAATGAGACTTGAATAACCCAATTGTATGTGCTAATTGTATGTGTAAAGCCTGTGAATATTTCTTCTAAGAAACACTTGAACCATTGGATGTAGCTTTCCATCACTATTACTTTTTTTTAAAAATTGCATGGTTTATTTCTAATCATTGCAGCCTACATCTATGGTTTTTTACAAGATTCAGAGCTTTGGGTAGCTGAATGAAGCGGTAAGTAGGACAGCACTAAAGCCAATAGCAAACTAGAAGATGTTAAAAGAAACAGTCGCTGTAGATCTGAGCTGGGTCACTTCTAGATAAAAACAATATGTATACAAGAAAACTTTGGTATTTAGGGCAAGGAGAAATTCCAGTGATGATCATTTTACAATGAGGTGATAAAAAGAAGCAGTCACAAAAATATGTGAAGGAAGTTTGAGGATAAGAAAAAAATGTTACCAAGAATCAACCGAATAAATCCTGGCTTGAGGGTAACAACAATCTCTGCTTTGTTGGGTTTCAGTTGCCATGAATATGGCAGCTTTCCTAAATGTTTATTCTTTTTCCCATGAGGTGCCACAATCATGGCAGCTGCAACCTCACGAAGAATCACAACAAAAATTAAGACATGCTCCCTGGAGTACTTGAACATTGTTGATATCCACCATTACAGTAATGGCTAAAATGAGCTGAATCAGCACCCAGCCCAAAACTCTGCATTAAGATGGATCCAAGTTATTAATCACAAGGAGGAAGAATACAAATCATAAGGTTAAGTTGCCTGTGAAGAGAAAATGTTTGTAACATTTTGTATTCAGAGGGAAACATTAGTATTTCTTATCAGATAAAGTATCTGTCTTGAAAAAAAATGCTTGCTTTCCTGCTTTCATTATTTTTTCCTTATTGTGCAAAATCTGAACCCACTTCTACATATTAGTTTTTATACTGTAAGAAAATAAAACTGGAGTTTTTGGATCAAACACTTATTTCAGCTTTGTGACCATATAGTTCCAATCTTTTTTCCTGAAGCCCTGTATATCAGACGAAGGCTCACTCAATAACTTTGAAATGGTAGAAAGATGTTTCTGTGAAAGAGAGCTAATGCCTTATATTCAGATAAGACTTTTTCTGAGGAATTATAATCATCCTTCTGATAATAAAACCTAACTTCCTGTGTAGTGGTATCACATTTACGAGTAATATAGGCATTCAAATCTGTTTACCAGAAAAAAAGAATGGAATTAACAACTAAATATGATTGATTTAGACTGACTAACGTGGAGTTAGGTAATTTGAGGGCCAGGTGAGCTTATGACTAAGAACTATTCAAGCTCAAGAACAACCCAGTGGCATAATGAGAAACTGATATGAGAGCTGGTATGACTGAGGCCTTGTTTTAGCATGTACCTGCACATTTATTGGTAAAAAACCTGCTAAAGAACTACTTTCTTTTAAGAAATTCACATATAGACTAAAATAATATTCAAATTCTCCTTCTAATGCTATATCTTTGAGAAAAAATTATTTTAATTACGTTTCTGTTCTCTTTCTTTATATATCCTTCAAGATCCCTTTGATTTCCTCTTCGAATGACTGGAGAAGTACATACCCCTACTTTCCAATGAAATTAACATATTCCAAATTTAACAGTGTCTAATTCACAGGTCCCTCATTTTTAGGACATTTCATAGACTCTAGCAATCAGTTGAAGGAAAACCAGAAGGAAACAAAAGATAATTGTTACCAAAGTTGTGCGTAAACTACAAAACTTTTTTCTTTCATATCAACTTCACATATTGTGTCTTATTCTACAGAAGAAGAGCTTCAGATGCAGCTGCAGTTAATCATTAACTACAATGGTAGAACAGTATAAAAGTCAGTGATTATACTATTACTCAGAGCCTCCTGAAAAAAAATAAAAACCACTGAACATGGTCCTTGTCCATAGTTGCACTACAGTCATTGAAGCAGCAGGTTGGCTGCAGTTGTGGTTACCAGTCACTGTCAGCAACAGATAATTTGAATACATTAGACAAAATGTGAAAAGGCCACCATGGAAAAAAGAAACTCAATAACAGAGAAACTTAAAACATAAAAACCTCTGACAAAATGATTTGCAATGAACATCATTATTTGAAGAGAAGCAGAGCGCCATTGTCTTGTAAATATAATAAAATGCTTCCAGCTCATGTGAATCACTTGTTAATAGAACTATTGTGTCACTGTAAATTACTCTAAAGTAACATTATCACATGCATCATCCAAGCTGTTTTCTAACCATTCATCAACATTAACTGTCATTGTGGAAAGACTGTTTCCTGTGTTCAGAAGCTACAGCCATAGATATACACAAAAAAGCAGAAATTTCATTCACGGATCAGTTTAGTTCAGATGTTTATTGTGTACCCCCTTGTCTGTAAACCATTGTTAGAATTGAAATTATGTCCTAAAAGATGAAACAAATGAAACAATAGTGCAGACTAAAGCTACGATGTGTAATAGCTTGAATTGCTGAACAACAACAACAAAAAAATCCTAACCCAAGTATGATTTAGCTATTTGTCTGTTTGAAACCGAAGGCTTGCTGGCAACCTATCACCTTGTGTGGGACCTACATGGTTCATTCCTGAAGGACAGCATCCTGTGGAAATGACCCACACTGGAAAGGTTTGTGAAGGTCTGCATCTTGTGAGTTGGATCCCACACTGGAGCAGGGGAAGAGAGTGAGGAGTGTTTTGCTCCCTGTTCTCCTGAGGACAGGGAGTGATAGAGCAACTTGGTGTGTACCTAGCAGTCAGCCAAGGTCAACACACCTCATACACCCCCATGCCTCTGGGAAGGGGGGAAGGGGGGAAGGGGGAAGGGGGGAAGGGGGGAAGGGGGGAAGGGGGGAAGGGGGATAGGGGGGAAGGGGGGAAGGGGGGAAGGGGGGAAGGGGGGAAGGGGGGAAGGGGGAAGGGGGGAAGGGGGGAAGGGGGGAAGGGGGGAAGGGGGGAAGGGGGGAGGGGGGAAGGGGGAGGGGGGAAGGGGGGAGGGGGGAAGGGGGGAAGGGGGAGGGGGGAAGGGGGGAAGGGGGGAAGGGGGGAAGGGGGGAAGGGGGGAAGGGGGGAAGGGGGGAAGGGGGGAAGGGGGGAAGGGGGAAGGGGGAAGGGGGGAAGGGGGGAAGGGGCATTTCAATAACCTTTAAAAGAAACTTTGCATTTTAAATTCTTGACAAAACGTCGTGTTTGTAAAGGCCATTTTTTAAGCTTAGGAATTAATAGATAATTACATCTTTCTTCCTATCACTGTCCTCCTCTCCCCCCCCCCCAAATGCTGAAGTGATACACTGTAAATTTGAGGTTATCTGCTCTGAATCTAAAAGCAACAAAATCTAAAAAGCTATAACTATACATTTTAAACATAAAATAGATTTTATTATTAGAGTAGCTAGATGTTATTTTTATATAAACAAAATTTATTTTCTGCTGTGACACATCTTAAGTTTGGACGGTTTTCCCATTTCTGATTACTGGTATTAGCATACTACTGAGAAGGAATTGCTAAATCTATCAAATGAACCTCAAGAAAGTGTGAGGTCAGTGCTGCATTATGTAGCATCGTTTTTCAGCAAGATTAAATTCTACAGCTGTTGACTTGGTTTAGGCTATAAAAGCATATTTTAACTTTCAGTTGTTAAAGAAACTTTTAGTATGCAGCAGTTATAAAGGAGAAAGTTACACAGTGAAACATATATTTTCAATCAGTTACTGTTGCCTGCTGACATTTTATTTAAAGGAATTTACTTTGTAGACAAATGTGAAATTATTTTCCCATAAAATTGGGATGACTAGAAAGACTCAGAGTAAGAGGACTGGATAATGCAATTATTTTAAAGCTTAATGTATGTATTCTGAGTAGTTAAGCAAAAATTTGTAGCATAAATTTGAAGAGTGACTTCATCAAACCAGTTGTTATGTTTAATTTTTAGCAATGGTTTTTAGGCTTTTAAAATGTTGTCAACATAGCTTCTGGTTTTTATATTATACAGGATGTAATATATTTTAGTTAGCTTTCTATTTGAAAATGAAAGACAAATTGCACATGCACTTTGAAAATGCCATCTCCTTAAAGATATCTTCATGAAATGCTGTGTGTTTTGGTTAGATTTTTACTCTCAGACCAATTAGGCTTCTGAGAGCATCCCTGTGGTGAAGGACTTGGGAGTACTGGTGGATGAAAAACTGAATATGAGTCATTAGTATGTGCTAGCAGCTCAGAAAGCCAACTATACCCTGGGCTGCATCGAAAGAAACATGACCAGTGGTCAAGGGAGATGATTCTCCTTCTGTGCTCTGGTTTCCTGAGACCCTACCTGGAGTACTGTGTCCAGTTTTGGAGCCCCCAGCACAAGACAGATGTGGACCTGCTAAAGCAGATGATCAGAGATGATCAAAGGTCTGGAGCACCTCCAAAATGAGGACAGACCGAAACAGCTGAGGTTGTTTAGCTTAGAGAAGAAAAGGCTCTGGGGAAGCCTTATAGCAACACTTAAAGGGGATCTATAGGAAAGGTGGGGAGGGACACTTTATCAGGGCATGTAGTGATAGGACGAGGAGTAATGGTTTTAAACTTGAAGAGGGTAGATTTAGATTAGATATTAGGAAGAAATGCTTATATGGGAAGATGGTGAGACACTGGAACAAATTACCCAGGGAAGTTGTGGATGCCCCCTGCCTGGAAGTGTTCAGGGCCAGGCTGGATGGGACTTTGAGCAACCTGGTCTAGCGGGAGGTGACCCTACCCATGGCAGGGTGTAACTAGAAAATCTGTAAAGGTTATATAGTAGTTATAGGTAGACAATTCTGACATAATCAGTGTGGTTTGGAAAGTAAGTGAATGCACAGCATGCATGTAGGTTGTCCTGTGCCAGCCAAGTTCCATGCCATTGAATGAGCCTATTTACCATGATAATTTTCCAGCATCAAAAACAGCCATTTCAGAAAACAATTTTAAATCATTTTATAGTATGCGCCATTTTCAATAAGAATTAGTTTTTTCTGAAAGCCCCAAACCTTTCAATCATTTCAGAAATACTTAATTCTTTTCGTAAGAGTCAGTATGGATAGCTCAGTTGAAATGCCAATTTATTATACAGTACCTGACAATAAATGTATTTGATTGGAAGTAAGGCAGCACACTACCACAGACTATTTTGTTCACTGTTTTGACACTATCTTGCTGTATAAACAGCTATTCAAAACTTGCCCACTGAAACCTTTCTTACATCTGCCTCTCCAGCATCTTATACTAATTTTATGGAGATAGAATGCTGGAAATATGGATTGTCATTTTCAACCCAGTCAATACCTGCATTTCTTCTGTACTGTACATTTAGTATAAAATTCATATTAGCCCAAAAGTGGAATCTCAGTCTTCACTCATTAACATTGACATTTTATTTGTTTGTACTGAAGTCTTGAAAACTAAAAAAAAATAAATAATAATTAAAAAATTTAAATTAACATTTAGCAAACAAATCTGCTAGACTTTCTAAATGTGCTTACCAACTCAATTTTAACAGCTCCACAAAAAATAGTGCAGATCACCAAAGCAATTTATGAGCTAGAAGTTTCTAAAAGCTACAAAGTAGGTTGTTACACAAGAGACTAAAAATAGCTGTTATGATTTATCAGGTCCTGATTCATTTGGGGCTGTTAGAATTTGGAACAGAAATAAGATCCCTTTTGTAAAATCTGTCTTTTTGTGTTTATCTGGCAAACGTGACACAATCTTTATCATTTTTTCAATAACTCATGAAGATTCTTATATATTCCTCCCATAATTTGGAACATAAGTCTGTAAACCACACATACTGATGGAGTTTTCTAACAAAAAGGAATATATATTTTTTAATGTTACTTTAGGCAAAGAAACACATTTGTAATGCAGACTGGTAGAGAGTAAGCAATTTAGAGCTATGGCAGAATATCAAGAATGACACTCTCCTTAATGCATCTCATTACATCCATATGCTGAAGAACACAATGCTTAATGTCATGCGGTCATCTCAGGCAATGAAGATTTAAAGTCTGAGCCTGTAACTCTTGAGGCAAAACTATTCCCTGAAAAACTGCAGAGTCAAACCATATGTTTACTGACATTTTATGGTGCAGTTCTATTGTATTTTGTTTGGTATATTATGTTAAATCAGATCTTTATGTCTTGAATGTAATTTTCCTGACTGCTCTCCAGCTACAGTTGTCTTTCAATGCCTAGCAGGTACTACACACCATTGGGATTAGAGAGGGACATTCTTTGAGAGAAAAACTCTGAATTGTTCTTTTATTCCTTAAAATGAAGCAAGGAAAGAACACACAAATCTGTATGCTGGGCTGTATGACAGACAAAGCCAGTCTTCTGACCATCAAAAAGCAAAGTAGAAAGGCCTGGTGCTGAAGAGAACTGAGCTGATACTTGCTGCTTGTAGGGCATAAGGCAAATACCATGGCATGGATGACAGCTTCTTTTTTCATTTTCTGCTTCTAGAAGATTGATGACAAGCAATTTATGAAAGAAAGAAGAAAGAAATTGCACTGATCCAAGATATGTGCACAGTCTATCCACACATCTCATAAATGTTTAACTGAGGCTGTGTGTCTACAGACGCTTCTCTGCAGCAGTACATGTTTAAGAAGTTATTCTCTCCTCTCTTCCCTCTGCTTGTTTTCACATTTGTGCTGCTCACTTACTTTGGTAAATATAACTGTCTGTAGGGCCATGGACCGAACTGGATGAACAAACTGATCCAAGTTAAAACAACCATACTGAAAATAAAAAGCGGTTGAAGAAGGAATTTTCATTTGTAACCCAGTTCAAAGACCATAGGGATGCAGCACTACAGGCAGGACAAAAAGACCAATATATTTTAAAAACAAAAGAAATCACAAATAAAATGCATGTATATGAGGAGAAGAAGACAATATAATTATGTTCTGCTGTGTTGATCAATTTAGAGACTTAATTTTTGAGACAATAATGTAAGGGTAAATCTTTTGAAGTCATATAGGTATTTACTCTTTAATGAATATGGAGTAAACATCCTCAGCATGATGCAGACCTTGTCTCTAAGTGCTAGTTTCAGAAAAGCAGATAGTTTATGAAAGTGAATGTACTGAAAAATTTTCCTCTTTCAAGGTCATCTTATCCTCCTTCTTCTCTCCAGAGAAAATCTTATCAAGATGATAATTAAAATGTTTGCCAGATGGAAGAAGGAAGAGGAATCTACCAGTGTGCCCACACGCTGTGAGGCTGGTGAAACCTTGCCTTTAGAGATACTTCTCTGTCAGTCTAGTTAATGGAGGGAGACACTGAGGAGAGAATTATTCAGGAATGATACCCAATCTAGCAAAGTAAAATTCCTTTAAAAATTTTCTGGCATAAATAAAACCTGATACCTTTCTGTTCAGAAAATATTCTGAATTTGTGGTATTCGTCAAAACTTTTATTGACCTAACTTTCACTTTAATTCCCAAGAATTAAAAATGGCTAGCAACTGGGTAATTATTGCAAAGGATTTGTCTGTACAAAATTTGTACAGATTTCAGATAAGATACCCTTTAACAGAAGTTTGACTCTGGAGTTCACCATCCAACATTCAAAACTAAATGCTATATAGCATTTTACCATCCAATTCTCAAGAAACTTTCCCTAAGACTACCTCACTATCTCCTAGTTATAAATCACAATGTCAGAGAATACACAACACAATTTACCAAGTATCTTTCTCCATAACAGAATATGCTCACAGAACATCAATATTACACTGCAGGTTTATTTCCTCAGTAGTCAGTATTTTTTCTGTCACATGGTATGTCTACAAAGTGCTAAAAATGTATAAACTATCCTTGTTTATAAAGTGAAAAACTTGCCAACATACACCAGGCAACTCTATACAACTTTGTCCCTCTGCTCCAAGCTCTTCAAGCTGGCAGCTCTGAGGAAGTCATTAACTAATTTACATTAACTAATAATGACGAAAACTAATTTTTTAGTTGCAGTCACCAGAGGACAGAGCTAAAGGACATAAGGCACTGATGCATCTAACCTGAGGCATGAGAACAGAGTACCAGTAACTTGTCCAAGAGGTGGCAAATCTCTGATGCATTACTGTAAAGTTACAGTAATAAACATCAGTTACTAAGAAAATTAGGAGATGTGGTGGTTTTGGCTGGGATAGAATTAGTTATCTTCACAGTAGCTAATATGGTGTTCCATTTTGATAAAACAGTGTCAGTAATGCAGAGATGTTTTTGTTATTGCTTAGCAGCACTTACAAAGAGTCAAGGCCTCTTCTGCTTCTCACAACCTCCAACCAGTGAGTAGGCTGAGGGTGTAATGTCAACACCAGCCAACATTGTTCCTGCCTTACTTACAAGGGAGGTGGACCCAACATAGTTCCTGCCTTATGTACAAGGGAGATGGACTCAACACTGTTCTTGTTTCAGTTGTCAAGTGCAGTACATTGAGACAATCTGGCACTTTCTGACTCTGTCTACTGGAGCACTGAGTTGAAACAATTTTGTATCCTCTAGTCCTAGTACAAATATAGTGATTTGAGGTGATCAGGCACTCTGTACCCAGAACTCTGTTTTCTGGGAAAAGTACCAAAGAACCCTCATGCTTGGATTCCAAGTTCACTCTGAAAGTTATCAAAATTATCTAATTATGCCCCTCATGGAAAAATATTGATCAAAGTCAATCATCTTGTGATGCTATATATATATATATATATATATGTATCTCTCAATCCTGAAATTAAGTCCTTTGGAATTGGACCAAGCTGCTGCCTTGTGTCTTACAAAGAAAGTTTGGCTAACTGATGGAAAAGAGAAGTATTCTCATGTTTCTCATATATGCAGCTAATAGGTCAAATTATATTAATTTATTACAATTTGATCTCATGGATGCCTCAGTGGTACGCTTAGTTGCAACTTCTTTTTGTGAAGTTCAGCAATCCTTAGGTACCAAAATATAACAACTTAATACAGATTAACCTCTATATTTGTGTGACGTATATCAGTGAACTTGCTGAGGATACACTCTGTCCCCTTGTCCAGGTCATTGATGAGTAAATGGAACAAAACCAGACTGAGTATTGACTCCTGGGGAGCACTGCTGGTTACAGACCTCCACCTCGACCCTGTTCCATTTACCACCCTCTGAGTTCTGTCACACAGCCAGCTCTCAATCCACCTCACTGTCCACTCATCTAGCCCACTCATCCACACAGGTCTCCTACCTTTTCTGCTTGATTTCTTCCTCATAGGGATGCACCAGTCTTGAGCTTGGAGAAAGCAGTGTTTGAAAGTTGCCCAGCTTCCATGGTATCTTCCAGAGTCCTCACCCATGGAAATCTACAGAGCAGATGTTTGAAGAGGTTAAACTTTACATTCCTGAAGTCCTGGGTTACAATCCTATGTCTCTCCTTCTTCCTCATAAAACAGTAAACTTCACCATTTTGTGGTCACTACAGACAAGGTTGCTTCTAACTTTCACATCCCCAACAAGACCCTCTTTGTTGATCCAGCAGCACACCTCCATTTATATGTTCCTCAACCACTTGCATCATAAGGTTGTCATCAAGGCTATACGAGAACTTCCTGGACTGTGCATGCCTGGCTGTGCTGCCTTTCCAGCAAATATCTGGGTGACTGAAATCCCCCATGAGAACCAAGGCCTGTGATTATGAGGCTACTTTCAGCTGCCTGTAAAAGGTCCCATCAACCTCCTCATCCTGATTAGGCAGCCTATAGTAAACACCCACCCCAGTGTCATTCATGTTGGCCTGCCCCTTAATTCTAACCCATAAGCACTCAACAAATTCTTCCTTCTCTCTTCAGCAGGGCTCAATATATTCCAGGTGCTCTTTCACATAAAGAGCCACTCCACCACCCTGCTTTGGTGACCTATCTTTCCTAAACAGTGCATAACCATCCATGACATCATTCCAATCACCTGTGTTATCACACCATCACTCAGTAAATGCAATGAGATCATGGCCCTGTGATCACAAGCAGATCTCTAGGTCATCACGTTTGTTCCCCATACTGCATACATTTGCTGTAAATGCACTTCAGCTGGGTTAATGGATCTGCCCACCTTTTTGAAGGGAGAAACCCTAACTCCCACCAGATAGCTCTCAGGTTCTTCCATAGCTGCCAGCCTATTATCCTTCATCTCCACTGCAGCACCTGACAGTAGGACCTTATTACTACACTATCCTACTGGTTCTGGCATCCCAGTCCCAGGCTCCTCTGTAGTAAGCCAAGTTTTACCCCTATACCCCCTCTGAGTCTATTTTAAAGACTTTCTAGGTGCACTCTCAGCTTCTGACCCAGAATCCTCTTCTCTTTTTGAGTTAAGTGTACCTCATCTCCTGCCAGCTGGTGTCTTGTAAAGCAGCCCATGGTTGTAGAGCCCAAAGTCCTGCTGATGACACCAGTCTCGTAGCCATGTATTAATCTGTAGTGTCCTCCATTTATCCTTTCATCAATTCTCTCAGCGGTGATAGAGGCAAACACTACTTATCCTGCAGAACCCCTAACCAGCTGTCCCAGGGGCCTGAAGTCTATCTGCATTGTCCTTGGACTTCTTTTCACAATCTCATCACTGCCTACCTAAAAATGCAATAAGCAGTAGTCGTCCATGGGCTGAACTAGAGTAGGGAGTTTTTTCAGTAGACCCTTGATCCTGGAACCAGGGAGGCAACAAACCTCCCTACATTGTGGGTATGATCTACATGTCAGGCCCACTGCCCCCTAAAACAAGGACTCATCTTTCTTTACTGCAGAAGTTTTGATCAGAGGGGTGGTCTGGCCAGACCTCAATGACACCTCCCTCTAAACTAGAATTTTCATTCTGACCATTATCCAGTTCCACTTGTGTTGCAAGACAAATGTCTCTTAGGGCATGGTGCTCCAAGGTCCAACAGGTGTTCCAGCAGAAGTTCACAAATAGTGCTCTGAGTTGGTTGCCCTCAGGATTGGTTAGCCTGGCTCAGTGCTACTGCTCCAGATTCAACCAACCTCTCTGCTGGCTTGCTCAGGAATGAGCTGAGCCTGATGTTTGGAAGCTCACCTTTTATTGGCCCCCCAGTCCTGCTCATGCGCAGTTGGGGCCCACCCTAATCAGGCACAGGTGGGCTTAGCACAAGCTCATGCCCACTACCTGGTAATTAGTGGCACCTGGTTGCCTCATTTCACTACACACTTGCAAAGTATCTATAACTCACTGGTACCTGGGAAGGTGATTTAGCTCTTGGACAGACACATTTGTGTTGCCTCTTGCACCAGGCAGCAATATCGTCCCGTTGACTCTTGTCTCGCAAGGCATCACATTAAGCTGGACGGAGGAGAGGATGGGGACTGTGCAGTAGCAGGGACTCTCTCTGCCTGCTGGGTTTCAGTCTTGGAAGGCAGGGTGTGGCTCCAGGCATCTATTTCCCTCTCACATTCCCTAATGGCTCTCAGCCTGCCTACCTACTCCTGGAGCTCCATCACCAGGTGGAGGAGTTCATCCACCCCATCACACCTCCCACCGGTGTGCCCACCCCTACCACGCGGCAGCGATGTGTGAGCTGGGTACACCCTGCAGCCTTACACCTGGGTGGTGGCATTTTCCCTGGAGAGCTCAGCCTGGGAAGCTGCCTCAGCCCTGAGAGCTGCCACTGTCTGCTGCCGGGTGGATACCACCCTTAGTTACCTTGGCAAGTCAGCGCCCCTTCAGTGCTCTCCCTTCTCACCCTGCCTGCACGAAAGGCCGCACCCTGGCTGTGGTGCGGGCCCTGTTCGCTGCACTCCCCGGGGCCGCTTTGCCTGAGGCTGAGAGCCTGCAGGTGATGCTGCCTGTGCCTACACCGCCTCAGCATGCCACCCACAAATGGCCCTCAGGAGGCTCAGGCACGCTGCTCTCCTGGCTAAAAAAAGCCCCTGAAAAGAGACCTTTGCCTACGTTTTTGTTTTTGTTTTTTATCTCCTCCAGTGCAGGCTTACCTGCACAGGGCTCGGTCTCCTCGGTGACTGATGGCGGGTGCATTAATTGTATCATCCAGTGTTGTGGTTTGTCATTTATAGTCTCAGTCAACCTCGGCTTGCTGCTATTCCAAATCACACCAGATCCATAGTTATGTGTTAAAGACTACACTGAAATCCCTGTATCTAAACCTTTTAGTCATAAACTGTTGACAAAGTTTATGGGACTAGGAGTGGATCCAGGCATACTCAGAATCCTCGCTGAGAAGTTTAGACAGCAAGGGATTCCAATCTGAATTTCCTGACTCAATGGGAGGATCTTGCTCATTATTTTCCCTGATCTCTGTTGCAAATCATTACAACCCAATTCTTACTCAATCTCCCCTACCCCTGTATAAGTCATTTCCTCCAACCCCCATATAAGTAATCTCTTCCACACATTAAGTAATAGAGTGAACCTTGCCATCAAATTCTTTTAAGTCACACTTTTACAGATCTGTATAAAAATCATCTTTTCCTGATATCTTTGCTGGTAATTCTTTAAGCAGCCTTAACACCTTTCACTGTCCTCTGTGACATATGCACAAGAAGTTGGAAGAGGACATAACTGGGACAGGTCACCCCAGCTGACCAAAGATGTATTTCATACCATATGATGTAATGCATAGTATATGACACTGGGGCAAGAATAAGGAAGAGGGAGACTCTTGGAGTTGTGGCATTTGTCTTCCCAAATAATTGTAATGTGTGATGAAGCCCTGCTTTCCTGGAGACAGCTGAACACCTGCCTGCCAATGGGAAGTAGTGAATTATTTCCTTCTCGTCTTTTGCTTCTGTGCATGGCTTTTGCTTTACCTATTAAGCTGTTTTCAACTCAATCCATGAGTTTTCTCACTTTTACCCTTCTGGTTCTTTGCTTCAAACCACTGGTGGGCAGTGAGTCAGTGGCTGAACGATGCCAGCTAGGGTTAAACCACAAAATGAGAAAACTGAATGGATAATTTTATAGATTTATTCCTCAAACCCTCAATATTCTTTCCTAATTATTATACTGAAAATATTTTTTTTTTGTCATTCCATTCAAATGAATGATAGCCATATTCTTACAACTTCATCAAAATAAGGAATATTTTTTCTTAAAAAGTTGTCCACTGGGTTTTTGTCATAGACAGTACAGCCTTGATTCAGGGCAATTTTCTGTTAAATCACTTCTTATAGGCCCATCAGAGTGCTGCAAATATAAATCATTCTCAGTAGCTACTTTCCAAAGTCAGATCAATTATTATGTGCCTGCAAATTTTTTATCTATAAGTGTGCTGAGAGAGAATCATAAAAAATATATTCCTGCTATCAAATCATCAGCTAAGCACTGCTGAAAGCAAATAGCAATTTAGGCATCACTGTTAAGCAAGAGAAATTGCACCCCACTTGTTGATTTCCAGGTGTCTTCTGATAGAGGAAGCACTTAGTGTTATCTCAATCAAGAGCAACAATAAAACATGTCAGATGCAAAAAGAGCCATTGAATGGCTGTAACCATCCTCTTGTCTGAGGGGAGGGGAGAGGAGAGAAGAAGGAAAGGGAGGAGAGGAGAGGAGAGGAGAGGAGAGGAGAGGAGAGGAGAGGAGAGAGAGGAGAGGAGAGGAGAGGAGAGGAGAGGAGAGGAGAGGAGAGGAAGGAGAGGAGAGGAGAGGAGAGGAGAGGAGAGGAGAGGAGAGGAGAGGAGAGGGAGGAGAGGAGAGGAGAGGAGAGGAGAGGAGAGGAGAGGAGAGGAGAGGAGAGGAGAGGAGAGGAGAGGAGAGGAGAGGAGAGAGAAGAGTCCTCCACAAAGTTATACTTATTGTCATATTTTTATTATACATATATATAATTAGCAATGTAAGTATATATTTACATAACAGTCTGCAGAACACTTATTTGAAAATAAGGAAATACTTGGATGATTTTTACACTTGGTTACTAGAATTGTGAGGACATATATGCAGGAATAAGAGGCAAAAGCTCAAGACAGTGGTCACTGGAGTCTTGAATTTTTATAAACATGTGCTGAAGAAGAAGAAATATCCCTCATGTAAATGCTAAGTGTTTTTCAAAAGGGAACACTTATTACATCATTTGGTGTTAATATAGGAATGGTCCAAAACCAAGGTGTGAAACCAAGCAAAAATGAATGCTGATTTCAAAAAATCTTCAAAATTTTCTAGGGCAGTAGATTGCCCTTGCAATTTGTGAAAGCAGCAATCTGTCTGCTTAGCAGATAAGAGAACTACTTTTAAGTTTGTCTTTAAATGACAACTGCAACTCACAGTAACAGATCTGGTTATACCAGATACAGATCAAACAGTAATCATCTAATAATAATATTTAAAATGTGAATGAAAAATATTGGTGTAGTTTATATGGCAACTAGAGGGAAAACAGCATTGGCTGAAGCCAAGAAAAACTGTAATTTAAATTTGAAGTAATCAGAAATGGCTTAACAGCAAACTGCAGATAGTAGCTCATGAAGAAAATAATTTCAACTATTTCACATGGGCCTTTGCACTAGGGAGAACACCTGAAGAAGCATAGTTTGATTAGGGATAACTAGCAAGGACTCTGGCAGGGAACTGTCATGCTTATCTAGCCTGCTGGAGTTCTTTGAAGATACTGCTGCTGTAAGAGATAAGGGCAATTCAGTGGACGTAATACACTTGGATTTTCAAAAGTATTTGACAGGGTTCCAAACTGGAGATTAGTGGCTGAGGTAAAGAATAAAGGTTAAAATAGGCTACTGGATAAAAAGACTGGATCAGGAGCAAAGCATAAAGTATTGCTATAGAAGGAAACTTTTTACAAATTGGAAAGGGGGTTGAGGTCAATCAGGTTAATAGGCATGTGCAGAAGTCTAGAAATACATTATTTATGTGACATCCTTGTGAACTGAATTGCCAAATGTCCATATCATGTATGATTGGACTCAAAATGAATAATGAAAAAATAGTATAGACAGTATCACAATAAGTGAATCAAAGCAAATCTGAAAATTTTCACAAGCAAACAAAAAGAAAGTTGAAGAAATGGGGGGAACATCATTGTCAAGAATATACAGCATGAAAAAAAAAGGTAAAATTATTATTACAGAAGATTTTGTTTTGCAAATGAAATATCAAGCAACTGTGGAAATTATTCTATTACAATATAAGGTAATAGGCAATAATCACGTATGCTCATAATCACAGTTCTTGCTGCTATGTATAACGATGCTAATGCACACAAAGGATACAAACATGATATTTAACCAACAGAATTTTTAGTTCATCAAGATAAATAAATGAGCTGCTATTATCACTGCTGAAGAAGCACAATAGCTCAAAACAGGTTTCATTTTTTGGTGGAGGCATACTTTTATACCACAAAGAGATTAAAGACTAAGGAAACAATTCAGTTGCAGATTTAGGATTCTGAAAGAAAAAAAAAAAAAAAAAAAAAAAAAGTGGTTTTTATTTATATAAAACCCTATTAATTTGTAAGGGAGTTACTATTTGGAAAAATTACTATAACAAAAAGCTTGCAAGTTTAAGGAACACGTAGTAGACTATTACTAATTAGCATTGCTGTATTAATACAAGCCTGGGCTCAGCAGACATTGCAGACAAATCATCCACCAGGTTCTACTACCTTTAGATGACTGCAAAAGCAATCTAGAAGTCATACATGCTAGAATTCAGGTTAGATGGCTAACAATCCTTCCCCTTTCCATATGAGTATGCAAAAAAACCAAGATGGATCAATTGATTTGAAACTATTCCCAAGAATATTTCTGGTGTCCAATTTATTGGACCTCCACCCTTCTTCCCATGCTTGCTGGGAATTTACCTACTAAACTCTAACTGCAGCTTTTTCTGGTCTACCTACTGTTCCCTAGTAGTCTCCAGTCCTAGGAGGTCTGATTTCTTTCCAGAAGTATATATCCTTTCTCCCAATAAAATGTGCCTTTAAAATGTGCCAGAGCATTTGGTGTTAGAGAGAAAGTGAAATGACTTTGTACTATCAGATTTTAGGTGAGAAAAACACCATGAAAACTCTTCAGATTATCTTTTGTAGCTTCATAATTCATCCTACAACTGTAAAATCCTAATTTGTGTCAGGTGCCACCAGCTGCCTTCTGTAAATACAAATAATGCAATAGTCCAGGAATGCACGTATGATCTTATTAAAGCTCCATAAAGCAAAGAATTTTAAGTATGTAAATACAGTAAAATAAAATAAACAAAACTTCACTAGATATTTTTTCTTATTATCATTAGTAGATGCATATTGCATATGGTTGACTTAATAGGCTTTAAATTTATTCAGCTCAATCTTTGCTTCTCTAACAAATGCAAATGTTGTCTCAGAAACCAAAATTCAGAAATAAGTTTTATAATATGCTACCCAATGCATTTGGCTCTGTTTATACAGTTTTTTTACAACTCAATGTACACATTTTAAATCAAGGCAAACCATTTCAAAAGGCACTCAGAAGAGCCATGACATACATAAAATTGTAGGGGTCCTTGTTTATTTCATATCAATAATACATGTATCTTGTTTATTCAGGTAAAAAATTATTTTTGTTCATTTTTAAATGGACTAGTTCATTCAATGGAAAAGTTCATATTGGTTATGGGGATGAGAAAAAAAAAATCATGTCTCAATCTTCCAGATATTTATATTCGCCATTGATATAGATGCTGTAATTAGGATTTAGGAGATGATATTTTTGTGGGAAGCAAATATGGTATGGTGGACTAACATACAAGGAAGCTCTGTAAAACCATTGATAATAATATGTTTGGTAACATATCTTATCACAAGCATTTTCTGATTTAACTACATATTAGGTGTGATTGTAACATACCTGTAATTTGTCCTGTGGCACTGGAATATGGTTTGGTGTGGTGGATTAGTTAAGCACCTCACCAGAATTCTGAAATACTGAAAAAAAAAATAGGTATTTAAAAACTATATAATATTTTCAAAACATTTCCATGTATTTGCAGGCATTTTTTTGTAGCGAAGACAATACAGAGCTTTTATCCATGGCTTTATGCAGCAGCTCCTACTCTGCCATGGTTTCATTTGCCATACTTTCCTACGAGTCAGTCAATGAAGAAAATCCATTCCTGAAGGATCAGAATGGAACACAAAATAGACAAGTATATTAAAGGATATCGGCTACTCATCTCAGACATCTCCTACCTTTAAAAAGCTTTACTGGAGAAGGTGGAAACATTGAGCAAAGCATTCAATAGGAGGGAGCCAAGGCTTAAAAATTAAAGAAACTAATAATTTTTATTATGCTTTAAGTAATATATTTAATAGTCTGCTTATGGTATTGAAGAGAAAATGTAAGTTTTTTGGTAGTCAGCAAAGTTTGAAGTAACTTAGCTAGTCAGTCTCTGCAAAACAGGAGAGCAACCAAAAAATTGGAGATAAACTTGTCTCCAAAAAGCTATAGAAGTTTCAGAATCTTCTGAAATCCTTTCATCTTGCCTATAAGATGCAGGCAACAAGAAAATTTTTCTTCAGACAGGAAATTATTGCCTTATTTTTAAAGTGTGTGCTTTGCAAGTGTGGGCCTTCTCGTCAAACCCTACTGATCCCTGCCCAAATACTGTAAATGTTGAATCCTTGTTTAATGACAATCTTAACCCTTTCAATGATGATGTCTTAAATGATAGGATCTGGTGGATAATATTGAAAATTAATATGTTTTGATTTGAAATGTACCAAATTCATGCTTCATAAGCATCACTCACATCAAAGCAACTCTTATAGGACACATAGAGAACTTAAGGTACAACTCCTTTGTACTGCAACATAATATATATAGAATGTATTCCACACATTAATAGATACATATGCACACAAATATGAAATTAATGAAATACCACATATAATATTGGTCTAGACAATAATGGCAATTCCCCTTCCAAAGACAAAGCATGCTAAATTTTATTACAAGTGGATGAAATAATGTCTTAGATTTCTCTAATCATTTCAAGTCTTGCTGTTCTCTTGAATTTTGTCTTCTTATCTCTTCTATTAGCTTTGGAAATATTCCATCATGCAACTAGATGTTTCCACAACAGTTTTTGCCTTCCTGTTTGAAAAATAAAAATACTTCTGGAGAACACAAAGTCAAACAGATGGGGGAACCAAAATTAATATATAATAGTTTGTATCTATGATAATATAAGAGTTGGAGCTGATTGGGAAAGCTCAATAGAATGATTTTACATTAGTTAGTCTATGTAATTAAAACTATTTTTAAACAGTTTCAAGAAGATTATATTCCAGAAAAAAGAATTTTAAAAGCTTGGGATAATCAAAAAGAAGAAGAGAAACTGTGCTTGCCACACATCAATATTCTAATGGATAGACTTAGTTACTAACTTCAGGTTCCCAGGATCTCAATCAGAAACAGCAGGAAATGAGTTTCTGTCACAAGTTAATGCCTTAACTAATCTAGTGTGTCTCTCCCAAAATACCTTGGCCCTCCTGCTGGACTACAACAGAATTTTTAGGTTTTAAAATTCTTTAGAAGATAGAAAATCTTTTACAACGTTCTCTGCTTGAAATTCTCTTGCTAAGATAAATACTTACATCTTGAGTTTTAAAGCATAAAAACCTAAGACTGTAGTAAATGTAGGCAACTTTGACATGAAAAATGCTACAGATCTTTGTTACCGGTCAGTGTCTGAACTAAGTAGTGCCTGCAATACTTAAGAAATATATGATGGACCATATGAAAAAAGAAATGAATCATTCAGAATGATTTTTCATAAAGTACTTTGGTTAAGTCATTCACTGATCGTCTTTGAAGTTTCTCTATTTTTGTCTGACATAAGGTTGTTGATCTCAAGAAGTACTTCCTATGATGTGCTGCATTTTTATTACATAGACTGTCAAAAGGATAGGGACCTCAGGGCTGAGGCTACAGAATGCATTAGATTTTGTTCAGAACCACCACAGAATGCTGATGAAAGTCTAGTGAAAGCCTGACATCTTTGTTAAGCTTTTCATGCTTAACAAAAGCAAAAAATATCAGGACCAACTTTGATCCTGATATTTGTTAAATAGCAAACAAGATTTTCTTCCAAAACTTAAAAATAAAAGATGAGGAAATGTTATACAGCTTTTATTGCTACTGACTTCATTTTGAAGAAGTGTTTCTAATTAAGTAAGGAAGAGAGCTTTGCCAGGGGCAAGTGTAGAGAAATATTTAAATCAGAAAATGGGCTTAAAACAGAAAAATAAGTTTGCGGTATTTAAATTATACGAAAATGAGCAGAAATATAATGGAAAAACTTCAGTAGCACTAACTTTTAGCATTCAAATCCTCACATGGCATTTATGTCCATCGCAGATAAACCAAGCCAAATATGAATTCATGATAATTGATGAGGAAAGAAAAGCTTTTAAAGTTGATGGACTGATAAAATAAGACACTCAGGTTTTTAGCTGACAAGAAGGATCACTGGCTTGAAATGGCTTGAAATAACTTCTTATAACAGCAGATCAACTGGTCACTGGTATGCAATCATTTATGATGAGAAGCCAAGATATACTGTATGTACCTTCAGATGGCTAAAGAGAAGCTAATGCACATCTGTCACTTTTGAAAGTGAAATAAATCGTCCTCTCCTTTTTATTCATTTTTCTAACATTCTGAACCAGAAAGCTAGTTTTTTTATCTGAAATGTACATTGCTTCCAATACCAGCAGTTTAAGCCTAAATGACACAGTACAAAACACTTTCAACAAAATACCACATCACTTAAGTAACATGCACTTACTAATTCCACTGAATTTGCATTAAATAATTTTTTTCATTTAAAATGTTTACTCGGTAGTTAGAACTGCTTAAGCACTTAATTTATATCCTATGTTACTTAATAATTTCATCACTAAAAATAATCAGTTGATACAGAATTGCTGATCTTGAGGTAATAAGTGTAAGCTCTGGTAAATAGTAAAAATATTTATATTTATGGCTATGAAGGTGCCTGTCACTGGAAAATTCCTTTTCTCTAGGTAAAGCCATTAATATATTGGTCACAGAGTCCTGCAACAATAAGTACCTTAGAAGGATGAAAGAAATTAAGAAATTACCCTCTCTTCCTCTCTCCTGAATTCCCTTCCCCAGTCCAGTAAGACTGCTGCTGCTACTTGATGATTTGGTTTCTGAGTAGTACCACAGAAGCTGCTGGAACCTATAATATTCTTTCCTATGTTTGGATCAACTCTTTTGGATGGGATATAAGACATAATAGTACTGTATGCATCTACAATAATTCATAGCAGTACTGTTCATCTGAGAACTTATCATAGCAGATATGATTAGGCATGACAGAATGATCGACCTTTTTAGATATACTGGAATAAGCAAGCTGAGTTCTTCTAACAAGTTTGGGTTTTTTTTTTTTTCCTAGCTATCATTCAAAAGACAGTAGAAACAGTCTTCTAGGATAAGGATTGTAAATTGTGATATGTTAAAAGAAAATGTGCAAATACTGATACGCAAACATTTCCCAGACATCTGTTGGGTATGTATGTGGCTGAAAAATATTGCTATTCCCTACATCTCTTGCTTCTAGCAATAGCAGTCCTTTCTGGTACCTTTCTGGTACTCAGCATGGGGCCTGAGGAATTCAAGAGAATCACAGAATCATAGGATGGTGGGAGCTGGAAGGTTGGTAATGGGCAAATAAGACTAATGGGCAAAAAGAAGTAATAGGCAAACCACCGAACTGGTTTTGTTCAAAAATGAACAATAAGAGAGCAGAATGATTATAGGGTTTTCAGTTGTTTTAATTGTGGTGAAGGGCTGAGGGGTGGAGTGCATGGAACTTGTACACCTTTGGGTTTTAGATGATGTAATTTTAATTTTGGTGTGGGGACAGGAGAGAGAGAGCTGCTGGAGCAGATTTGCTGACAGGACTTGCAAGTCCCCAGGGGACCCACACTGGAGATGTCAGTTCCTGAAGAACTGCACCCTATGAAAAGGACCCATCCTTGGAGATATTTGTGAAGAACTTCAGCCCAGGGAAAGAACTCATGTTGGACAAGTTTGTGGAGGACTGTTTCCTGTTGGAGGAACCCCATGCTGGAGAGAGGAAAGAGTATGAAGATGAAGCATCTTACCCCCAAGGAAGAAAAAGCAGCAGGAACAAAGTATGAAAAACTAACCACAACTCCTATTCCCTGTGCTGCTTGGGTTGCGGCCTGGGGGGAGGTGGTAGAGAAAATTAGAAGTAAAGTTGAAGGTTAGAAGTAAAGTTGAAGGGAGGCAGAAGGGGAAGTTTTGAAATTTGGTTTTATATCTCATTATCCTACTCTAATTTGATTGGTAAAAAATTCATTTTTTTTCCCAAGTCAAGTCTATTTTGCCCATGACTGTAATTGGTGAGTGATCTCTTGTCCTTATCTGAACCCATCTGAGCCTTTCATTATCTTTTCTTTCCCCCATCCAGCTGAGAAGGGTAGCAATAGAGCAGCCTTGGTTGTCACCTAGCATCCAGTAGGATCAAACACAGTTCAAAGCTTAGCAGTCATTTTCCTTCTCAGCTAAAGCTTGCTAGCCTAGTTAGTAGGGTGTTAAACCATTAACAATGATAAAGACAAAAGCAGTTACTTAGAATTATATCAAGTTGTGTTTTAACAAAGTTATGCAAAACCAAAATTTAATGAAGATATTGAGATAAGGGCTTGACTAACAGATAAGATCAATTAGAACTGTTTGTTTACATAATCAAACTTACTAGAATTTATATTGCAATGCCATTGTTAAACGAATTACATAACTTGAAGAATAAGAACTTATTTAAGAGAAAGTCAAGAGAAGCTGTGCTCTATCAAAATCGTGTTAGCTGTTGAAGTACTCCATGTTTTTTTGGCAATTCCTTGTTAGCATCTCCTAAGATGTATCAACTTGGTTCCCTCCTTTTCTTGCCTGAAGTAAAATACATAGGTTCTTCTGTAAAATTTCACTCTACTGTTTTTGGTGCAGTTACCTCTTTCACTTAAACTTGACCATGAGCCATTTCTGAGATGCTGATCAGAAAGGCAATAAATTGAATACCAACACATGTAATAGCCACTAAAACAAGAGTGAAGGACTATATTATTATTATAGCATTAGTTGGCTCTGTAGCCTTTTCTTACATTATCCTATTTCCTTCCTGAGCAGTCAAATACTCAGCATTTAGATACTGTTTATCAGGGTATCTACCCACAATGTTCTATTTGAATTTCTCATTTCTGTCCCACAGGAAAGTCCACAAGCACATTTTGAATGGAATAAGGTACATTAACAAAAATGCATCATAAAACCATGTAGGTGAGTACTTTGGCATTTAGGGTCATCTTAACTCTTTGAAGTAACTTCAGTTGATCTTAGAAGATGATACTAACACTAATTCAGGCTCTACACTACCCTTATAACGACAGTAACTGAAAAGTCCTGTTGAAAATTAAGTAACAGGTCTATCAGCAACCAATCTGCTTTGGGCATTACCATCTTCCAAACTCACATCCAGCATGAAGTATGGAGGGGGAAGAGAACTGGGTAAAGAAAATCATGGAGAATAAATCGTGGAGAAGATCACCATTAAGATCCTAGGCCACATACTTTGTGTCTTCACCTCCATTTAGTTCCCACTGCATATCTATCTCATTCAGGTTTTTATTTTCTTTGCAGGAACAGCCATGTACCAAAGCTTCATAAAACAGGCAGCAATTTCATCCTGCTGTTCTCAGGAGGCCTTTTGCTAAGAAAAAAGAATTAAAACCACAAAAAAACTAAACACTTGAATTCTGTCCAAAATGTCTGCAACCATGCAAGTGGGAAAATTACCTTAGTAAGAAAATGCTATATTGTATTTCCTAGTATTTCTGCCAAATGACAGACTGTAGCAGTAGAGATTTTGGCAGAACTTCATCCCGTGACCTGAGAACTCTTAATACACCCTGTGAGATAACCAATGGTCTCAGTTCCTGCTCACTGAAAATCCAGAAGAATCTGAATAAGTTTGTCACTTCACCAGAAACAGTCAGTATATTTGCTGACTTAAAACGATACCTAAGAAAAAGATCTTATTTTCTTCTTTTAAAAGGGTCTTGAGTTTTAAGGACAGGCAGTTGTTAATACAGATGACAATAAAACAAAAGCTCAATATAATTAAAAAAAAATAGCTCCTTACTTTTTGTAATCAACAGAGGAAAGTCCAGTACCTTTGGAAACCCATAAAGTAGTGGCAGTTAAATATTTCAATATTTTTAACAAGGAACATTTTCTCTGATCGTTCAGTGGAAAGAGCTTGGGGGTTTTGCATTTCTATTTCAGACTAGACAAACTCAATTTGTCTACAACATCTAGGATGACCTTTTTTCCCTCCTTTCCACTTAAGAAAATATATTGAGATGTACAATGCCTAAAACAGAAGACATCTGCTACATATTATTCAAATTACACAGGACACAGAATTATTGTGTCTGCATACAAGATCCTAAAAGCAGATATAAAAATTAAAGGTTCAGAAGAGTACAAAGTATGAAGTAATAGTAACATGCCCACTGTGGAAGGACTGTTAAATGGAAAATAATTTCTCTCACACGCACTTAAACTATTGTTTTAAAAAGAAGATGGTTTTACCAAGACACTGAATAGATCATTTAATCTCTTTGTGCCTTCAGTTTCACTGTGTAAACTGAGGTTAACCTGTACTTGAAACTGTTCATAAGTCTTCAGAGGAAGTACTTTTCTGTCTTCTTGCACCATCTTGGATCAAAAAGATATCTAAATTCTGGCTTTCTTCTTAGTATTGTTCCCATTTTGATGAGGCCAAACTGGAGATATTTGCAACCTAACTTGAAATCTGCAGGGTTTGTCAAGCTTCCAATGTTTTACTACATCTCTCCAGACTGACAATACAGGCAGATGTAAAAGTTTCCTCAAGCATGCCTCGTGTGTTAGTTCATTGATACCTCAAAACAAGCAGATGTCAATGTGAAAGTATGACAGCAGAACTCATAATCTTGCTGATGGCTATGTTAATATTGCTCAAAAAATCCAGTATGATCCCAGTTCTACTCCCATTAACATCAATCAGGTTTTGGCTCTTGACTTGGATGGATGTAGAAATAGAGCTTAGTGAAGACACTACAAACAGCTCTTGGAGAAGTGATATCTTAGATTTTGAATACTTAGACGGCCATTCATCATGAAATTAGATATTTTTCTTTAGGTTCTACTAGATGTCCACATATTTGCTGAAACAAAGCTTCTCATTCCCTATGTCATCTTCTTACTGTATGCCAACACCTCACAGCAGAACCAGAACCAGCTCAGTTCTACTTTCCTCCAAATACTGCTTAATATGAGAGCAATTCTTTTTTCCCATACTTCCACCTTCCTTCAGCCACCTTTATACAAGGCAAACAGGCTTCCCCAACAGTGTCTATTCAGAGTTTCTGAGACTGTTTCAAAGGAGGATTTTCAACTGTGGTGAGCTGTAGCAAGACAAACCTCTCTTAGGGAATGGCGCTTCAAGGTCCAACCACGTGTTCCAGCAAAGACGCACAAGTGGTGCTCTAAGCCTATGGCTCTCAGGGTTGACTAGCCTGGATCGGTGCTGTTGCTCCAAGAGCAACTGACCTCCCCACTGGCTGGCCCAGGACTGAGCCAAGCCTGTGTCTCAGGACTCACCTTTTATTGGCCCCCTGGTCCTGCTCATGCACAGTGGGGGCCCACCCTCATTAGGCACAGGTGGGCTTGACACAAGCTCATGCCACTCCCTGGGAATTAGTGGCACCTGGTTGCCTCATTTCACTACAGTGAGCAGCATATGTCAGAAGCAAACATGAATAAGCAGCCATTTGGAAGACAGATTGTTTTTTTTGTTACTGTAGAAATGTAAACAGTTTCATCTTAATTTCTCCCAACAGATATTTGTAGAAGTTAAAATATATTGACCTGGAAGATATCTTGACCTGAAAGAACCTTTAGATTTTGGGTTTTCTTTTTCCTCCTTTCAGTGGGCAGAGCCATCTTACTTATCTTACTTCCCAGGAATGCCACCAGCAAACCTTCTTCCCTCAGAGTGAAATAAGATCCATAAATAAGATCATGGCATTTAAGGTTTCTTCTCTTCCTAAATTGCTCCTAAAACCCATCAGAAAAGTCTGTTCAAGAGGAAAAAGCACTGTCATTACACTATCAGGAATAACTTTGTATTTTTAACTCCCTCTTAACTCTTCTCTTAAGTTTCACATCAGTGGCCAGCCTAAATCACAACAGTCCTCAGCCTCCTTTGCTAGGTGCATTCTCTGCAGAGGAAATACTCCCCAATCTCCTTGTGTAACAGCTGCTTGCACATAGAGAGAAAAGAGTTTTTGTTAATCAGATTAAAGAAATCTATGAGCAATATATATTTTTTTTTTTTTTTAAAAAGGATTGCTTGCTTTGTTTCAAGTTTGTTGCCTAAAACTCTTTCTGTACTTGTATCTTCTCACTCTTAATCCCACAGTACAAATATCCCTAGGACATTTTTATTTTTTGATGCCTAAATAATTTATTCCTGTAACTCATCTTGCCCTCTCCTAAGCATTCCCAGTAGGTGCTCATGAGGCTCAGACCAGACCCAAAAAAGCTCAGCTAAAGGTCATTGCAAGAAATAGTCTTTGACACAATAACTAGAAGTCATTCCTAAACAATGTGAGTTTCCAGAGCAAGGAAACTCTCAGATTGACTCTCAGTCATTGGAATTCTACTTCCTTCATTTAAGATGAAGGAACAGAACAAGCACCTTCTATGTTTATTTTCTTTATAAATCAGCCATCTTTTCTTCTCCTTTTATTACATTTTCGCCTTATCACTGATGGGAGTGTGGAATGCAGCTTGTCGCAAATTGAGATTTTCACACAACTTTAAGGCAGCATCAATTTATGATTTCTTATTAGGTAAATTGTAGGATCAGATTGTATGGTACTTAACAGCAGTTGATCACCAGCTGATTAACAGAATGATTATCAAAAGCTGTTATAATCGAACAGTGACTTAGTTAAAGATTCAAGAATGGCAAGGTTCACACAAGGCTTACAAGAGTTTCTTAAATGAAATTACACATGCTCACACACAGAAACCCAAACAAATAAAGAGGTTAACCTATAATTAAGTTTTCTTCTTTGTAAATTGTACTGAATTACTGATCCTTATTGATCTTTAAATTTCACAAAATATAATGATAGTGAATTGCTACCTCTGCTGAGTTGACCTCTACCAGCAGCCAAAAATGGGAAACAAAGTGGGGCAGAAGGATGGGACAATTAAAGAGATTAATGGCTATATGAGTATAAAAACCAGATATTCCTGTAGGTACTGTTCTTTGTATTCTCAGATAGCTACATATATAACTGCAAACTGGTTCTAGAATACAAGGGGAAATTCATCTCAGATGAGATCCATAAAATTAACCTAGTAGTAATATACTTGTAGATCACTAAAAGATTAAGCTTTATACAGCACCATAATTGTACAGTGTCTCCTTGAGTCAAATATGCGATATTGTCTTAGACAAATATAGGTTATTTATTTCTGGGCACAAATTCCAGACTCTGGGCAATGGAATAAATTCCCTATGCAAAGAAAGATCTGCAGCCTAACCTACAGGCTTGGAGAGAAAGGCCAAAACATACAGTGAAGAATCACAAAGATATTCAGCATGAATGCATTCCTGAAAGGAAATGTTCTCAGTACAAGTCAAACAGAAAAAATTCATGTGGAAAAAAAATAGAAAGCACAAAGGAGTTCTTGGATTGTGACCTGATTGAAGTAAAGGGAAGAAAGGTTATTGGGTAGTTGACAAACCTGAAAGCTTGTTGTTAACTGTAATGGATGAATTATACAAATCAACATCCACATTAGTCTATAAAATGCATTATATGTGATATACTGAAAATATCTTGAAAGTATATTACAGCACAATTAGAATTAAATCTGTGTTACATAAACTGCTCTTACAATGGAAATGACAGCAAAATTCATCTTGGCTGTGCCCCATTCATGTTAATTGGCCACAGGCACCAAAGAGTGATCCAAAAAAAGGGGCTCCTCCTAGGGTTGAAGTTACAGGTGCTAACAAATGTCTCTGAATTAATATTCCAAAGAGTATGAGAACCCTGTAAATGTGAGAAGGTCCCAGAATTCCACTGACAAAATCAATTGCTATCATTATATGGAGA
Source organism: Calypte anna (assembly GCF_003957555.1). Lineage (NCBI taxonomy): Eukaryota > Metazoa > Chordata > Aves > Apodiformes > Trochilidae > Calypte > Calypte anna. Next base: position 74,151,365 of record NC_044246.1, read on the forward strand.
ATACCAATAAAGTTGTATCTCAGTGGCATATCATCAAAGCTGACAACCTTTGAGGTGCTTAGTTGGCTCCATAATGATGATGATAACAACAACAATAATAATTAGTAATATTAATAATAGAAAACAAAACAAAAGAACTTAGAGAAATTAATCATCCCCATTTTGACTTAGCTGTCTTCATTGTTTCATGGAGTACTAGCTTGAAAACATATTTGCTTCCTCTTCATCAGGGTATTGTTACCCTTCCCCTGATACATTCATTTATACACCTGTGCATAGCTTATGAAAAGGACCAGAATAGAAAAAGATCTGTAATCCTGATTTAGAAAGTACGTTCTCCAGCTGCCAACTCATTGACTTGTTACCTTACTCTTTTTTTCTGCTTTGATCATTAAAGGTCTCTCAGTGGCCTCAGGTACATGTTCAGTCAGAGAGGAGACAGAATTAGTTTTAAAGATAAAAATGCTCAGTGTAAAATAAGAGATTCTTATCATGCTCCAGCAAATTTTATTGTACAACAGCAAGTGATTTTACTTTACTAAACTCTAGATACCTGTGCTCTGTCACACCAACAGATCAGCAGAGTGTTTTGCATGGGTGCTTCAGTTTTGTTAGCAGACTGAAAAAATACTAGCACTGGCATCTCATTCTTGTTTGTATCCCTGAGGATACTACACATGAAAATAAATGGCATCATATCTACACCGCTTATCTTAAGACTGGAAGAGAGCCAAGACTTCTTAATGCTTCAGGAGCAGTTGCATTTGGCCCAGAGGAACTCGAGAATAAGATTAGAGAAGATTCAGCCCCCATTAAAATGGGGATGAAAAACCTCTATCGATGCTAGCTTTATTATCCCAGTTGATCTGAATCAGTTGCAATCAATTAAATGAATTGAAACAGCTAAAAGAGCTTCAAATTCACACAACTAAAGATAATCTCATGTTTTGATATTACCATGGTATCCAGCTATAATTTGCTATATGGTTTCTGAGAAATTAAAATTGAGAGAAATTCTATACCATCATGAGCCCAAACCAAACTGCTGTTACAAAGCAGTTACAATTTAAAAGGAGATAGCAATCAAAGATAATTATGTTCACAATTTGTTCTGATCATTTCTGCTACCCATATATATTCATTTGATTTTCCACTACACTTCACCCTTTGTCAAGTGATTTGAAATATATCAGCTCCTCCAATTACATTATAATAACTTAATTTTACAATGCAACACAGCATGATGTAATGGAGCCTAAACAATTCTACACTGTGTAGCCGTACAAAGAAGTTCTACAGTAGTTTTCAAAAGCAGGGCTGTAAGGCTCCCAAAGTATCCATCTATCCCTTTTGTTTGTGTTTTTTTCTTCCTAGTGCCATCCACTAGAGAGACATCCTCCACAACACGAATAAAATAAGACAAGACACTCTTCTCCTGGCCCAAACAGCTGTAAGTTTCAAAGTGAAATAGTCCTGGTTCTACTGGACTGAATTATTTAGCCATCAGAATCTAAGACAAAGAGGTTCTATAGAGATTGAAAAACATGTGGCATGAAAGACAAAAGGAGGTATTATTTACTGAATCTATTAAAAATTGTTTTTGCAGACACATTTCATCAAAGCAAGGCTCCGTTCCTGGGAAAACAGCTATATTCACAATCAAGAGAGATGTACAAGTCATGTGAAATAAGACTGCCACTGGACTGAATTATTTAGTTGTTTTCTAGAGACTTGATCATATTCAGCCTCTGTGTCAACAGCAGAGTTTAAATGGGACACAGTGGGAGGTGTTCTATATCCTGATTGAATTTCATCCTGTGTGTGTGCAGTGGATCTCTGGAAATGCTACTGTAAGAATGCTGGCCTTGTAAAGTATGTAAATTTGTGGGTATGTTTTGGATTAAGTGGTCCATAAAAGTCAATAACACCATTCAGAAAAACAAACAAACAAAAAATAAACCCAATCTTGTATGCATGAAGGAGCTTGAATTTCCAGTGTGGCCAATCCTTGAAAAGTCTCTTAAAGGCAGGCAACTGAATACAAATGCATTTGTAATAACACTTTTTTTTTTTCTTGCAAAGTTGAAGTCTTTTTCTCATCATTTACTCACTTCTGAACAATATATTTCCTACCACATTAATCATCTATTTAAATGCACCATCACTTTACTGACTGCATTCAAATTTGTTCTTTCAACCACTCTGAATTTTAGAAAACTTTTCCTTTACTGTAATCCATGATCATGGACGTAACAGAAGGAAAGAATGCTTGAGAAATGTAAATATATTTAAAGATTCCTAAATATACCTAATTTATATTAATGGAATATCTAAACAACATGTGAGTAGTCTTTTCATATTGAGCCATCACAGTACCTCTGCTGCAAATGAATTAATGGTTTGCTAGTTTATGCAGCCAATATTTTAATATTTTTTGCAGATTTTCACTACTTTGTGTTGAAATTTGCAGTTTCTGTGCCATATAGTGCATGGTTTTATTTGCTTATTATCAGAGCAATACCTTTTTACTCCATTTTTAACACAGTTTCTGTTTTCAGCTCTTCATTAGCCAGGATAGAAAAGAAGGCAAGGAAATAAAGTGTGAAACTTTACAAAAAGGAATTATCTTGCCATTTTCTTTAAATGTCCAAATCAGTTCTCTTAATTGTATAAGAAACCAAAACTGAAAACATAAAGGATTTATATTAAAACATACCTGCAAAAATTTTATATCATCCTTACACAATTTATAACAATGGTGGAAGCTGTGCTTCACATTTCAATTTTTTTAAAAAATTATAGAATACAAATAGTTTTATAAAACCTTATACCACTGGTAAAACACAATCTTATAATACAATAATCTAAAGCCATATTTATTTTATAGAGCCTTAATGGAAATGTGGAAAATGATTGTGTGAAGTAGAAAAAAGAGCAGAGAGAAACAGACAGGAAGATATAGCAGTTTTATGGTAGCTCAAACAAAAGAAGTATGACGTGTTCTCAGTAAACTGATCAGACACAAAGGTGGTGTTAAACAGCTGTGGGCTAAGTATGTAAGTATGTGGGCTGTTGCTTAAGTAAAACACATTGCTATGATCCTTCATAGCTCAATATTTAGTAAATTCAAGATTACAGTATGACTGTTATTGTTGCCAAGCACTGAGAATATTGTTTCTATGGGGCTTATCTGTCCCAACAAAATTTGTTCTTGCACTAAAGAAAGAACCAATAATGACTTTTTTAATCCTAGGGAAAGATTTTGAGTATGAAAACTCCTATTGAAAGAAAAGAATGCTCAGGCACCAGTTCTCATAGCAGACATTAACCAATTGTACACTCATCTGACACATCTCTTACTGAAAAAAAAAAGATGACAGAGTTCCTGACCAAATCTGACCAAAGGCAATAAGCAGCTGTAGAAGTAGTTCACTTGTAGCATTTTACTAGAGGATACTAATCTTCAGCTGAGCTACTTCTACTGATGAGGTTCTAACAAGTCTGTCCTACTTGTAGCATAACAAATTGGAGAGATGGACCTGGTGCCCTCATCACATCAGAAATAGAATAGGGAGGTCACAAGAGGAACTGGAACATTTTGAACACAGATTAATGCTAACAGTCAGAAGAGGAAAAAAAAAAAAATAAAAGCAAGAATTTTTTTTTGCAAGAAAATTGGTTGAATTTAATTTAGCTAACCAGCACCTGTGAAATTGGTGGAAGTTAGCATAAGAATAAGTGTGAATTATCCCAGTAGTACACCTCTTTGCAGTCTTAAAGGGCCTAAATTCCTTGAGTCTTCCAAGGGCTACAAATGGATAGAAACGCTTTCTCAGTTACAGTCTTCCAAAATTAATATGTGTGTGTGCCTGGGCCAAATGTTGAGGAAGGGTGGTTACTGATCCTTCGCCACAGAAATAGGGTAAGTACCCTTAGGCTGCATAGGAAAGCTTAGAGCCCACCACTTTATCAGCTGAACAAAGGCTAAATATAAAAACTCAAACACCAGTATCAGTTTTCCCAGTCATTAAAAATATAATATTCCATGGCCATATTAAAATTGCATACATAACACAAGAGAAAGGAGTATAAACTAGGAAGTGCATGTATTTAATTTTAACCACATTTTTGAGATGTATGTGAATATACATTGAAGTCCACTAAACAGAAGAGAATACATTTTATCAGGTCCCTAAATTAACTTGACACAAATACTGTGTGAGACACCGTGGGTGACAGGAAGACATAGGCAGTTCTGGTTATAATTTTTATTCCCAAAAGTTATTATCTGAAGCTGTCTATAGTGAAAAAATTTAGTCTCTCATTGGCTGCAACTTTGAAAATCCCTGCGCTATTTATGTACAAATATTCCAGATAAAGGAAATGCAATGCTTCAAAACTGACAAGCTTTTCTGAAAGGCTCATTTTCTCACTGTGTGGTGGAAAAGGTAGTATTTGTTTTAAAGAAATTATTCTGGCACTACAGGTTGCCTTCAACGAAAGGGTAAAATCTAAGTTATGAAGGTATAGTAAACACCAACCATCCCCTCATGGTCAAAATACAACTTAATATGCTAATTATTTGTATACATTTAGTCAAATCCCCACCATGCTTTCATTATGCTATTTAAGGATGACATTTTTAACTTTAATTTCTGCCACAACTCTTACTGAGAAGAGCACAACTACTGAAGGTGAGAGCAATGAGTCTGCAATATAGCAGCAGAATAGCCCACTCAGTATTTGGCATTCTTGCTGTGTATAAAGAGGCCTGTCCTACAGAAAAAATAATTAGAAAATCTGCATTTAAAAACCAGAATAATTCTCTTGTATGCATGCATTTTTGTACAGCTTTTTTAACACCTCAGAGTTTCATTTTTGTCTTCTCTCATTTAGTTTTTAACATTCAGTATCTATAGCTTCCTTTGGAATCTATTCTGTCACTATATAGCAGTAAGTATTTACCCTTTAATACATCAGTCTACATAAATAAATATAGAAAATATAAGATTTTAAAAATCTTAAATTCCTACAATTCCTAAATTGTAGTAATTTTTATGAAAAAAAATTATAAGTAATTTCAAGCAATCTACTTTCCAAGAGTAATTTTGTTTCTCTTCCTTGAAACTTATTATCTTCATAAGAGTTGGGAAGTGGTTAGCAATTTGAGGTACTTTATAGATCAAATCTACAGCATTTACAATTTCAAATAAGCTTTAAAAGCATGTAACCAGACAACTTACTTAACACATTTTATTATACCTACTTGTAGATTTTCATATCATACTAAACAATTAGTCTTGTTTTTTCCATGTTTATACTCTTTGGAGTATTCTTACACAAATGCATAGTGAGGTTTACAAAACAGAGCCTGACATTAAACACATCTTTATATAGGCTAAAGAGAAGTGAGATAAAAGGAACACTGACTGCTCTTTTACCACCTACTTTCTTTAGTGTCACATATAATGTGTACCTTCACACACAAACAAAATACAGAACCAGATTAAGCTTTAATTGATCTATCAGAAGAGCTATATTACTAGAGGCAGTTTAGGAGGATGCACTTATTGAGAGCCAATAATTCTGATGGCTTTTGCTCTTAAATTACTTAATACTGTCTAAGAGGGGTTTATACTATCTTAGAGGATCAGACCAGTGCATACAGACCCAGAACAGTGTTGTAAAAGTGGTATTACACTGTCATATATGCCTCTCTTAACCTGCATCACTGAAAATACAGAGAAAAAAATATAAAACAGTCATCTTAATAATATTCTCTTTCAGGTAAGAATTTTAATTAGATTTACTAGGTGGTAAGAGCAAGAAACATGGTTTCCCATTTGTGAAAACTGAGAAAACATAATTAGATGTCATTTAGCTATTATATCAGACTTTCCAAACAAGAAAAGGAAGACAAGAAAACATTAGCATAAAGTGATACTAAGTGACAGGCCCAAATTTTTCTCATATCAACTTCAGCAGTGAACAGGCTAAATCCTTAGTAAAAAGCTGAAGTTATCTAACAATAGCTAATAAGGTATTTCACACTGCCATAGATTTTTTCGGCATAACAACTGGGATTTAGCTTAATTTACCATCATTTTGCCCAGTTAGGATGTGCCATTAGCAAGTAGTGTAGAGCTATGGGGGGGAATCTGGGAAGAAGAATTGGTGTTTAGAATGAGCTCCAGAAGTCTTCCTTCAGCTTGGGCCCAGCTTTATTTCACCTCAGAAGATGTGAATCTATGTTCTCTGGGGGTGTAGTACAGCATGTATCCAGGTGAGAGCTATCTGGAAATCCTTTGTGAAAGAAAACTTCTGTCCTGAACTAAAACATTAGTGTAGGTACATCCCACAAGATTGAAAAAATTGCCCTTAGATCTGAACTTAAATTTACAATATCTACAGTGTTCTGACAAAGAAAGAGTTGGATTTTAAAACAGGGGGAATTCACCAATTCACAAGTCATCTTCTGCAGTACTTAACTTGGGTATACTACTGCTGCAATAATTAAATTTGGTTTATTAACTTAATACTTTAGATAATAACTTTAACTGTTACTTACTTCAAAAGGATGCAAACTGAGAAACTACTATGCACATTTAATATCATCAGTGTCCATTATTTCATAATCCTAGCACACTGAATGGAAAAATTTTCAACAGTTCATAAATAATAATCATGTGAAATATCACAGGCAATGCTATAGCTGTGTCCTCTAAACCAAAGCTATTATTTTTATATATGTTACTTTAAAATACTCTTCCTATATGCTTAACTTCTGTAGATACATTTTACTTCAGGTAAACCATAAGCAGTTGTAAAATAATACTGACATGAACGTATGAAATATCAAAGAGTGTTCCAGTAAATCTTGTCAGATTTTATACACTTGGGGCTTGACTCTGCAATTTCAAAGCTCCCACTCATATCTATTATGCTGGAACATTTTGAAAAGCATTTATATAAACTGAAATAGTAAATGAGACCAATGCAGTGAAAAGACGACAAGCAGGTGTAGCCTGATGCCTAAAACCTCTGTATTATCCATGATAAATGAAGTGTTTGGGAGTTCTTTGAGATGAGCAAAACTTTGCCCCCATGCCTATACTTGGAAACTGTTTTGGATTATGCTGTACCTGTTGCATAGTGAATGGGACCTTAAAATGAATGCAGAGTATATAACAATTATGTAGAGTTACAGTGATAATTGTATATAACACTCTACAGTTATACTTACTGGTGTTATAACAGTAAAATCCACACAGGTCTAAGCAGTTGCTGAAGTGATTGCAAGTTTCAGTCATGGATGTGTGTTGTACCAAATCTGTGATATTACTTGATATGAAAATTACAGTAAAAGGTAAAATCTCTTGTTTCATACTTCTTATACTTACAGAATGTGAGAAAACCAGAACATAAAACAACTCTCGTAAACGAGAATTTAATAATAAAAAAGAAATAATTTATTATAAATAAAACATGCTATTTCAAACAATTCAGTTAAAAATGAGAATGGCAACAAAGTTGAAAAATCAAATTTGATCAAGTGTTTATGTGACATTTTGAGGCTAAAGCATCTTACAGAAATGTAAATTATTGAGACCATAATTAGCTATATTGGGATTCCACAGTTGATCACATTGCACTAGTTAGTGGGTATTATATTACTTTCTGGACAGGAAAAATGGTTGTAACATGTCAGTAGCTATGTTACTGACACAGATGATAAACACTGCATTGTTTCCTCTTCTTGGATAGTATTTCTTTATTTATCTTTATAATGCCATGTTTTACCTATGAATGAAACTTTCAAGGGAGGAGAAATATGGTTTTCCAAGCAGCTAAGGATCAGCAGCAGGTTTATGACCTTGAATAGGATTGTGCTTACAAGAAGCATATTTGGGCTATTGATTTGCTGTTATCTCTGCCAGCACTGAATGGGCTGACGATTATCATCTCTTATTTACATGTAACTTTCTGTAATCCATTATACATGGACTCTTTCATAGACAAAATATAAACTTCTGAAACAGGAAGAAGAATTTATGGAACATGAATCTATGTCCATGATCATTATGTGATTGCTATTTAGTGTAGTAAGATGAACACAAAAATAGTGCATTCCATATGAAAAGCAAATTGACTTTCTTAACACTTCAGTTTTCTAGGTTTAACTAAGTACATTTACTTATTATATGTGGGGAAAATAGTTGTCTATTTTGTAATTCAACACTACAGTAAACTCTTTATAAAAACTCAGCCATATCTATTGTGTTTGCAGTTGATCATCCCTTTAGGATATCCACTTTATTCAACCTTCTTTTAAACTGCTACAGTCAACAGTAATAGTTTAGCTTTAGAGTGGCATATTTGGGAAGTTTCTATCATGTCATCCATATATATTGCAGATTATAACATTAGCAGAAGTAGTGTACTTGTAATATTCGTTCAACTTGCAATAATAATTTAAATGTTTTCTATTTATAGGGATGATATTTTAATGATTACAAATTAAATTAAACTGGTTTATGTCTGCCAGTACTTTTAAAGCAATACTAATTATTAATATTACAGACTAATAAGTCTATTTGTGAGGTTCATAAAAATCCTTGAATGTATTTTTTAAATTGTTTAAAATTTTTTAAATTAAACAAACACTTCTAAGAGATAACAAGCCCAACATAATATAATGCCTACAATACATTATGAGTAAGATTAGAATATTAAATGCAGGATATAGTAGACTGAACATTGCCATGTAAGAGTTCATTTAAGACAAACAAATTATTAAATGTAACAGACTAATATAACTTCATGTAACAGATACTGAAGCAGTAGCCTTTATATTATAGTTGTAAAAGGTATAAAAATAATGTTCACCTTTAACGAACTTTGACAACTGAGAGTACAGAAATTCATGACTGGCCAGCTTTTTATATGCCATTATGAGAAGTTCCTCAAACCACAGTTTATGATGATCCACAATATATTTTTTCTCATCCATGCAGATAATAATTTGGATTTGTCTTTATTCATATGAATTTTCAGGTATGACTTTAAAGAAAATAATATTAAAACACCAGTAAGAGAAATGTCCCCATGTTAATCTTAGCAGAGTAGAAAATCTTTTTCTCCTCCCCAAAGCTCTTCACCTGGAAAGTGATGGAGTGCATCAGAGCCATTTAGTTCATAAATATTATTTACAGTGGCTGTAAGACAAAACACTTTCTGTCAAAAAGTTTTATGAAGTGAAGCAGGATTTATTTTTAGCAAATATGGAAATTATTTTTCCCCCTCCTGCTTTGATCTCAAAATAGCAAAATTATGAAGGGTGACTGCAATAATAAATATGCAATACTTACAGTAAATACACTATAGCATGCAATGAAAACTGGTACAGTGTTATTGTCACATAGCTGACAGGTTGAGGCCAATAATATGAGGTTTAACATGGTCAAGTGCCAGGTCCTGCACTTTGGTCACAACAACCCCAGCCAATGCTACAGGCTTAGAGAAGAGTGGATGGAAAGCTGCCAGGCAGAAAAGGACCTGAGGGTGCTGGTTGACACTCAGCTGAATATGAGGCAGCAGTGTGCCCAGGTGGCCAAGAAGGCCAATGGCATCCTGGATGGTTTTAGGAATAGTATGGAGAGTAGAAGAAGAGAGGTGATTCTGCCCCTGTACTTGGCACTGGTGAGGCAGCACCTGGAGTACTGTGTCCAGTTCTGGGCCCCTCACTACAAGAAAGACATAGAGTTGCTGGAGCAAGTTCAGTGAAGGGAAACCAAGGTGGTGAAGGGTCTGGAGAATAAGTCTTATGAGGAGAGGCTGAGGGAATTGAGGTTGTTTAGTCTGGCAAAGGGAAGGATGAGGGGAAACCTAATTGCTCTCTACAATTATCTGATAGGAGGTTGTAGCTAGGTGGGTGTTTGCTTCTTCTTTCAAGTAAATAATGATAAGACTAGAGAAAATGAACTGAAGTTGTGCCAGGGGAGGTTTAGATTAAGAATTAGGAAGAATTTCCTTACTGAGAGAGTAGCTAGGTGCTGGAATGGGCTACCCAGGGTGGTAATGGAGTCACCATCCCGGGAGGTATTTAAAAAAGGTTGTCACCTTTTGAATTTGAGGAACTAAAGAAGGAGGGCTTTCAGACTCTGAGAAGGGCAGAACACAAAGGAGTCTAATCCCTCCCATTTCCTGCCCATACTATATAAAGGTCAGACAGACCAGCAGCCCCTCCTCTAGTTTTTGCTCCCTCCTGGGTGTGCTGCTGTCCCCCTGTGCTCCTTTTCCAACAGCTCACTGCCCGCTCTTCAGAGCCCATATCTATCAGGTTGTGTGTGTGTGTGTGTGTATATATATATATTTGGATTTTTTTTTTGCTTTATCCCTTATGTTATTACCTTTGGCCTCTGTTAGTAAATCTGTATCCAACCACTTTCACTTTCCAGCTTAAAGTCTCTGGTCTTTATTCCCCTTTTATCTTCCTTTTGGGGGGGGGGGGGGGGGGGGGGAGGGAGTGGGAGAGAAGAGAAAATAATTCTTAGTCCTTAGGTTTGTGGTCTGCCCAAACTGCTCAGCAGTGACAAAGATGTATATGAGGCACTTCTGGATATGCTCTAGTGGGCAAGGTGCTATATGTTGTAGGGTTTTTTTGGGGGGAGTCTTGATGATTGAACACAGTGATTGAGGAGATCTTTTCCAACCATGACAATTCTGTTATTCTGTGAAAGGTAACAGGTCTATTTAGCATGCCACTATTTCAACAAGAGTTGACAGTATCATGTTCAAAACCCTAGTGCAGTACTCAGTATGTAATGCAGTATGTATGTGTATAGCAGCTAACACACCAGGACTTCAGCTCTGAAATTTTGTGCTAGACATGTTATAGGCCTGGCTCAGATCAGGTGCTAACAACTAAACAGTGCAATGCACTTAAGTCTTATAAAATTCTGTGGGAAGTAAAAAAAAAAAAAAAGGAGATCCCTTTCCAAAATAAACTGTTTTCCATTTGTATATGCCCTCAAAAAATACTAAAGGAAAATGCTGACTGAAGGAAGAGGAGCTTTGCAAATTGTAATAACTGCGTAAAAAAAGTCAAGTTGACAAGTTGACATTTTTGTCCTGCAGTAAGCCTAACCCTGAAAAACACTGTACATCATTTTTCTCACTTACCTCTGCTACAGAATTTCATTCTAAATCCCAAATTGCTCAGCTAGCTTCCATAGATGAAAGAACACTTCCTACCAGAATACTAATTTAAGTGCACAAATTGTAAATGCACAATATATCTTTCTTGTGGGCTTTTTACATTAAAATTTTATATTTTTTTTTCTTTTTTTAGGGAAAAGAGGAAATGTTCCTTACATATAAAGCAACGAATTTGTCAGGCACAGTCACACAGTCAAAATATTAACAATCTATTTTAAAAATATTATTAGTCTGTATCTAATTGTTAGAGAAAAGGAATACTTCTTCAGAGAAAAAGACTTCTGAGTAATACTTAAAAAAATTAACACATTTCCTACTTTACCTAGATGATTTGCTGACCTTCCCTTTCTGAATAACAAGATTCCACCTTTGATCATAACAATCAGAAACTGCCGTTCTGATATATCTTTTAAAGTTAACTGTTATTAAAGAATAGATTAAAAAGTTAATCAGGCAGTGGTTAAAAGAACAAGAGAACAAAGCCTTTAGAATCATCTACAGTAACTTCATCTTCCAAAACTTTCTAACACATTTGTATTACGTGTTCTGTTGTATTCTTGATTTTGCTGAATCTTCATTGCTAACTTCCACAAGAACTTGGGAAGTGAGGAAAAGTGGACAAGATCCTCAAAAGTACTAGAGAGGGATAGGCATTTTTTTTGAAACATTGCTATGAACAGCAAGATATACCACCAAGTGAAGTACAACAGAGCTTTACAACAAAGTTACCAAACTTTAGATCTGATTTTCAAAGAAACATTCATCATCAGACACTTTCTCATGTGGTTGGAAATCTTGTGCACTATTGTAACAGCTGCATTACATTTGCTCACAGGAAAGGAATACACAAAGACTTTAGCATCTCTTGTAATGAGCCACCTCCAACTTCCAGGAAAAACACCTTGAATCTGACCACCTGAAAGCAACATAAAGCAGAAGCAATGTAGCTAACTATTAGTAAACACATACATAGTAAGTTTGCAAACAGATGTTGTGCATCCAGCACTAGAGACCAGACAGGTACCAGATAACATCAGGTAAAAACATGATGCAGAGCATAAAGTTTATCTGTTTAGTTACTGCATTTGGGTTAGGACAGTTGGTGAACTTGTTATTCCTACCCAGTAATATAACTACACTTAGAGCTTGATCTATGCAAGGAACAGTAAAAAGCTACTATCACAGAAATGCCTACCCTGCTAACTACTTCCACTCAAAGAATAATCACAAAAGACTGACCAGACTGCTAATTGTTAATGAAAAATTAATCCCCACCAGAACACCTCCACTATCACAGAATTTGTCACAAATTATCACACCAGATAAATTTGGCTGAGTGTTAAAATAGTCATTACTGTAATTATGAATTTTCTTAGAAAAAATGCATTAAAAATGAACTGAGCAAAATTATTCCAGAGCTGATCACAGCTCATGAATTTTACAAGCTCATCAGCAGAAATATTCAGAGACAGTTAACAACATATACGTGATTACACTGAAAAATAATAAAACTTAGTAATTGGGCATAAAATACAGAGTGTATCAGATTTAAGAAATTTAGGTTGTTTTTCTTATTTGTAAAACATGATAAATACATAGATTTCTCACAAGAAAGATTAAATGCTCTGTTTGAGTGGATAAATTAAATTCCTCAAAATATTTCTAAGTCTACTAAGAGAAGTCTTTACTACCTCTCAATTACAAAGGTTTATGAGAACAGCCTGAAAAACTTCAGATAATCAGTATGCTCCTTAGTCTCTCTCAGGCAACTATATAGTTCAATACTCTTTTTTAGACTGCTCTTTATTTAGCTCAACAGAAGAGTTCAATCTTACCTCATGCAGGTTCTCACCACTCTAATGGCAATATTTCCTTCTGAAGTTCAATGAGCAGCGTGACTATAATTGTCAGGTGTTACTTGTTCCTTCATTTCTTCCCTCATACAGAACTTTTTTGTTGTTGTTTTATTATGTATGCTGTTCTGTGATAGAATTATTTACAAAAGTAGAGTTAAGGAGTTTCTCTTTACAGCTGCAACAGAAAGAAAAGACTTCTCATGTGTCATCACTTCTAAGGAAAGTGCCGCATATTCCACAAATCAAAGGAAGCCTTTAGTTACGCCTCAGTTTTGGTTTCAAATTCAGATCTCAACTCTTCCTGTACTTTAGGGATGCAGATAACAGGAACAGCTTCAAGTCCAGCACTCAGAGCTCTAATATGGGCTGTAGAAAGGACCATTTTTATATCTAAAGCTTCCACAAATATGTGATGGGTTCCAGATTAAAACATCCATCCTAACTTCGTATATGCTTAATCTCCATCTAAATTTTGCATGCAGTGATATTGTTAGGATTTGTAATGAAAGAGTGTTTGCCTCTTCCTTTTGGCCTGAAATTCTGTAATCTTCTCATTTTGAGTTAAAATTAGTAAGACACACAAAATTTGGCCATCACAGTTAAAAAAAATAACACCTATATACTTCTGACAGATCTTGGAAAATTAGGGATCCAGACACAGTTTCCAGTAACTTTGGAATTGTAAACCTCTAATGCTCTTAGTCTTTACTGCAAATAGTAGAGAAATAGGAAATATTTCTCTATAGGAATAGAGAAATAGGAAAAAAGCAGGCTTCACAAGGTAGAATTTCCAGTCTTTGTTTTCATCATTTTTAAAATTAATAACCAGAACAACTGTAATAACAGCAGCTCTTCTTACATCTTCAGATGCATCCACAAAAACGGTCAGATTACATCCTGAGTTTCAATCCGCAAAATCTACACATCAGAAACTTTTTAATGGCAATATAATACGTACAAGGTTAAAGCAGTAGCATCACAAGACTTACAGCATACCACAGATTAAATCAGATAAATGAAATCAATGACAATAATGGGACTTCTATGTCCCATGGGATGCATCAAACTATTCAGATCTTGTAGGAGACCTTATTCAGTGGACTACCTAGACAACGAACAACATTAGACAATCTGGACATTTATTGTTACAGCATATGCTAGCCAAGTCTCTGGACCATCATGCTGTAATTCCTTGTAGTACCCACAATTTATCTATGCAATTAGTTCCTTGACTAAGCCTTTTTATTAATGAATATAGCCCAGCCACAAATCCATCACTCAAAAGTGTCAGTGAAGTCCTATTATCAGCATAGTCTAGTAATCTAATAAAGGCAGAATAGAACTAGAATATTTTTTTTAGATTATTTCCACATATGTAATAAAGAAATACAGAACAGAAGAAGTTGGGTTTTTTTACACAGACACGTAAAAAGGAAACAAGGGGAACTTACCTTTTTAATTTTTGCTGCTATGGTTTTGATGTACACATTCTTGGAGTTTGATACATGACTTTGGTCTCATTAGCAAGGTGCCTCATCTGTTAATAGAACAAAGAAACAAATATAACAAAGAAACATAAAACTTCTGATTGTGTACATCTGTATTTCAAACTGATTATTAAGAAGTAAATATCTACCTATAACTCTGCTTCTCTACAAATACCACTTTCACTGGATGTTGGATGTAGAATATGTCTAGCATAGGACAGGACAGAGCTTGAAAAATTTTGTCCTTGAACAGCTTGTACTTCGGTCCCATTTCAGAAAAAGCCAAGCAGCAATGCAGGTCTCTCTCCAGGAACTTTCTACTCTAGTGCCTCAATGAGCAGAAAGTAAAGATCCTCAAACTTCATTGTTGCCCAGTTAATATCTGTAAAATATTGAGGGTTGTCTCAGAAAACTACCACTTGAAGAATGTTCTTGTCACAAAGATAACTAAGTGTCTCTGAAACACAGTGGGCAGTATAACTGTTGCTGTGACAAAGTGCTGCCCAGTGGAATTCTTTATGGCAGTAATTCTTTGTGGTAGCCAATGATTATCTTATCAGTGATTTTCAATAGTTACATAAACTCTAGATCCATTTTTATATTTTACTCAAAACCAAATTTTGTTCTTGATATAAAAGAGAAGCACACAGAAAACCTCATACAAACACCTTCAGTTTCTCTTTGAAAAAGCGCAGTTTAAAGGTGTGCAAAGGAATTTGACTCTGAGTTCCAGCATCAAGATTATGTGACATTCTATTCTACATGCTCTTAATTTTAAACAGCTGTAGTGTAGCATATAAACCTTATTGTATAAAAGCTTTTAACGTGGGTTAGTTAAAAGATGATACTGCCTCTAAACTACCTGCAAAAAACCCTGCAGTTCCCCCACATCTGCACAGTGAAGGTATACTGAACAATACATGAGGTGCTGTATTAGCACCAGCCTCAGCAGTACTCCACACAGACATACACAAAGACAAAATTTAAGTAGATAAATGTCTTGGCTTAGTGCAGTGGTGGGGAGGGAAGGGGAAAGTGCACAGTGGTGGCTCCTGTGAGAGGCTTCTGGAAGCCTCTGGCTGGTTCCAACCCTGGCCCTGCCTCTAGCCAAGGCTGAGCAGGTGTGGGAAGCTGGATGGGCCCCTGCAAGTAACATATCCAAGAAAGGGAAACTGAAACTACAAAAGTAAAATAAAAAGACCTGCAGAGTAGAGACAAGGAGGAGGTGAGAGCAATGACAGAGCAAAGGCAACAAGGTCAGTGAAGAAGTAGGGAAGGTACCTGAGCAGAGATTTCCCCACAGCCCATGGTGAGGTGGCAGCTGTGCCCCTGCAGCCCAGGGAGAAGCATAAAGGACCAAGCCATGAAGGACCATGGTGGGCTAAATGCACGTTTGTAGCCTCTGAAGTGTCACAGGTGGGCAGACATGGAGCTGCAGCCTGTGCAGGATCACCCAGAGGGGCAGATGTGGATCTGCAGCCTTGGAGGACCCCGTGGCAGGGGAGGTGACTGCTCCCGCAGCAGCCGTGACTCTGTGTGCAGCCCGGGCTGGAGCAGTCTGTGCCTGAGGGACTGCACCTGTGGGAGGGACTCATGTCCCAGGGGTTCCTGAAGGACTCTCTGCCATGAGAGGGACCCCGCGTTGGAGCAGGGAAGGGCTGTGAGGAGTTCTCATCCTGAGGAGGAAGGAGCGGCAGAAACAGCGTGTGGGGAACTGACCCACACAGGATGGGCAAGGGATCAGACCCAGCCAGCACAGGGTTAGGAAGGGCAGGTCCTATCTGACCAACCTGATCTTCTTTTATGATCGGGTGACCCGACTGGTGGATGAGGGGAAGGCTGTGGATGGAGTCTACCTGGACTTCAGCAAGGCCTTTGACACCGTCTCCCACAGCATCCTCCTGAAAAAGCTGTCAGCCCACAGCTTGGACAGGAGCACCCTGTGCTGGGTTAGGAACTGGCTGGAGGGCCGGGCCCAGAGAGTGGTGGTGAACGGGGCTGCATCCAGTTGGCAGCCGGTCACTAGTGGTGTCCCCCAGGGATCAGTGTTGGGCCCAGTTCTGTTTAATGTCTTCATTGATGATTTAGATGAGGGGATTGAGTCCATCAGCAGCAAATTTGCAGATGACACTAAGATGGGGGGAAGTATCAATCAGCTGGAAGGCAGGAGGGCTTTGCAGAGGGACCTGGACAGACTGCAGAGTTGGGCTGATTCCAATGGGATGAGGCTCAACAAGGCCAAGTGCCGGGTCCTGCACTTTGGCCACAACAACCCCCTGGGGAGCTCCAGGCTGGGCACAGAGTGGCTGAGAGCAGCCAGACAGAAAGGGGCCTGGGAGTCTGGATTGACAGGAAGCTGAACATGAGCCAGCAGTGTGCCCAGGTGGCCAAGAAGGCTAATGGCATCCTGGCCTGTATCAGGAACAGCATGGCCAACAGGTCCAGGGAAGGGATTCTGCCCCTGTTCTCAGTGCTGGTGAGGCCACACCTCGAGTACTGTGTCCAGTTCTGGGCCCCTCAGTTCAGGAAGGATATCGAGGTCCTGGAGCAGGTCCAAAGGAGGACAACCAGGCTGGTGAAGGGACTCGAGCACAGATCCTATGAGGAGAGGCTGAGGGAGCTGGGGGTGTTCAGCCTGGAGAAGAGGAGGCTCAGAGGAGACCTCATCACTCTCTACAACTCCCTGAAAGGAGGTTGGAGCCAGCGGGGGGTTGGTCTCTCTTCCCAGGCAACTCTCAGCAAGACAAGAAGGCATGGTCTTAAGTTGTGCAGGGGGAGGTTTAGGTTGGATATTAGAAAGAATTTCTTTACCGAGAGGGTGATCAAGAATTGGAATGGGCTGCCCCAGGAAGCAGTGGATTCTCCATCCCTGTAGGTATTTAAAAAGAGACTGGATGTGGCACTTAGTGCCATGGTCTAGTAACCACAGCGGTAGTGGATCAAGGGTTGGACTTGGTGATCTCTGAGGTCCCTTCCAACCCAGACGATTCTATGATTCTATGACCCTGAACCCCCCCTGCCCCTCCCTTTGCCCTGAGGGGTAGGCAGCAGGGAAGTGATTCACGCCTGGGAAGAAGAGAGGAGTGGGAAAAGGCATTAAGATGTGGTGATGCTTTCTCTTTTTTTTGATAGATTACATTAAGGTTTTTCTTCCCAAATCGAGTGAAAACCTTCCTATCCCACAGCAGGGGTAGAGTGAGGGGAGGCCTGGTTGGTGCCAGATGGGCCCAAGCCCTGACAGGAGAAGGATGCAGTAGAATTGGCCTTGAGGACAAAATGAGATAATCTGAGTACCCCATCAGTCTGTTCTAAAAAGGATACTATCTGGATCCTTGTTTTAAAGTTTGTTTTAAAGTTTTAAAGATTAGGTGAGAAGATTCCTGACCTGATTCTATTTTTCTTAAGGTAGGCAGAATTATAAGCAGTAATTTTTATTATTTTTTTTTCTACAAATACTCCTATAATTAGCAGGAGAAGACAGGAATCCGTGAGAAGATCAGAAGAGCAGGAGGGCACATTAAGGTTTTAGACTGATTGTTTGAAATATAAAAGGTTGAATAAATGCAGTTTATTGCAAGTACTGTGATTTAATGCAGATTTTACAGGTTTTAACACAACACTGAGAAATAAAGAAAATATTACATCAAACCTAAGTTACTATTAATACCAATGATATGGATATAGTGTTCCTGCCTTGGTACAGGGTGATGAACTAGATGACCTTTTGAAGCCCCATCCAGCAGTACCCTCTATAAATACTAAATTAAATTGGAAATACATCAGGGCAATGTCTCTCAGTATTGAACTGGTGCTAAATCAAATTAACCACCAATAATAATCAATCCTTATTTAGTCTAAGGAGTTGTCTGTGTCTCCAATTATAAATAAATCTCAGCTAAAGAATTCTACCAAGGCAAATAAAAGCTGGGGTTTTAATAGGTAAGTAAATTAATAATGGAATCAAATCACTTCATGTCTAGAACACAACCAGAGCTAATTACAAATATTTCCTTTTTACACTCCGATCAGCTTTCACAGGCACATCTGTCCTCCTCTGTTTAAGGCAGAAGCTTAATATCTTTTCTTCCCAAGAACTCATATGTGATAATGCTTAGAGATTTAGGATTTCAGCAAGTATTATTATGAAGTGTATTTATAAAAAATTGCATCTGAATAATATTTTGTTTCCCTTATCTGCTTCCTCCAAAGCAAACATAAATAAAGTAATCTAGAGGGAAATTCTGGGATTGTTGTAGATAACACACTTACTCCTATTGATTCCTTCCATGATGCCAAAACATCATTCCTTGTTGGACACCAGAAAATTATACTCCACAAAATGAAGTGAAGAATGGATCAATTTTAGCTGCAGAAAAGGTTCTAAATACTATAATTTAAGTCTGTATATATGGAGAGTATAATTTGTAAATGATACCATAATTTATAACTCATGCTCTAATACTTGCTTCCTGCAGCAAGGCAGAAGATACATTTTTGTTAATGAAGTTTAGTAGCACTTACCCCTAGCAAGCTCATCCTTATTGTTCCTTCCTCCATTGTTATTAAAATTATTTTCATCTCTACAGCTGTTGCACTAAATCTGCGCTGAGACAGCTACCACAGATTATTTGATGTCACAGTTTTTATTTCAGAAGCAATCAAAGATTCACGGGTATTTTTTCAACTGTTTCCATAGCATTAATTGAATTGCCACAGTGATTTTGCAATCCTACTCTGAGAATTTTAAGAACAGTGCTAATGGGCTGCTTTTTATGTCAGCTGATAGACAGCTAGTCTGAGGGACAGATTCATGTCTTGAAATCTTCCTTTTTATGAATTCACTTTTTGAGATAAAGGTGTAAGGCTGCGGTTTTATACTGAGATTAGCATCTTTGAAAAGGCACCTTGCAGATAACTCATACAGAGAATAGCCCAGCCTCAGGAAATTTTTTTTTTTTTTAAATAGATCAGGAGTTAAAGAAGGAGGCTCTTTCCTCAGGTAACCTGAAGTGAAGCCTCCAGGACAGAGTAATGTGCTAAAGTAATCCCTTATTTTCCTAGAATTAGTTTTTTATTACCAGTCCAGACACACAAGCTGTAGGGAGAACACACTCTATGTTTTGCTTGAAGGAATCAGGAATTTGGATCTACACAGAAAACATTTTCAAGGCATGTGTCAAGACTACTGACAAGTGTGGAGGCCAGCAGGAAAACATCAAGCCCACTTGATGATTGTGTATAGATATCATGTCAGAACTGGGAGCACTGGCTGAACTCAGTGATCCACAGAACCCAAAGTGGCAAATTGTGTTTCTGGGCATACTGACAAGAAACTCAGCTGTTTGGTGTAAAGTTTCAGAAGAGACTGTCAGACCCAGAAAATAAGGGCAGAAGAAGTATCTGCTTGAAAGGAGATGTATAAAACCAAAGCAAAATTCAAGGAGTAAGTGAAATACAGAACCCAGCTCCAAAAGCCAGAACTCCAAACAGATTGCTACCCTAATGGGGTCCAGGGAGAAGCTGTGAAGTGCTGGCAATTGATTTTACTCTGGAGCTTCAAATGGCCTCAGTTTGGGAGAACTAGAGGACTTTTGTTCTGACTCACACAAAGCATTTGTTACAAAAGAAGATGTATCCAGCCAATATTATTTCTTCAGAAAGACACTGAACAATAACAGCATTTTACTTTGTACTGTACCAAGAGCTTTCTTCCTGGTGTAGTTTTTACAGGAATAGCTTACTGCAATTTCAGATAATTTTTTTGTAAGAACTGAAATACGGTATGGATGGGAAAGGGAGAAAGCGGGGAGGGGGAAATATTTCTGACAGGGAGGTGCATAACTAATGAATAGCCTGTAAAAAAAAATCATGTTTTTCATGTAAACATCTTCCTTTGGTTTTATGTCATTCACCATGTGTTCTTCTTTCCACAGCATATAGACAATATTACATGTTGAAAAATAAGAAATTGTCTTTGCTCCAGTGTCTATGCTTTAAATATAAATCAATATGCAATAGGGCTACACAGGAATATGGTTACTAATAACTTGTCCAAATGACTTCAGCAGTTTTGAATAGTGACACTAAGCCATTCATAACACTTGCACAACTTCCAGTATCCTCCACCACATCACATTTATTCATAGGATGTTGAGCCATTTTGAATAATTTCATGCATATCAATGTCCATAATTGTTTCAAGCACTCCAGAAGCACATGCTTCATTACTGGGTGTTAATCCAGAGAGATTGTTTTTGTCAACATTCCCTCCACACTGAATAGTTAGGAACTGTATTATTTATTTTAATCATTTCTCTCTACACTGACTTTATCTTTGAAAAGCATATTGGCTTTTTAAGCTAAGCAAGCTAACAGGAACCCTATAGCATTGTTAAAAGGCAGTATGCTCTTTGTTAGCATAGGGTGTTATCACAGTGGCTGACAACCACATTTCTCTGCTTTTTTATCTCTTTTCACGTAAGTTATTTGAGGAAAAGAATTTGGCGACTGACATTATTATTGCCCTTGGAGAATTTTTTCCTCTACAGTAAGAGTTGCAAGGACCAATTTGATGCAAATATGATGCTCACTTGATGCTACCCTTCCTTGGTAGGGAAGGTGGGACTGAAACCCTGAAAAAGTTCAAATCTGGAACCTGTTTAATAATTTTAGTTTACTCTGTCTTCCGCAACTTAGTAATGCAAAATTTCACAGCTATCCAGAGCAGAGACAGTATTTCTCATTTCAGTTCTGCCATCCTGTCAAATTAAGACATGATTAATTAACTCCTAGATTTGTTCTCTTCATCATTCCTTCTTGTAGCTCTTGTTTTTTGATCAAGTGACAAAGAATACTGCACTTGTTACCTTATGCACTACCACATCACTAGCATCTGCTTGGCAAAATGCAACAGCATGTTGTACATCTGGGCACTTAAAGCCTCAGTACACCAGAGCCTTAACAGAACTGCACAATATACATACTACTACATACTATATCTGCATACATAACCTATACACGGGGTAGTCTCGCAGCATATACATTATTGTGTTCCTGAATATCTGTACTTGCACATATGGAATAGATACAGGATCAACTTTGAGCTTGTCCAGTTTTATGGCCAATAATTATAGTCTGCTGCTAGGAAAATCATGAATGTGATTTTAAGAAATCCTACAGGACTGGCTTAAGGTTATTCTCATATTTATTTTTTGTGATGTTTGTAGCATTTCTGTTTAAGCTTTTTCCCACAGAAATGAAGGCAAAGCTTACTGAAATAAGTCCAACCCTGGCAGCACAGATCTCCATAAGAGATAATTTGATCTGGAGAGCCAGACACAATCCTTCAAGTATCTTAACAGGCTTATGCTGCACATCTCTTCACTACACAGCTGTCTGCAGCATAGATATCCTTATGTCACAATGATCAGGGATTGTAAAGAAAATCATAAATGCCAGATGGCAATGGTTTTACAAAGAGTACAATACTGTTACTGTCAGTATACTAACATCTGCATGAAAAAGAGACATACTTTTTTCTCCCACTTCCTAATATTCTTAAGTTTTTAATTGCTTATTCCTGAGGTTTGTTCAGACTGTAATGACAAATCTGGTATCACTTAAGTATCCAGGCAAACTAAAGACAGACTGAACTCATACAACAACATAGAAAATGAATCAGAAATCTGTTCTCACACCTACAAAGTATCAGTGGATCTTCTATCTTAATGAAGCCTTGGTTATCAGTCAAGGGGAATAAGAAAAGGCAAACAGGGAACCTCTGTGTCTCATTAGAAAGAAAAAAGTGATTCCAGCACAGCTCATCAGTGTTCAAAAGCAATCATTTTTGTATACTGCCAGCTCTGCCTTTTTCTTCTCATGCTGAACTGACAACTTTTCCTCCATCCACAAAAAGGCTGACAGGTGGAGCAGCAGCTGAGCAGCTGCAGGCATTTGGCTGCCTGTAGCTTGCTGCTGGTGGCCGAGAACTCCTCTTCCCTCTGATGCTCCTCTCTCCAGAGATCTTGGGAAGTTAGCAGTGCAAAGCCAAATCTTTTCTACCACAAGTGTAATGATGGTGCAAAAGAAGCCAAAAAGGTTAGAAAGATTTCATCTTTCCCCCATTATTTCCAAAATACCAGTACACATTTACCTCTTGAATTCAACACACAGGACACAGGAGACAATAATTGCCTCTGAATGGTTTCACAAGACAAGAAACATTGAAAATCCACCTCAACCATAGGTTTCATGTTAAAGCATGATTACTTCTTAGTCTTGGAAACCCAGTATATATCAACAGTTATGCCACCTTAATGCAGACAAATCTTTTCAAAAGCCTGGACCAAAGCTGAGGACTGTATTTTCATTCTCTAGCATGGTGACTTCACCATTCTACCACTGCCTCCAGTCTACTAGAGAGATAAAATGTGAATCCCTGAAAGCAAGACATAAAAACACCTGGCAGCCCTGGTGGAGAGCAGGTATGTATGACATGCCCTAAATATACTGCAAGTAGCTTGTACAACACGTATGGATGAGGAGAGCAAAAAGCAGAGGCTGCATCTTTCATCTCAGCCACACTGAGTGCCTTTTCTGCTCTTCTGTTCTGAAACTCTCATTAGAATCCTTCAGGACAGTTACTCACTCAATCATTTGTGACATATACGTCTGATCGTTCTGCTTGCAAATGTGCAGTACTGAGAGAAATAGCTGACTGTCACAATATTTGCTTCCAAAATGAACTGAAAAAATGTGAATACAAGAGCTGTGTTAAAAATCTAGTGCAATACATGATTTAATGTGTCCCTGAACACAAAATACATCTTCTAGTCCACTCAGGGGGCTGGCAATCAGGAGATTCCCAGCTTCTTTCCCATTTCTGACATTCTTTAGACTTTGATGAAGGAAGACTCTGAGGATGAGCAAGTTTCACTGCTGCAGTTTTTCCTTACTGAATGCTAGTGACCAGCTCATCTTCCCTAAATCTATCATGTAAGAAGACAAATTTATAAAAAAATACAGTTACTGCAGTTTGTGACTTGTCTAGAGAATGATAGCAAACAGGTACTGAACACCTACCTCCCTGCAGGAGTCAACTTTTGCTGGATCCAGACTTAAAGAAGGATATAGCCTAGCTGAATTCTGCAAGTCATCCTGTTATCCAGTGTTAACAGAAATTACATACTGAACTCAATTCGGCTATGTGCTCTTGTCCATTTTCACTGTCTCTGCCTTATTTCCCACATTAGGTTCTATTTGGCACATTCACACAAACAATTAGGGGGCAATCAGAAGCTGCTCACCTTTGTCTCTTTATGTCTTAACCCCTGCTAACCCCAATGCCAAATAAAACAAAGACAGTCATTCTATCTGTCTTGACTCTCTCCTTATACCAGTAATGAGCTTGAATATATTTGCCAATTTCAGTAAAATCTGCAGGCTGAAGGTCAGAGTCAGATCAGTAAATTACTACAAGGTTTATGAAACCCTGTAGCTAGACTAAAACTCACATGGACTGAAGGGAAGGAAAACTCAAGACTCTGTTTCTTCTGTTTGTTAGCCAGCTGCTGGCAATTATCCCCCAGAGAGCCTCTCCAGATGGCACATGGGCAGCTCTGGAGGAGCAGTGTGAGAACAAGTGTGGTCCAGGAGACAGAGTCATGGATGTCCCCACATTCACCTCCCAGGGAAGCCTTCCTCCTTCTATTACACAACCTCCTAGCCCCAGAAGTTGCTCCACATTTTCAGTCGTGTGGTTTCTTCACTCCACCTCTTTCTGGCCCTGTGGGGTCTCCATTTTGTGAAATGTCACACCCTACACAGTGGTGTGTGGCTGGTAGCTGGACTGGCTGGTAGCACTAGGTGCCCCTTTCCCTTTATGCCAGCATGGGGCATCCCTTCCCACTGTGCACACCAGCCCGTTGTTTTGGTTTAGATGACAAGTTTATGGTTGGGAGCCACTTTTTTGTTACCTGTGATATCCCGTTGTGTTTTCACATGATTTGCTGCCACCCCCCAACATTTCCCTCACCATCAGAACAGGAGCAGACCCAGGGGCAGCAGAGACCCACAGCCCTTGAACTTGTCAGTCCTGGAGCAGTGCCCAGGGCACAGTCCTCATCGTCCCTCGCCGTGGTTCTACAAATAAATGCTCAGGTACTTTAATTGCTTTACTTGCTAAATTCAGTCATACAATGCTACTGAAAAACACAGGGGAGATTCTGTTCTGTTCTCTGGTGGTTATAATCCATTTTGTCAGGATGGGATGAACCCAGTCCTAGAAATGGGGGTTTTCTTTTGTACTTCAGCACTAGCGATGATCTTTTATTTTGATAAGTAGGGCATTTTATCTCACAGGTTATTACTATAAGAATGAATGTTGAACTGCTTATTGCAGTCTACATGTCTTTTAGAGACTCCTTAAAACATAATGACTGCCAAATTACCCTGCCGGAAATTATGTTGTAACACTGTAGCAACAATGTAGCTATAATGACTGAGGAAGGAGAGATGCTCTCTGTTAGATCATGAATGATTTTCGGTCTCTCAGACTCACTGTCAAATCTACAAGCAGCAAGATGTAAGTAGTCTGACAAGAATTCTGTCCCTAAAGACAACCATATCAAGGCAGTCTTGTCCAGGATTGCTTGCAATGACATGGAGGACAAGGGGCATCAGTTTTCAAGTTGCTTTCCACAGCTCCTCAGCTTTTCTTAGTAGTGTGCTTATTTTTAATGCGTTTCTTTCTGCCCTTCAGGAGCTGGCAGTGATTAACCTCTCTATCCTATCCCACATCAGCAAGTCATCAGGATTTAGTCACTGTCTTGGTTTCAAATCTGCTTGTCCTGAAAAATTGCAGGTATAGATATGTGCTAGGATCTTGATGAACTGCTACTGTAGGTGTCAACAACACATACGATTTTTATAGCCCTTCTCCTGGCATTTTCACCCATTGTTCCCATTCACTCTGCCTTCATATCAATATAAATCTTT
This sequence comes from Calypte anna, assembly GCF_003957555.1. NCBI lineage: Eukaryota > Metazoa > Chordata > Aves > Apodiformes > Trochilidae > Calypte > Calypte anna. The sequence goes on from NC_044246.1 coordinate 74,176,920, forward strand.
TAAATGATTTTCCACGATTCCTCAGTTTCTGTTTTCTAATACATGTTAGGTATTTCAGTGCCTGCTGGCAGTAAAATTGCAGCACTGCCTTTTATGATTCAGAAGTTTTCCTCTGAGAAGTCTCCGGAGCTTCTGGTAGTGCCCCTCACTATTTCAGCATAGTATTATAGTAGGCCTTCCACCTTCCTGACTCAGAACTGCAAAATAAAGTAACAAGTTCACTTCTTTCTAGGCAGTACTTTTACCTATAAATTCTAACCTGATGGCGTCTTCATATTCTATCTCTATCTTATTTGATTCTGGTAAGCTTCATGGTGAGCCTTTCCAATATATCATCTTCCACATTACAGTACCCCTCTTTATGCAAGACAAATTGGAATAAAATTGCCATTGATAGGACAGACAGAAATAAATCTCTTGAGTAACAACAACAACAAAAAAAGTATTTATTTCACATTTAAACAGTATTCTAAGCACTCCTGTGAGCTGTCATAATACCCTTTCACAGACAGTCCTGCTCCGTATTTGTTAAGGTCTACCTTACTGGTTAATCAGAACTGTAATGGTCGCAGTAGAGATGTTACTTGACATCAGATATTGACACAAGTTCAATATGCAGCCGTTATAGATCGGAGTGGCAGCTGGCTTTCTCCTCAGATTAACAGCATAGTGATCACTCACAGATAGTAAATACAAAGTTCAGTGCACAGGTCCCTTTAAAACAAAAGTCAGGATGTTGGATGGAAAGTAGCTTTGCAACAATTAGGCAGACAATTAATTCATATTTATAATAATAAAATTTATGTACATGATTCTGCTACCGAGCATCTTTCATACTGTATTCAACTCTGAAACAAAACTTCAAAAAGCACACAAGATTTGTATCTGTAGTCTTACATTTTATTAGTACTGCTCAGCTGGAAAAAAGATATTTCATAGCAGGAAAAACCCCCACTCTTCAAATACTTAATCATTAAGATAATTTGGCTATTTGTTCCAGAACCATTAGCATGGTCATACAGATCAACTGATAAAAGAGTAGGAATGTAAGTCTTGAAAGACAGATAAATTAAATCACTGAAGAGAGATCAAACAGCCTCTCCATGCCTTTGAGTTGGTTGTTATTGTTTTCTACAGCAGTCCTGAAATGACATCCAGTTCCAGATACTATAGTGCACACACAAGTAAAATAAATATATATTTAAAATGTATTCCATAGGCTTCTGCATATCCCTAGTACATGTCTTGTACCCTTATAGCCTAGAAGAAAGCTTAAGAACAGAGGTATTTTTTAGAAAAAAGGAATTTTTTTTTTTTTTTTCAGAATTGTTGCTTATCAGAATCTCACAAATCAAATACCCAAGTAAATGAAAACGTTGTTCCAAGGCAGGCATACCAGTGTGACAGAGCTAATGTAAAGCTTTTATTTCCATCATGTCTTTGGTCATAGCCTTCTCTTCTGCCAGACACGATTTCTTTTTTCTGTGAGGAAGAAATTAGTACTTCATTATTTTCTGTAGAACACAAAATTCTAAGAAGGGAAAAAGAACTTATTGGTAAAGTGCATAGCAACTGAAATTTCACATAAGCAGTTCAGACTGTTGAATAGTTTAGAAGTTTATTCATACATCTTCTGAAGTCAATAGTATGAAAGTAATAGTATGAAATTATATTATGAAATAGTATGAAAGTCAATAGTATGAAAGAATAATCTGTACATGTTTGAGATCATTGTGTTCTAGCTGCTTTAAGCAGAACAGTGAAGCTGTAATTCTGTTTAGGTTCCATCATAAGTCTTCCAGACCAGAATAATTTCAAATAAATCTTATAAAATGATAAAAATACTAATTGATAATGTTTAGCCACATAAAAGGTGACATTTTGACTGTATGAAAAACAATCATATCCATTTAAACATTTTAAGTTCTAAAGATATGAAAGTATCAATACTTACATGAAGAATTCAGTGTTTCATTCAACTTCAGTCCTTGCTTCTTTTACAGTGCTTTCTTGCTGCCTTGCAGAAGTAGAGCATCCAGGCTTCACCAGGTTGCCACTTGGCTTCAATTCAGACCACTTCCTCCCTTTTAACATCTTCTGATGATTAGTAACCTCAAAGCTTCCCACCTCCCCAGGAACATAGCTATATTTTAACAGAAGCAGAGATGCAGACATATTTACCATCTGGCAGCTACTACACACATGTAAGAAAGGAAACACTGGACCATCTATTTAAGTCATGCACAATGAAACTTTATTAACAGGGGAGTGGGACAGGGAGCCCGTCAGGCTTTAGCCTTTACCAACATATTTTCATACATCTACTACTGAAGTTCATATCTACCTCTAGCACCTAGTACAAGCTGGAAATCAAAAGGATTCTTTGCACAATGACTTCAGTATTATATATTTAAGAGTGACATCTGGAGTGTAGACTATTTTTGCCAGCTAGAAGTATTCTGGAACATATTCAAACCAAACCTGAATATCTGAGAGCAGATTTTTAAGTTTGATGATTTATTGGAAAATAAAACAAGTATAAATCCAATCTGATACTGTGTCAGGTTGTTTACAATGGAGCATCCAATACCAGCAGTTGTCTACACAAGGAAAACAGAAGATACATTTCTGTTTTGAAGTACTGTATTTTCAGTCATTTACTTCCTGATTATGGCTGTGAAACTAAAAATCTGTGCATTTATTTTAGTAGACAAACACCCTTTTCCAGTGTAAAACACTGTATTCACATGCTTACCAGTGAACAAAAGTGTCTTTATGTGATTTTATAACTGCAGTGTTTTCTACAGATTACCTACTTATAGGCCTTATTGATTTTTTTCTTACTTCAAAGCTAACCTGCAACAAATATCCTTTGAAAACAATGGAAATTCCTTAGATTCATATAGCACTTCAGAATGTCTGACTTAGTGCTGTGACACCGTTGACACTCTTTGATCACAGAAGGTTTCACAACCTAAGCCAGTAAAATATTAAAAAAAATCTTTTTTTTGTTTCTGCAGTGCATTCATGAAATAGTCTGTTGGCAGTGTTTGAATTTTAGGCTTATTAAAAGCATCCAGTTGATCTAAAACCTATGATTTTTTCCTTTAAGAAATCATATCTATAGCAAGCCTAAAAATACTGTAATAGAAAAATTGAAGTTGTTATCCATACTACAAGGTTTGACAGCAGGTAAGAATTCATTTAAGAGGTCTAAAGCCTCAATTTTCTATTATTTGATTTTCTGAAAAACTTTTAGGAGTGGTCTTCGTCTTACCTTTGGCCAAAATGATTTGAGTTTGGGAATTTTTCTATAAAACATATTTTCCATTGTGAATATACACCAAAAAAAAGGTGTACACTATTTTTCCTTAGTGTGTTCCTATGGAAGTGAAGCTTCACAGCTAACAACACTATTGAATACTCACTCAACCAGAAAAAGCAATGTGAAATGAAGGAACCATAGAGAGTATTTTTAACATTTTAAACTGTCTGTAGGTAGATTTTCACCACAGGTCCAGCCTAGTAAATTGAAAAAAAAAAAGAGACAATCACAAAGGAGTGTTTCCTTACACAATGTATAGTTATAAACTACATGCCACAGTTAAACCCCTACAGAAGCAAAATCCCACACAACCTCTTGATCATTCCCCTACAGCAGGATGCGCTAGAGAATCAGAAGGGTGTGAAAAAACTTGTGGGTTGAGGTAAAAACAGATTAATAAGAAAGCAAAAGCAGCATGTACAAGCAAAATAAAATGAAGAATTCACTGGAAATTTCCCATCAGCAGGCAAGTGTTCAGCCATCTCCAGGAAAGCAGGGCTCCATCACGCACGATGGTTATCTGGGGAGACAAATGCCAAAATTCAGAACATCAACTCTTCCTTCATCTTTTCCCTCCCAGCTTTTATTGCTAAATATGATGTCATATGGTCTGGAATACCCCTTTGGTCAGCTGGGGTCAGCTGTCCCAGCTGTGTGCCCTCTCAACTTCTTGTGCCCCTGTCTACTTGCTGGCAAGGCAATATGAGTAGCAATAGAGGCCCTGACACTTATCAACACTGTTTGGCTCACAAAACCAAAACATACCACTGTATGAGCTGCTATAAAGAAAATTAACTCTATCCTAGCCGGAAGCAGTACAGTATCACATGCAGAATCTATGCCACAGTATTCTGTAACATAGTGGGAGTTAAACACGAGCTGGACAAGTACAGGTGAAAGTCACCAGAGGCCTCTAAATACCTACAGATCATTTCTTGTGGCAGAAGCTGCTGAAAGATGGGAGAACTCCTGGAAAGATCACGTATGTTTTCCTCTTCTCTCCTTCTCCTGAAAAAGCTGCCAGCCCACGGTTCAGACAGGAGCACTCTGTGCTGGGTTAGGAACTACAGAGAGTGGTGCTGAATGGTGCTGATCCAATTGGTGGCCACTCACCAATGGTGTCCCCCAGGGCTAAGTGCTGGGCCCCGTTCTGTTTAATATCTTCACTGATGATTTAGATGAGGGGATTGAGTCCATCATCAGCAAATTCGCAGATGACACTAAGCTGGGGGGAAGTGTGGATCAGCTGGAAGGCAGGAGGGCTCTGCAGAGGGACCTGGACAGGCTGGAGAGTTGGGCTGATTCCAATGGGATGAGGTTCAACAAGGCCAAGTGCCGGGTCCTGCACTTTGGCCACAACAACCCCATGCAGCGCTATAGGTTGGGGACAGAGCGGCTGAGAGCAGCCAGGCAGAAAGGGACCTGGGAGTCTGGATTGACAGGAAGCTGAACATGAGCCAGCAGTGTGCCCAGGTGGCCAAGAAGGCCAATGGCATCCTGGCCTGTGTCAGGAACAGTGTGGCCAGCAGGTCTGGGGAAGGGATTCTGCCCCTGTACTCAGCCCTGGTGAGGCCACAGCTTGAGTCCTATGTCCAGTTCTGGGCCCCTCAGTTTAGGAAGGTCCTGGAGTGGGTCTAAAGGAGGGCAACCAGGCTGGTGAAGGGACTCGAGCACAGATTCTATGTGGAGAGGCTGAGGGAGCTGGGGCTGTTCAGCCTGGAGAAGAGGAGGCTCAGGGGAGATCTCATCACTCTACAACTCCCTGAAAGGAGGGTGTAGCCAGGTCACTTTCTGCTCCCAGGCAGCCATCAGTAAGACAAGAGGTCATGGACTTAAGCTCTGCCAGGGGAGGTTTAGGTTGGATATTAGAATTTCTTCACGGAGAGGGTGATCAGGCATTGGAATGGGCTGCCCAGGGAGGTGGTGGATTCTCCGTCCCTGGAGGCTTTTAAAAAGAGACTGGATGTGGCACTCAGTGCCATGGTCTGGTAACCGCAGAGGTAGTGGATCAAGGGTTGGACTTAATGATCTCAGAGGTCCCTTCCAACCCAGATGATTCTGTGATTCCTGCTGTGGATGGCCACAGCTGACCACTGCTGGAAACAGGACAGGTGAGCTCAGTTGACCTTTAGTCTGACACAAAGTGTTACTATTTTTAGTAGACCTGAGCACATTTATAAGCAAATTGCAGTCTTACACATTGATATAACATAATGATCTTTGCTTAGTTCTTTATTCTTAATAAATCCTAGCACAAATGACATCTCAATTACTGCATTTCATTACAACTCTCAGATTTTTTTTTCCTTTTTTCCCAACTGAGTTAAACACATGGCTTAAAGAACTCTTCATAAAGAAGAAAAATCTTTTTTTCACAGTTGGAGGGCTCAGGGGACAGTTTGAGATCCAGTTAAAGAAGGAACTAGTTACTAATAAGAAATGTTTTAATTAAGTAAGTTGCATTTCTTTTGCTTCCTAGGTACTATTTTTATGTTCTTCAATGTTATAAACTTTTATTAGAACAAGTACACCTCTCTAATCCTTGCAGATTAAACAAGGTCAGAACATGGACAGTTGTACCATCTGCATGAGTTAGCACTCAGGGCTCTGGGATGTGTGAATTGCTTAATGGGTTGTTAACTCTGATGTGCATTGATAATATCTGAAAGATCAACTTGTCAACATTACTTTTTTGGCCACTGATCAACGCACTATAAGGGGATGAGGGAGATGATATGAAGGTCAGAATAGTTTTCTGTGGGGATTTCACTCTGACACATCAGTATTGTTAGTCCATAATAGGTTACTGAGGGGGAAAAAAAAACACCTAAGAAACCCAGGGTGAACAAATAGCACAGTATAAGTCATGAAACACCATTCCAAGCAGGAAACCAGTCTGAGCCCATTGCTGCCTTTGCTGCATTTAAAACTTGCTGGCGAGCCCAAGGAGTCAAAACGCACAAGATAAAATCTTGTTCAGGGCTCTGAACAGGTTCTCATTTTGGTGTCTCAGACATGTGAAAACTAATTTACAATTCCTGGAGTTTCTTAGAGTTCAAGACCTACTATCCTAGTAACATTTTGCTAGAGAAGTCCCTATGGTCCAGTTATGCAAGGAACTCTGCAATAGAATACAACAATGGCTGCCTGGGAGAATTTCATAATTAGCTATTATATTAATAATATAATAGCTAATATTATTTTTGAAGGCTGGCATAGAACAAAGAAGGTTTCATTTGGTTTCAGTATTCCAATGAAATTACTTAAATGTTACCAGCTGAATGGTTTTGTTTCATTATGTAGGTTCCTGTGTTCATGATTAATTTTTTTCTTCTTTTAAGCATAAATTTCTTATAAGAAGAGCTTGATGAAAAGAAAATAAAAGAGGGCAGACTGTGAGGCACCAACCTTGGGGCAAAATTATCCACAAGAATATAGGAACTGAATGTGACAATGACTGAAATAGGCATATTTGCATAAAACAGTTCGGTCCCCTGCAAGCTTTTCACTATCATTTTATTAACAGAACATCACAATTGTTTAAGTTTAAAAGATTGAAAATGCACAAGTTTTGCCAGGGAATATAGCACCCAAGTATGCCATCTTAAGCTCTCTCCAATAAAGGAAAAAAGAAGATTAAAGCTACCATATTACCAACCACAAAACTTGGCAAGAAGAAGAAAGTTCATTTTATCAGTGGGTTTTGTCAGTTACCTTTAAGTAAAGGAGCAAATAAGTCACATACCAATGACAACAGCTTGTCTATAAAGATGTTGTATGTATTCAGTTTCTCTAATTGGAAAAATGTCTTGTTTCTCCTTTATTAGTGGTTTTGCTTCTCTTAGATGACTTAGATAGAAAATTCTGCTTGTGTATACTATAGCAAATCTATTTCTTTGCAAAAAGAAAAATTATAAATCCATTGTGTTAACAGTGATTTGCAGGCTATAAGTGAGCAAGCACAAGTTTCTAGGGAAACCCAGGATATGTGGTATTGAGTTGTATCTTTCACCTTGAATCCCTGCAGCATCAGGCATGTTGAAACAAAGCTGCTCTCCTACCATATTGTAAATTCAGACATATCCGAACAAATAAGTCACTGTATTACACAAAAGCATCTACAAAACATGGTTGACACATACTATTAAATAAATTTATTTATTTAATAATAATTTATTAAATAAAAAACTGGCAGCAAAAATACATAAAGCTGATGCCAGTCATTGAGAATATGCAATGATTTATATTTAAAAATATATTTATGTCAAAATAAAAACATGGTATGACCTGGGACCTCATTACCTACTACAATTTAAGGCAAATGATGCAACATACCCCTCTAATGGGAAACAGTACTTTAAAAGAGTAGAATCACGAGGTGGGGTTTCACCATCAAGAGGTGGTATGTGTTTATTTATAAGAGTAAACTATTGAGAAATAATTGAGAAATTATTCCTAACATCTAATCTAAACCTCTCGTGGAGAAACATAATGCCATTACCTCTTGTCCTATCACTTGCAACTTCACTGAATAGACTGATCCCTCACCTCTTTACAGCCTCCTTTAAAGTAGTTGTAATTGAACAGACTGATCCCCCAGCTCTTTACAACCTCCTTTAAGGCAGCTGTAGAGAGCAATAAGGTCCCCCCCTGGCCTCCTCTTCTCCAGGCTGAACAACCCCAGCTCCTCCAGCTGCTCCTAATAAGACCTGTGCTCTAAACCCTTCATCAGCTTGGTTGCCCTTCTCTAGACATGCTGTAGTAGCACAACGTCCTTTCTGTACTGAGGGGCCCAAAACTGGACACAGAACTTAAGGTGTGGCCTCACCAGTGCTGAGCACAGGGCAAAGATCCCTGGTCCGGCAGACCACACTATTCCTGTTACAGGCCAGGATGCCATTGGCATTCTTGACCACCCAGGCACAATATCTTCGACACACTGAAGTATTTTATGAACTGTTACCAAGTGAGAAGAAATTGGTTGCCTTCTGTACAAAGGAAACCTGGGCAAGTTTCTGGTATACAAACCCAATTTCAATGAACATGCTTCCAGAGGACATTGCCATCCTGCAGTGCTATCACACTGCCTCAGTTTCCTCAGAGGGAGGTAGCAAGACAAACCTCTCTTAGGGAACGGCACTTCAAGGTCCAACCAGCTGTTCCAGCAGAGACACATGAATAGCACTCTAAGCCCATAGCCCTCAGGGTTGACCAGCCTGAATCAGTACTATTGCTCCAAGAGCAACTGACCTCTCTGCTGGCTTGCTCAGGACTGAGCTGAGCCTGTGACTCAGGCCTCACCTTTTATTGGCCCCCTGGTCCTGCTCATGCGCAGTGGGGGCCCACCCTAATCAGGCACAGGTGGGCTTGACACAAGCTCATGCCACTCCCTGGGAATTAGTGGCACCTGGTTGCCTCATTTCACTACAAAGGGAAATAGGAATTATCCCTCCATTTTAAGTGTTACTGTCTTTTCCTAGAGGGACTTGGTTAAAAATTAATTCCTTGATCAAGACTGTGGCTCAGAGGAGATTTTGACCTGCTCAGTAATCGAGAAGCTAATTCCTATAGCCTATGGGTCACCTGTTCTTGGAGGGTATGGAAACCAACTACCTAGGACTTACTTTAGCAAGGAAGCCAGGCTTCCCACATGCAACATGCTTCTACTCAAAGGTAGGTTATGCACCCTTTGAAAATCAGGATTCCTTTCTTTCAAGTCTACTATCGAGACCAAATGCAGCCAGTTTACTCTAACTGATTTCTATACTTTTAATTTCCTTTTAATTACTAAAGGCTTGAAAAATGCCACAGTTTTGGTTTGTTTGAACTTGTTTTGGTTTTGGTTTTTTGGTTTTTTTGTTTGTTTGTTTGTTTTTGTCATATTGGGGGGAAAAAAAGAAATAGAAAAGAAAAAAAAGAAGAGTAAATAAAAAGAAAAAAAAGGGGAAAAGAAAAGAAAAAAAAAAAAACTAAAAGGATAATGGACTTCCAGATTACTGAGTTCTTCTAAATCCTTCTTTGCAATCATAAGCAGCAGCAAGGAAGATCAGGACTATGAATAATATCTTCCCCCCAAAAGCACAGCATTTTACTTAATACAAAACCCTTAAATAGAGGCTGGGATTTAATTTAATATGGATTCAGAAGTAAGAGTGCCACCTAGTGAGTCACTGTTACCATAATCTATAGCTCCTTGTTGAAATTCATGGCAAAATCCCCCATCTCTATCTTTCAACTGGGAGGAGAGTTTTCAGGAGGCATCTTTTTATTTTTCTTTATGCTGTAGTATATAACACAAACAGAAGAGCTTAATGCAGAAATCTAAAAGCTGTTTTATTCAGGAGGGCATACCATGTAATCACAAACCACCATTGTCCTTAATCTATTAAGGTAATTAATTTCAGCTGGCAAGCTCTGACAGGATGGAGAAAAGGGACATTCAGTGGTGATGTTAATATATATTCTGTTTCTCTTACATATGTGCTGGTATTACTTCATCTTGTGAAATTCAAATAGTCCTTGAGGACAGGCTCCATCTTTCTTCATAGATATACCTAACCCAGCTGGTAAGTCATTCATTCAGAGCACAGATGGGAATGGTGCAGATGCTCTCTAATTTAAATAACAAAATTCCCATTCAATCTCACCAATGTGCTACACATAAAACTCTGTGAATTCCTGTTCATTATTCATCGGGCAGCCATAATCGGAAAAGAAAAATACTCTGAAGTCTGACTAATATTTGGAAAGAAGAAGCTTACGCTGAAACAACAGCAGTGTATCCTCTGTTCCCGAGGGACCATAGAATCCTCGATCTGCCTGTTCCATCACCTAGTACACGATTCTCTAAAATTTACATTTTAAATTTCTACATACTAATTTGTAATCCCCACATTAAGTATCTCAGAGATGTTTCAAGGCTATTCAGCCAGCCAGCAAGACCTTACAAAAACAGATTATGTCATATGGTGGTAAACAGGAAAGGAAGGAAGGGAAGGAAAGTAGGAAAGGGACAGCCTGGGCTACCCAGCAGGATTCCCTTCCCTTCCCCAGTCTCCCAGCTTCAGCTGGCTGTTCCCTTCCTAGTGCAGCCACTTCCCCTGAGCAGTTCAGTTCTACCCCTGATTATCACCCCACTCAGCCTCCCAAATACCCTGCAGAGCCAGGCCAAATGCTGCAGAATACACTGGAAGGAATGACATTACCCTTATGAAGGAGGTAAAACCAAGTTATTTCTGAGGGAGGAGCAGTGCTTTCCCATACTTATACACACATACACATCCTTCTCTGCAGGGGCTGCAGCCTGAGAAAGGAGCTTTCTTCCAGCCCCCATCTGAAGGACAGATAGTCCACTACTTTTTGCATATTGCCATCCTAGTCAGCAGATGAAATTCTGTAAGCCTCCAGTAAGGTCTGACTCTTCCCTTCCTGTAATACACATCTCTTTCAAAACAGTTCTAATAAGCTGATAGCACACTCATTCTTCTCCTAGAAATTGTTATTTGCATTTTCTATGTACTTATGTGCACTCATGCCTCTGTCATCCATTTGGATTTATTCCCAGAGCTGCTTTTCATTTGACAGGCATTGTTTCCTGTAATTTTTATACCTTGTACCCATGTTTATGACTGCTATTTTGCTCTGTCATATTCCCAGAAGGGTCATTTACAAAACAAGAAAAATATCATTATCTTTGTTTAGCAGCTAGAGAGACTCAAACACAGAGGCTAAGTGACTTACCAAGCAGAAGTCATTGGCAAGGCGGGAAGTCAGAATCTTCCCTCTTTCAACATACTGCCTTCCAGACTGAAAAAAACCACTGCTGATTGCAAAGGAACAGATAAAATGATAAATATCACTGGTTCCAATTTTATTACACTGTTAAGTAAATCTTCACTTGTCAGGTAAAGCTATTGGTAACTCATTGTCATTAGTTTCAGCTCAGTGCTTGTAGCCTGTAGGAACAAATGTTACTACATTGAACATCCATTTAAAAAGCAATTCCATAACTCTGAAATGCTACCGGTTTGTCATCACTGGTTTTGTAATTATTTCAGATAATTTAATAATATTTAGGAAAAACTGTCTAAAAGTAATTGCATTACACACAAGTTCACTTGTGAAAAACAGCTGCCTAACCCTGAAGCTGTTTTTTCTTTACTGATATAGCTTTTATGTCTAATTTTTACTAAACAATTGTGATCAGACAGATATTCAACATAAACTCAGAAACTAAACATTAGAAAAGGTGTAGTACAGGCTACAAATCTCAAAGCAATTCAAGCACAGAATGAAAAAGAACACATTTGGTGGTTACATTAGCTGTTCACACACTATATGTAATATTAATACCAGGGTGGACTTGAAACTATGCTCATGAAGTAAAAAGCCCCCTAAACAAAGTGATCAGATAAAAATAATAGAATTCTAAGTCTGAAAACCCCTCCTGGAATCCCACAAAACAGGCACCTTGAGAAGCCAATGACATTTTTTGATCATTAGTAGCAAATACTCTATAAAGGACAGTTAGGCATCAGGAAATGTACTGAATAATCACACTTGTCCTTTTCAGCTGTTACAGGCTTTTTTTTGCTTAGCACCCTACCTGTGATAACTGTCCAACTTCTTTTATCTAAATTCAAGTGGTCTCCTGCCAGAAATTATGTCTTGCAGTAATTAAGAGACCAGTAACTGTCATATTACTGAAACACTGTTCTGCAAAGGAGTGAGCAAAATGATATTCCAACATTTTTTTTTTTATGAAGTTATTTGTTAGAAGCCTGTTCACTTTCCCTGCTCTGTGCTGGACTTAATGTTTTCTGTATTTTGCACTTCAAAGCTATGGTAATTCCACTGGAAGGTGCCTTGGTAAGATCACCTTTAGGGTATAATGGACAGGAGTGTGCCCTGGATGGGACGCAGTACCACAAATTAATGATGTGTCCACAGAAGTGAATCCTGCCCAGACTGCCAACTGTGAGGCAGCCTTCCAATTCTGGCTGCTTGGATCTGCAGGTGGTAGGAATGCAAGGCACCACTGTCCTGGTTTGAGTTAAAACAAAACCAATTTTCTTTTTGGTGATTTTACTTTTCAGTTCAATCTCTTCTAAGACTGCACTTTCTGAAGTTAACAACTGAAAGAAGTTTTAGGAGGGCCAGGTTTGAGCACAATCTGCTCAGCTGGAAAACATGAAAGTGATTAGGGAGCTGTATAAGAAATCTGCTTTTCTCCAGCTGAGTCCAATCTACAGAGCTTTTCTTGCTGTAGGACAGAAGACCCAAACTAACTAAGGAAATATTTCAACCTCTACAGGTCAAGCTCAGTACAAAGCTGAGGGATCAAGAGGGTTAACTTTTCTTGGTCTATTGCCTGGGGTACTTGGCTGTCTGTTCCTCTGCCTTCAGTCATGACCTGTGTATTCCTGAATCTGTGCATCTGTGAATCCAGCTCCTGTCTTCTGCTAAGTTCAGGAGTCCAGTCTGGGATTTTTTCCCAGGACATGCACTGCAGTCATAGTGGTAAAATAAGTGTCACTGGGAGGGGGAAGTGTCATTTAGAGGGGATGATTATATTGGTTTTGTATACATGTGTACATATTTTATTATTTTCTTTTTAGTCATTATTGTTTCATAAAAGGTGTTAAGGTTTAGGTTCTAACCCATAATTTTCTCTCTCTTATTCTCTTTGCCTTCCCTCACTAGAAAAGGCAGGGGGTTTAATAGAGAGCATCTGTCACTTGTTCAGTAGCCAGTCCAGCCTTAAACCTTGACAAGTACTCAATCTAAAGCCCTAGGGAACTTTTATAAGAGGTTTTTCACCTGATGACAGAAATTGTCCTGTTCTTTCCTGACCCAGTTCCTGCCACACTTTAAAAATTCAGTGTTCTGGATTTTTTTCTGAAGGCTAATAAATACACCACCTACCCACTAGTGTCCTGCCAGTTCCTATTCCTGCCAGAACTCATGCAGTCAACTTGGTGAGTGGACTGTCTGTAGGGGGTAGAAGTCCAGAACCATGTCCAGAAATTTATTGTTTTCCAGTGTGGGTGGGCCTTTAATGTGTCCTAGACCTTAAACCTAGTATGTGGTCTTGGAAAAGCCATACATGCTGTTGGGGCAGAGGGGAAAGAAAAGAGAAAGTCTGCAGCTGGCATTTCACCAGCTTCATGCTATGCAAGAATGATAAACTGCAGTCCTGCCAGAGCTGTTTCAGATAATACCCAGGGTTTGGAATGCATTCATTGTATGCAGTGTTATCATCTTCTTGTCAAACCTGTAACTGGCTTTAAGGGAGGGGGAAACCATGTGCAGGCTCTGATAAAGATATCTAGGAAGGAGAAACTTCTTCATGTGGCACATGCTTATTTCTTGTCCCAAATTATGATCATTTGTGTGGTGAACAGACAGTAGTCTCACAATTCTTCTGCTAGTGGCAAAAACTTGTGGAAATTATAGCAGCAGCAGAGAACTGTCTGCTAACCAAAACCATAAGCAGATTTGCCTGCCAGATCCCGTAACACTCTCAACATCTGTATTTTATTTTAGAAAAAATTTGCTGAAGCTGCCTTCATCCCTTAAAAATAACCTGACTTCCTGTAAGATTCTCCTTTGTCATTTACTCTCCTTTGTCATTTATTCCCAGAAATCTCTGTATTTTTTAAAACCACTTACTAGCATTTTTAGAACAAATAAGTGGAATGGGCTAGTGGATCCATTTTGATTTGTCAAAGTTGCTTGTAAAAGTATCCCCAAATATAAATATAAGGTATATTTACAAATTTTGTGTGGGTTTTTATAATATGGGTGATTACAATTAAAACACTATGGAGTCCTGGATAAGGTAAATATGCAGACAGTGAGAATCTGTATATGTTATTTGTATGTATTATATATTATTATATTTATACTTATTCCTTGCTATTAAAAGAAAAAAAGTAGGGGGCTATTGTAGTCCCCAGGAGCCTATACTGGTCCCATATTAGTTCACATGATACTTCTGAGAGAAGAGTGGAAGGATAGCTTCAGCTTCCCATCTGCTGGGCAAACACTATACTCAAGCATAACAGTACACAAACTAAACTGGTATGAAAGGTGACAAGAGAAGCAGAAAAAACACTACTGAACTATCAGGATAAGCTATAAAAAGATTTTCTATTTCCAGCTTGCTTCTTTCTATATGTTAATGTAAAACAAAATACATACAAGAGCTCATTGCAATCTCCTGCAACATGAAAGAAAGAAAATGACAAAAATTGATAAGTACAGTGCTAGACAGAAACATTTGAGAGCTACAGAGAGCTGCTGGAGGCTTTGGTCCAGTGAAGGGCCAAGAATGCAATGAAGGGACTGGAACATCTCTCATATGAAGAAAGGCTGAGAGGGCTGGGACCTGTTCAGCTTAGAGAAGGCTCATGGGGGGATCTTACAGATATTTGAAGTGAAGGTGCAAGGAAAGTAGAGCCAGGATTTTTTTTCATGGTGTCCAGTGGCAGGACAAGAAGCAATGGGCACAAACTGAAACACAGGAGGTTCCCTCAGACCATCAGGTAACACACTCTTTACTGTGAGAGTGACCAAGCACCAGCACAGATTATCCAGAGAGCAGTGGAGTCTTTCACCTGGGAGACATTCAAAAGCTGACTGGACATGGACCTGGGCAGCAAGTTCTAGGCAATGCTGCTCGAGGAGGGTGTTGGACCAGATGACCTCAAGAGGTTCCTTTCAGGCTGAAATATTCTGTGATTCTGCGAAAATTTCTTGCAGTAATGTCTTTTTAAACCTTATTCCATTTACATTTTAGAACAAATTATAAAGAAACAGCCTAAACTACATATAAGCTACACTACACTTTCAAGTTATATAATAAATTGCTTGTGCCAGAAAGGCTAAAGTTAATCCAGATTTGTTTCCTGTGGGATATTTGCATTCAGATGTAACCTTCCAAGAAATAAAATATGCTTTCTATTTGCATTCAGGTGTAACCTTCCAGGAAATAAAATATGCTTTCTTTTTGCAGGTTTAATACCTCAATCATACATTGGTCAGACTGTATGCAGTAAAGGAAGCCACGCTAAACCAGTAGATACACATTTCATGGAGTACCTATCAGTATTCTAATAAAAAAATGTTAGCCTACTGTGAGAACATTTCATGGTTATAATAACTATAGCGTCTTAGACTCATTTTTTAGTAAACATTGGGAAATGTATAACTAAGAAGAAGCATCTACAAAACATTTTAGAACTAGTAATGGAACGAAAGAAAGTGTCTGTATGTTACTGAACTGTAGTGGCATGGAAAATTAGGGCCACCCCATAAGCTTACAGAAATGTAAGATAACAACTTCCCAATAATTTACAGACCAAATATAACACTATTCAGGCTCTGCATTATTTTATTCTGATGCAAGCAAAGGAATTTAACTCATGTACCTTAAAAGTTAATGGCCAGGCAGAAGGTATCCAAACAATATCTTCATTTTCTGTATTGCACTTGCTGTTGCTTCTAATCAGTCCCATGTGTCACACCTAAGAAAAGAGAAGTCCTGTAAAATTCAGCATGTGTTTGCAAGGTCTTGGGCCTTTACAGATAATAATACTCAATCTTTGTTTGCAGCAGGACCTAAAAAACAACAAGTCAGATGCCCCTGCTGAGAATATCTCAGATATCTTACAGTCTATATCAGATTCTCAAACAAATAAGAAATATGCAATTTCATGTAAAGTCCACTTTGTTTAGCCAAGTTATCTGTTTATTTAAATTTGACAGATTGTCTCTCTTGTTTATGGTATTACAAGTGATTTTTGGAAAGAGGGCTCAGCTACAGAGCAAAGAACATCAGTTATTTCCATGGCTGTCCAATTAGTCAGTGACTCCCAAAGTCATGGTCTTGGAACTGCATAGGGCACTGACTCATGGGGGACAGCAACCACATTATTCCAGCTGAAAGAAGGAAGTATTGATAGAAGCATCTCTGACATGTACTCAGACATCTATAGGCACATGAACTATATTAAAAAAAAACAAACCAAAAAAACCAAAGCAAACCACAGTGAGTTTCTACATTAGACTGATAAATTAAATGGGAATAGAGGTCTAAATAGAGAAGAATTAAAGAAGTTCTATTGAGAGGCCTGATGGAGAACATCCTTATAGTGAAAAAGTACTAAGATTTTTTTATAGAAGGATGACTGTCATCACATGATGGAAATGAGCAAGATTTAAATAGCATATAAATAAATAAATAAGGTGGGCAGAGAATTTGTCTCATGTGCCGAGTAGATAATTTTATCATTTTCAGAGGAATAATATGAGTTTCTCTACATTCATAATTTTTATTGAAGCATGTTCTTAGGAAAAATTAAAGCAGTCATAAATCATGCAAACATAAGATCCTCTGATCTAAAATAAAATTACTGATAAAACTGATAGTTGCAATATAAATTTTGAATGAGTAAATGTTATCTGAACTGAAAGAGCACTGATTAATTCCAAAATTGACTTGGGGAGTCACTTTTATACTTGCTACACCAACTATTTGCTCTTGAACATGAGTGGTGCAAACTCAGAGAAATCTCCAGTGATCATCTGTTCAAAGACTTAATTTTGCACTTGCAGTGTTTCTGTGGATTGAGATATGGAGCTATGAGCATCTCTGGCCTCCACACTTAGCTTGCATTTGAATTGCCTCTGGGCTCTATGGCTGCTGCAGGCATGTGCCACAATAGTTAGTGGAACATAAATCTACAGTTAAATCAGAGTTCCCATTAAGGCAGCTCTGCACATCTTAACGCTGTATTTCGTGTCAACTCCCTGCAATCCTGCAGTGCTGAGTGACAAGGAGGACAAATCAACACAGTTGTTTCCATCACTGAGCAAAATACACAGATGCCTGCAGGTATCAGAGATTCAGCTGCAGGGTATTAGCAAAAGAGGCTCAAACACTTGGAAAATTAAAAGGCACTTTCAAATGCCCCCAAACTTATCCTGTAGCAATTCCCAGTTATTATTCTGGCAAAGCTGTAAATGAAAAGTAGTTAAGAGGTAGTTGATGTTGGTCAGGGTGAAAGGGGAAAAAATACTATTTGCAACCCCCAGTGATAACCCACATACTAATAGAAAGTTTTAGAATCATAGACTTGGTTGAAAGCAAGTGGCACTGCCTTAAATCATATGGGATGAAGTTGCTTGCTCCATCTTATCCCCAGCATGCAACCACCCAGTCCTGCTATAAATTATCAGTATGAAACAATCCATGTATGATCACTCAGAGTTTTCTGAGGCTTAAAAGTGGAAGTTGAGGCTCTGATACTCCCTATAAGAGGAACGCAATAAACCCGTATTACATCTAAATTATGAATACAGGAGCTGAGGTAATCTGGAGTACCTTTTCAGGAAAAGAAATACGCTTAGAAGGATATTTAAATGTAAGAGGATTACCCTTCAAGACATGTATGAGATCTGACTACAGAATCTATATCACAGTTTTTATATGAGTTAAGGATGCTTTTAAGTTTTGATGACAGCTAGTGAAGATAATAGGTCCTCAAGTTCATAATCCAAACAACTCCACTGAATTTCCTGAAGGCACATTAGCTGTTTAAGCCCCTGATGCAATTAGCAGATATTGAGAAAATACAGTTTCTGGAAGGTAGTGAGTGATTCAGGTGATGAGGCACCAGGTGACTGCCCTATATACATCCAAATTGCTCTCTGGGTTTCATTAATGATATTTAGTATAACTTCATTGACTCATTGGCATCTGCCCCCCCATAGACATCTACATGTTAAACACTAACCAAATCCAACTCCAGTACTAGTCTGTTTGCTAAACATCTGCTCCATATAGTATAGGTTCAATTTCCCTACACAGCTACAGCTTTTTTTTTTTGCAGGAAAGTGGAAAACGGGAATAGCTTGCTTAATTTATATACTTATATACTTATATATTTATATATGTATATATTAGAACAGCAATGGAAATCAGGGCATTTAGAAATTTGTGAGCTCTACAAATTTAGATGATAATTATTTGTGTCTCTGTGAGCCCACGTTTCTTGATTCCAATACACATCTTCCATGATCTTAATGGCAGACAAAAATAACCAGAAAAGGTTATTTAGACAAAAAAGACCTGCCAGACCTTGAACCAATGATGACCCAACCTAATGACAGTGTTTTGTCTGATCTGCTGCGGCCACTACCCATTAGATCTAAACCAGAAGCTCAAAAGTTCTGTAATTATAGTGACACATATAGTCCATGAAATTTACATACTGAGAAAAAGAGGCTTTCCTATCATGAATATTGTGTGGAATTCATCAGCAGTGAAAGAAAAATTCAGTGAGTACCAGCTAAGTCTCAGAGTTAGTGCTCTGACTGCTCTTTCTAATAAGGAAAACATGATAACCCATAAGATGAAATGATAAAATGATGAAATGCCTCATTACCACTGATTTGGCTAGCTCGTCAGTCAAGAACATACATAAGCCATTTCTTAACTCCAGGCTGATTGCTTGTAATGTCACATGCATTATGTGGACACATTGTCCCAGGTAGGTGAATATCAGTCACATGATGGTCCTCAGCTGCTGCTTCTATCAAAACTTTAAATCATATTTAGGATACACTGCAATGCAGGAATTGTCACTACCCTATCTAAAGTCTGGAAAGAGAGAGTGGGTACAGAGCCCTGAACATGTGCATCCTTCTTTAGACCTGATCAGTATCATACTGAGCTGACAGGTTTTCCTGGGCCCTTCTCATGTATAGAGCAGACTTGGTATCTTCAAACATGAAGTTTACACAAGCCCACTCTGTGCACAAAATCCTGGGTATGTTACCAGCAACATGTACAATTTTACCCTGCATCGACAAGAAACTGAACATGAGCCAGCAGTGTGCCCAGGTGGCCAAGAAGGCCAAATGGCATCCTGGCCTGTATCAAAAACAGCGTCACCAGCAGGTCCAGGGAGGTGATTCTTCCCCTGTACTCAGCACTGGTTAGGCCACACCTCGAGTACTGTGTCCAGTTCTGGGCCCCTCAGTTTAAGAAGGATGTAGAGGTCCTGGAACAGGTCCAAAGGAGGGCAACCAGGCTGGTGAAGGGACTCGAGCACAGGCCCTATGAGGAGAGGCTGAGAGAGCTGAGGCTGTTCAGCCTGAAGAAGAGGAGGCTCAGGGGAGACCTCATTGCTGTCTACAACTCCCTGAAAGGAGGCTGTAGCGAGGTGGGAACTGGACTCTTTTCACAGACGACCTTCAACAAGACAAGAGGACACAGTCTTAAGTTGTGCCAGGGGAGGTTTAGGTTAGATATTAGAAAGAATTTCTTCACGGAGAGGGTGATTAGGCTATGGAATGGACTGCCCGGGGAGGTGGTAGATTCTCCGTCCCTGGAGACATTTAAAAAAAGACTGGATGTGGCACTCAGTGCCATGGTCTAGCAACTGCTCCGGTGGGTCAAGGGTTGGACTAGATGATCTCTGAGGTCCCTTCCAACCCGGCTAATTCTATGATTCTATGATTCTATGAATTTTAAATTAATACTAAGTCAATTTTCAAGCCATATATTGTGAAACAGCACTGTTCAAAAGGTTGATAGCAATTAAACGATACACAGATTACACAACTGGAAAATTTTATCTTCAGGATGCATTCTCTCATTTAAATATTCTTCCTAGTAATATGGATATATTCCAAATACATTACTATCTGGTTATAATGATCAATTCTGTATCAAATTGAAGAAAGAAGACTAAAATGGTCAGTATTTCAGTGAAACACTCTCAATGTTCTTTACTTATATTCATCCAATTGTTAAATCTCATCTCAACCAAATTAAAATTAATAATTAATGGTACAGATTTATGACTGCCCAATAAAAACAATCTGAAGTGTGGGATGAGAAACTACTCCTTCTTTCTAAATATTCAGCTTATTCAAATTGACAGTCACAGAAATTGCCAACAATAGCCCTTAGGACCATAGTGATCATCGAGGGCAGTATGAGAATGAGGAGCTGAGCCTCCCATGAGGCAGATGACCAAAACCTCCTTTGACAGAAAATTGATCACTCATCCTAAAACATGCAGGAGTCTGTCTAGGACTAAATAAATCTTTAGCAGACACTAGCATCTTCATCAACTACTGCCAGCACCTAATCTTCTGTAAGCAAGCTAATCAAGAAACAAGCAATCAGCGTCTCCTGTCACCTGTCAGTAGTCTGGACAGACACCAGGAATGCTTCAGGCCAGAGACAGCACAGGAACAACACTCTTTGCTTTAATAGCTCATCTCCTCCAAGTTATAAACAGCAGCAATCATTCATACTCTTTCTGCACTGTTCAATATCACTGATTTTTGAGCAAGTTCGTTTCTACTCCAGGGAGATGCAGGAATATATATTCCTCAAAATAACTAGATGAATCCTTCATTGCATACTGAATTTATTGTTCACTCTTCACCAAAAAAAGGAAGCAAATACAGAAAATACTTTCACCACCTGTTATTTTGCATGTGTGCATGTTGATATACCTACAAAAAAGGTATGAATAAAACTGTTACTACTTTGTCATTTAAACTCACTCATTAAACCACCTATGACTAAGCTACTTTTTCCAAGTATAAAAAATTAACTTCCTTTAGTAAACAGTCCTGTGACTCAGTTTAGTTTTACATTTTCAAGACGCCTTAATCTTTAAATAATTTATTTTTAATGTCTTGTATCTTACATCGTAAATTTTATTTCACAGGAAAAGCAAAATCTTCACTTTCCAGTGCACACAGAGCTGCGTGCCTTTAGTCTACTGTGCTTGAAATTGAGGTATTACTTTGGAGAGAAAATCAGTTCAAACTGTTTCTAAAGGTTATTTTCTGTTATTTAAATTGTAGTGACTATAACTCTTTGATCCCTTAAGACCTGGGAGAGCTGGGATCATGAGAGCAAAGGCAAAATGATAGAAAGATAATAAAAAATCTGACCAGAAGAATCAAAGCATAAACTAAGATTGTTATGTTTGTCTTGTAAGAGAAAATAGCAACCAATCTGAAAAATAAGAAATGAAAAAAGATAATAGTGGTGGTTTTTCTCTCTTTTCCCCCCCTTTTTTTTTCTCCTAGAGAGCCTTCTACTCCTTCAGTTGCCATGCAGGAGGCTAAGACACCTGATTTTGCTTTCCATGCATTTGGAGAAAAGGAAACTTTTTGTGGAAGATACAGGGTGGGAAAGCAAAAAAAAACAGATAGTAAAGTAGGAATGGGAACAACCACATGCTATTAGGATGATGATGATAATAGTGATGGTGATGATGAAGATGATGATGATGTGAAAAAATTCTTGGGTTTACTCTTCAGTCCTAGTTTAAAACTGCAAAGCTGTGGTCATACTGATCCAAAAGCTCCTACGGAGAAGATCAAAATTATTTATAACATTTTCCTTACCAAAGCACTCTATAAAATTGAAAGAACATGTATACAAACGTTGTAATATTAAAAACAAAGAACTTGAACACTACATATTTAACACAGGCTGAAAAGTTTTTAAAGTAAATTTTAGTAGCTATCATAAGCTATTATTTACATATTAGCTAAGTGAATATGTAAATTTTAATTGTATTAAAGTTGCTTTAGAATCAGCAGAATGCTGTCTTGAGAGCCAAAGCACACTAGATTTTTGCTGCAGTTTCTGTCTAGCTTGCTGTGGTTTCTAGGAATTTTGTCTGTGTCCAGATCTACAATGCCTTTTTGTGTACAAAAGTTACATTAGACAACTGAAAGAGTCGTAGTTCCTCTGACAACATCTGAAATTTTCACTGCTGTTGGTTTTCAAGCTCAGACATGAATAACACAAGATGGTGGCAGAAATACCATATTACCCCAAGTTTTCTATAACCTTTTGTAATCCTCTGCATTTTAAGTTTTCTAAAAGCATAGAAAAAAAAGGAAGATAAACAAATAAAACTTCAAGTGAGGAATGTACATAAAAATCAATTGGAAATTTGTTTGTAACATTGATGACCCATAAAACCTGATAAAAGTGATCCAAGAAAGGAAACTAAAATGCCACTCTGCAGTTTGCTTTTAAAGCTACAATCTGCTCAGACAGTCTTTAAAACCATAACCCATTTAGGCTGCACTCCTTACTCATGGAAGGTGTTATGCCCCTATATCAAAGAAGTCCCAATGCAGGCATAAAAAAAAAGCATAGTCTTATAAAATCTATGTAAGGGCTTTATATGCTGACAAATCTCTGATCACCTGTGTTCTTGGTGAATCCAGTTCAACAGCAGAAAAGCCCCACGCAAAACCTGGCCCACAGAAGCATCTGAGCTATAGCAGGTGCTGAGAGTCTCCACTGCTATCTGCAAGAGCATGCTTTAAAGTACAAGTTTGTGGGGGTACAACCCAAAAGTCACAAGATGAAGCCATCTCTTAAGGCAGTACCAGGATGCAAGAGTAAGGATGCTGAAAGATCAAAGCAGGCTTCCCAGAAAATATTATTTCATTGGGGCAAAAAACAGTGGGACACCTGGTGAGCCTAATGAAAATCATGAAGATGCAGCCAATATTAATTGCACAGCAGTTACACTTTTGCACACAACTAATAGGATGACTTTTGTTTCTTCAAAAACAACAACAAATTATACTCTGTAAGCAAGAAATATACTGAAGCATTGGTAACTGAATCAATTTTGTTCAACAATGAACAAATGTTCATTCATTCATAAAGTAATTAAAAAAAACCAGTGTTCCTTGTTCTAAAAAGAAAAGTGACTCCATTGTTTCACAAAAGTTGTGCTAAATCAGAAAGGAAATCTGACTGTACCATCTGATACTATGCAATTGTTTAAAATATCCAGCCTGGGAGGGTTTAGATATTCCTACCACTAAGAGTGAGTTAAGCACCCTCGCTTTTTTCAAGCAGTAGTAGAGATCCACTCACAACACAATGCAATCATAGAATCACAGAATCATAGAATCAGCCAGGTTGGAAAGGACCTCTGAGATCATCAAGTCCAACCCGTGACCCACTACCTCCATGGTTACCAGACTATGGCACTGAGTGCCACATCAGTCTCTTCTTAAAAACCTCCAGGGATGGACAATCCACCACCTCCCTGGGCAGCCCATTCCAATGCCTGATCACCCTCTCTGTAAAGAACTTTTTCCTAATATCCAACCTACACCTCCCCTGGAAAATGGCTTTGTACAAGTAGAAATTTGAAATGGGATGATTGCAAATGGGCTGCTTCGGCTGCCGAGGTAAGAGAGGGAAGAGGAGAAATTCACCCTTTGCAAGAAGGTGCCAGGAATACTCAAGTCCAGGTATCGCTGCCTTTAACTGGCACCAAAGTCTTACACATTTTGACAGTCTTTCTGGCAAAATCACCAGGTTTTGTCACATTCCTAGGGCTGAGAAACAGCAAATGAGTGTCAGAAGGACAAACTGCAGTGAACAGCAACCTCCTCTTACACTAGAAACTCTATAAAAAACGTGACAGTGTGACCCCATTTATTTTCTGTCAGGAAAAAGAAAAGGTTATTTAAAATAGTGAAAACTCTGGTTTTGGGGTTTTTCCTTACTACAGAAGTTGGAATTTTTTTTAATGAATGTAAGAGTAAATTCATTACCTATAGCCCTATTCTTAAACACAAAGCAACATATTTATTTTAATTTTTATATCTGACTTGTAGATAATTTCTTTTCAGTGCCAGGATACATGCAGCACCAAAAAGAAACAGTCAATCCTGTCTACAGCAATAGGAAACTAAAAATATCCATTAATTAGTTTTATGACCTGATGAGCATAGATACCAGCACTGATTAGCTGATCACCTCATGAGTGCTTGTTATTTTTATAATGAAGCAAGTCAAATAACACAGTTTGTATTTGGGAAACTGGAAAAGCTGAGCCAAATAGTCACTGACACGAGCTGGCAAAAATTGATAGTGCTAAATTTGCACCTGTTTCCAAGCAGCAGTAGGTAGTCATTTGGTTAAACCAATTACATTAGTTAAGCTGATCTACTGCACCTCTGACAGCAAAAGTCAGAATTTGTTGATTTGTGAAGTTCTGCTGGATTTCACAAATCACTTTCTGGGGTCAACAGCAGGAATATGTGAAATGAAGGAATAGATCTTCCAGTGCTTCTGACTGACAAGTACCAGTATATAGTAAAGAGTCTGGTTACTTAGAAGCCAACAATCACTGTAAAGCATATTGCTACACTAAGTTCTGTCATGTTTAAAAGTTTATGCTGACAGCTTGGTTGTTCTGCAGGAAAATGAGGTAGCATGCTATGGCAGAAACAAAGCAAGAATAATGAACATCTATCAGTTAAACTAAGAAGTCTCATCATAAAGATCTGGGATTCTAATGCTTCTGCTGCTCCTATTGAAGATGAAAATGTATACAGCCTTTAATCTCCATGACTACTGCAACAGGTAGAGAGTATCTCTGATGAATATTAGCAGTGAAAAAGAATGTGAGCTGTAGAAAAGAAGAGGTTCACTGACAGGGAAAAAAAAAAAAAAGAGAGAAAGAATGAAAAATAATGACTGATGAGCATTTTATGCATATACCAAAGGAAAGATTTCTGAATGTCAAGACATGGTCTGATTCATCATATGGCAGGGGTTTAGGATAAATAAAGCAGTTAAAACCTCATAACAAAATATTCAGAGACATTTAAAGAATGATAGGCATGACATCTCAGCTTAATGACCTTATTCTTCAGTAAAAACTGCATGAAAATTGAATTCTTATGTGTTTTTCTTTGTACTGACCCTGTGTGTTGAGTAAAGCAAGGTGTAAATTTAGAATCTGAATGCATAAAAAAACAAGTTCTTTCAAGACAGATAAAGAGAAAAAGAATGCTAATTCTATGTTGATCTTTTTGTTTTATGTGTTAATAAAATCTTGTTTCTCGTTTTAATTTGACCAGTTTTATCTTTTACGTTGCTGTGTAATGTTTAAACACGGTTCTTAATGGTCAAGTCCTAGAATTGCTGCTGGAAACTTGGTTTGCTACTTCTCAAAGATAAGCATCTGCTGCTGATCCTCCAAAAGAGGCTGGTACTAAAGAGGCTTTCAGAAGTGGAATGCATCAGGTATACAGTTCAAAAGCAGTAATCGACATCCTTCCTCTTCACACAGCAAGATATGTCAGGTTCAAGCAACTGACACTAGAAGGGAGAATGACTTTCAGAATTCAACAACATTTTCAGACACTTCTTCCAGCACTCAAACCTGACAGTATTTTAACTATTGCTCATCTACCAAGATACTGCAGCACAGAAGCTGTGGCATTCGAGGCTACTGCACCAAGAACAACTAGAGAGGTCATGGTAAAATGTTACACCTTGACTGCACACAGGCACCAACCAGAGAACATACCGTTAAAATACGTTGCCTTTCTGTCAAGAAAGCTGGTATTTTAGTAACAGCCATGTAATCACAGGCAACTGACTTTAAGGGATTTCACGGTAATTTCCTCTTTAGATGACTTAAAATCATGGTATATTGACTTGAGCTAAATCATTAGGTAACAATATTGGCTTTTTATGTTTCCACAGAACTAAACTTAACAAGGAATTTTAATATTGCCATGGCAATATTAGACAACACATTCAAAAAATATTTTAGCAGTTTAGTTTGTTTTCTTGCTTGCTTTCTGCAGAAGAATCCTGAAGTCAACAATACCTCAACCTACCAAGGACCAAAACTTCTCCATTAAATTTCTTCTCCAACTGAAGACACAAACTCTGTAATTTATTTTAAAAACAAACATTATTAGTCAAACAGAACGTAATGTGCAATATGGAAAACATAATGAATATACACCCTAATATTGAATTGTAAGTAATTTTCCCTTGACATTTCTAGCAGAATATTATAGCCTTGTATCCCAGCAAATTCAGAGCTGCCACTTCTCACAATGGACCTAACGCTTTACCTTAGGTTAATAACACAAGCATGAGGATGAGTTAGTCTTTGGACTAGTCTTGGCCTGTCTGGAGATTTCCTTTAGCATGTAACAGAAATTACCCAGTGACCAGGTAAACTACTTATACTTGGTTTTAGCTTTTGCTGAGCTTCATACAGTTGTATGAATAGCATCTATTGTTACATATATTTGAAGCTCCTATAGTTATATGAATTTTAAAGTAATAAATAGTCAAAACATGTAGTTATTCTATGTGCAACGACTTGCCTATGACTCTAGTGTGAAATGGTGCACAGAGGAGCACAGGAACGTGGGGACAGTGGAAGCCTTGAAAGTAAAGGAGCAGAAGACAACAGATGCCACATGGCAATAAGGAACAAGGACTGTCAGTAATTGGCCATGAAAGTAATGCAGCCTTCAGAGCTGGGCAACACCAATTCTACCAGTGACAAAACAAAGAACAAGGATGTAAATTACATCAAATACTGTAAATTTGGATCTAACATTGACTTGCAGACCAGTGTAGAAAAAGCCAGGTGAAGACTGTTTATGATACCAAGTTGATCCTAAAGTGAGGCAGAAGATTTCACCATCATCACACTCCTCCTAGTGAGGCACTTGGTAAGGTGATGACTTGCTCTAACACCCAGAGGGACAGCAGACAGGAGAGCATGTCACAGAAGGGGATAGATACTAGAAAGTTTGTGTTTCCTATAGGTATTCTTTTAACTGTAAGTAATTTGAATTATGAGAGTCTTACACAATTACACATTTCATGTTTGGTTACATTTATATTTAAATATTTATGTTTTGTTTGATGGGACATATTTTTATGGCACACAATATAATTCTTAACTGTCATTATTTAACAGTGATAAATATTCAGTTCCAAAGCATTTATGAGAAGGTCCCATATTGTCTGACCCCTCATGAAGGTGGTAATTTTCTGTTGATAGATATTTGTTCATAGGTTATTAATTA
Source organism: Calypte anna (assembly GCF_003957555.1). Lineage (NCBI taxonomy): Eukaryota > Metazoa > Chordata > Aves > Apodiformes > Trochilidae > Calypte > Calypte anna. The sequence goes on from NC_044246.1 coordinate 74,204,173, forward strand.
AACAGTTCATTAGTCCAGTAAATGAATACTTCAGCAATATTGTGTAGTGCTGATTTTGTAAACAAGATGTGATGCAAGACAAAGTAAAATACCTTATAAAAACAGAAGTATGTTACATTCAGGATAACCAAGCTGGTGAAGGGTCTAGAAGACAAGTCCTGTGAGGAGCAGCTGAGGGAAATGGAATTGTTTAGTTTGGAGAAGAGGAGGCTGAAAGGAGGTTGAAGCAAGGTCGGTATTGGCCTCTATTCTCAATTAAATACAAATGGGATGAGAGGAAATGGCCTCAAGTGGCACCAGGGGAGGTTTAGGAGCAATTTCCTTCCAGAAGGAGTAGTTAGGTGCTGGAACTGGCTGCACAGGAAAGTGGTGAAGTCACCATCCCTGGAGGTATTCAAATTCTATGTAGAAGTGGTGCTTCAGGACATGCTCATGCTTCAGGTCATTGTTGTTTCTTCTGGGTTGACAGTTGGACACCATTATCTTAGAGGTCTTTTCCAACAGTGACAATTCTGTTATACATTCAAAAAGCTACTTTTAGCAATCAAATATGTAAAAAAAAAACCCACAAGAGGGGGTTTGGGAAAAGTGCTTTGCTGTGGAATTGTTTGGTGTGGTGGTGACTCTAGGTAGTTTGCCCTGAAACACCTTTAGGTTCTATACCAGAGAAGATATATTTACACATATTAAGATTATATGTTCTTTTTTCTCCCCCCTCTTCTGTCCTAGTGAGACCAGATCTGAAGTACTGTGTCCAGGTCAGAGCTCCCCCGTTCAAGAGGGACAGAGATATACAAGAGAGAGTTCAACAGAGCAGGAGGAGGATGATTAGTGGACTGGAACATCTGTCTTATGAGGAAAGGCTGAGACCTGGGGCTGTTTAGTCTGGAGAAGACTGAAGGTATCTTACAAATGTTTATAAATACCTGAAGGGTGGGTGTCAAAAAAAAGGGGCTGGTCTCTTTTCAGTGGTGCCCCTTGATAGCACACAAACTGGAATACGGGAAGTTCCACCTCAACATGACAAAAAATTTTTTACTATAAAGGTGACAGAGCACTGGAACAGGTTGCCCAGAGAGGTCATGGAGTCTCCTTGTCTAGAGACTTTCAAGACCTCTCTGGATGTGTTGTGTCTGACCTGTCCTAAGTCATCCTGCTTTGGCAGGGCAGTTGGACTCAATCATCTCCAGAGATCCCTTCCAGCCCCTACCATTCTATGCTTCTACGTAGTCTTATGGAATTAAATCAAGTTTGTTTGACCTGACCTAGTTTCTATGAATTCATAGAGATATATATTACCTAATTTAAAAATAATTCACTATTAAAGCAGCTTTTTATTATTTTTTTCCTTCAAGGATAAAGTCTCTCTAGCCATGTCACAAGATATCCATTTGTTTAGTCTTCTGGAATTTATCAACAATTCCAAGTCTTTTTAAGAATTAAAATCAGCTGGTTAGACATTCCTTCAATTATGTATTTTGAAATTCCATCCAGACTTGGTGAATTCAGAATTGTTTTTCACAATAGATGTTTTAACCTTCTTGGTTACTAATAGAAAATATTTTGTGAAAGAAGTCCCTAACTGCACTTCTTCAAAATGCAGGAGATACATTCAGTGACAACCACCAATGAGAAATGTGACATATTCATTTTGCTTTTAATTTTTTTTCATACATTTCTATTACTCTTAGCACAGCCATCATGGAACTTTTGCTAGCATGTGAGCTTCCTTCAGCTTCATGTATTCCAAAAATTCTAACAGCCAGTTTTTACTATCTATCTATTATTCAGTGTATTATATATTGTATTTTATTTTTAACTTTCACTTTGCCATTTAGGCAGAGCGGGCTCACCTTGACTGTGGGATCAAACAATTTTCTAGTAAATTTTCATCAGTTATTTCTGCTTAATGGAAAACATTAATTTGTTTGCCAGACATGTATGTATCACAGTAATTAGTCTTGATTCAGCACATGTGATTAATTCATTTTCATCTGCTATAACGATGACCAAAACAGTGAATCAGCACATAAGTAGCAGAATCTTTCATGTTAGAAAATGGTCATCTATAATGTTTAAAAAACTAAAGGATGCTTTTCTAAGGGCTTTATAAGACCTTTAGTATGTCACCAATCATTACAGCATTACTGACAATACCTGATTCTTCATTTGTTGTCTTTTTCAGTCTTCTAGGCTGTGATATTTCCTGAATATACCCTATTACCTCCTTTGCCTATTTTATTCTCCTAACATGGGTAATACCCAGATTTTAATGCTCTAATCATGCAAATCACTAATCAGCTTTTAGGAATACCAGTGATATAAAATTTCTCCTAATCAATGAGAATTTCCAATTCCTCTTGCTTACTGCTTTCAAGTAGTATATAGCAACTGAAAAATCCATTGTTTCTGCATCTGTTGGCCTCGATAACAACATTCTGAGTTTGTATTTAGACCACATTTGCATTCTTACTAAGTTTCCTTTGTTACTGACAACCTCATAGTTGCTCAGTTAATCTCCAGTTGAAAAGATTATAACTTATTTGTCTGTGAAAAGTTAAGCTGCGTTATTTATAAATCTAACCATCTCTTAGAATAAACATTGCACAAATGTTCCCTTTCAAAGCAGGCACGCAAACTGTGGCCCCCTCTGACTTTTCAGTGCTATTAGAATGACTCTAAGAAGATTATGTGGGCTTTTGTCTTCTGCCTTCCTTCACAAAAACTCAAGCTTCCAGAAGTTCCATGTGAATGTCGTGGAACTAATTTCAACGTACATCATCCGTTACCAATATCTCCTAAGTATCTGGTGGATTTTCTGTCCTCTCTTTTCAACTGTTCATCAGTGATGACTGCTTGCCTTTCTGGGGCATTTGAACTCTATAGCTGCTTCCTTCATGCAAAAATAATGGGAGTCAAATATTCAATAGGCTTTTATTCTGTTCTTCCAGAAGCAATGGAAGAGTTGATCATCTGATGATCTGACATTTTTAGAGGCAACTGAATGTCCTTCTAGGTAAGGACACACATTGTGGAAGCACAAAGTAAGGAGGTGCATTAACATCTCTTATGTTGTAATGCAAATCATAACCATGACCTCAGAAGCATTATTCATCATTGATACATAGGTTTTTATAAAAATGTGAAGTATTTTATTTGTGAAAAAATGTAAGATTATAGTTAAGAAACAGCGCTGTAATGTTAGGGAGATTAAGGCATCAATTGTTTATCTGCTGGAGGCATTAAAAAAGTGTGCCTTTTGTAGTACCTTAAATACCACCTGGCTGATATTCAGCTGATAAATACTTTTGGCATGGTACTAGCTAAAACCTGTCAGGGTCAGACTATTATTGCAGATTTCCACCAGACAGACCACACGTTTTAAAGGAAATGGTAGTGAAATGCCACAAATTAATGGACAGTCTTCTAGGTTTATCTTGACCTTAGCTTGTAAAGCTTGATGTGATAACAGAAGGTGGTAAGACTGAAAGCATAGCTCATTAGGCATGGAAAGTAGTAAACAGAATTCTTACTAATTTATAGGGCGTGTTTTCAAGTCTTTTTACCTGTGTAATTTTCATGCTAGTAATGTATAATTCAATGCCCCTATGCCAGAGAGCAAAATGTAAATCTAGCATCATAGTCCCTGAAGCAGCTTTGTCAGCAGCGTGATCTGTGATCTCTCATTGTTCTGTGATTAAAACATTAAACCCATTTGATCAGATAACAGAATAAATGATGAATAAAAAATGAGGGAAGGGAGGCACAGAGAATCCAGTAGCCTGATAGAGGTGAGGCTGCTGCAGATCTATGCCCCCAGGTCAAACCAGTAGCAAGGCTGAGAATATATTCCTAGTTTTGTGGCACACACACACACACAGAGCAGACATATACACCCCATATATACATGGCTGGCTGCACAGATCAATACAAACAGAGAGCACTGACACAAACAGCACCAATAGCCTCATGCTGTTCCCCTTTCTGGCTGAGCAGGATGAAGGTCTCTTAATACATCTATACATATACGCCTATGTACAGTGGGGGTCCCTCCAGCAGTTGGACTCAGCCACCCAGTCTGCCCAGTAGCTGCCCCTAGATCCCAGTGTCCCCAGTTGCTGGCATCTGGACATCTGAGCCCCTGAAGCAACAGTCCCACTCCAGCTGCCGGTACCTCACTCATGCACACACCCTCATGCCCACGCACTGATAGCTGTGACTCCCATGGCTGTTAGTCCCCAGTTCCTCCTTGGTCTCACCCTCAGAGGCACACTTGGCTTCCCAGCCATTGCCCTCACTTGCTGGCCAGTTCAGCTTGTTCCTCAGGACTGCTCCCACACTCACTTGCACACCGACCCCAGCTGCTGGCACTCAGACCCTCATCCATCCACATGGACAGAGAGCCCCTCACCCAGGAAAAGGATTAGAAAATGGACTTGGGTTAAGATAAGACTGCACTGCTTAGGAACAGGGTATGACCAGGAAAGTTAACCATCCTTGTTTACCTGTTCCCTTCAATTCCTTTTTCCTTCTGTTTTGCCACAGTAGCTCTGCCCCAAACCACTGAGAGTCATCTTCCCTGCCTTCTCTCCATCTCTAACCATCTCACTATAAGTCTCACACAATCCCAAGGTGCTCTTCTCCAGCCCCCCATGGTATGTCCCGTTCCTCTGTGCAGTGACACTCCCAGTCTGAAAGGTGCTCTGGAGACTTATCTTGATGGGTGTCACCCTGGCCCATGGCCAAGCCTCTCCTGGGATATCCAGGTAGGGAGCTTGACAGAGTCCTCTGAGTCATAGTCCAGGTACCCCTACCAGCTGCTGCATCTCTGTGCTCCTTTCTGTGCATGCAGACAAGATTTTTACCACATTAACTAACATAAAAATATGAGCCATATGACAAAAAAGCATCACACCACTCCTGCCAAATGAAGTATTAATATTTTAAATAAGACCACTCAGTCAAAGGCTTTCTGTTCAGTTCACATTACAATTGCCTCCAACACAAGAAATTGGTTCCCTGAAGAGTCTTCAAAAGGGAGAAGGGGCACAACAATCACATCAAAAGGATAATCACACTTATTATGTGTGTTAAAGGACATCTGGACAATTCTTATGCATCCTTTATGAGGTACAAAGAAACAATCTCAGCAGGAACATCTCAACATCTTTTTCAATAGAAATACTTAAAAAAGTCTTTTGGCTAATACAATTCTCCTGAATAAATAGTTGAAACTGTGGTGTCCATAACAAAAGAGTTACTTTTCAAAACTCTATTTATTGATTACTTTATGCCAACTGTCCTAAGTCAGAAGTGAGCACACCAGTTTCAGCAATTTAGAAAGCACAAGATATTATCTCATACTGGGATGGTTCTCTCTGTCCTTAATTGTCCTCAAGCAGCACTTCTTCCAAGTGTCTCCCAACTTCACTCTGTTTTTTCTTTTCACTGAGAATTCCCATTCCAAACAGAACAAATGTTGACATCTGTGTCTGATTAGATATTTTTTTTTTTAAATTTGAAATCCTTTGCCTGAAGTAATTCTCCAAGTTAGTGATTAAGCAGGACTTTAAATAGTCCTAGCTAGAAATTACTCATCATGTCTCTGAAGCTTCTGCTTCATTGCTGGTAGGAAGGGCCTCATCTCTCCCTGCAGAATATGTAACGTGAATCCCTATCGCACTATCCCATCCTGGGCAAGCAGGGCTTTCAATAATATTTTGCCTTTCTTTAGATGCTTCATAGGTGTCTGAGAAACCTCCTAGTAATCTGGATATAACCCAAAATTAGTTTTTGAAGAAAAATTTGAATAAAATCCTGAGTTTCTTTTTTCTGTCTTTGTCCAGATAGATGCAAACATCAGCAGTTCCTGAAATCAGTGAACCCTTAAGCTACAGCAGACCCTTGCCAATTTCTCACTGCTAACCCCTTTCACATATTAATTTCTGAAACAAACCCTGTGATCATAATCTAACCTCTTTTTTATGACACTGTGCTCAGTGATATGAGCAGAATGGCAACCACCTCATAGCATAATTGACAAAAACCTAGCACCTGGCACTGGAAAACATATTCCACTTGCAGTAGAGCTCATAGAGAGAGCCAGCATCCTGCCATGAGACTGTAGGACTTGGACAAAGAAAGCAGAAAATGGAGTTGAGACCACATTTGCAACTGAGCAAATTCTATGTCCCAGTTTCAGAACCTAGAGAGAATGCTCTAGGTTGCTGCTCTTGCCAACTGATCACTCAAATCTTGCTTGAAGGATCATTTATCAGTTAAAACGAGAAAAGGATTTTTCTGTCTTTGTCATGCCAGAAGAGCAACCTTTTCTTGTGAAAATTCTGCTGGTATTCTGAGGTTACTGTAGATAAATACCATCTAGTCTGAGTAAGTATCACCTTCAGACCACACAAACTCCAATACAACCATCTTGCTTCTGAGGGATGCATCATACTGGAAACAGAAAGTGCTTACCTTCTGACATAAGTAATATTTGGCTTGAAGCTAAAAAAGTTTCATTGATATAAGGGGTGGGAGTCCAGTAATTTTTATCTGTAACCCATATGAATCAATCACTTTCATTTCCCTTTCTTCAGTATTATCCAGTACTTAGAGATAAGAAATTGACACTTTCTTCAACAAACTGCTTTCTTCAGCCACTCTTCTTTGACAAACTTATCAAAGGAAATATAAATAGGATGAATAACTGTAATAATATACTTGAAATGGAAAACCAGTTCTACCAAGAAAGATCAAAGAAAACATGAGATGACAGGTAATGTCTGCCCACCAGGTTCCAAATCTGGGTCTACAGTACTAAAAACTAACGGGCATGAAGTGCAGCCTGTTGACTATGCTGATTCAACATGTCACTTCAACACCACACTGAAATTATGTATATAAAAGAATAATTATAATGTGCCATCTCTCAAAATCACTAACAAAAGAACAAGAAAGAAACAAGAAACAAGACACCATACATATACCTCAGACCTACATAATTTCTTTCTGGTTTGTATTTATGAACAGGTTCCACTCCCAACCATGCACGTTGTTCGAACATTATGAATAATTAAAAAAATAAAATAAACCAAAACAAATGATTCAGTTCTAGCCTTCTCCCTGGGCTTAGCTGCTTTTAATAGGTCTATATTTCATGACTGTTTACCCAAAAAAATTATCCAGTATATTATCTCTCTCTGGCAAGATACTGTCATATCAACACTTAAGAATATTAAGTGTTCTCAGAGCTGTATCTTTCACTATGACTTTGAACCTGACAACAACATGGCTGCTTTAGACATCAACTGTCATTTTATTACAGTTTTACTGTACCTGTTAATATGAGCAGAAATTGTGAGAGGAGTGGCTGGAGAGCAGCCCTGCAGCAAGTAATCTGGGGCTGCTAGGTGACAGCAACAGGAGCCAACAGTGTGCCCTGGCAGCCAAGAGGGCAAACCACATCCTGGGGTGCACCAAATACAGCACCCCAGCAGCCTGCCAAAAGAGGTGAATATCCTGCTGCATTTAGCACTGGTGTGGTCTCACCTTGAGTGCTGCATGCAGTTCTGGAGCCTACAATTGAAGGAGGATGTGAAGATCCTTGAACACATCCAGAGTGGGGCAACAAAGCTGGTGAAACAGCCGAAGTCTTTTCCTATGAGAACTGGCTAAGGACTTTTAAGTTTTTTATAGTTTGGAGAAAAAGAGCCTGAGGAGTGATCTCATTGATCTTCAAATCTTCCTGAAGAGGGTAAGTGGAGAGGGAGATGGTAAGCTCTTTTCCCTGGGATCCAGTGATAGGATGCTTGGGAATGCTTCAAATCTGTGCCAGGGGAGGTTTAGACTGGACATTAGGAAGCATTTCTCTACCAAGAGGGTGGTCAGACACTGAAACAGGCTTCCTAGAGAGGTGGTCAATGCCCCAAACTGGTCAGCATTTAAAAGGCTTAACAACATGCTTTAACACTTGGTCAGCCCTCAACTGCTCAGGTAGTTGGACTAGATTATATTTGCAGGTCCCTTTCAACTCAAATATTCGCTCTTTCCTTCCCTTCCTTTCCTTTTTCTTCTTCCCTTCCCTTCTTCCCTTCTCTTTTCTCTTTGTTGCATTTGGTGATCAAAAAGTAAATGTTGCTTATTTCAAATTCAGAATGAAATGATATTTGTTCTTTTTCTTCATTCTTGTTTAATACAGAGTTGGCAAATATGTCAATGCAAATTCATGAAACATGACACATAGTGCAGTCATCTTGAAATTACTCAAGCATGGACATGACTGAGGTACAGAAACACAATAGCTAAAGAACCTTAAAAATAATTGCTTACTTCAATACTGCTAAAAGTTTTAAAATATTTCTGATGTTTTCTAAGTTCAGGCTCCTTCTTGGATATAGTAATATAAATTTCCCATTGACTCCTGTTGTATTTATTTTAAAAAGAAAATAAAAGGTCATTGTTTTCTGAAAGAAAAAAAATGCTTTACTTACTAAAATTTATATATGGGAAGTCACTCATGATGATTAACTCTACTGGCATTTAAAACATTGAAGCAGTGGGGTTTAGTAGGAAATCTGGAACTGTTTAAACTTAGGCTCAACAACTGAAAGAAAACTTGCCCACTACCACTCCAGAATCCTGTTAAACTCTGAGAATGGTTGTGATATTTCTAAACCCTTTATTCAAACCTGTGAAGCAAATAATGCTGCTGCATTTTTAAACACATTTAAGAAATTACTGATAATCATAAATGAAGACTAATCAGAAATATATATTCTACTCTAGTATACTGATATTCATCAGCACAGAAGCAGTATCAAGCTGCTTCATTAACCTGAGAAAGCCTGAACAAAACATAAGACTGCTCTGAAAATCACTAGTTAAGAAAAGCAACTGGGTGTTATACCTTGGTACACTCATACCCAGTAGAAGATGATACAAATAGATTGAAGCCAGAGAGCAATGCAGAACCAGTGATAATGGAGATGATATGTAGACTTTTATGTAGCCTGCATTACACTAAAATAGGCTCAGATCTCAAAGAACAAATCTGAGTTACGATTTTCTTTGCAGCAGTGGCCATGTATTTTCTTATGCATATTTTCTTCAGCAGTATTTTGTTATGATATACTGTGTATTAAGTTCCAAGAACTCAGACCACTTACAGTATCTGAGTCACTTTAAAATAAAGTACTAAAAGCCATGGGAACAAGATGACTGTAAAGAAGATGATGCTCAAAAGACTGTAAAAGAGCTGACTGCTCATTTGAATTACAGCATCTCCGACACACCGACTTTTGCCAGCATTGCAGTTGTGGTCACGCACAATATGATTACTTTGTAATCATGAGCAATAGAGATTTTGGATGTTTTCTGAGGAAACAGCATTATCCTCACATAATAACATTGATTTAAAATTCTTCTCCCAGTGTTGGCAACAGAGGCATCTGCAAAGTGCAGTTTAGTTCTGAATGCCACCTACTCTTATCACCACAGAGATCGACAGTGAGTCAAGGATGTCTGTAAACTTCAACAGAGGCTTAGTTTGTTGATTTTTTTTGGAACACAGTGAGTTTTCTTTTGTCAAAGACAAGTCATTCTAATTACTGGTCCATTTATTTTCCAAACCTGATGTAAAGGTCAAGTAACCGTAAAATCCATGGTTTACATATTAGTATTAGGCTTCAGTTGTTAAAAAGAAAGGAGTCAATCCAATATCCCATCAAACACAACGCGTTTGCAGATAGTAATCCAAGTGTCACCAGCTGGCAGAACTCACAGTGACCATAAAGCAGGAATCAAGTCTTGTGAGTACCTATTGTTCTCCACATGAAAAACCCTTAACTCTGAATGCAGTTTCACCTGGTTAAGAAGCACATAAAGTGAGAAATGCAGCAGTGAATTCACCCACATAAATGTGAATGTATTTTGAAAACTCAAAACCAGGTATGTTTCTTGCTTCTCAGGCTCTACAGTTTGGGGCCTACTTCACTGAACCCTTTTTCTGAAACTTTTGCCTGACAGATCCATGCATTAGGAGTGGATGATACTATATATATAAACCATTCACATTTGCTTTGAAAATATGGTTGTAAAACTACACTGCAAAAGTCAATGCCCTGAGGCATCAAGTTACAGGATCTTAAGTCTTCAATAACCTACTGTGAAGATTTTTAAAGACTGAAGTGACAAAAAAATTGGGATTTCCAGAGTTTAAACTACTCAAATGCTCTAGGGGTAAGTGGTCTGGACACATTATAACCCGTTCCAGAGGAGCATCTACCAAACCCAAGCTGGACATACCTTGTGATTCCTCTAAACTGTCTGTTTCATTCTAAGGGAGGGAGTAAGTTACGATTGTCTTTGGAGTCCATTTTTTAACAACTCCAAGGTTACAAATTCACATGCAGGCACATAGATGGATGACTGCTTGCCTTCTTTCACATCAGTGGAATCCCTGCTAGAACTGTAGGGAAGATGACAGTTCAGTGACTGTGCCATTAGGCTTCTGGAAAGACAGACCACAAGGCACTGCAGAGGACAGAAATAAATCCTGGGAATCCTAAGTTACCCAGTTGGAGGCCTTTTAGAGTCCAGTTGTATTTGTGTACAAACACCCAAGCACTCCAGAAAAAGCATTTTTTTTTCTCCACGGGGTTTTGTCCTAAAATTATGTGACATTGCTCATTCTTCTTTCCCCTCTCTGCACAGCTTGGTCCTCAGCGTCATCTTACTATGGTCCTTTTCGATTAAAAACCCTGAAGCGCCCAAGCCTGAATCACTAAGCGTGGCAGAGCACGCCAGGCACACGCACCCAGACAGACGCGGGTGGGGAAGCACTCAGCACGCGTGCAGTAATACTCGAACCGAGAGAAGAGCACGGAAGGCAGAAAGCCACGGAACCATGTCCGGGACAGCCCAGGGCACTAAGACGGGAGCAGAAATCCCGCCAGGAGCGGGCTCCGTGCTGCACTGGGTTGCGCAGGGCACAAACAGGGTCGGGAGCAGCACCCGCAGCCCCTCTGCGGGACGCGATTCTTTACACACGGAGGGCAAACGGGCGGCGCTCACGCAGCTGCGGCCGCCTTGGGCCCGCTCACAGCGCCGGCTTTCCGCGGAGCGGCAGGGAGCAGGGCGAGGGGCAAAGGCTTCGATGAGGTGGACGAGCAGAGCGTAACGGGCCGGGCCGGGCCACACCGGACCGGACCCGGCCAGGCCAGAGGGCTGAACGCGCTCCCTGCCGCACCTTCGCCCCGCCTGCTCGCTTTACGGCAGTGTCGCGCCGCGCCGTCTCTTAGCGGCAGCGGAACCGGCAGGCCGGAAGGCAGGTGCGCGTCGGGCTCGGGCGGGCGGGGGTCGGGCGGCTGCGCGGGGCGGTCCCGGCTCGCCGGGCTCCGGCGGCGGCGTGGGGCAGCGGGTGGAGCTCCCCGCACTCCGGCGGACGGAGCGAATGCTGCTTTCCGCTGTGGTGTTAAATGGCCAGTGCGGAACCGCGGTCTGGCCCTTCTGAGGGGAGCGTGGCCGCCGGGCCTACCCCGCCTCGGTGGTGCTGCGGGGCGAGGGAGGGAGGGGGGCGGCTGTTTCGGGGCAGCGCGGCCGCTGATCGGTGCGAGCCCTATCTGCCCCTCCGGGTAGGACCGGCCGCGGCGGGGGGGCAGGGGGAATGGGGCCGGGCCCTGCCGCCTGCCTGTGTGTGCCCGAGGTCCGGAGTGCAGCTGGGAGGGCGGGAGAAGATAGCGAATAAAGGCTGAGCCCCGCGCTCCTCGCCTGCTGTTTCTGGTCTTGGTCTCGGTGTGGTCATTGGAAAGGGGATAAGGGGAGTGTTGCTAAGTGGGAAACGGCACGGGGGTTGAATGGGCCTTGAATGCTTCCAGTACTTCCTACTGGCAGTAATGTAGGGAGCTACAAATGAATGGAAAACCAGCACGTGGTCGCCTTGAGTGTGTTTCGCTTTCGAGTACCTACTTGCTTCACTTTGATTGGTAATGGTAAATTGACAGCTTTGCTTGTAAAGTGTGTGATGATCTCTGATGTCCTAAGGTGTACCCTAAAGGTGCTTCAGGCAAGTGTATTATGTTAGAGTCCTTTATTTAAACTCTGTTATTTTTAATATACTAATGCTTGTGTAGGTCTTTTTCAGTCTTCAGGCTTTTTAAAGAATTGGCTGTGAAACAGTATTATTGAAATGGAACCTGTAATCTTCACTTTAGCAGAGAGGCAATCTAATGGTCAAGTTATTTTCTTGAGAAAAGATTTGACTTGAGTCTAGACAATTAGTAGGAAAAAATTACTAGAAATTCCAGAGACAATGCAGCAGGGCTTATGTATGTCTGCATGGTAGGCTGCAGAGATAACTTTTCTCTAAAAGCTAGTGTGGCCTTTGAGAGAGGTGAGATCAGTAGTTCTGAATCAGAAGATAAGAAATAGTCAAATGACTGTTTTGTTCTGCCAGTTCTTTGTGTGTGGAATGCTCTTTGAAGCTAAACCTGAACGGAGAGGTAGGCTTTCTATTTTTAAAACTTAAGAGGAGTGCACACTGCTCTTTTCCTCCCAGTTTTTTTCTTGTTCCTTCCTGTGGTTTTTGTTTTTATTTGAAACCTGTCAATGTTTCTCCTCCCAGTAAGCTATCTGAGTTCATTATATATCTTTCCTAGCAGGTAATGCCTTTTACAAATCTGGCCATTTCTGTTCTAGAATGGTTTGGGTTGGAAGAGGCCTTCAAGATGATCTCGTTCAAAACCCCCTGCATGGGCAGGGGCACCTCCCCATAGACCAGGTTGCTCAAAACCCCACCTGACCTGGCCTTGAAGGGAGGCTTTCCAGGGAGAGGGCATCCAAAGCCTTGGGGGCTCCTTGGAGCCTTCTCCAGGCTGAGCACATCCAACACTCTCAGCGTGTCTTTGTTGGAAAGGTGCTCCAGGAGTTTGGATTCCGCTGAGCAGGTGTGGGAAGCTGGATGGGCCCCTGCAAGTAACATATCCAAGAAAGGGAAACTGAAACTACAAAAGTAAAATAAAAAGACCTGCAGAGTAGAGAGAAGGAGGAGGTGAGAGCAATGACAGAGCAAAGACAACAAGGTCAGTGAAGAAGGAGTGGGGAAGGTACCTGAGCAGAGATTTCCTCACAGCCTGTGGTGCAGTGGCAGCTGTGCCCCTGCAGCCCAGGGAGAAGCATAAAGGACCAACCCATGAAGGATCATGGTGGGCTAAATGTACATTTGTAGTCTCTGAAGTGTCGCAGGTGGGCAGACATGGAGCTGCAGCCTGTGCAGGATCACGCAGAGGGGCAGATGTGGATCTGCAGCCTTGGAGGAGCCCATGGCAGGGGAGGTGACTGCTCCCGCAGCAGCCGTGACTCTGTGTGCAGCCTGGGCTGGAGCAGTCTGTGCCTGAGGGACTGCACCTGTGGGAGGGACTCATGTCCCAGGGGTTCCTGAAGGACTCTCTGCCATGAGAGATAGGGACCCTGCGTTGGAGCAGGGAAGGGCTGTGAGGAGTCCTCATCCTGAGGAGGAAAGAGAGGCAGAAACAGTGTGTGGGGAACTGACCCACACAGGATGGGCAAGGGATTAGACCCAGGCAGCACGGGGTTAGGAAGGGCAGGTCCTGTCTGACCAACCTGATCTCCTTTTATGATCGGGTGACCCGCCTGGTGGATGAGGGGAAGGCTGTGAATGGAGTCTACCTGGACTTCAGCAAAGCCTTTGACACCGTCTCCCACAGCATTCTCCTGAAAAAGCTGTCAGCCCACAGCTTGGACAGGAGCACCCTGTGCTGGGTTAGGAACTGGCTGGAGGGCCAGGCCCAGAGAGTGGTGCTGAACGGGGCTGCATCCAGTTGGTGGCTGCTCACCAGTGGTGTCCCCCAGGGATCAGTGTTGGGCACAGTTCTGTTTAATGTCTTTGTTGATGATTTAGATGAGGGGACTGAGTCCACCATTAGCAAATTTGCAGATGACACTAAGCTGGGGGGGAGTGTGGATCAGCTGGAAGGCAGGAGGGCTCTGCAGAGGGACCTGGACAGACTGGAGAGTTGGGCTGATTCCAATGGGATGAGGTTTAACACGGCCAAGTGCTGGGTCCTGCACTTTGGCCACAACAACCCCCTGGGGAGCTCCAGGCTGGGCACAGAGTGGCTGAGAGCAGCCAGACAGAAAGGGGCCTGGGAGTCTGGATTGACAGGAAGCTGAACATGAGCCAGCAGTGTGCCCAGGTGGCCAAGAAGGCTAATGGCATCCTGGCCTGTATCAGGAACAGTGTGGCCAACAGGTCCAAGGAAGTGATTCTGCCCCTGTACTCAGCGCTGGTGAGGCCAGAGCTTGAGTCCTGTGTTCAGTTCTGGGCCCCTCAGTTTAGGAAGTATATGGAGGTCCTGGAGTGGGTCTAAAGGAGGGCAACCAGGCTGGTGAAGGGACTTGAGCACAGATCCTATGAGGAGAGGCTGAGGGAGCTGGGGCTGTTCAGACCGGAGAAGAGGAGGCTCAGGGGAGACCTCATCACTCTCTACAACTCCCTGAAAGGAGGGTGTAGCCAGGTGGGGGTTGGTCTCTTTTCCCAGGCAGCTCTCAGCAAGACAAGAGGGCACGGACTTAAGTTGTGCCAGGGGAGGTTTAGGTTGGACATTAGAAAGAATTTCTTTACCGAGAGGGTGATCAGGCATTGGAATGGGCTGCCCCGGGAAGTAGTGGATTCTCTGTCCCTGGAGATATTTAAGAAGAGACTGGATGTGGCACTCAGTGCCATGGTCTGGTAACTGCAGTGGTAGCGGATCAAGGGTTGGACTCGATGATCTCTGAGGTCCCTTCCAACCCAGTCGATTCTATGATCCTATGATCTTTGTGGCCTTCTAGGTATTCCAAGAGCTCCATGTCCTTCCTGTGCTAGGGGTTCCTGAGCTGGACACAGTACTCCAAGGGAGAGAATCACCTCCCTTGCGAATGCTGCTTTTGATGCACGTCAGGGTTTAACACTGGCCCGGCAATTAAACGGAATGACAGATGCTCTCTATTAATCTCCCTCTCCTCCCTGATAAAGGAGAGAGAGTAAGGGAGAGAGACTTATGAGTTGGAAACTAAACTACACAACTTTAATCAAACAGTAATGATAAATAGGAAAAAATTGCTAAATATATACAAATATACAGGAAAACTGATACCATGTTCCTCCTCCCTTTCCCCCAATAACTCTCACGTCACCACCGAGGCTGCAGGGCAGCTCTGGGAAAGTCCAGGCTGGACTCCTGGGGTCAGCAGCAGTCGGGAGCTGGAGGCAGGACCACACAGATAAGGGCTGGCACGGATCAGGACCACAGGCAGGGGAATGGACCCAATCCTCCCAGGATGCTGAAGCAAACAGGACAGGCAAAGAAGGGGAAGCAGGAAAGGGTTTGACCCTTGTGATCCCTCAAATTTATATTGAATATGATGTGTATGGGATGGAATACTCTTTCTGGCATCTATCTTGTCCATTCCTCCCCAAAGGAAGGCTTCAGTTGTGACCTTTTTACTCCTTCTCTCCTTACAGAGGGCAAAATGTTCCTCAGAGCTGAGCAGTGTCCTTGGCTCTGCATACCAGTCTCTGGCTGTAACTATAAACATCGAGTGTTATCAGTACCAGAAGCAGACACTGTCTGAGAGACTTGCTGTTAATTTCAGCAAGTGCAGCTACTTACAAGAGACTTAGCTGAAAGCAAAAGTACAAGACAGAAAATCACCTTTATTCTGGCCCAAACCAGAACAATGCAGCACAGGATGTGTTTGGCTTTCTGGGATGCAAGCTCTATCCTCCACTTCATCCTTCTAATCCTGCCGTGTGTCTTCCTAGAGACAAGGTGCACAACAAAGACAAGAGTATTCTAGTGGAGTCTTTTAATACTGACTAGTGGAAGGGCAACATAGTATGTTTTATGGCATCACTCTTGTCTTTAAATACTGTCTCCTGTCTTTCCATGTTTCCAGAATGACAACTGACACTACAATTGTTACTTGCTCCAGTCTGTACATGTGTTTATGGAAAAACACATCTAATGTGTTGTTTCTTGGCGTCCTCTTTTTTGTGGTATCTTACCGTTTCCGTAAAGTAGTATATTTTACTGTGTGTGTTGGATGTGTTTCCTTCAGGATAATAGTATATTGTAATTTGGCCCCTAAAATAATTTTAGTCCCTTGTATCAGCATCATTTACAGATTTCATAAGCATAGCCTTAAATCTGTTGTCAGGAAGAACATTTAGAGTTGTAACATCTTTTTTTACAGAGTTAATAGAAAACTCATCCTTTGTAAAGTACCAGTTTCTATTTTTGTAGGTTCTAGTTAAACTACACCTCTTTCTGTGAAAAAAGTTTTAGTTTATAAATACTGAACTGAGTTCAGGCAGGTTCACGTTCTTCCTGCATGTTTCATTCCTCTTCTCTTACTCAGTTATAGGATAGGAGCTGCTGTTGAGGTGGAGAGGTGGTTAGGGGAGGGAAAGGCTCATGTTGTCTTTTCATTCGATGGTTATCATGTAAAGTTTATTTGGAAACTGTTAAATGTGTGATTAATCCTAGCTCATATTGGTGTTTTGACTACTGAACAGGTTTCCTTTTACCCTGTACAAAATTTGCTGGAAATGGTCATTACTGCAAATGACAACTTAATGTTTTCCTGGCAAATGTTTTTTTAGTAACAATTGTTGACATTAATGTTGAGCAATTTTCAGTGTTTCTAGTGTTTTTTGTTTTTTTTTAACAAAATTATGCTTCAATATTTGTAGACAAAAAAAAAAAAAAAAAGATTGACTCTCTAGTGTGGACAAACTTACCCAATAAACTTTAGCCGTTTAACAGAAAACCACTAATGCTTAGTTGGAAGTTTGCTAAAATATGATAGCTGGTGTCTGAACTAAGAAGGAAACAAGGGCTGGACCCACAAATAGATTTAGAGATTAGGCTTCATAATTCCAAATTGTAATCCTCAGAACCTCTGTTGTCACATCACCCTGTAACTCTCTTCAAATAAAATGTCTCTTGTAGAAGCCGGTAGCAGATGCTTGCATGATGTACTGGAAGAAATCTTATTTGAAGACAAATACAGTGATGCCTCTGCACTCATATTACCATTTTTATCAGTAGTCTGTGGTTTAAATAACTGATCCTCTGTCTCTAAGAGGCTGAGTTCAGTAACTACCAAGGTATTTGACTTACATTAATTCATCTGGTTATTTTTTGAGCATGCTTGAGCTTCTAGCCTTTTTGGCATCTTGTGGCAATTCATTCCCAAATTTAATAATTAAGGAAAGACAAGCAATTTGATACAGCTTTCACTTTCACAGTTTTATCGTGTTCCTCCTTACCATTACGTTCTGAGAAATACAAGTGAGTCATTTTGTATTTACTCATTCTTGCTTTTTAAACACCTCATCACGTCACAGAAATGAGCAGTTCCATGTTTATTGTAAGCTCAGTTCCTAAGGGGAACTGAACTCAGGGCATTCATTATGCTCATCTCCATGAGGAATTTGACTGTGCTCTGTTTGCACAAAGCAGTGTGAGTACGTTCTTCTTAATGTTTTGTTAATTTTCTTGTTAACTTTCATCATAGCTGTAGTGCTTTATATTTGTGGCTGAAGCAGTGTTGATTAACACACCAGTGTTTTGGCTGGTGCTGAGTGATGTGGATGTGTAGCATCAAGACTTTCTTTTTCCACTCTGCTACCCAGAGAGTAGGCTGGGGGAGCAGCTGGGACACCTCACCTAAACTGCCTGAAGGGATATCCCATATTATGTGTTGTCATGCAATGAAACAAAAACTGAGGCAGAGGAAACAAAGTTTTTTGGGGTATTCGTTTATTTATTTAGGGATATGATGAGCAATTTCTTTCACTTCTGAGTTTTTACTTTCCTTCCTCTATTAAACTGTCAATATCTCAACCCAAACGTTTTTGTTTTTTTTTTTCTTCCTCTTGTCTGCTTTGTCCCACTGTGATGGGGAGTGGTCAAGTGGCTGTTTGGATGTTTGGCTTCTGTTTGGGATCACCCAACCCTATCACTTTGAACAGACACCAAAACATGATTGAATAAGTAGCAGTGTGCTCTGATGCTGGTGTTGAAAGTTCACACCACTTTCAACAGAGGTGTGAAAGATTCCTGTACCTTCTGTTCCTTTAAGATTATTTCAGTCACTTGGTATAGGATTATCAAGTTTTACACAATTTTCTGTAGTTTATTGAAGATCCATTAGGCTAGGGAGAAAACCACGGAAGCCTTTATATGTCTTGAAAGATAGAGGATTTTACTTCATAGAATCAGAATGGTTGCCTGTGGAAGGGACCTTTAAAAAATTCTCTACTTCTCTCCCTGGGAGAGAAGTAGGATGCTTTCTACTAGACCAAGTTGCTCAAAGCTCCATCTAACCTGGCCTTGAACACTTCTACGGAGGGGGCACCCGTAGCCTCCATGGGCAGCCTGTTCCAATGTCTCACCACCCTCATATTAAAGAATTTCTTCCTAATATCTAATTTAAACCTGCCCTCTTCCAGCTTAAAAGCATTCCCCCTTGTCCTATCACTACATGCTCTTGAAAAAGTCCCTCCTAACTTTGCTGTAGTTGTCTGTGTCTAAGCAAACCTGTGTGTTTTCCCGGAGAGATGTTCCCGACTACACACTGAAACTGATGCTATTCTTGACTGTTCCTCATGTTACTCTGCCTTGCTTGCATACATGTGTTCACACAGATTTCCATTTCACATGTATTTCTATTTAACAGATCTTTCTAGAAGAGCTGTAATGTGATGATTTTTACCTCATGCACAATTACATTCAACTGAAATGTTGCTTGTGTTGTGCCATTAGTGGTATCTTTGCAAGAATGCTTTTCAGCAAGGTTATTTTCTAGTTCTTGCTTTTCTTCTTGGATTGCTGAAGGATTTTCATGTGTAGACACATCCATTCTCTCTTCTTTATGTAATGTGAGGTCAGCTCACTTTCCAAGATGAATTTCACTAATGCTTTGAAGTGAAGTGGTATGGGAGGCCATGTTCTGAAAGTGCTAACGTTCTCCTGTCAGAAGGGGAGTGATTGGATGACCAAGAAACTGTTCCCTGGCATGGTTTAGACATGGTACTAGAATGGAAAAGCTTGTTTTGGTAAGCTTTTCTTGTGGCCATCTACAGACCTTCTGTATTCTTTGATGTGTTCATCAACCATTGTCCTGGTTTGGGCCAGGATAAAGGTGGTTTTCTGTTTCTGTACTTTTGCTTTTAGCTAAGTCCCTTGTAAGTAGCTGCACTTGCTGAAACTAACAGCAAGTTTCTCAGTGTCTGTTTCTAGGATTGATAACACTTGATGTTTATAGTTACTGCTAGAGACTGGTATGCAAGGCCAAGGACACTGCTCAGCTCTGCATGAAAACATTTTACCGTCCAGGAGGATAAAGAGGTCCCACCTGAACCCTCCTTTAGGGAGGAACGGACAAGATAGATGCCAGAATTGACCAAACAGAGTATTCCATCCCATATACGTCACACTCAGTATAAATTTGAGGCATCACGTGGGCCGAGCCAGATCTTTTCCTGCTTCCCTTCCTTCACCCGGCATCCTGGAAGGATCCTGTCTGTTCATCTGCTTGTGGTCCTGATCCGTGCCAGCCCATATCTGTGTGTTCCTGCCTCCGGTTCCCGACTGCTGCCGACTCCAGGAGTCCAGCCTGGACTTTCCCAGGGCTGCCCTACAGCCTCGGTGGTGACGTGAGAGTTATTGGGAAAAGGGGGAGGAATGTGGTTTCCATTTTCCTGTATATTTGTATATATTTAGTAATTTTACCTATTTATCACTACTGTTTCATTAAAGTTGTGTAGTTTAGTTTCCAACCCATAAGTCTCTCTCCCTTATTCTCTCTCCTCTGCCTTCACCTGGAGAGAGAGATTAATAGAGAGCGTCTGTTATTCGGTTTAATCGCCGGGCCAGTGTTAAACCGTGACAAACCATGGAAGTACAATTAAATTCCAGTGACAGCAAGTTTACTTGCTATCACAGCTTTATAATGTTTAAAGGTTTGACTTGATCTGTGCAGATTTAATTTTTACAGACTACACAGCAGAGAAATACAGATTCTTTCTATTCTTGCCTTCCCATTAATGCTCAGAAGATAAAACCTTCTGTTATTGTTTTTCTGCTACAGTAAGCCTGTTATGCTTGCTGATTATTACTTTTACAAATTTTCATTTGAAGGTAGTTGCCCAGCTGTACCTGTGTGCAATAACCTCAAGTGGTTTAGTCTATTAAAATTTTACTGAGCATCTTTAGCAATTGTTACAAGCATTTTTTTTACCTTCTGAAGCTGAGCTGCAAAGAACCTGGCATCTCTGTGTCTGGTAGTTAGTGTTGGAGACTTACAGGACTATTACAGAGGCTTTCTTACTACCATCTGAAGAGCTCTTCTAGCATGGTCTTGTCAGAGCAGATATTTGATTATTTATTATTTGTATATTATTACAGCAGTTATTTTTGCTGAAGTGCATCCCATGTCCTCTTACCCATTCTTAGTGAGATGGATCATGCATTACGCAGGTCTGTTTTTCTTTCTCTCACTGATCTACCAATTTTTTATCGTCCCCCTACTTCCTTTGGACATGAACATCTGTATTAACTTTGGAGTAGGATGAATGCCTCAGGGTTGTTTTCAGCACTGTGCAAAACAGATGCATAGACAGATTCCTAGTAAGCTTTCTCCCCTTCCCTCCCCAGAGGCTTAGTGAAAAGGTTTGTAAGAGAGGTGAAGAGTCTGAGATAGTTCTAGGAACTGTCAAATTTTGTTTCATTTTCCTAAAAAAAAAATTAGCAAAATGGGCCCAAATGGGCCCTCGCTTGTTTGAAGGGGGTTAATATTTTTATCATGCAAAATTGAGCTGAATTTGAATTCCCATTTTGATTGCCCCTCTCCAAATACAAAATACAGTGGATCACTATTCTCACACTTTTTCTCAAGGGTGGATGGGCAGAAGAATGTCAGAAGTTAACCTTGCACCTTTGTATGTGAGCCCTTGTAAACAGGATTTATAATCTGCTGCCTTTTTGGTCCTTGTTTAAAACCCAGCAGATGTGGGCAGGTTCATTCAGTATTGTACTAGGAGCTACACTGGAATGACTTATGTGTCATATATCCACCGAAAATCTCAAAAGCAGTAATGTTGCTTGGCTCTTTCTGCTTCCGGGTTTGAATTTGGACATGTCCTCTCTGTCCCCTTCACAGTTAAATATTTTATATTTCCACATATTGTAGCTACATCATTATAACATTTGTCTCCAAAATATCATCTGTTGTGATAGCTTTTCTCAAAAAGCATATTAATGCAAGGTGGGAAAACAAGCAGACCTGTTAAGTCAGTGACATTTCTCTGTGACTGGAACGCTGTATCTGGGTTTGCTTTTGTGCTGTGTTGCAAAGGTGATGGCTAAAATACAAATGTGGTCATTAAATGAAGAAAAATGTTAAGGATAATTGGATTAAAATAGGGAGTTCTATACAGTATATGACTACGGGGGAGAGGTGTGTGATTTTAACTCTGTTTTAAGTTATTTAAATTCTGGATGGCCGATGGTCTTCAGGCATGCAAAGAATGATGCAGATCATTAGGTATGATTAATTGTTTCAAAAAGAGTGTAAAGCTGTATCTGTTATCTGCTACCATCAGAAACTAGCTGTACATTAGACTTTATTCATTAAATGATTCAGCCGTGGGCAGCTTTCAAAATAACTTGCAAAATAGTTTCAGTAAACAGCTTAGAACAAGAATGAGTTCAAATGGAGAACAGCTGTGTTTTGCTGTATAGATACGAGACCGTTTCACAGAGGAAATAAGAACATGTGAGAAATAGGCTGTGGTCCTGGAGAGAGCCCCATGCCCTGTGCATCTGTGTGTACACTCATAGTTGTAAGATGATAACCTCCTTTTGGCTTTCTGCTAGCCCTTTTGTTCCCTTTCTCTTATAATAGCTAAGTGATATGCATATTATGATTTTTTTCTTTCCTGTCATTATTTGCTTTGCCTGTTTTGCTGTTTAAAAATGGCTCAGTGGTTCTCAAGGAGGATGCCCTGGCATCCATGCCAGAGGCTTTTAAGGACCTGGAAGCTCCCAGTGTGGGCTGGTTCAGAGAAAACCTGGTAGGCTGTAATCTCTTACTGCTGCTGGGAGCTGATGGTCAGTTACCTAGCATTGACTATATTTTTATTGTGTTACTGGTGCTTAAGGAACAATAACCACTCGTTGCTGGTAACTTTTCTTTAGGCAGAAAAGAGAAGAAACTGCTTAGAGACCTCCACATGTTACCATGTCTTGCCTGCTGTCTGTGCCTTTCACCCATTGAATCCATTGAATCTTGATTATCAACATTTTGAGAGAGTTTTTAAACTTGTTTAGCTGAAATGCCAGTGCTTGCTTTAAAAGGTCTTTCAAGTTGGTGATGCAAATTTGTATTTAGAGCATTAACAAATTAATGTAACTTGTTTTGTTCTCACCTAGGTGCTTGAGCTGGGATTTAATTTCTCATCCTATGGATCACTGAAAGAGTAACAGATGGCCTTGCCTCGTCTTACTGGAGCTTTACGCTCCTTTTCAAATGTCACTAAACGGGAGGATCATAGTGAAGAATTAGCTGACTTAAGGGTAAAGATTTTTCTTTTCCAAAGCATAATTGAAAAGTGTTGGTGTATATATAGTAAGAATTGTTTACTTTCTTGTTTTGTTTTTCTGTTTTATAAGAGTAGGCAAGAAAGACTGAGCAGAGTGTCTGTAGTTTCCTGTGCATTCTTTCCCAGTGTCCTTGCTCAAAGTCAAATTTGCTGTAGATTTGTGATTTATGCTGGGCCCTTAGAATCATGATGTATGGATTGGGTTGCTTGGCTGTGTTATTACAGCCCTGCTATTTAATCTTTTCGGAAGTTGTTTAAGTTGAGCTTGGCTGGAATGTTTTTAGCTCCAAGCTTATGCAGAGCTGGGGAGCCAAACATCTCCCTCTGAATACCAAGTTCTCCTCAGACTCTTGTTGGGGGATGTTTAGTATAAATTTACTGACACTGAATTCAGGTGGCACTTTTTTCTTTTTTTTTCCTCCAAGAAATAATGCATTAAAGCAGTAGATATATTGTGGGAACCTGTAATGTGAAATGAATTTAGAATCTTGGGAGCTGTAAATGTCTTGAAGTTGCAACAGTCTGGCTTTACAGAAAATTCTGCCTTGGAAAGAGTAAAGAAATGAGATTGTGTGTATCCTTCTCCTATCTTAAGCACAGGAAATAGTGTAAACAGGTAGTAGGTAAAAAGTTTGTAATCATTACTACATAGTGAGTGTTTTTTTAACTGGTGCTTAACTTTAAAAGATCTTCCATGTACTAATTTGAGAAACCCAAATATTTTGCATTTTCAGACTAAAAGATCAAAATTACCGGAGCAGTTGCTGAAGTCTGATCTTACTTGGAAGAAGATAATAAAGTTCGTTGATGATAATTTGGACAAAAAAGAACACCAAGCTGTAAATGCTGATTTAAAAAACATATTACAAGCTGCAAAACAAATAGGTAGGTTTTCATTCTCTAGTAGTCTAATTATAGGCTGTTTTGTTGGGGATTTTTTTTTTTTTCAATCTACTTTTGGCCTGCCTGCTTTACTTACTGGTAGTTTTAGTTCTACCTTGATGCCAGTCTAACCCTGAAATATCTTTGGGACTCCAATTAGTCTCATGTGTTTATGCAAAGTACAGTTTTCTGTTTTATTCTGAAATGGTACCTGGTACAGTTTGCCATCAGCCTGTTTAAAGCAAAAGCAACAGCTGCTTTTGGAATGGTAATACTCTGAAAAAACCCCTCTTGTTATTATCAGTGTTAATTCCACATGATTATATGAGGAAAACCTGGATTGCTCCATAGGCAGATAAAAATGTGAAAACAGCGCTTTATGGTTAAAGTGTTTGATGTTGGGAAGGAACTAAATCATAAATTTCACATAAATTTTCATAAATCTGGAATTAAGCTTTTAAAACTGAATATACATTAGGGCAAAGAAGGTGTGAAAGCTTGATTTTGATTGGAAACTAATTCAGCTTTGGCTGTTAGCAGAATTTGACTTCATCAGCTCAAAGTGAGCACATGGGTTAAGCTCTAGCTGTCACAAATTTAAGATTTTTTCATTTCAGTGTAATAGGTGTATTTTCTCCTTTTCTGGTTGTGTTTCAAATATCTTGAACATGGAAAGAATTAATAGGTATAAATATATTTGCTTTGGTTTTTTGTTTGGTTTTTTGTTTTTGTTTTTGTTTTACACTACAGACCAGTGTGTTTTATCTCAGTCCAAATGTTTTCCTTCTTCGCATGTTTCTATTTCTCAACAGTTCTTTTGGAAATTCCTAGCAAATTAAGAAAGGAGCAAACATCTAAACCAGATTTTCCAAACAGGCTAGAGAAGTTAGTCGTGTCACAGGTAGAAACTGGCTGTACAGTTGCACAGAAGATGTCTGTTAAAGCTATTAGTGGATGTAATGGCTATTGCTTCTGTGACTCATCAGAGGAAAAATTTCATGTATTTCTCAAGTCACTATCAAAAAGGTTTTCAACTCATATGACAATTCATGCATTCTATAGTTTGCTTTCTGGTTTATTCCTTCCATGTTTGTGACCCGAACTCTGTTATATTTACAAATTTGGTCCTACTTTTTTTTCAAATCCTCTTTTTCTCATACAAATAGTAGAGCTTGTGCTGTTAATAGGCTTCAAGCTCTAACAGCTTCAAGCTCTTCAGGCCACAAGTTAATCATGTGGCTGCCTGTCTTTCTGAGACAGAGATGCCTCTTGGAAAGGCCACCTCTCTGCCCTCTGCTTTGCTGCACAGATTTCAGCTAGCACTTAAGATTTGCAAGGTTTGGGGCAAAGTCATGCAAGTTGTGAGTTTGCATCAGCTGTTGATGCCTAAAGTTAATATGGAAAAGGTGCAGTGTGTATTGATAATTGATCAAAAAAGCAAATGCTCTCTTTTTAACTTCTTTTTTTATTTGAGATTGTCTTCTTTTACTATTTCTTAAATGATTTTTGTTGCTATGCTGTAGTAGTAAAGGCAGGTTTCAGACACAGCTGTGATGGAAAGGGACAAGTCCTGTTGGGTACCTAAGGTTTACGAATGTCTGAATAAGACATTCTGGAGTATAGAAAGCCTAATGAGATTTCTGGCAGTCTTCCACCTGGGCCAAGGCAACCTAAGACATGAATAGAGGCTGGGGAAGAACACACAGAAGAGCAGCAATGTGGAAAAAGACCTGGGAGAACTAGTGGATCAAAAGGTGGACATGAGCCACCAGTGTGCAATTATATCCCAGAAGGCCAACCACATCAAAAGAAGTATGGCCAGCAAGCAGATTGAGAGAGGTGATTCTGCCCCACTACCTCACCTGGAGTAGTGTGTCCAGCTCAGGAACCCCCAACACAAGAAGGATGTGGACCTGTTGAAGGAGCATGTGCTGAGGTGCTCACTTCCCCAGTTTGCCCAGGTCTCTCTGGATGGCATTCCATCCCTCTGGCATATGGACTGCACCATCCAGCTTGGTATCACTGGCAAACTTGCTGATGGTGGCTCTCAATGCCACTATTTAGTTAGAAAAAGTCAGCAAGAAAGCATCAGCTTTGACGCTTCTGACTAAAGACATGTAATGTTGAGACACAAACCAGAATGGGTTACAGTGACAGGATTACAGACTGAATTGACAGGAATGTTCTAACCATTGCCATCAGAATCATATAATAGGGAATTGCTTGTATTCCTTTTTAGCTTCGTTTCAAGAGAATGAAACCTCAGCCTAGGCAACAGGTAATGAAATATTGATATACTTTGCAATTTAAAATGTCACTTACTGGAATTACCTGATTGGCTTAAAAACAAAAAGGGGAGAGAAGCTTTAAGTTGTGAATCTCTTGCCATCTTGTGTAGTGTAACAAGGCAACCAGGTGCCCCTAATTAGGCACAGGAGGGCTTAACACAAGCTCATGCCCACTCCCTGGCAATTAGGGGAACTTGGTTGCCTTGTTACACTACAATCTTGGATTGCTTGTTATATTTGAAGAGAAGGGGTAGTATTTTGTCAAGAGATGCTCCCATGAATAGGAGAAGTTGATAATAAAGGAGAATTAGCATATAGACTTTTCTCAAATCCTTCAATACAACTGCTCTTTTAGTTTAGTAATGTGTACTGCTGTTGTGACACAAGTGACTAGGTGACTTTAAATGCTTTTTTTTTTAATTATTATTAGATTTTTTCCTCTGTGATTCCTATATGGCTAATGCTGAGAGGAAGGCTGAACTATCTTTTTTTCCTTTGAGATATATTTACATATATATTGTATATGTGTGCATCTGACAGGTATCTTCCATATGAAGGTAGGTAAATACCACCTCCAATCCCCTCCATGACTTTTTCAGCTTTTCCAAGTGCACAGTAGGGAAATTCAAGAGAAATACTGGATTTTTAAGTACCTTGATTTATATGTTGTGTTTCCAGTTAGTCAGCCTTTTTTCATCTGCTTATACTGAATATTTTTGCTCTGTCCTGTTAGGTTGTGGGCATGAAAAGCTTTGCTTTTTCTAGGGTTTAACCTAACTTCCTTTGAATCAAGTTACAAGTAACAATGCCAAAGTAATGAAAATCTTCCCACTGGTTTCAGGAAGTTTTTCAACAGGCAGAAAATGGGGACATGGTAGAGCAAATACATTTGCCCATGACTGGTTAGCTGAGGTATACAGAGACAGGCACAAGACAGTTTTGATTACTGAAAAGAGATTAGCCACATTTACTATGCCAGAAGTGCCTTTCTGGGGTTTTGAAAAATGAATACTATTGTTGCTTTTAAAATAAATATTTTAATAATTCTTTTGAATTACTTATGCCAGTGGTTAATCACCAATGTTATCACTTAAATCATACTGTTCTCTGCTGGAGCTCCACTATTTGATCCTGAAATCGCTATAAAATTTGCTGGATAAAGACATCTTGATGATAGCAGTTTATAAATATCTACCAGTAAGATTTTAAGGTGTTTTAAAATGATAAAATACTGTCAGAAATGCTAATTCTACTAAAAATGTTGGAATTACCTACCCAACTTGTTACAATATGTTTCATTAAACTTCAAGATAAAATCATTTATGTGTTGTCCTCATAAAGAAAAAAAAAGCAAACCCAAAACCCAAAAAAAGCCAGTGTACTGACTGGTTTTGACATTTTGATTCATCATATGATAGTTTTGTTTTCATTGAGCTAATATTTGTTTGAGAATTAAATTTATGCTTTTCTCTAATAATATATTTTTATTTGCATAGTACAATGTTTTGTAGAATCAAATCAAAATTTATGAAGTTGTCTGCTTTAATTTCTTCTGGCAATTTTTCTAATTAACACACATTCTGTAGTAATTCTACTAAGAATTACTACATTTTTGTAATTCCCAGCTGAGTTCTGTCATTTAATCTGTTATGAATATTCAGATTAGACAGTGAATGAACACTGATACACACTGCAAATGTATTACCTTTAAAATGCTCATAAGTATAGAATTGTGAGTTTCAGACCTCAGGCAAGTTTTTCCTCTTACTTGTGAAAATAAGAAAGCATTTGTAATCCTTAACATGAATTTCTAGTAAGGAGGAGATTAGTGAAGACACTTGCTGGATATTGGCATACCTGTTAAAATTCAGTTCCTTGCAACAATTGCTACTTGCTGTGGTCTTTGTTTCATTGATGAGACTTGCAGCAAGATACTGAATACAGTTACGTTACAGGCAGTGAAAAATAATTAGTTTGAAGTGCATGAAGTCACATTTGCTTTTGGTTTTGTTAACAGTTGGAGCTGAAAATGGACAAGAAGCGATTGAAAGCGGAGCTGTTTTTCTCTTTAAGACATTTCACAGGAAAGAATGTGTTGGCCATGATGAGACAAAGGCGATCAAGCAGATGTTTGGGCCATTTCCATCGTCATCTGCTACTGCAGCTTGTAATGCCACATGTCGGATTGCTTCTCACTTCACTGAAGAACAGCTTACAGCTCTCTTACAGATGGCTGAAGAGCAAGATGGTGATAACAGAGTGTTCTTTGGTAAAAATATAGTGTTTTCGTTTGACATGCATGATTTGGATTACTCCGAGGAGCTGCCTGTGAATGGTGAGGCCGATGTGGACAAAATGATAAGCTTAGATTATAAGAAACTTCTGAACAACCAGATGAATCACTTACAGAATTACTGTGGTGAGAAATCTGGTCTCAAGGAAAAAGTAGACGATTCTTTTTTATGGTGTGAAGTTGGAAAATATCTGAATGAATCTCAAGGGGGTACCCCTGGTGGGCCAACAACAGAAGACCTCTGCTGTACTTTGTATGAGATGCTTGCTTCTACCAAAAGTGACGATGAACTTCAAAATGAGGTACAGTAGCATATTAACCATGTATTTGAATGTTGCACACAAATGACATTATTTCATAGTGGGTTATACCAGCATACTTTGTCCAAGTGGTTGGCAAGATGCAAGAAACACTTCATTTTTTGTTTTCAATATTTAAGAAAATTCCATACTTCCGTTGGGACAGTTTGCTTGTCTGGCACATCACTGGTGACTTTAATTAGAAGAAAATTGATTCTTATGCTTGGAGTGATATGGGAGTTCTAACTTAAAAAATGTGTTTAAATCATGTCCTATTCATTAGGGACATAAAGTCTAGTGCACTGGAGCATGCTTTTCACTGTATATCATATTTTCTTGATGAGCATGAAACGGTAGTGATGCGGTAACAAGACCATTATTTTAAAGAAGGAAGAAAAATCTGATGACAAACTTTGAGTTTTGCCCAATAATGTTCAGCTTTATTATTATTTTTTATTAAAATTTCATGTGAGGTACATTCCTTAATTTGTGTACTCAGTTTCTAGTATCTGATGCTTTCAGAATGAAGACTTAAGGCATCTGAGAGCATTTTAGCAACTTTGCCACCTAACCCCTTTCAGAATAGCTAGGAAAAGGTTGGAGGAATTTAGTCTCTCCTTTAGTTACAGTGTGATATTCTCAGAGGGTTTTTCTTATTCTTTTTTAAACTCTTGTCATAATTTATCTGCAAAATTTTTCAGCATTTAATTTAGGATATACCTATCTATTTTTATACGAACAAAGAGATGCATTGTCTCTTTATCATAAAACATAAAATCAGGAGGAATTTTACTACAGAGCTAAAATAAGGAAATGCAATCTGAATTGTGTTAAGAGCTAGTTTATACGGCATAATTATGAAAAATTGTGCAATTTATTCATCTCAGGCCAAGGAAAAACTTTGCTCAAATAAAATTAAGAAACATTAATATCACTCTGTATTAGATTAGATAGTGTTTCCCAGACAAAATCATGTTAAATACTGTATGAGCGACTAGAAGAAAACTGGGCTATGATATTAAACAGCAGAACTGTTTCAAGATTGCATTTTAAGTAGTAGTTTACAATATTATTAGCGCTACACATGTTTAATTATCAATAGATGATACATATACTTGCCTGTAAAATAAGCTACAAGAAGTTTATTGCTTAGGCTTCTGTTGTCTACTTTATAGCTGTGACTATCTCCAGCTACATTAAGAGGTGTTGGAGACACATACTCAAACTGCAGCTGTCAGGGCTTCCATCAGTTAATTCAATCCAGCTGTACTGAAAGCTGTTGTAGTGGGAAACAAGTATTCTATTTTATGTAATTTCTAAGAATAATTCATTATTCACCATTTCTGCAGAAAAAGAAACATTTCTTCCTTGTTGTCATAAGGACGTAACATTCATGTGATAAAAAATACAGTAACATATAAAAGGGTAGTAACGTGGAGATTCAAGGCACTGAATCCCTCCTTCAAGTGTCAAAAACATTACTTTCAAATCAAAATAGAGCTGAAATAAAAGAAGTCAAGAGTTGGGCAGCACCTCTCCCTACATGTATTCCTTAGTTGATCTCATGATCACGAAATCTATGAGATCATGAGATCTCAT
The DNA here is from genome assembly GCF_003957555.1 of Calypte anna. Classification (NCBI taxonomy): domain Eukaryota; kingdom Metazoa; phylum Chordata; class Aves; order Apodiformes; family Trochilidae; genus Calypte; species Calypte anna. The sequence continues at coordinate 74,234,203 of NC_044246.1, forward strand.
CATACTCATTATTAGAGCCAGAAGATTACAGCTTTATTCCTTAAATTCAGGTCTTTTCATGCTTGTTCCAGAGTGGAAGTTAATAGAGTATTTTGTTATTTCATTAAGTAGGATTGTTCTCCAATGTGGTGTTTGTCTGTTTGAATGCTTGATGCAGCAATAGGTTTTGAGACGGTTTTTCCCATAGCTCTGGTATGTGATGCTCCATTGTCTCTTGGGTTTCTGCTGTAACTTTTCTTCAACTACCTTTGTCATCAGTGGCAAATAATGATTTTTTTTTTTCCCCCACTTGAGTTCATCTACATTGTTAGTCAAACCTGTAAATGAAAAGCTTTTGGGATCAAGAGCTCAGGGGAACTTAACTAATTTGTCAATTCAACGAATTGTCAGGAAGCTCCTCTGTGTCTGCCACCAGCCTTTCTGCAAAAGAAGAACAGAAGAGTAAAGGAAAACAAAATCTATTTAAACTGTCACAGAATCTGGAAGGGACCTTTTCTGCCAGTGATACAATATCTATTAAATTAAGGAAGACTCATTAATAAAAGAATGTGGGAACATTTGTCCCAACTTCTTCCCTCAAGACTGCTTCAGAGTCTTGTTGCCTAGGTGGATAAAATGAACCCTTGTTAGGTGATTTCCAGCTTTATTCAGGGTGGTTTTATGATCCCTTTTCCTGTGCTGCTGTTGTACTCTCTTTTTTTTTTTTTTTTTTTTTTTTTTCTTTAAAACATTTTTTTATACCAATTTAAAAAATGAGCATCAGGGAGCTGCACTTGTAACTTTTTCGCCAGACAATGCAATGCCTTTTCAACACTGCCTTTCCTTTCATTTGCCCTTCAGGCAATTTCTTGCCAATTTTTAATTCTTCTATTAATGCTTATCTTCACAAATTTAACAAGTCATCATGTGGAAAATTGCAATGTTTTAAATGAAGTCCAGATGTGAGACAAGTGTTATTTATTAATTTTCTAGATTAATGAAGTGTTAGGCAAAGTGATAAATCATTAGTAAGCTCATGCTACGTTTCTGCCATTTTCCAATTATCTGCATGTCTTTTTGATTTTTTTCCAAAATACATCCCTTTAAATCTTCTACAGTCAGATTTGTAATTTTCTTTTCTGCAACATTGTTGCACTTACAGATGTGTGCTCCTTGGCTGCAATTTCATGTGTCAGTTTTGGCAGATCTATGAAAATATATGAAATAATATCTTGCACTCAGACTTTGAGAACAGTGAGCTCTCTGAATTTTATTCCTAGCTTTGATGTGATCGTTTTCATATCCATATTCCTTTCTCCTTAATCATCTTACCATTATAACCTAAGTCAAATATATTTCTTTAACCAGAGACAAATATGAATTTGAATTTTAAAATTAAAATGTATTGAAGTAAAAGGACAGTAATTAATACTTAATAATATACGATTCAAAATTTTGCTTTCAAAAGGGAAATTCATGCTACAGTAAGGGACCTAGATAGCTAAGTCAGCTGGTTTGTGGAACTTAGAATGGAAAACATTCCTGAATACGTTCAAAATCCAGGGCATACAAACAGTCCTAGATACGTTCAAAACCCACACTTGCTCTCTCCTTCAGATAAGTGAATAGAAAAGTGTATACAGTATTTAAAAAAACTCAAATTACTTCAGAATAAGACTAAGCAAGTGTATGTAGATTTTGTTTCCTACCAGTGACTTAGTAAGCTGTTTGTCAATAGCACACAGTGCAGACTTGTTCTCTGTATTTACTTCTTTCTCATTCCTTTTAAGAGAGCTTCAGCATTACATTTTACATGTAAAAATAAAAAAATCTATTATCTAGCTATTAGTATCCAAAAATTTGATGACCTGAGAAACAATTAACTTTCACTTCTAAACCTGAATTTGGTTTAATAATTCCCAGGTCTGTATTGAGGGTCATTACCTCAGCAGTCTGAATATGTAATTTATATTAAGATCTCTGAACTTATTACAGTTCATATTCCAATACTGACTGTGAAAAGTGATTTGGCATTTCTTTCTGGGCTAACAGGAGCTTTGAGAAGTGTAGAGAAGTGCAAGGTCTTGTGTCTGGGAGCATATAACCCAGAAGTGCAGTTCAGACTGGGATCCACTTGGCTAGAGAGCAGTCTTGTGGAAAGGGACCTGGGGGTCTTGGTGGACAACAGGCTCAGCATGAGGGAACAGTAACAAGATGCTGGGTTACATCACAAGAGTGTGATACAGCAGAGACAAAGAAGTCATCATCCCACTACACTCAGCCCTTGTCAGACCACATCTAGAATACTGCATTCTGGTTTGGTCCCTTCTGTACAAAAAGGATGTGGACAGACTGGAGAGGGTCCAGGGAAGAGCCACAAGGATGATCAGAGGAGATTGGGTGATTGGAGATCCTGCCACATGAGGAGAGGGTGAAAGGTCTGAATCTGTTCAGTCCTGAGAAGAGAAGGCTTAGGGAAGACCTTATTACAATGTTCCAGTATTTAAAGAGCAGCTAAAAGACAAGGGACAATGAGCACAAATAATTTCTGGTGAGATTCTGTTTGAACACAAGAGGAAAAGTTTTCACTATGAGGACAGTCAGACATTGGAATGGTCTCCCAGGGGAAGTGGTGGATTTCTACCACTTCCCACTTTGGAAAGTTTTAAGTCTCAGCTCAGTAGGGTACTGAGACGTGTCATATAAACAGTAATATTAAGAAAGGTTGGACCAGATGATCCCTAAGGTCCCTTCCGACCTACAGTTCTATAATTCTGTTTTGGTTTTTAAAACTTGTGTGGTGCTAGTTTTGACATCATTTTTCTGAAATGCTGTGCAGGCTTCGGGAGTTCTTTAGAGAAAGAGATTGCCTTATATGTGCAGGGTGCAATTATTTCTGTCTCAATATTTAACCCGGAAAACTACAGGCCGGTCAGCCTGACGTCAGTGCCTGGCAGGGTTATGGGACAGATCATCCTCAGTGTAATCACACAGCACCTGCAGGATGGGCAAGGGATTAGACCCAGGCAGCACGGGTTTAGGAAGGGCAGGTCCTGTCTGACCAACCTGATCTCCTTTTATGATTGGGTGACCCGCCTGGTGGATGAGGGGAAGGCTGTGGATGGAGTCTACCTGGACTTCAGCAAGGCCTTTGACACCATCTCCCACAGCATTCTCCTGAAAAAGCTGTCAGCCCACAGCTTGGACAGGGACACTATGCGCTGGGTTAGGAACTGGCTGGAGGGCCGGGCCCAGAGAGTGGTGCTGAACGGGGCTGCATCCAGTTGGCGGCCGGTCACCAGTGGTGTCCCCCAGGGATCAGTGTTGGGCCCAGTTCTGTTTAATATCTTTATAAGATGATTTAGATGAGGGGATTGAGTCCACCATCAGCAAATTTGCAGATGACACTAAGCTGGGGGGGAGTGTGGATCAGCTGGAAGGCAGGAGGGCTCTGCAGAGGGACCTGGACAGACTGGAGAGTTGGGCTTATTCCAATGGGATGAGGTTTAACACGGCCAAGTGCCGGGTCCTGCACTTTGGCCACGACAACCCCATGGGGAGCTCCAGGCTGGGGACAGAGTGGCTGGAGAGCAGCCAGGCAGAAAGGGACCTGGGAGTCTGGATTGACAGGAAGCTGAACATGAGCCAGCAGTGTGCCCAGGTGGCCAAGAAGGCCAATGGCATCCTGGCCTGTATCAGGAACAGTGTGGCCAACAGGTCCAGGGAAGGCATTCTGCCCCTGTACTCAGCGCAGGTGAGGCCACAGCTTGAGTCCTGTGTCCAGTTCTGGGCCCCTCAGTTCAGGAAGGAGATTGAGGTGCTGGAGCAGGTCCAAAGGAGGGCAACTAAGCTGGTGAAGGGACTTGAGCACAAATCCTATGAGGAGAGGGCTGAGGAAGCTGGGGGTGTTCAGCCTGGAAAAGAGGAGGCTCAGAGGAGACCTCATCACTCTCTACAATTCCCTGAAAGGAGGGTGTAGCCGGGGGGGGGGTTGCTCTTTTCCCCGGCAACTCTCAGCAAGACAAGAGGACATGGTTTTAAGTTGTGCCGGGGGAGGTTTAGATTGGATATTAGAAAGAATTTCTTTACGGAGAGGGTGATCAGGCATTGGAATGGGCTGCCCCGGGAAGTAGTGGATTCTCCATCCTTGGAGATATTTAAAAAGAGACTGGATGTGGCACTCGGTGCCATGGTCTGGTAACTGCAGCGGTATTGGATCAAGGGTTGGATTTGATGATCTCTGAGGTCCCTTCCAACCCAGCCAATTCTATGATTCTATGATTTGACTAATACTTTTGCTTGACTCTGAGGGCAGTGGAGCTCATTTGCATACGCTACAAAACCATTCCTCAAGTTACAAGCTAACCTCCCTCAGAAAAGTACAACTGTGAAAATAGATGTGTACTTTTCTTTTCTTAAGCAAAACATGTCATGAAGTGTCAGCTTGCCTCTGCTTTGTAGAATGGTGGATATTTGACTTAGTAAATGCTTCTCCGAATATCAAACATGAATTTCACAGCTCTCTACAACTACCTTAAAGGAGTTTGTAAAGAGGTGGGGATTGGCCTGTTCAATGAAGCTACAAGTGATAGCACAAGAGATAATGGCCTCAACTTGCTCCCAGGGAGATTTAGATTGGATGTTAGGAAGAATTTCTTCACGGAAAGGCTTATCAGAGATTGCAGCAGTGGGCGAGTCACCATCCCTTGAGGTATTTAAGAGTCACATAAACATAGTATCTAGGAATACGGCTTAGTTAAGGTCTTGTCAGTCTTAGGTTAATGGTTGGATTCGATGATCTTGAAGGTCTTTTACAGCCAAGGTTGTAAGTGAACATAGTTAAAAACATCAACATCTGTATGTTTATATCTCATTGTGAAGACCTTAAAGACTTTCATTGTAAGTACTGCCAGATACTTTCAGTGTTACAACTACATTTCATAGTTGATCTTATATGGATAATGTGTTAATATAGATTGCCTGTTGATAGGTAAAGCAGTTTTAGAAGATGACTTCATCATTACTTTATACAGGAGGTGCTAAAAAACAATTGGTAGAGAGCTCATAGCAAGTCCATCTTACAGAAGGTAGCATGTGAAATAAAACATGGAAAACTGAGGAATGAAATATGAAAAAATAATTGCTGGTATGGCTTGATATGAGGAAGTAGTATTACAAACGTAGTGTAGGAGTAGTGCATCAGTGGACTGTAGCTTACAGAAAAAAGCATTTAGAGAGAGGGCATAAGAATAGACTGGCAGCATAAAGCAAACATTTTGTAAATATAAGTTATTCTAAGTGAAGAAAATTGTCACCAAGTTTGGTTAACTTTCAAGATTCTTGGCAAGTTTGTGTCCAGTGCTAGCATAGTTTTGCAGTAACTTAGCAGTTTCCAGTGTTAGAAGAAATGTTTGTGAGAATCAACCCTCAGAACTGTTACACACAGGGAAGTTGTCTGCTTTTTGTGAGACATTCTTCAGGATCTGTAAGTTACCTAATTACTTCACTTGGACATGAAAATTTAGTTGCCTTTGTCACAAATTAGAGTAGAAGGTAGTTGGTTGCAAACTGATGATTTAGAACATCCTACCAACTACGCCAGCTTGTGGTAAGAAGGACTGAAGGTTACTTAAAGAATCACCATCTAAGAGACTGTTCTCTGCTATGTCCTCCCTGATGTCACTTCAAAATGTCATCTCCAAACCTCTCTGAATTCAGTATAGTTGCTTTTCTGCCTTTGGACAATTTACAAGACTTTTGCCAGAGAATTTTCCTGAGGAGAAACTGATTTTCTGCTGCCGTTGTATTACTTTCATGTATGTGTTAACTGAAAGTTAATTTATTAGGTTTGTATTTTAATAACCATCACACACGTTTACTATAGGAATTTGTTTGCATAGTATAAATAAGCAAAATTCAAGCTATCTCTATAAAATACTTCTTGGTTAAAAGTGATTTAAAAGTGCCATAGCTCTCTTTTTGGGCCTCATTTGAGAGAACAGTTAAACCCATCAATTTTTACTTAAACCCAGCCAATTAAATGTTCATTGCTATACCTAAGCAACACCACATGAAAACTTTGGATATGATACTATGTTGATGTAACTTAATCTGAACTTCTCTCAATGCATTGTGAAATTACAATGTTAGCCTTTAGTTTTGTGTGTGTGTGTACCTTTGTATCACAGATATCTTCATGTCAAAGCAACTTGTGTCATAAAACATGTTTGGTTCTAAGTATCAAAGTGACACTTCCTTTTGTTCAGTAAAAGGACTTTCTAGCCCTAACAAATTAACATATCACAAAGCTTATTCCCTGTTACCTACTTCATAAAAGCAGTAGCCATTATGGGAAAGTACAGACATATGTGGATCACCCCTGTGGTTTTTTATCTTTATCTTATCATCAAAGCTTCTGACTTGGCATGAGACTGGCTTTTCAAGCTTGTATTCTTCTCTTTGTAATTTTATTAAAATTACTAAGAATTTTATATTCAGACAATACAAAGCTTGTGTCTTACTATTCTTGAGCATGGAGCTTATCTGCTCCCCTTTCTTACATAGAAAATAATCCTGCTATTTTTGATATATTTTTCTCCTTTTCTAGTTGTGGCCTTCTTTTTTTAAATCAGAATCAGAAGTATACAGCTTTGTTGATGTCTGAGGACTGTTGAAACCCCAAGGATGATAGGTAACTTTGTATTTTTTTGAAAACAGAGCCATGCTGTCTCCCTTCATAAGAAACCAAATTGAATGGCATTTTAGTGCTGTTTTTTGAGGACAGAATTTAAGAAACTATGAAAGAGCCACAGTAAGAGCCAAGGGATGCTAGGCTTCATCCTGGTGGTAAGAGCTGGTCCCTCTCCTTCCTGTCAGTAACGTTTCCTCTTTCCTGTCAACTCCTTCGGTTTTGTACTGAGAGAAAGCTTGTTGTATCTTTGAGGTGCTATGAGGCTTGATCTATTCATGGTAACTTTTGAATCAGTTTAAATATTTCATTAAACTTAATGAGAACATTTTCTAGAGCTAGCCATTCTGTAGCTGACAGAACTTTTCATATATTGTTTTCTTTGATGCTGAGAAGTTCTTTTCACATTCATATGGAGACAAAGGAACTACAGCATCTGCAGGAACTGCAGTCAGATAGCACCTGAAAGATTAAGGCTCGCTCGTTAACTAGAAGCAAAATCACTTTCCTCTAAATCATTTTATGGAAGGCAAGAAGGGAAGAGCTACCACAAAAAAAACCCCAAACCCACAACTGGTTGAGCTGCAGAAGTCACAGAATGAGGTTTGCTATGGCTCTCAGTGTTGGGTGGTTCCCCACACCCCGTGTGTGCTGGTGGGCTCACTGGTGCCTGCTGATACCACTGTGCTTATCCTGAAGCCCAAAAAGCAGTAATTTTGATAGGTCTCTTCACATCTCTGCAAATTTCTCTCTCTCTTAAATCTGGAAATTACTGAAGAGGCTTAAAACTTGTTTCTTAGTTCACACGCTGGTAGATGCACAGAGTAACTTGGTAGGCCTTGTTCCCTTGGAAAGCTGGGATTACAGATTAATCTTTACTTAGCCAAAACCCTTTTTCTTTACACCCCCCCTAAAATGATAGTGAAGGCTTGGGAGAAAGCTTGTCTTGGTTCTTTCACACCCACTTGGGCATAGGGCAACCCCTGGTGTTGGAGCAGGCAGCGGAGGGCTCTTCACACGAACAAAGGCGTGAGGCCTCTCCTGTCATTGAGATCTTTGTCACTGTCCTAATTGGGATTAAACTAGCTTTCCCTGTTTCAGAGTCCATTGCTAGTCTTCATCATTCACGTCAGTTAATGTTCATCAACATTAACTCACTGCTTGGCTTTCTGGTGTTTTCTTGTATGTTGTCACTGTACTTCCAAGGTAGCAGAAGTGTTGGACTAAGGGCAAGCGGCGCCGTGCTCGGCCAGGTCCCTGTTCTGGACCAGTCAGGTTTGGGAATTGCTGTCCTTGAAGAATACCTGCAGGGTCTTGTCCTTATCAGAAAAGTATTCTGTGCCAACTACTGCAGTATTATAAATATCTGAAATCATCGGCCCTAATAAAATTGGTTTGGATGTTTGATTCAGGTACAGAAACATTTATAAATGTATGTTTCCTGCTGCATAAAGTCACATTTTTACATCTCTATCTACTTTGCTGTTGGCTGTCACTAAAAAATGAGACAAGCATCTGCTGTCTCCTATTCAAGTTATGCTGTCTTAGTTTTTAAATTTTTTTTCCTCCTTTGGGAAAATTTGCATTTGTGTTGCTGCAATAATGACACAGAGATCTGTCTGGTACTTTTATACATTCAGTAATTCCAAATGCGTCTGCTCCCTATGCTTAGAAAAGTGACAAGTGCAGCAATTAGCTAATCTTAGGATTTATTTTTTGATTCAAAATTCATTAATAGGTGATCTCAGATTGCTTCTGAAGATAAATAATAATTAAAGAAATCATGTAATAGCAAGTTTTCCTATACTTAAATTGGTCTTCAAGGCTTCCTTTCCAAAATACATGTCAGTAGTCTGCTGTTTGTAGCTGGGTTTGACAGTATTTCTAATTACCAAAGTTTTTAGGCTAAATAAGATAGTGGAAGTTGCCTTGTGGCTAAATGTTTGAAATTTTCAAAATTAGTGCATCTCTGTAAGTTTCTAATTAGTCTATTAAAACATTGAGGGTAGCAGTGATCTCTGCAATCTAGTTATTTTCACTTAAAATTTACCAAAAAACTGTGGTTTTGTGCTTGTCTCTTTCAAGTACTCTAGGCAGTTTTAATACAGATTTAGTACAGTGCAAGTTTTCCAGCAAATATTTCAGAATAATGTTTGACAAATTAAGTTGCTGGGTTTGGTTTTGATTTTTTTTAAATATAATATTACCAAAGAGATATCTGTAATGAAAACTAATAGGCAGTTAAATAGATAACACAGTTTTAGGCCTATTGAGCAGTATTCCTTATGCTTTTTATCTGATAGTCTGTTTTTTGACTCTTGTTATAAAAATAATAAAATTTCTAAAAATTAGGAAAAAAATCTTAATTTTTTTTTCCTGTAACTGATCAATTTCAGTGTTTTAACTCTAGATTTCAGCCTGATATAAAAGAAGCCTTGACTAGTACCTGTGGGCTGAGTCTTCCAAGAAATTAGTTTCATGTTTTAACAGTAATTTCGGAGTATTTTGTTGCTGTGATTCATTTATTTATACTAGTGCGTAGTTTAAGGAAAATTGCGTAGTGATCTGTAGATACAGGAATACAGAAACAAATTATATAGGACCATAGAATCATAGAAAGTTAGGATTTGAAAGGCATCTCAAAAGATCATCAAATCCAACCCCTGCAGGAGAGGTCACCTACACAGGGATGTGTCCAGATGGGCTTTGAATGTTTCCAGGGAAGGAGACTCCACAACCTCCCTGGGCAGCCTGTGCCAGTGCTCTGCCATTCTCACAGTGAAAAAATTCTTCCTTATATTTATATGGAACCAAATGCCAGTGTGCTGAGGAGGGATGATATCAAAAGAGTAATTGGATGAGCCTCTATTTGGACATTGAACTTTTACATGTGAAATAAAAATGTCCTTGAACAAAGACCAAATTTCCAGCATCTCTGTTTGCACTGCAGTTGTATTCATGAAAAAAAGCAACAAAAAGTTGATTGTTGGGTAAGAATTTGTCCTTAATACATTATCTTTGTGCAAATATATTTTCCAAAGACAATGTTGTATGAAAACTTTTTCATCTTCCTTCTCAGCCCTCTTCTATCTTACAAGTAAAACTGAAAGATTTTGTTGAGGGAACTTCTAGAATTTTGCTGCTTTTCTTTAATCTGCCTGTTTCTAATTTTGCGTTTAGTTCATTATTTTCTTTCCATTGCTGACTGAAAGTAAAATCTAGAAATTTAAAACTGATTTCACAGACTGACCCTTTAGACCTCTGATGCCGAGTGGTAAATTCTCATTCATCCTCATGAAGCTGGCACTTGATTCTGCTGGAGACTGCCCGAGAGCTGGGTGAAATGCCCATGAAAATGCCTGCCTGTGAGCACATTGTTCTGTTTTATCTGATCCTAATGGTTGCTGATGTTGCAATATGATAATTCTCCAGCTTCTGTACTGAAAAATAGCAATCAGAAATGTGTTTGGTGTACATGTTTATCAGCAACTCACCTTCAAAGTGCTTGAAGTGCCTGGCCACTGCTGAGCTTGCTAAGACCCTGTGGAAGTCTCCAAGGTGGCAGTGGTTCCTAGGATTGGAAAATCATTTCTGTCTAAGTGGACTAAATGTGCTGGGCTGCATGTTTAAAAATGCCAGGCTTGATAAAGGGAAAGCATAGCTGGGAGCTGAATGACTTTCTAAAACAACTGTTTTGAATAACAGTGATAAGAAATTATGCCATGTCCAGCTTGTCATGTTTTATTCAACCTGTAAGAAACATGAAATACATAAAATAATTTAGGTTTTAAACCGAGTGTTCTTCTATAATGTGTAGATGTAAGGGGGGGTTGTTAGTCGGTTACTTTCTAGTAGCACAGTATTAAATAGAAGTCAGTGTGTATATTACATCAGTAAAGTTTGTGTTGGATTTTCTTATGCAAAAGAAACCCTCCTCAAGACATCTTGAATGTCTTTGGTTTTGTTACTGAAATTTTAATCAATAGCTAATATAAATTTTTCTGGTACTCTTTGGGTAGTACAGACAAATTTTGCACTAGAGTACAAGAAAAATGCCCAATTTTCCCTGTGATTTTAAAAGTGAAGCAGTCATAATGTAAGAGCTACTAGAACAGGGTAAACGTGAGCTTGTTCTATGACGATAATTCTGCCATGGCTGACTGTTGAAAACTGTACTTTCTAAGGGAAAATCATCTGCAAACAAGCCACCAAGTGGAGGCATAGCAACTAGTTATGCAGATGGTACTCTGTAACCTAGACCAACTATTAGGCTGCACAAGTAAAGATAGAGAAGACAAGCACTGGCTGGATGAGTTTGGTTTACTGTTTAATTTATTGCTGCAAAGCAACACTTAGTACTAAGATTCAAGCAAGGTACAAGAGCCATTGCTAGTTTATTTTTAATTTGCACTGGAAAAATAAAATATTGTCTAAGATTTATAGGAACCCTTCCCACCTTGTAGAAGATGCAGAAATCAAGAAAATGCCCTTGTGATGGCAAGTAGATTGTGATGTCAAACTAATGTTTACAGTTCTCATATTTGAGATCATACTGAGACCTCCAAGGAGGCTCTTTTTAAATTGTGCCTTACAGAATTGAGAAGTGAACTCTAGCTGTTTACAATTCAGAGTAAAATCTTGCTTCACTGTTGATCTGTGAATTCAGCAATAAAGAGGTACTTTCAGTGGCTGAGCCTTACTTGAAAAAGTTTACCATGTCATGCATCTCATTGGAGTTCAGCTTCTTGCTTGTTACCTGCTCTGGGAGCAGCTGTCTGTCAGCATGACTGTTGTCTGTCTCTCCTTGATTTTTCTGTATATAGTATATATTCAGTAGAAATCATTAGCACAGTGATGTTGCCTCATCTTTCTAATGCAGTATGCCATGTCTTGTCCTTTGGTTCCTAGATTGATTACTCATTACACTGCCTTCCACATATTAAGGCTGTGTATTCAAAGTGAAATGTAAAAATCATTCAAACAAAGAGGAGTGACACCCATCACACTCATCTGTTTTTATGGTCGCTGAAGTCATCTGGGACGTTTGTTATTGAAGGCACTCAGGGTTGCCTGTTGAGCACAACCTGTTACTGACGTCAAGGAACATTGATAGTTAATTGCTAGTTAATTAATTATTAGTTAATACTAAATGTTAATAGCTTGGCTGGTATTCAAGAAACTGCTGATTGACATATAGCTGCTCTCCAACTGTTGCCCACTGTCTCGTTTGTCTCAATATACCTTGATAGAAAGGCAGCAGTGAGCATTCACCAGATTCCTTTGCCTGCTCTGTGGGTCATGGATGTTGACTTTTTGTCAGAGTATTATAATAACGTATCAAATCTGAAATGTTAGCACTTACTCTGAATACAGAAATACGCTGCTGTGTCACTTTCTGTGGCAGGACCATCACAGATTTTGAAAACAAGATTGCACAATTTTTCCTCCAGACTATCCTGAAAGGTTCACAATCTGGGTAACTATTGGTCTGAGAACCTTTTTTCTTTGCTTGTTTTTATATGCAGGATTTTTTAATATACACTGTCCAATGTTTTTGCAACAGTTCTGTGAAGTCATTACTAGTATTCAAGTTACACACTCAAGTGCCAGTAATGTCCTTGCTGTTCAAACCTGCACCATCTTTATTTCAAGCCTAAATTTCCCTATTGGTCCTCCTTTTGGAATGAGCACTGGATGGTAGAAACTCAATATGTGAGAAATCAGTATGTCTATTGGAAAGATATTTTTTTCCAACCCTTTCCTTGTACTTACTGTTAGTCTGGTAGTTTTTTTCCTTTAAAAGCTACCATTGACTTTTCATGAATTTGGTGCCCAGCCTTACTGTCCTAAAATTCATTGCTTCTAGTTGGCATTTGAATGCTAGAGATTTCATCCTGCAAACTATTGGATTGGATGTGACCCTGCTAAGCTCTTTGGCTTGATTAATGGAAAGCATTTCATTTGGAATGGAACATAATACTTCGCTTCATAAATTGCTAGAGATCCATTGCAAGTTTTTCAACTTGCCATTTCTTCTCTACCAATATTCTTTTTTCAGCAGCATAAAAACTCTGAGGAAGAAAATATCTGAAGAAGTTCTCATTTTCTGTAGTGATTGGAATTTCTGTGCAGCTTATGCTAAGATGAAGCAGATTTTTATTCTGTTTTTTATACAATTGAGCTATTTCAGATGCACTTCATGTTGCTTTCATAATTACATTTTGCTCTCTGCCTTAAGCATTTACCCTTTGAAAATATCTGCTCCTCAAATTTACCCATACTAATTTGCCACTTTCTCTTGAAATATATAAATAAGGCTGTCTTATATCTTTAGATAATATTAGGTAAAATATTGATGTAAAATGACAATGAATAGCTATGCAAAAGACAAGAAGTAATGATCATTGTTATTGAAGGCTGGATAAAAAGAAATCCATCATACCTTGAGATGCTTGACAGCAGAACTGATGTCTAGCTGGTAGCTATTTGTCCTGTATTTTTGTAGTTTTCTCCTCTTTCTGAGTACAGAATATGCATTCTTTTTTCTTCTTCAGACTGCTCCTCCAATTTGCCATCATTGGTTACTGTACTGAAAGAAATACAAGACTTGATACATTTCAGAGCTGTTATTTCATAGTCTCTGCAAAGTCTGCCATCAGTGTACTAATTTGCACAAACCTGATGTTTTTCATAGCAACCCTGAGAGCCAGAAATAATCTAGTTTTAAATAACAGCTTATAATATGAGGTATAGATTGGCCTGGAAAAAGGCATCATTGATCTGATGCTCTTGGCACTGTTCAAAATTTTGCTTGTATTTAAGGAGGCAGCATCAAGTTATTCTCAGGTGTTCCCAGAGGGCAGTAGTCACGGACAACTGCAGAAAAAGTCCCTGTTAAGGACTTGGCAGATTAAATAGAGGACAGTAAGAGCCCTCTCCTTTTTCTATTTGGAGAAGAAATATTTGTATTGTACACTGCTGAAGTCTTACTCTTCATCGCATCAAACTACATCCTAACTTTTATTTTTATCTGATACCTGGAGTTTTTGGAATTATATTAGCAGCAAACTTAAAGAGCACTAAGGATAAACTTTCCTTTTTGGAAATCGAAAAGAGCAGAGAAAATTTGTTTCAGACAGTATTAGAAATCAAGAATGGGTTCTGAGTACCTTATTACTACTGTAATGCTTTGATTTTAGACAAAATAATTCTAGGTTAGAAAGGGAAGTACTTTCAGTGGTTTAGATTGGTGGGGTTTTTTTGCCATTAAACCAGTATTATTTGGAAAAGAAAACTTCAAATGTGTTCTAACCTGCTATAAGTCATCATTCCAGTAAGAGAACCATTGGGCTGAAGTAGTGCTTATTGGTATGGAATTCAGTTACTGTGTACATAATCTACCTAGTGTTTGAATTGCACACACTCACAAACACAGCACTGTTAATGCAAATAGTATAGACTGAATTTGATACTAGTGTCATCTTAATTGTTTCTTCAAATTCCTGCTGTATGCCATGTTTAATTTTTTTTTTCCACAGGACATGACTATGAAAATGCAGTAGGCTATATTTCTTGTTTACTAGAATGGGAATAACTTTGTATTTATCTGACTTTTATGAGAAAGCATTGGTTCTCTTGATTTATCTTGCTTAGATTGGAGGAATAAATTTGCAGCATAGTTTATGTAAATAACCATAAAGAAAATCACAAAGTTTAGTCTTGAGAAGAGTTGGATTTCATACAAGATTGTCTAAGAGAAACAAAGTTTTACTTAATAGACGGAAGTCACAGATTTTTAATATTTCTGGCTGAAAATTTTGTGTAATTTTCCCTTTTTGTACTAGAAAACCTGACTGAATACTTGTAATGATACCTTTTGTATTGAATTACTTCAAGTTGAAAATCATTATTTTTTTAAAAAACATTTCAGTCTTAGTTTATACGTTCACATTAAGTTAGACAATGACTTATGAATGTTTTCTTTGTAGTTATTTGAACTGCTAGGTGCTGAAGGTTTTGAACTCATAGGGAAACTCCTACAGAACAGAAAACAGATTCTGGAAAGATCTTTGACTTGTCCAAATGATAACAAGTTCCAGACTCTGCAAGGTAAGCCAATACAAAATTTTTATTCCAAAACAGATGAAAACATTTTTCTAACAGTTCAGGTATATTTAAAAAAATTGTGTTGTCTGTATGTATTTAAAAAAAAGCAACAAAAAGACCATATATGGGCTTAAACAAAGAAATCATGATCTGCTTATACAAAGGAAGCAAAAATGTATTACGTATATTTATTTACTTTTGAACTGCCTATGGGCATATGGCATTTTAAAATGAATTAACTATTGCACTGCATCTGTTTTAATGGATTACTCTGGAAATAAGTTCATCTTCTGTTATTCCTCTTCTGATTTCCTGCTTACTTACTACTGCTGTTGTAGTATCATCAAATGTATGCCCTGAAGAGAAGAAAAAACACAGCAACAGCCACTTCTGAAAAAAAAAATAAAGTGAAGCTTATGGATGGATAAGTGAGAGGAAAAAAAAGGGGTTCAGGGTTTATATTGTGATTTATGTTTTTATATGAAAAATTGCCTGCACAGAGTAATTCTTTTAAACTCTGTCATACAAATTGCTGTGGAAAGACAGCAAGTCTTCTCCATTTCTTCTCTGACAAAAAAAAGGCTGATTGTGAATAGATAGTGACGTGGGATAAGTCTTGCATGGACATACTACCATGCAGCCCATTGCATGTTCACAGCATGCAGTTAGAAAACTGTGAATAAAACTACCAACACTGGACACAATTGTGTGTGCCTTCACAAGAACTAAAAATGCAAATGAACGCTTTTAATGTGTTTATTTTTAAATGAAAATTTATACAGGCAAGTGTTGAAGAGCTCACCTCTTTTTGTCGTGATAATCTAAATTAAGTCAACTATTAGTTTTATGCCATTAGTAAAATCTATCACAGTATTTTCTGCTAGAAGGTGGAGGAAGAATATTTTCAATGTTGTGCTTCTGAGATAGTAGGAAAGCATTACTGTTTGTCTTTTTTTTTTTTTGCTGAGAGAACCCTTCTTTCATTGTAGTAGACAAGTCAATGTTATTTGAGTATCTTCACTGAGTTTGGAAATGCTCTAACTCAAGTTCAGTTTATTTTAATAAGACCTTTTTCTTTTAAGTTGATCCAAATGATATTTCTGATGGGGATTAAAGTTTTATCTTTCCAGAACTGCATTTGGGGAAGGGAGTAATTTGTTTCTGCAGAAATTTTGTCAACTTAGAGTAATTTCTGTCTTGAGAAAATAAGCACAAGTCAAGGAACTGTAAATGTTCTGCATTTTTGTAGCATGCTGTCTTGACTATTTCTTATGTGATATACATCCAGAGTAGTAAAGGTGATTGCTGTACTTACCAGAAAAAATCAAGTAACAGTTTTTGCCCTGGTGTGTTCAGGTGAATTAAATTTAGTTCAGAAATTGCGTTCATTGTTGTTCACTTCTAATAGAAAAGAGCTAAAGCTGTACACATGATGGCATTAATGTGGACATTTTGACAGTTTATTAGAATTTTTTCAATGCTATTTAACAAGCTTCAGTCACCTTATCCAGTATGCATACTGTGAGAAGTAGGAGTTTCACTGTTACTGTAGATTCAAACTGAGCAGAAGAAATTGTTCAAAACATTAGTCAAGTGGGATTATTTGAAGAAAAATGTTTTCAAGTTGAGTTCCACTAAAAAGTATGTATGGAACATAATTGAGTTAAATATATAATATTCACTAAAACCTATGTAAACTAAGAATCTGTTTGCAGAATTTTGAAAATAGCAGGTTAAAAACACTGATACAGTTAAAAACAAAGCAAATCTCTCCATGCCATTGTACATGAAAGACTTGGTTGTGTCTTTGGCTGTAGCCAGTGATGGCCTGGGAAGGTTAAATGTGACTGGACTTTTCAAGTTTACTGTACTTGTTCTGTGGTTCTGATTCTTCTTGATTCAGTCTTGCTGCTTTCCATAGTCCTGGTTGTATAGATTAGGATTTCTTTTCTTGTATAAATGTAAGAAGAAGGGTAAGTGGAATTTCTACAGTTGACGAAAATATAAATACAAAAAGAAAAAAAGCCTTTCCTTTGACTGCTAACTCATCTTCTTGCTTTGCAATGAAGAAGACATGAGCTGGTACTTCTTTTAGATCCCTTGAGACTAATTGCTGTGTAGTCGTCAAAGTAAAGGTAAACTATCTTTAAACACACACACCACTACACCACCTCAAAAAACCCTCAAAAACTAAACCTTTAGAAGAAAACTAGGGAAAACAAAGATGGAATCCAGTACTTATGGAGATGCATACCTCTTATCATATTACAGAACAGTGCAAGAAGCTTATAGGAGAAAATACTAAACCAAATTATGGTTGTCAAGTTACAATTCAGTCTGAACAAGAAAGGCTGTTAATGAAACAATATCGTCGGGAAGAAAAGCGAAATGCCAGAAAAGAAAAACAAACTGGGGAGGATGGAGAAGTTTCTGGAGAAGCACTAATATGCTTTGATCCCAAAGAGCTGAGGATGCAAAGGTAATAAATGCCAAAAGCTGAAAAATGCTTCTGTTGTAATTGCTACTTCAACATAACATAATAATTTATTGTCTTTTAGTTTGTGTTGGTGATTAGGTGATTCTGATTTCAAGTCACGTTTTGTTACAAGTGTAGAATTTTTTTAATATGAAAACCTAATTTTCAGGGAAAGTGAGCAGTGATCTGCTTAATGAGAATCTTCTTCATCTCATCTGTGTGGGCTGGAGATGCAGATTACAGGGGTAGACTATCTTTCTTAGTTCCTCTGTACACACTACTTGCCTAAGATTTATGAAGTCTACTAAATCTATCTGAACTATCCTTCTTTTTTTCAGCTCAAGATTAATGGATACTATTTTCCATGTTGTCAGCTAAAGGTAGTGGGAGGAGAAGGGGAGGGAGATGATAAGGAGCAAATAAACTGTTGTATTTCTTATTGAGAAAAACAAAGTAGGGCTGCTGTTTAACTTGTGAATACAGATTGGTGTTTTGCTTGAAGAAGAAGCAAAGCTGCGTTTAGGAAAGCCTTGCACTTACTGAATTGCACTTTTGCTTTTTTATCTCAACAGTGTGTCATAAGGACTCGGTTTAACAGATGCCAGAGGATAACATTGTGAAATTCTGTGTTAATTATTCTATGCAGTGATTTTTTTTCCTTAAATGTCCACAACTCTTGCTCTGATTTTGATGTACCACATTAAGTTTTTGTCATGACTGCATAAAATGAGCAGAATTACTGCAATTCTTTTTCTGTTCACAGAGAACTAGCACTTTTAAATGCTCGAAGTATGCCAGTCTTAGGTAGACAAAGAGAGGTGGTCTTTGAAAAAATCCACTATCCACATGTTTATGATTCCCGAGCTGAAGCTATGAAAACATCAGCATTCATTGGGGGTGCAAAGGTATGTGTATGGTGCATGACCCTTCTTCAACACTACATCTTGCCCAGTGAATAATGTGCAGCAGGGTTCCATTTGTTCCCTTAGAGATTCTCCTCCTTATCAAAGTCCCAATTTATTGAAGCAGTGTTCTTTGCAGAGGTTTTTAAATACTTTCATATATTTTGGTTTTAACTCTAGAAAAAATAATCTTGTTCTCAGCTAATTTGTTTGGTTTTATTTCCAGGGTCACTTAAATAATTAAAATACTGTTTTTCTCTGTTTTGGAAACTTGGAACTGACTTTAACAAAATGAATGCTTCATGAAACTCTAGCCTGAATGGCATTTGAAATTTAATAAAATGGAGTTACCTGTTTTGTCTTTTGGGCCCCATTTTCCGAGTAGTAAACCTGATTATTTTCCATTTTGGGGGTTCAGTGCTATCAATAAAATGAATCAGTGAGAACTGCTTTTATTTTGGATTCATTTTTTGAAGGAAAGTGATAAACCGTTGCTTAAAGTGGTTGATATGTGGTGCCACTTTCTCTTCTCATGCTTTCAATTAATTTTCCTGCAATACTGTTTTAGGTCTTCTTACCAGAGACAGTTCAGAGAGAAAACAATAAAATGTACGAAGAGGTAAAGATCCCCCATAGTGAACCAGTGCCTATTGGTATTGAAGAGAAAATTGTTTATATTAAAGACTTGGATGAGGTGAGTAAACCATTTCAAAGATAATAAATTAGTTTTTACTTTGTATTACAAAAATTTAACTGGAAAAGGTTAACAATTAGTACTGTGATTTCCGATGTGTAAATTCAGCCAGTTAGTTTCTTCACTTCTAATTCTGAGAATATTTGCAGGGATATGTAGTTCAGTGACATTTCCTTTTCATGATGACTCAGATTCAATAAATTCTTGCTCGCAACTGCTTATTGCATGAGTTGCAATTCTTATTTTTTGCTGAACATGTAATGTTCAGCTATTTATCATTATGAGTTGCAAACTGGATCATCACTAGAATTAAAAAAAACCCAAAACCTGTGGCAATTCTGTTTTTTTTCTGGAGACTGAAGTGAGCCCAGACCTCCGTATCTTGTCCAGATTGGCTTGTGACTTCACCCCACTGTTTTGCAGTCCGTGTGACTCACAATACAATGCAGTTGTGTGTAGTGGAACAAAGCAATCAGACGCCTCTGATTACCGAGAAGTGGGTGTGAGCCGGTATCAAATCCACCTGTGCCCAATTAGGGCAGGCCCCCTATTGAGCATGTGCAAGACCAGGGGGCCAATAAAAGGTGACACTCACAGCCACAGACTAGCTCACTCCCGAGCACTGTATTACCTTTATTGCGCCACTAGCGCTCATCGCCTCCAAGGTGAGGCTCTCTGTGGAGTCTCGAACCCGGGGCTTTTGGCATTGCAGTACTGGGTCTTAACCAGCTGCGCCTTTTATTGGCCCCCTGGTCTTGCACATGCTCAATAGGGGGCCTGCCCTAATTGGGCACAGGTGGATTTGATACCGGCTCACACCCACTTCTCGGTAATCAGAGGCGTCTGATTGCTTTGTTCCACTACAGTTGTGGGTGTCTTAAATTTTGGTGTTATAGACTGTATGAGTTGCAAAATCTTCTGCAGTGGTGCTTCTTTAAGCAGAAGTCTGCAAACTAGTCTAGAACTCATAGTAGTTCCATCACATGTACCTGCTCACCCTTCATAGTGTATGCCAAATCTGTTGATGAATGGAAGATTTGCTACTCGTTTCAACAGGGACATAAAGAGCAAGCTGTATGTGCATATGAAGAAGGTTTTATGTTTCTTAGATCTTCAGCAGCGGCCAACATGGAAAAATGCTTCCCACTCTTTTCCCTGTGGGAAAGCAAGAAATGATAGTATCAATCTCAAACAATTATCCAGGGCATCTACTGGGGTGAAGATTATGTCTTAGATAAAGATTTAACTTATGAAGTGACTGACCGCTTACCTAGAGAGAAAAGTTGAGCCTCCTGTATAATGCAACATTGTATATGCACAACAGCTGTTTACAAATATTATCTTTAAAATAAATGCTGCAAAATGCAACAGGTACAGATTTCACAATCTCCTTTTTGTATTATATATCATCAAGGGTTATACTTTCCAGTTTTACAATGAAATTCTGAAATAGAAACAGTGTTCTTCAGGAATTTTTCTTCCATATATTTCCTATTTCAGGACATAAAATGAGATTGACCAACAAATGCAATTTTGAATATGTTTGAATGTTTACATATTTAATTCCCGCCCCCAACTACTTTGATATCAGTTAGCAACAAAAGATTACAGATTCATAGACAGTTTGTCAGATTCCCTTTTCTGTGATTGAAACTCATAGATTTGAATCTTGTTGAACAGCACCTTTTCCTTAGTCAGGTTAAGAGATTGTGTGCATGGTTTGAGATATACCTGGTCAAGATGTGTCTTGGTTAATGCAAAATTTGTGTTTGCTCTCTTTATGGCTGTACTAGATCATAAATCTTGGTTGGTGCTTAAAAATTTCATGGAAAAACCTCAAGGCAATTTAGAGGGCCAGAAGTTCTTCTGTCAATATGTTTTAGTCTAATCCTGTGAAATAGTGTAAGGAAAAGCACCAAAATAAAGGTTTTTTTATCTCTAGTATATATAGGTGCTTATGAGACAGGCCTCTATAGATGTTTGTAAGATTATCTAAAATATAAAGAGATAGGCAAGGAGGAGAGGTGGCAGTAAATGTAACTATAGATAGTTCATAGTGGAATCTGAAAGCATCATAAGGAAGTTAAGAGTTTTGCTACTATTGACTGTTATGGGATGCCATTAGTAGCAGGCTTTTGATCTAAGATACTAGGTTCATCTAAACACAGATTAAAGTACTCATTCTTTTTAAAGAGTGAATAACTCATCATAACAATATAGATCCCTAGGGAAAAAAACCACTCAGAACAACCAAATGTTTTTTTGTCACGTTTACAAAGTTATTTATCACACAGCTCTACAAACACTTTCTGTTTTGTGGAGAAATGCTGATGGTTTTAAAAATTATAAAAATTCTTCTTCCTTTGAGTTAATTTGTTTAGTTTTCATCTGTTCTCATTTTCCATTATGCTGTGCTTTTTTTGCCTTGTCTCATTGCTTTAGATAGAAAGTATAGCAATTTTTGTACAACCAGAAAGTTTCTGGGCCTTTTTCTGGGCTTTTCTTCACCTGGTAACTACTTTGTTCAAGTGTGGAAAGGGTATGTAGTCATGAGAAGTACTGCACAATTGACTTTCTAGTTCATTATGTTGTAGAGTGAATTGTGTTTCTATTTAGATTTGATGTATTGAAAGTTTTTTAATGGCTTGTATAAATTTCTTTATAAGGGAAAAAAAATTATATGCCATTGATAGTATAAAGAATCCTATGTCTTGATTTGAAAATTTCAAGTGGTACCTTTACTCATTCAATGTTAAAAGCTGAACCATATCAATTTTCCCCCAAAACTGAAAAGAAGTAAACCTCAGTGCAAAATAAAATTAGTTCCTCACTAATGCTTTGTATTAGGTATGTTTAAAAAAGTGAGTCTGGAAATGTACAAAGACTGAGAAGCTTGTGCTATGTAGCTAAGAAAGTGTATTTCACATAAAAAGTATTTTTAGAAAATGCATCTGGTAGTGGAATCATAAGTATTCCTATGGGCAGCAGAGGGGGCAGGCAGTGGAGGTGCAGAGGCAAGGACAAAAAGTAGTCATTATTCAGTTTAATAATCACATTGCCTAGCAGGTGAAATTTTGGTTACTTGGCTACTAGTTTTTGTTTGAGTCACCTCTGTCTTTTAAGAGATAAAGGAGCTCTACAAGAGAATCTGTAGTATAGACATAACATAAGGCTGGGAATGAAACTGAATTGTCAAAAAGTTTAACTTGCCTTTAATTTTCCCTTTAAAAGATTAAAGTAGGTGAGAAGGAGTCCAAAAGAATACAAATTAGTTCATTTTTAAAAAACTTTAACTTTCAACTGAGTATTAATGTGAGAACTTTTGGTGTGTCAGAAAAGCTTCTTTTAGTCTATGTTTTTATTTGAACAGAAGTAATTTTAAGGACTGTATATCTATTTTTCATCAATTATGTGATTTTGATCACATTGTGAGCAGTTTGGGTGAATAATATGACCATGTGACATACATTTTGCAGAATACACTATTAAATTTAGTCTTTAAAGCTCTTAAGATCAGAACTGAGTTCATAAGGAGTTAATTTCTATTCTGAACTAAAAGTTAAACCTTTGGGTAATGTAAACCAAAGCAATCTGTCATTCAAAATGCTTTTAAATATTAGTTCAGATTACTTACATTTTTCTTATTAAGTTGACATAAACTCAGGGTTGAGGACAGATGAGAGAAATGTATTCCTCTAAATATTCTAACAAACCACATTTTAAACACATTTTAAGCACATATAGACTTATTTTTAATTTTTTTTTTTTTTTTAAACAAATACAAGGCGAAAGGACAAACAACACCACAGGAAGCAGGAATGCCTTAAACAAGCACAGGCATTAACAGGAGGTTATTATTTATAGACTGGCATCTTCCACTGCATGGTGGAATGAAGAACTAACACATTTTAGCTAGGTTTGGCAGTATTTTCTTAAATTTTATGGCTGGTATTTTCAAAGTAACTGTTTCACAGAATCACAGAATCACAGAATCACAGAATCCTAGGGGTTGGAAGGGACCTCGAAAGATCATCTAGTCCAACCCCCCCTGCCAGAGCAGGGCCAATTCATTTAGCTAGATCCTCCTTGCAAAGGAATCAGAGCTGTTTTAAAAGCTTTAACTTCATCATTAGTTAAATTATTCCACAGGCAGATTTTTCTGAAATGTCAGGGAATCAATGCCTGGAAGAATCTGGATGCTAAGATGAAACTCGTGATACAAACTGACAAATATCCAAGATTTTAGCCAGCATTCCTGCCTCTAATGCCATTATGTACCTGAGAGATGAGGAGTGACGAACCTTTCACAGTTTAGCAGCCATAAAAGTATAATGTAGCATCTGTCATAATAAACTGCTGGCATTAGTGCTTTTGTACCATCTGTCTTATTACTGTTTCTGCTTTGTCACCCCTGCTTTCTATACCATAATCTCAACTGCTTCAGCTCCCTACCACAGTCTTACTCTACCTGTGTCATCACATACTCTTTATTTTCTACACCTCCTGAGTTTAGAGCAGGAGTGAGTGGTTTGCACAGAGGGTGCTGTGCTGGTGCTCAGAAGCATCCTTGATGTCCAGTGGCAGAAGGGTGTCCAGCATCCCACGAGGGGAGTTGCAATGGGTAAGGGTTGTTGCCTTATTGCAAGGCAGCAAATTGCATCCCCAACGTGATTTGTAGATAATTAATCTTGATGGTATTTATTATTACTATTATTTGGAGAGATGTGTTTTCAGCACTGCAGAAGCATGTGTGGCTTATAAGAAGCTAGCTGGTAATGCCAGATTAGTCTGAAGTCTTAAGGTACTGTTATTACCTGAGGAAGTGTCATGCTAGCTAAGTTGTGTCAATTGCAAGAATTTAAAAACTGGACTAAGCAAAAGCTTAGATTTGTTGGCTTTGGCTGCCTGACATACATCTTGACCCTTACTGAAATATATTTTTTGTACTTGCTATAAAGGCATCTTTGTGCCATCCTTTTTAGCCAAATAAATGTACCTTTAAAGTTGTAAACTCAGGTCAGGGAAAGTTCCTCTTTGAGACTGTGAAAACAGGTTTTATCTAAGAAATTGCTGTTGGTGAAAAATTACTTCACCTTTTTACCTAGAGTAGGTGTTCAGGGTAGGATTTATTTCTTCGTTTCATGTTATTTCCATTTTCTTTTATTAGCTCTACTTAATGGCCTAAATAAGAAATGGTTTTTTTTCTCTGCATTATGTGAAGGAATTATTACAAAATCAATATTTTCTTTTTCCCCATGATGTTTTCTTGTTTTTAGAATTGTACAGCGTCTACTGAATAGAAGTATGGATGTTTTTGGCATAAATTACATTTTTCATGGCCATAATGTTGGACCATTTATTCCACAGTTGATCTTAGTGTGTATTTAAGTTGCATATTTTCCAAACAACAGTTGGCGGTTGGACTGAATTAAATAGTTTTAAAATATTTAATATTTAATTATGCTGAAATCTTGTCATTTATCCAGTAAAATGTACTATTAAAATGCTCTGAGCAAAGTTTACAAGTTCTGTAATCATTTGTACCAAGTTAAGACAAGGAAAAAATCCATGTAGGTCATAATTCAATTTTTTTAATAGCTAGTAATGTATATTAGAAATTTCAGTCTCTCTTTAAATTTAATGAGTGGGGGTCCAAAGAAGGTAGAACATGTGCAATAACAGGTTAACAAGAATATTGGAGTTCAGATTAACTTAAGTGTAGAATCTTGAAGGCTACGAGTTCTCACATAATTTTCTTTAGTATGTGAGTTAATGAGTATTTTATTATTACTTTACAATTCCAGATGCAAAATATACAATTTCTGTATCAAATTGTTTGATTATCTAACTTGGCCTCAACTGGAAGTTTTGTGGATTTTTGAAGTTGTTTGAATAAACACCATTGCTTTGGCTGAAAGCATGTAAGAATACATGTGCTTCATGCCAAACCAGCAGTTTATTGTTCATCTTGTGTAAAATTATCATCTTTTCTCTGAAGAAAATCCTATTTCTTATTAGGAATACTTGCTTAGTCCTTATCTAAAAGATCTGTCTCTGTGATTTACAGTGGTATTGTTTTAAAACTTGCCTGTAAACTGAAGTTGGAGAAATGAAAATGTGCTCTGCTGCTGACTATTAATTCATTGTTAGAAGGCATTCACTGTACTTGAATATAAATCAGTGGATGTAAGATTTTTAAAACATGTGCTTCAACTAACTGTGGCTTTCCAATGTTTAGATATCACTATACAGCTTCCTGAGTGCTAAGTAGTTCTTTTCCTTTCAGCAATGGAAAACATTTTCCCCTTGTGATAAATCTCAGGAAAGTATTTTGAAAACTATTCCTACTTTAATGATACAGCTTTTAATATTAAAAATGATACCACAGCATTTTTCTGGATTCGTAAAGCCTATTAGTTTAAATACTAATATTCTTGCCAATTAGATGCTCTTTTTTTTTTCCCTGTTCAACACAATCACTGATTTTATTTAATTCCAGCTTATTAACCTGTTTTATTTTTAGTAACAACTTTAAAGCAAAACATATTTAAATAATTTAAAGAGAGAAATAGACTTGATACTTCTGCAAAGCACAAGCAATCCGGGAAGTTCCTCAAGTGTGTAGACAACAAGTTCCTTTGTCAAGTAGTCGAGGAACCAACAAGGAGAGGTACTATGCTGGACCTTGTTCTCACCAACAAGGAGTGGTGAGGGATGCTAAGCTCGTGGGCAGCCTTGGTAATAGTGACTATGAAATAATACAGTGCACAAGTCTATGGGAGCTGATGGGGTCTGCCCATGGATCCTGAGGGAGCTGGCAGATACAGTTGCTAAGCCTCTGTCCATCATATTTGAGAGGTCACGAGAGTTTGGTGAGGTTCTCACTGATTGGAAAAAAATATAACATAGCATCTGTTTTTAAAAAGGGGAAAAAGAAGACCTGGAGAACTACAATCCAGTCAGTCTCACCTTTGTGCCTGGCAAGGTCATGGAACAGATCCTTCTGGAAAATCTGCTGGGGCACATGGAAACTAAGGAGGTGCTTGGTGACAACCAACATGGCTTCACTAAGGACAAATCACGCCTGACCAGTTTGGTGGCCTTCTACAACAAGGCTACAGAGATGGTGGATAGTGGCAGAGCAACTGTTGTCATCTGCCTGGATTTGTGCAAAGCATTTGACACTGTCCCACATGACATCCTGGTCTCCAAACTGACAAGACATGGATTTGACAGATTGACCACTCAGTGGATAAATAATTGGTTGGAGGGCCACACCTAGAGAGCTGTGGTCAGTGGTTCAGTGTTCAGTGGAAGGAAGTATCAGTGCTGTTTAACATCTTTGTTGGAGAAACAGACTGGGGGGTAGAGTGTCCCCTCAGCAAGTTTGCCCACGATACCAAGCTGTGTGGTGTAATTAACACCTTAGAGGGTAGGCAGGCCACCCAGAGCAGACGGATCCTGACAGTCTGGAGAGGTGGGTCCATGCCAAGCTAATGAAAATGACCAAGTGTGGTGGTCCTGCACCTGAGTTGGTGCAACCCCAGGCACAAATACAGGCTGGGGAGCAGAGTGGATAGAGAGCAGCCCTGAGGAAAAGGACTTGGGGGTGGTAGTAGATGAGAAGCTCAGCATGAGCTGTCGGTGTGTGCTCACAGCCCAGAAGGCCTGACCAGGATATTCCTGTTTTGAGAATTTATTTGTATATCTTAAACTGAGAGAGGATAAATTTAGGTTAGATATTAAGAAAATCTTCTTCACCATGAGTTGTAGTAAGATAGTAAGATACTGGAATAGGTTGCCTACAGAGCTTGTTGATGCCCCATTCCTGGAAGTGTTTAAGTCCAGGTTGGATGAAGCTTTGTGCATCCTGGTCTAGTGAGAGGTGTCCCTGCCCATGCAGGGGGGCTGGATCTTGTTGACCTTTAAGGTCCCTTCCCTCACAAACCATTCTGTAATTCTATGATATGGTAATATCAGATAGACTTGATATGGTAACTGGAGTACAGATACATTGCAGTGATAGCAGGACTTTATGAATGTTGTAGTACAACTTTGAATTAATTCCGAAGTGAAATGTGAAAGTCTGAATTCTGTGATTTAATGTGGTGCATGTATGTCCCAAATCCAGAAAGGCAAAGCTGTTAGGAACAACGCTTGGGAGGATCAGGGATTACAACTACTGCTGTCTAAGAGCCATGAGTTGAAAGCTAACACCAAAAGGGAAGACTAAGAATGAAGTAGATGGATAATGAAAGAATATATATATAATCCAGAGATACTTTACAGGTGGATTATTTAATCCAGTAATATGAGACTATGATTCTAAACATGGTTCCACCTATATTTACTTTCTTCTGAAATGGGAGTATGTTTGCATCTCTGAAGTCTGTATCAAAATGGATAAAGTAGGTTTCCTAGAACATCAGAATAGTAATTTATGATACTGCTGAAGTGAGAGAGAAAAAAATAAACTGTATTGGATGAGGTAGACTGAGGATAAGAATTTTCTTTTTTAAAGTAATGATAGTAAAACACAAAAAAGCCCAAAGGGGAAGTGTCAGCCAAAGATATTGATAGCAAGGGTGTTCTATAAGTAAGAAAGCAAGAAATAAAAATTGATATTTTGTTTGCTTACAAAACCCATAATGCAATTTCTTTTCTTGAGATACACATCCCAGGTGCATATTTGCTCTTAGGAGCTGAACACAGTGAATATGCTCATCTCATAGCCATTTCATGGGTGTCCTCCAGAGGGTTTTATTTTGTAACCTATACAGTTATTTAAAAAAACCATTTTGAAATGCAGTAGTGCAGGGCAGTAGTGATTGTGGTATACCCTTAGCATTTTAAAACTGTGACTTTTGTCTCGGCAAAAAGATGTGTTTGACACTATTACAGCCTTTTGTGTGTCTCATGACACAGGATGAGAAATTGAAACAATTTTCTCTGAAAACATCCCTGCATTAGGCAGGTGTGACATGAATGGAGTCTTAGCCTTAATCTATTGTGCTTCTTCAGTTCTCACTCCAAGATTATTGTAGACCTAAGAATGACAGTTAAATATAAATTCTAAATATTTCTTTAAAAATTTATAAAATATATCTTTAGCTATATGTTAACACAGGTATATAACACATATGAGCTCTTGTGTATATATATATTTATATATATTATATAAATATCTCCTATTAATGCAGAGTTGATTTTTAAACTAAAAGATATTTTTAACAGACCCAGAGAAAAAAGAGAGAAAGATGACGAATAACTGGAGAGAGACAAGAACCAAAGAACAATCTTGTATCAGATTTCATGAAGAGCAAAAAGCAGCATTCACTGAGCAGCAGCCCATACATACTGAAACAGTCTGTGTCAATTCACTATTGAGGATGTAATGCCCATAGTTCAACTTTTTTGGGATAGGAAGCAACAAAAGAAATGAAAAATTTCTTTATTGTTATGGTTACAGGGAAGTTTTGGAGTCTCCATTGCAGATGGAGATGCATTTCTGAGTGACCTGCCCTAGTTTAGGTCCAGCTCTAGCAGGAGGGTTTGGCTCAATGGTCTTCAGAGGTCCCTTCCAACCCCTGACATTCTCTGACCCTGTGAAAGGTAAAGGAAGCAAATATATCACATCACTCCTGAGTTTCAGAACTGGACGTTATTTAACTGATCAGATCTAAGCCTCTATTTGCTCAAACTATGTCCTCCTAGGTGTATTCATATGATGTGGTTTTTATCTTTGGTACGATGTTGGGGATTGAATCACTGTAATGTTACCATTGAAAAGCATGTTGTTTTATAGAAATGTTATAGAAATTTATAGTGAAAAGCGTTCACTCAGAGAGAGTAATGGAAACAGGCTTTTATCATTATCCATAAAAATGGGGAAGTAGTGCAGATACTTACTTAAATTTTGCATAACTGGGATTATTAGAGAAATTTCTAGCTAACCACTGGCACCCACATTTTTAGGTTGTACAGTGTTTTCCTGATTTCAAAAAAAACAACCCGTGCCACAGCTTGTGATGTATACTTTTGATAGGCTCAGAGAAGATTTATTTACTTTGGTTTGACACTGAGCATGTTTGATTCCTTTAGAATCCAGCCAAATGAAGGTTTTCTTTGCAGTATGTGCTGTCTTACCTACACAAATTTTTCAGATGACTTTTCACAAAGATGAAAATTTTTCTTTGTTCTTTTTGGCATATAGGCATCTCCTTGCTATTCAGCTATAGCCTAATGCCTTTCCCTGTCTTGTAGTGTCTTAGAATTGACTGCTTAAAATATGATCTTCTTATATGTTCTTTAAGGTACCTTTGTTGTAGTGTCGTGTGCAGTTTATTTGAAGACATTTTGTAGTGCTTTTATTCTTTTTAAGATTATCAATGTTTTTGTCTTTTTTATTTAAACATCATTTTCTAAACACTGAGGATAGTATATTGTATAATGCATGGTGCCTTTATTTATTTATGGTGTTGGCTTATCTCTTTAAATACTCACGTAAGAGGCTTTTAACATCTTAGAAGTTTGGTGGTTGTGTTATGTGAACAAGCCACATTTAAAACACCAGATATGTTGATGCCAAGGAAGCTATGACAAACTGATAAATGTGCTTTTTGTTGTGTCAGTCTTTGTTGTATTTTTACTTCCAAAGGCTTGATACTATAAAACTATATATGAAAACATGTGAAAAACAAGAAAAAGTAATTGTGAATATAGAATAGTATTTTCAAATGTTCTTTCATTAGTAAAGTTGTAATTGAAACTTGGGTCAAACTTTAATACAGAGAATATCTGCCCTGGTGAATAGAGAATTTATTTTAGTCTGTTCTTTAAGCTAGCATGATTGTTTATGATATACTAAACAAAAATTGCTGGGGAAAATATTTAGTAGATACTGTCATGTGAGTGTTGCATATTCATACAGTTATTTGGGATTTTGGATGCTCCTTTTCATGCAAATAGTAATTATGGTAGGGAAATGCACTTTTTAATATTAGCATGAGGCAAAATTGACTGCATCTGATTTGAATAAAATGCTAAGCCTGTTTCATTTTCTACACAGCTGCCAACTGTGTGCATATTGTGTAGTTCTGCCTCTGAAATGGTTGAAAACCTGATGGGAACCCTTACAAAGGCAAACCAGGAAAGGGCACCAGCTGCTGAAAAGCACCTGCTGAGCCACTCTGGGAATAGATGCATCTGCCTGTAACTAGAAGTAATCTGACAAAGTACCTGCTTTTACCTGTCAGGATTTTGATTTGTGTAAAGAGTTAACCAAGGAACCTAATTCTGAATATTTCAAGAAAAGAAAAGAAAAATCTGGGGTGTTTTTTGATGCAAAGGAGCACTACTTCTGAGCAATAAAAGCCTGTGAGAGCTTTTCATTTGGATAACTACCTGCGGTTTGGTTTTAATCAGATTAGATACGGCAGCCAAAACTCTCAGCTACATTGTGCATGGTGTCTAACTAATGGATGCAGTCAGTACAGAAGAGATTATGCCACTGAAGAATAGGTTTACAGTTTATATTTGGGCTGCTTTGAGAGATAAATATCATGGGGTTTGGGTAGAGTATATGTTTATTTTTTTACTACAGTGTAATTGATTCATTATGGATGGTGATGCCCTCAAAAGATATGTTTCACAATTGGAATTCATTAGACAAATTTCCCAAATATATTTTAGAACTGTTTTACCTTTGTCTTTTGATACTTGAACTATTCTTTTTCCCATGCATTGGTGACCTTACTACACAAGTTCATTGTTCCTCACCTTCCTTTTATTTTCCTACTGTAGGTCAGGTAGAAAAACTGCTGTCAGTGCTGCTAGTTTAGCTGGGATTTGGGAGAACAAAATAATTGTGTTCTTGTAGAGAAAAAAACCTTTAAAATTTAGGAAAATGTCATTTAACAGCTGTACTGTAAAACAGTATTGCCTTCTTGGTTAGCAGCAGTGTGAAATTAATTGAAATAGAGAGGAAAATTAAGTTGTAAAATGATTATGACAGCAATAGTTATTTTCCTGGGAATATTCTTCTGTTTGCCATTCTTTATTTTTTAGCTGATGTGATAAAATTATTTATAGTTTGAGCTATAATTATCTTGCAGAGCACTTTGTTACTTTCTTGCGGTTTGGTAAGGTATTGTTAGGAAGAAGTAGTTATGTCATATGTTAAGGGTAAGTTAAAGTAACTAGTTTGAAAATATTATCAGTCTAAATATGTTTCTGCCTCAACAGTTTGAACTGATGCCTTTGTATGAATAAAATAACATTGAATTGGTTTTAATGTATTTAAATATACAAATACTGAAAGATATGAATACTTTGAGAAGTATGAAGTGCTCTTAGAGACAGATTTAAATCTGCTTTCAAAGGAAGACAAAACTCCAAATAATGTTGACTGACAGCAAATTGAGTAACTTTTATTTATATTTTAAATTTTTCTGAGTGAAACCAACAACCAATAAAAATCCAGGCATTTCAGGTAGATACTTTTTGTCCCAGTGAACTGCATGTAGCTCAAAGAAATCCAGCTTTGTGGTTCACAGATTTTTTCCCTCTTTTTCTTAAACACTGTAATATTTGAAATCACAGAATTGTCACAATTGGCAAAGACCTCTAAGATGACCACATCCAACCATAAGCATTTCCCTCCCTTCCCCCCAGTAAATAAAATGTATCTTTCAGTATCTATATCATCATGCCCACTAGAGCATGTCCTGAAGGGCCTCACTTACACATTTTTTTAATACCTGTAAGGAAGGTGATTCCATAACCTCTGTGGCCTGTTCCAGCACCTGACTACTCTCTCAGTAAAAAAATTTTTCCTAATACCTAGGCTAAACCTCCCCTGATAAAACTGTAGTCCATTTGCTCTAGTTTATTATTCTTTACACGAGAGAAGAAGCCAGCACCCACCTCCCTACAACCTCCTTTCAGGTAGTTGTAGAGAGCTGTATGGTCTCCTCTCAGCCTCCTCTTTTACAGATTAATATTCCCAGTTTTCTCAGCCTCTCCTTGTAGGATTTGTTCTTCAGGCCCTTCACCAGCTTGGCTGCCATTCTCTGAACTTGCTCCAGCAGCTCAATGTCTTTCTTGTAGTGAGGGGCCCAGAACTGAACACAGTACTCAAGCTATTCTCACCAGTACCGGGTACAGGAGGCACGATCACTTCCCTTGTCTTGTCTGGCCACACTATTTATGATATATTCTAGGATGCTGTTGGCCTTCTTGGCCATCTGGGGACACTGTTGGCTCGTATTCAGCCAAATGTCACCCAACACCCCCAGGTTCTTTTCTGCCTGGAAGCTTTCCAGTCACTCCTCCCCAGGTCTGTAGCATGTCCTGGGATTGTTGTGACCAAAATGCAGGACCTGGCACTTGGTCTTGGTAAACCTCATACTGTTGGTCTTGGCCCATTGATCCACCTTGTTCAGGTCTCTCTACAGAGCCTTCCTACTCTGCAGCAGATAAACACTTCCACCCAATTTGCTGTCATCTGCAAATCTGATGAGGAACTTGATCAGTCCTCTCATCTAGATCATTTATGAAGATTTTGAACAAGATTGGTCCCAAAACTGAGCCCTAGGGAACACCACTGGTGTTTTTTTGTTCTGGTTTTTATTTTTTCATCTCTTTATTTGGGAAAAATTAGTGAAAACTGTTTTATATTGGTTGCATAAAAGTGCTTCAGTTTTTATGCTGTGCGTGCATTAGTGAATATTTTTTCTTACCACTGGCCATAACTTATGTAATTCCTTTAACTATGCTGTCATTATTGCTTCTTATTTGTTGGGTTGCAACTTTGTGTTGCAGTGTCCATAGCTGATCAATTAGAAAAGACATTTTTGTAGCAACTCTTTGATAACAGTTAGGTTTGTGACAGTGATTTCCCTTTAAAGAGATGCACTGTCTTTTCCCTGGGAAATAAGTTAAGGGAACATCATGCCATCAGCAGAGTTAGGAGTCTGGTTTAATTATGTACAAGCATAACAAAGTATGAGAGTCTTCTCTGAATAGAAAAAAAGCAAAACCTGCAGAGTAGTCCATGGCATATAAACATCAGTGTAGTCGTAGAGCCGTCTAGAAGAACCTGGGAGGTGGTGGTAGTGGAGTTCTCAATACACAGCAGTCCAGGAGGAACCTTGCTGTTAAGGGTAACAGCATTTGAAATGTTTAAAGTTTCATAGAGTGTTTGTATTTCACTCTTCCGTACTCTTAGCTTTGTATAACATTAAGTTCTTCTAAAATGTTAAGGGAAAGAAACTCTTTATTTGATACTATTAATATGGCTGAAATGTGAGCAAATTAAAATCAAATCCTTCTATCTTTATATAACTTCTGATACTCTTGGGAAATGCCACAACTGTCACCAATTTTCATTTTGCTATTTTCCTACCAGCTGCATACTTCAAGGTAATTTTTGTGTGTAATTCACAAATCGCATCAGAAAGCTCTAAGAGAGGGCTGTGTTCTGATCTCCATTTCACTGCTATTATCTGGAATAATTCCCTTGATTTAAGATGGTTTTGAATTTACAGTAGTGTCAGTGAAATCAGACTGTCTTCTATGTGTCTATTTGGATGCCAACATTTATGAACATTTGTTATGCTGTAGAAAAAGTTGCTTTTCTGAAAAATCTTTCTGAAACACTAAGTTATCCACTTCCTCAAATGAAATTACCAGAGGGTATAAGTGTTCTGTCTATAATCTTTTGTCATATTATAACTAGGCTAAGTAACACAATAATTCTCTCCCAGTGAGGGGAGGAGGTTCCCCGAGCTGTTTCAGTGTTTTAATTCAAAGCAGTGAAAGCCTTGGCACTATGCTGCTTCCTCCTCATTTCCATCAAACTGATTTTGGGTTTATAGATGCTTTGTTTATAGTCTTTGGCTTTAGTCTATACATTGAACAAAAGAAAATGTCTCAAAGTTGTATTTTTAATATAAATCAGTGGTTGATTAATTAACTAATCCCTAGAAAAGGTATGACTGCTGCAGTTTGTATAGCATAGCTTGTCAAGAGAATAGTTATAATGTTGGTGGCAATGTTTCCTTTCCAATGTAGCCTTTAAGGTTATTTTAAGTTACATCAGACATGCTCTTAGCTGTCATATATGAAGTTAAATATTTTCCCTAAAAGCTCTTGCTTTTGAATAGATCTTTCTTCAAGAGAGCAGATGGTAAGACTGATGATTAAAATATAAAAACAAACAGACAGGCATAGGTTTTTTTTATTCTTTGATTTATTTTTTTTTTTACTGTTTATCTCAAGGAGTGCCTATGTTAACACAGTTAGTAGGAGGCTAAGATGCCACTGGATTCCACTGTATTCTGTTTTTTAATGGCACTGTTCTGGATTTTGTCTGGATGGAGACTGGTTCTTCTCTAATGAAAAATTTTTTCTCTAAGAGCATTTGCTGTTATGAGCTTTCCAGAATTCTCACATTTCTGAGAACTGAGTAACTGTCAGAAAAAATAAGTTTCGGTATCTTGGCAAACATGGAGTCTGAAAACCTGGAAGGCAAATGGATTTAAAAGCAGTATTTCACAGAAAATAAAACCATAATTGTTTTCATAGTTTGTGTGCTGTGATAGCTCTAAGCAGAGCTAATCCTTTCATGTATAATCCATTTAATTAATTTATTTATTACCCCTCAGGATACTTTTTTATTCTTCTGACCTCTCTGTCAGGATCTATGAAAACTTTTCAATGTTAGCTTTGAGTTTAACAGCACCAATATAACTTGAAAGTATGAAAATTTCCCTGGTTTTTGATGGCTACTGCTACTTAAAATACCTATTGCATTAACCAGTGAATGTAGTGATAATTTTAGCAATCAAGATTCCATCGTTTTCTAAAAGATTGTTTAATTTAAATTAAAAGCATATTCAGGACAGTCTCATGAGCTGTGATTCTGTGTTCTATCAGACATCAGAGTGTAATTTTGTCTTTATGGTTCATTATCTGTCATTTTTAAGTATTTCTTTTGTCTTCTTAATCTAGTTAAGGGCCTGAAGCATCTTTCATGTGAGGAGAGCTAAGAAAGCTGAAGAAGAGCAGGCTCAGGGGGAATGTTACAAGTGTAAATACCTGAAGTGAGAATGATTAACAAAGAGGGAGACAGACTCTCCTCAGTGGTTGCCCTGTGACAGCATCAGAGGCAATGGGAACTAATTAAAACACAAGATTTATCTGAGCACAGGAATGTAATTTTTTACTATGTGTCCTGGTTTGGGCCAGGATAAGGGTAATTTTCTGTCTTGTACTTTTGCTTTCAGCTAAGTCTCTTGTAAGTAGCTACACTTGCTGAAATTAAGAGCAAGTTTCTCAGACAGTGTCTGCTTCTGGGACTGATAACACTCAATGTTTATAGTTACAGCCAGAGACTGGTGTGCAGAGCCAGGGACACTGCTCAGCTCTGAGGAACATTTTGCCCTCTGGAAGGAGAGAAGGAGTAAAAGGTCACATCTGCAGCCCTCCTTTGGGGAGGAATGGACAAGATAGATGCCAGAATTGACCAAACAGGGTATTCCATCCCATACAGGTCATACTCAGTGTAAATTTGAGGGATCACAAGGGTCAAACCCCTTTTCCTTCCCTTCCTGCTTCCCCTTCTTCCCCTGTCCCTGTTTGCTTCAGCATCCTGGGAGGATTGTGTCCATTCCCCTGCCTGTGCTCCTGATCCCTGCCAGCCTGAATCTGTGTGTTCCTGCCTCCAGCTCCTGACTGCTGCCGACTCCAGGAGTCCAGCCTGGACTTTCCCAGGGCTGCCCTGCAGCCTCGCTGATGACGTGAGAGTTATTGGGGGAAAAGGGGGAGGAACATGGTACCATTTTTCCTGTATATTTGTATATATTTAGTAATTTTTCCTATTTATCATTACTGTTTGATTAAAGTTGTGTAGTTTAGTTCCCAACCCATAAGTCTCTCTCCCTTATTCTCTCTCCTTTCTTTATTAGGAAGGAAAGGGGGATTAATAGAGAGCATCTCTCATGTGGTTTAATTGCCGAGCCAGTGTTAAACCCTGACACTATGCAATTGGTACACCTTGCCTAGAGAGGTCGTGGAGTCTTTACTCTTGGAGATATTTGCACAGTCCTGGGTCACCTGATGTAGGTGACCCTGCTTTGAGCTAGGGAGTCTGGACTAGATGATCTCCATCGTAATTCATTCTGTGATCTGTGCTTACCACTAATAGTGACATCGATGGCTGTATTGTTCAAGAATTGCTTTTATGTCTTGTCTAGACACTCATAGCACATACAGCTCTGAAAACAGTTGCTGGTTCTCTGACACCTTTTATTACTTGCATCTGTCTAATATGTTTTACTCCAAACCTCCTTTACAGCACATAACTCTTCTGGTACTACACTTTGGATGAGACATAATTTGTGTATACTTTAAGAAATTGTAATGATGATTTCGGCCCAAAACCAATCCTAAACTCTCTTAGGTACACTTACATGATGTTTTTTTCTTTGTATATGCAACAAGAATTGTTTCCCTAAGTCAAAAAAAATCTCCCTCATACAATTTGGTGGTAAGTGGAGCAGATCCAAACGTCATGCAGTTTACATGTTTTGAGCCTTTGCTTAAAGGAGCCTTTGTACCTTGAAGGACAACATTTTAGTCTTTGGGGCAGGTAGGAAATTATATACTCAAATAATACTCCTAAGATAATATAAAAATAATCTTCTTTTTATAGTATTTATAGTAATATTTTTCTTGATTTATTATTGTTCTTAAATCTCATGAGCTACTGCCTCCCTGAAAGCAGCAGTATATTAAAAGTGTCATCAGGAAAGGGAGGCTGTCAAAGTCCCTAAGTTTATACTTGCAGACTTACACTGCCTATGTTTATGTTGGGGTGTATCCTCAGAAGATGATTTACACTGGCACAAAAATGCTGTAAGTGTGTACATTTAACGAGGCAATCCCATGCCTGAATGTAGGTTGGGAGGAGAAGGGATTTAGGACATCCCTGAGGAGAAGTCCTTGGGGGTGATTGTTGTTGGTGGACCAAAACATTAACATGAGCTGTCAGTGTGTGCTTGCAGCCCAGAAAGCCAACTGTGTCCTGGGATGCATCAAAAGAAGCACACACTGTTTGTCAAGGGAGGTGACCTGCTCTGCTCTGCTCTTGTGAGACACCACCTAATGTAGTGTATCCAGTTCTGTAGTCCTCAACATAAGAAGGACATAGAGCTCCTTGAACCTGTCCAGAGGAGAGCCACAAAAATGATCACAGGGCTGTACCATGTCCCCTGTGAGGACAAGCTGAGGAAGTTGGGGTTGTTCAGCCTAGAGAAGTGTTGGGGTTGTTCAGTCTGAGGTGACTTTATAGTGACTTTCCAGTATTTGAAGGGGGCCTACAAGCAATCTGAATTTTGGCTTTTTACACCGGTGTGTAGTGAGAGAACAAGGGGAAATGGTTTCAGAATTGAAGAGGGGAAATTTAGGAAAAAATATCCTTCCTGTGTGGCTGTTGAGATGCTGGAACAGGTTGCACAGGGATGTTGTAACTGGCCCCTTCCTGGAAGTGTTCAAGGCCAGGTTGGATGGGCCCTTGAGCAACCTGATCTACTGAAAGGTGTCCCTGCCCATGCAGCAAGGGAGTTGGATCTGGATGATCTTTAAGATTCCTTCCATCCCTAGCCATTCTATGATTCTATACATGCATAATTAGAAATTGGGAGGTGGGCAGGGGTATGGCAGGTCAGCACACTACTAAATGTTCATAATTTAAAGGAATAGAGAGGATGTATTTATTAAAATGTGTATGTGTAGATACTCCTGTATACATATGTATATATTTGCATGTGTAAACGTGAGTATGCAGAGATACATGTTTTAACCACAGCATCCCATACTAAAGAAAGAGGGAAAGATGACCTAGAGATTATTTACATGCCATGACAAGGGACATGTGGATTTAATTTCCTGAGGTTCATGGATTTGCTGTAAAAGAGCATGGATTAGTCAGGCTAGGACCAGTTTAATTCTTTTTAACTGAAAGTACAGCAGAACTGACTGCAGAATTGGACTTGTTGCATCTGAAATAGATAAGATGATTTGATTAGAATATATCTACATGAAAATTAAGCCCATGAGTAGGGAAAATGGTGAAAGCTAAATCCAGTTCATGAGTGCAGTGGATTATCTTTATCGTAAATGGGCACTAATCTTATTATTTTCTAACAGTACAACATAAGTATTCATCTTTGTAGAACATTTCTTGTATGCAATGGAATAGGTCAGATGACTAACATTTCTTTATTTCAGGCCATGAGAAAATTTGTGTCGTATTACAGGAAAACTGGGAAAATAACTGTCAACAAGACAAAATCTCTTTTAGAATGGGAATTATAGAGAATAACCTGTAGATAAATCAATATGATATGATAATTCTAAGGAAGATAATACTAATTTTTTCTAGATAAATTGCTAAGAATTAAATCTGGCTATATTTTTTCCTAGTGTTGCTCTGGATAGCTTGGATAAGACATATTATACCATACCTGTGCAAGGCAACACTGAATTTAGAAGCTACTACTGAAATACTGGTGTTGTACCTTGAAGTAGACTTAATTGGCTTATTGAGCCACCAAGTGAAACTTTGTGAGAGTAATTGCATCTGACAAACTGTTTCTGTCAACTAGAGTTAATACATGAAGTGATAGGGAAAGCAAAAGATCTCAGATTTTAACAGAACTTGTAGTTAGTACTAGTAGTTACCCTCCCTTTGTTCTGTGTGAGGGAGAGTGGTGTAGACCATAGAGAGCACCTGTCAGAGGTATGCCTTGGGAAAAAGTGAGTATCTTCTGTATCTTATTTAGTAAACCATAGGACAGCAAGGTTCATGGCAAATGTGTGCCTAAAACTCTTGTCTAAGGTGCTTATGGCCACTGCTGTTTAGAGCAGACACTGTTCCTACCATGTTGTGAAACCAGCTGGTTGTTTTTCTGAGCTGTATCTTGTCAGCAGACTGAATCTTTATTCATTAATGAGTCATTAATGACAACAGTTTTGTCCTTTTTTTTTAAGTAGCTGTTAGGGGCACCAACACACAAATAGCATTTTAATGAAATGACTCATTTGGAATATTTTAATGAAATGCAATCTCATTTACTCATAAAGGCAATAGTTGTAATAGTAAGTTCCTTGGGAAAAAAATGGGAAGGTTACTGAAGTAAAGGTTTTATAAATTCATATCGGAGCTGCCTTTAGTATCATCATCTGGTTAGTGGAAGGAGTTGCTTCTCTGTGCTCTTTCACATTGATTCAGGCATATATAAAAATGGCATACAATTACATTTGTTGAGGTAGTCAGATTGTATTCTCCTTCAACTTCTGCTGATTTTTTGCAGAATTCTAGGGATAAATCACCTGAGCAACAGAAAGCTAAATAGTGTTGCATCTTGTTCACCTTCAGTAAAAAAACAGATTCTGCCATCCAGTGGTTATTTGCCTTTAGGCAAGTAGGGATTTCACTGGTTGATATGAAAAAGAATTGGTTTGTAGAGGTCATGACTACTGTTAATGTCCCGGGGCAGAATAAAAATTGTTTTCAGCTTTCAAAGTGCACAGTATATGCAAATGACATATTTTAAAAAATCAAATATAGTGTTTGTCAGACTGTGGACTGCTGTGCATACTGTTGCATTTCTTTCCAATACCCACTTTTTCTTATTGATTTGTAACAGGAGAACTGCAGTTTTTGGATTTTGCACTTAGCTGTACTTTACATTTTTGGAATAAAATGAAGGTTTTGGGAAGGGTCATCTCTAATTTTTTTTTCAACCAAATGGGGAATTAGTTTGAAAAAGTCTTAAGATGTTCTTTTTCTCTGGATTTCTTTTGTAGCTTTTTTAATCCTTTATACATTCTTGAAGAGTCATCTTTCAAAAAATATTATGTATTGGCAGTGTATTGTGATTGTGAATGTTGTGCATTGATTTGTCATTTGAGTTAATTGGAAATTAATTGCTGTATTGAATGAAGTCAAGATTCTGGTCAGAAAACCTCTATTTAAAGAAATACTTCTAGTCCTTACCCAGGCTCTTACAGAATTTTGCTTTTTATTAATCTTTACTCCACTCTTACTACTCCTGTTTCAGTTAGCTTATTTTCTTTCAGAAAGCAAGTTGAAGTTTTTCCAACTTGTTACACTGCTTTCTCTAGTGTTTCTGGAGCATCTGATTATTTCTTGCTATTTATCAAGTCAGTCTTAATCCACAGTGTTACTTCCTTCTAGTAGGAAAAGAAACATGAAATCAGTTTTATTTACCTAAATATTTATTTTTGCTAACAATTACATGTCCCAGGGCTGTAGTCATGTAGCATCTTTCAAAGGTGGAGGAAAAAGATAGTTTATACTACTGACTTCAAGATTAAGAGAAGCTGGAACAGTATATTCCTAGGAGCAGTAGTTATAGAAAGCCCTTTGAGGCACACTGTATTTCAGGTAATTAACAATCACAGACCTGTAGAAAGAACTGTATGTGTAAAGGTACATGCAGTCAGCTGTGTGACTGTGGAAAGCTGCTGTCTTGCTTCACTGAAGATACTTACTTCTGACTTAATTTAGATAACTATGTGTCTGCTTTAGTTTAAAAGCTGCTTTTTAAAATAATATAAGTATTGTGCAGTATAATGTTTTGCTAGTTCACTGCTGTAATCACCAGTTGTGTCTGTGAGTTTCTCTCCGTAGACCCCACTATCCACAGTGTTTACCAGTGTGAACTTTCTGATGTTTATGAGAGCTTCTAAAATCAATTAGGTGGAATGGGAGGGGAAAGGGGAAATATAACTACTTGAAAAGACCTGTCAAGAAATCTTGAAGTAGCAGGCAAATTAGAAACCTAAAATGACTGAGTAGGCTGTAAAAATAGCTGATTGAACCCTGATAGCACCAATGTAATCAGCAGGTCTCCAGGAAACCCATTAACACTTTATAATAGTCTCATTCATGAAGATTAAATTAATTTTGAAGATGATACACCAAGTAAAAATTATGTACAAAATTGGTGCAAAAACAAATAAGCATTCCCCCTGCAATCTTGCAGGCAGAATAAAATGTGAAAGAATATTAGAAGTGAAAACTGCCATCCTGAAACTGCCATCCTGAAATTCAACCCCTTAAAATTAAAGAAACCTGATGAAAAGTATTACAACTACTTGCATTAGATGCACTTGTTTTTTAGTTTGTGACAAAGACACTTAACAGTTTAAAATAGATTTGAGGTGTGTCAGTCCCATAAATACAAATGCAATCCGTTGTTTGAATGGAACTTGTTGCAGAAGAAATTTTCAACCTTAAAGCTTTGCTAAGACAAAAATACTTCTAAATAATGGAAAAGAAATCTTTTTCAAAAAGAAATAGTGTGTTAAATGCATAGCATTTTCATTGACTTATATCAGTGAATGTTGGGTTTTAGTATTTCACCTCCTCTAGAATAAAGCCTCAGTTAGCGAGTCATAGAGCATGTCACTCTTTTGTGTTTAAGAGTAGAGCATTTTCATGTATTTTGCAGATGTTGTATTAACCTAAAATTGTAATTTGCACCTCAGATTTTGACATGAGGCTACCAAGAAACTACATTAAAATGATAGATCCAGTGCTGTTGTCACAAAGTTAAAATAGATAATCTGAATAACCAATGCTGCTCTCATTCCTAAGCTTGCATTACTTGAGGTAGAAATAAATTGGGTCCACTCAACTAATTTGCTTTGAACTGGAAAGAAAATTATTAGTATTAGTGAGACTCTTACCAAAGCAAATGACTGTAAATAAACTAAAGCATTCAGAATAATGAAAAGGGAGATCTTCAGAGGATGCTTTGAGGGACTGTTCTTTACAGTGAATTTTTACTTCAGTGGTTTCTTACAATTACAGGTGGCAATTGTAAAAAAAAAATAAGATAGTTTTCATGATTATTAGTAGAAGCAGTGCAAGCAATTAAGTCTGTTGAAAAGAAGTAATTATGTGTTCTGCTATCTCTTTTAAATGTCTGTGAAAAGTAACTAAGAAAAAGCAAGTTTGTTAGAAAATTAGCGTGTTTTATTGATGGTCTCTTCTTGAGCTGCAAAGATTTTAGAATTTTTGAATGCAGAAACTCTACAGCAGTTCTTTCATGGTGAAAATATCAATTCAGAGAGATCAAGAGGAACAAAATAAATATTTTTTATAATTGATAATTGAAAATAAAATTGATAATTTGTAATGTATGATATTTGAACGTGCATTAAACCATAATAACTAGAATTGCCTATATTTGCTATATAATTTAATAAAACATCCTTTAAGTTTTTCAGTACTATAAATATCAGTTTTATGTTCCTTTTGAGGTCGACAGTTTGTTGTACATATTGTTAGAGAAAGGTCTGAACATTAAAAATTGCAAGATGAAGATTTCCTCAGAAGCAAAGAGAAGGTTGCTACTGAACTTGTGTCTGTGCATTTGCATAATTAAGCTTTACTGTGCAAGATTAATCATAAATAATTGTTTTAATCATCTGTTTCTTCAATACGTCCCAGTGTATTGCTGCCTGTTCTTCCATTATAATAATAATAGCTTGTAATTTAGATTTAAAGTTATGTATTCTTCTGATCTGACCATTGTTGTTTTACTGGTGTTTGCTTATTGACAAGTCATTATTTTACTGTATCTTAGTTTTGGTCACACTCATGAATAAAAACAAATGCTGAAATAGTATGCAGCTATAAATTTTTGTTAATTTTATTTTCCATAGTGGTTCAGTATTTGAAGGTGAGGCAGGGATGGTATCCTCAGAATAAAAGTTTTGGAGTAATAAATATATTTCATCAAGGATTTTAAGTTTTGTTGCCATGTGTTCTTGTTTTCAGTTCTTAATATATGCATACACACACACACAAAAATATATATATCAAAAACCCAAAATAATGTGTGTTGTTTGTTTTAACAGATTGGACAACTTGCTTTTAAAGGCATGAAAAGACTAAACAGAATCCAGTCTATAGTTTTTGAGACTGCTTACAATACAAATGAGAACATGTTAATCTGTGCCCCCACTGGAGCTGGGAAGACTAACATTGCCATGCTGACAGTCCTGCATGAAATTCGCCAGCATGTCCAGCATGGTGTCATCAAAAAGGATGAGTTTAAGGTAAGAGTTTAATGAACCAAGTACCAGCTTTTTAACTTGTAAGGTAAATCCCATTATATCCTATACATGGAGTACGAAATCAGGAGTTTTTCAAGGGTATTCCAATCTTCCAAGTCAAAGATAAGGCAAGTTTTGATTTACTTTATTACCTTTAAAACTATTCTTATTTGTGTTCTGAAAATCTTATTATGCGACTAAAAAGCTATGAAAATGAATTTAGCTTTGATGCAGAACCAATTTTCAAAGTGATGAGGCTGTATAAACAAAATCCATCGTCCTTTCAGCAGCTGCACACTTATCCAACAGAGATAACTACTTTTCATACATCACTATTAAGATTTTTCACTCTAAGTGCCTGGCATCATATTTCACAATAAATAGTGATTTGTAATGGTTGCCATGAAACAAACGACATTGTGGGGTTTGCTCATTTATCAAGCGAGTGTCCTTTTGGTGCAGATTGTGTATGTTGCTCCTATGAAGGCTTTGGCAGCTGAAATGACAAATTACTTCAGCAAACGTCTGGAACCACTCGGCATTACTGCGAAAGAATTGACTGGTGATATGCAGCTCTCAAAAGGTGAAATTCTCCGAACACAGGTATGCTTCATGTCTTAAAATATTTTTCTGTGTGTGTGTATTCCTGTCTCTTCATAGGTTCACTGGTCTTTTTGTAAAACTTCTTGTGGAAGCGTTAAGGAAGCAGCTGAAAAGTTACTGCTGAGACTGCAATTACATTGGTTATGTTGTGACTTGCAATTCAGTCACTCAAACACTAATACATCGTAAATATCTAAAGCAATAAGCTCATTAAACTCTTTAGTTTCTCCCATTTAATTTTATTTCCGTGACACCCCACTTCCATATAACCCCTGTATAAACTCTTACCTGATTTCCAGGTTGTGAACCTTAGTGGCTGCTGCCCTTAAGCTTTCAGGACTGTAAACCAAGTGCTGTGTGAATGTGTTTGCAGGAACCTGACATTGATAATTGCAGATTTCGCATTCTTTGGTAATAAAAATCTTTGAAAGGTTGAAGGTCTGGTAGGCAAATGGTGAGTTCTAGATACATTTGAAATGTCATGACAGTATTGTTGCAAATATGTCAAAATAATACCTTCTTTTTTATTTTAAAACAAAAGTTTAAAAAGCTAAGTTCCTGCTAAAGGCTGATATTACTTTCTTTTTAATGATAGTTGAGGAAAAATATGACATCACTAGGTTAAACTTTTAAACAATATTATAAATGA
The DNA here is from genome assembly GCF_003957555.1 of Calypte anna. NCBI lineage: Eukaryota > Metazoa > Chordata > Aves > Apodiformes > Trochilidae > Calypte > Calypte anna. The sequence goes on from NC_044246.1 coordinate 74,278,453, forward strand.
ATAAAAATTACTTTTTTAGCCTCATAAATAATATTACAGAGATGGACATATTTTTGGTTTAGACAGTACTTCTTTCATATTTATTTCAGGAAAATGCCATTTCTGTCAATGAAATATCTTTTTTTCAAAATACTGAGGTACTTCTACATCTGTTCTTACTTGGAGTTCCATGTAATTACACTTCCTCCTCCTAACTCGTCCAAGACACAGAATAAGACTTGGTTGCATTATGAATATGAACATTTATAAATATGACTTGTGGTAACTATTGATTCAGATGAGTTACATTTGCCATTCTCTTAGCTTGGATGTGTTTAAGTTTTTATGTCAAGACTATAGAAAACTTTTCACGTGACAAGAGAAGATGTCTATATCTATTTAGTAATAAAGAGGTTCACTGCAATAATCTTGTATGAAGTCCTGGTATTCAGTCTTCTTTATCAGAAGGCATATATGCAGATGTATTGACACCACAGTGGTAACTGATAACTGAGAAACCACTATCAGTGAGCAACAGCAATATCGCTGGTGCTTTATCAGAATTACACTTCAGTACTGTCTGCCTAAAACTTGGGTTTACAAAGTAAAGACCTTTCCAATAGGCACTTCTTAAAAATCGAAATTATTTACATAGGACAAATTATAATTTAAAATTATTTCCTTTGCTGACAGTGCTTTTCATCTGGGACACATAGCCAAGTAGGTCAGAGTTCTCTTAGTGAGAGAGCATGTGTAATCTGTGACAAAACTGATATGATGGCTGAAAAACCTGTTCTGAATGTAGCTACTAATTTCGATGAAAGGATGAACGTAGAATGGAGAAGTGCTTTTTTCTCTTGCTCTCCTAATTTGCGATGTAATTCATAAAATCTTACCTCATTGCTAAAGCTCTACTTACATCCAGTAAAGAAGTAATGAAAGGAGAAAACCACAAACTATTTCAGGCATTATTAAGAAATGCATATAAAAATGGATTAAAAAGTTGAAATCTTGTTATTCTAGTAATGAAAAATTATTAATATATGCAAATTATTAATTTAAAGCATCATAGTTAATTAATGATTAAAGACTTCTTCATCACGCTCTCCTGCTTTTCTCTAAAATACCACTAGTAGCATAATTCTTCATTCTCTTTTGAGAAGAAGGCTGAAATAGATTTGTTTATTAAAATCAGGAAGAAATGGTAAGGGCAGAATGCAGGTAAATATATCCTTTTTTCCTGCAATGAATGAAATTTATTTTTTTTATCTGATGCTTACTTATCTTTGAATACTGTTTAAGAATTTTGCAGTTCCATATGTATTTCATAGGATAGAAAGATAACTTTTGGGAGAGTGGAGATGGAAAAAAAAACAGTTTCCAGTACAGGAAAAATTTGGAAACCATTATGCAACCCAAAATTCAGTTCCTAGATATTCAAAGGAACTGTAATTAAAACATTGAATAATTCCAGTTTTCTTTTTGCATCAATAATAGTGTTGCTTCTTTGCTCGTCAAAATATTGGAAATGTTAAAAAGACAAATTAATAAACCCGAAAAATGTTGGGACTGTGAAATACTCATTTTTTGTTTTCTTTTGTTTGTTGTAGCTAGTCAGTCTTCCCTTTTGATGAATCAGAACTGTAGGAGGTGCAGGGGAGAGGTAACACCGGTCCAAGAGTTACCAATGTAATTGCTGCTGCTTTTTTGCAGACTCTGGAGCTCAGAGTTGTTTGAGTTTGGCTTATGAAAGTGCACAGAAGATATGTAACCTTATTATAAAAGAAGGAAAGGGCACTTACTAGTGCTGGATCCTGTTTATTGCTCTTCGAATATATTGTTTCCTTTGTAAAACCATGAGCCTTCTTTCATCAACTATGCACTTAAAAAAACCCATCCAAGCAGGTTCCTCTCATTGCTTTTTATCCTATATTAAATTGATTCTTCCTTCAAAACTTTGTCAGCCTCTGTAATGGGTGCATTTCACTAGACAGGAATACTCTGATATGTGTTGCTACTTTATTTATAGTTTCAGAATTGCTTTGCCAATCATTACCCTGCTTTCTAGCCTTTACTAGTTTAATAGATGAAGTGCCTGTGTTTAACAGCAAAGCAGTTTTCCTGGAAGAATTGATGTTACAGCAGGTGGATGCATGCACACCAATTAAATACACCAGGGGAGTATATACATTAGTCTGTGGATTACCAGGCAGGAGCAGGATCATCAGCTGAAGCAGATACAGGCATTCCAGGCTGGATCACTGTTTCAAAAGATCTCACCTGATTCTTTTAGAAACTGAAGGCCTGATATAAACCTGTGTGACAGTTGTCTTCTGCCTCTTTTCTGAGCAGTGACATTTTTACCATTTTCATCCTACAGTGAATCAAATCAGTCACAATGAAAAGACATAAAAATGAGGTAATTGTCAAGTATTAGTTAGCAGTAGTGCTTCAGTGACACTCCTGATAATTTTCTCCGTCCTTTCCATCCTTCATGCTTCATTCTTCATCCTTTACCTCTGTATTTAAATGTGTTTATTGTAAGTGATTACACACATCTTTTATGCTTACTTCTATGAGGGAAAAAACGCTTTAGCTGACAAACTGCTAACTGTCTTACTTCACAGGAATCCATCCTTAATGTACAGTGGGGTCTGCCTTTATTACTTTTTCTACAAATATATTTAAAATATGAAAATACTAGCAAAAAGTAATGAATAAATTAAATTTTCATTATTTTTACGAGGGAATAAAATCTTCTAAATGTTTTGAAAAGATACTCTTTAGCAACATCTGTAGGACAGTTTTTCAGAAATAACTTTCTCTGTGGTTTCCATGCTGTCATTTCATAGAATCACAGTATTATAGAATGGCTTGATTTGGAAATGACCTTAAAGATCATGTAGTATCATACCCCCTGCCCGTACAGTGACACCCCCCATCACACTGGGTTCCTCAAAGCCCCATCCAACCCAGCCCTGAACACTTCTCAGGTGGGAGCATCCACAGCTTCCCTGGGCAACTTGTGCCAGTGTCTCACAACGCTCACACTAAAGAATTTCTTACTAATGTCTAACCCAAATCTCCCCTCTTCAAGCTTAAAACCATTACCCTTTGTCCTGTCACTACGTGGCCTTCTAAAAAGTCCCTCTCCAGCTTTTCTGTTGGCCTTGTGCAGGTACTGGAAGGCTGCTGTAAGGTCTCCTTGGAGTCTTCTCTTCTCCAGGCTGAACAACTCAATCTCTCTCAGCCTGTCTTCATAGGAGAGATGCTCCAGCCCTCTGACTATTTGTCACCCTCCTCTCAATTGTCTCCAAGAGCTCCGTGTCCTTCCTGTGTTGGGGGCTCCAGAGCTGGACACAGTACTTCAGGGTCCCACTCCAGTGGGAGAATCACATTCCTTGCCCTGTTGGCCATGCTTCTTTTGATGCAACATGGGATACATTTGACTTTCTGGGCTGCACCTAGAAGTCATCCATGTCTCATGTTCCTCTTTATATATATGGTATCATACATGAGATTATTTTACTTTTGTTTTTACTTTCCATACTTTGAATATTCATTAACAGTACTGTGGTTCCAACATCTACTTCAGAAGCCAAGCTTCTAATTTTACCAGTGCAGAAATTACCTTAAAAATCAAAATAATTGTTTTGTTTACTTTTCAGTCTTACAACCTTCTCCCCACATCTTGTGCAGTGTGAAATTTGCGGTTACTACTTATCTAACTGTATAATGTGGGATGTATGTTAAATCTGTAAGACACAATTTCTTTATATGTGTTTTCTCAAAAGGAGTAGGTGTAAATATTTAACAATGCTTTTAAATGCTTTAGACAGAATAAATCCAGAGTCCATAGCCAAATAATTTGTACATAAGTAAGTGCATCATTGAATCTGGCAACAGAAGAAAACAAACTTGTTACAAAATAAATTACAGTAGCTATTATGCTGATTCTTGTACATAGTTTCACTTACAATTTTATAGCATTTTCATAGTCTGAAAAAAGATGCATTAACTTTTTCTTTTATTTATTAAAAAAAAAATCTAAGGCAGTGTGTTTCCCTACGTCTGATAATTTTTTCTATCAGCTCTGTTCTAAGCATGTTTGCATAGTGACCTACTGTTGCCTAGTCATGGTCATATACTGACATAATGTCATCTGAAAAACTGATACTTACACATCACTTAAACCACAGTGATACTAATCATACTTTAGCCACACTGTATTGTTTGGTAAGTTGGTTTTCAGTATCTTAGCCTTAATGTTTCAATAGAAAATACCCAGAAGCAATAAATGGTGTATTTTGTTGGGTAGTATTCAAGATAGCATGAAGTGTTTTGTTAGAAGTCAATGTATTATTTGGGTGATTGTCCTTGCTGACTTTTTTCAATGTGCGCATAAATAGCTATTAAGAAAATGATGTAACATAGCTTTTAAATCAACTTGTGGGCTTCCAGATCTTTTATCATTGACCTTGTGTTTGCAAAAGATATAGTAGTGATAGTTATCTTTTGCAAATTTGGAGAATACAGCTGGAATTGGAGCAACGTAGCTTTATAATGCAGCCACCAAATCTGAAGGCACTGACCTACGCCGGGCACAATATATTGTGAGCTGATGACCAGCCTGATGATTTAACTTTTACAAAGCAGTGTTATCATCTAGAGAGTTTCAGAAATGCTTTCTGGACTTAACATTTCATGACTTTTAAAGGTAGTGGGTATCAAAAAACATCTAAGAGATAATTTCTCTAACAATTTATACATACATAACATCAAACAAAATTAGGATCCTTGGCACATATCACAATGAAAAATCATGAGAATTTCTTCCATCTGTATAAACTTTTAAAATCATTTTTAAAAATCACTCAGTTAAAGGATATTTTATTTTTAAGAGAAGTTATTTTACTATTCTATTGCATTTTCAATTACTGTGAACATTTCTCACTTGTAAACTAGTAGCTCAGCAGTGTTGTATGAGGTGCTGAAGTATTTGTCCACAGCTGACATCCTAATTCAAATGCGTACATATAAGTGAGAGTGATGTTTTAAAGTTGAAACGAATTCCCCACAGTGTTTTTGCTTTATTTTGTGCTTCAGACATGCAGGTATAAGCCTGATTTATTTTATTGGTCCTATGTCTCTTGCTTTGCCTTGAAAGCTGCCAGACTGTCATGAGCCTTGCTTGCTATAGATATATTTTGGTGTTAATGCCAGAGTGTCAATGCTTTCTCTGTTGCTAAAATTATCTAGTAGTTGAAAACAAATCTGGTCAAATTTTGAAAAGAGGCTGATTTCCCCAACCTATAAACCTCTCTATATCTCTGTTCCTTCCTTTTCATATTCTTGGAGTTAAAGGGATTCAGAGAGAGCAAGAAAAGGAAATTTATTGTCTTTTAAAATAAGTATTATGGGGAAATGAATCAAACTGTTATTGCATGAATAGTCCTGATTCTGCCACTTCTGAACTGCTGAATACTTTTTTGGTTAGTTGGTTGGTTGGGTTTGTAAATCTCTTGAAACATAGACTTTTTAAAATAGAGGTATTTCTATTTTGGTTATTGCTTTTGTTGATCAAGAAACCTGATTACACAGAAAGCAAAGTTATTAATTTAAAATATATTACTAGATTTTCTGTAGTGTTCACATAGTACTAAAGTACTTCAAGATCCACAAAAAGAGACTTACAAATTTACTGAACTGCTGTGACGTTAATATGGGCATTCACAGCATTCACAGAAACTGACATTTCTGAAACGTTTAGGTTTCTGCAGGCCTCCAGATATCTCTGCCTTTTTGGCATCATGGATTTGATAAAAAATTAATTGCATGTCTGATTAAAGAAGCGGGTGTTGAAAGTAAACAGGACATCTCTTCTTAGTCTGCTTTCAACCTAAAGTGTTTCTCATTTAGAAGCACTTTCTCCTTAGCACAGCTAGGAAGTAAGAAGCCTGGAGTAACATTCACTCATTTTTTTCTTCAAATACTTCCTTCCTCATAAACTTTTGTAATTTAACAACTTCAATAAATTCCAAGATGTTCAAATAAACCAAATTCAAAGCTGAAATTTGTTTGCTGTAGTGTCCTGGACCAGTGAATTATACAGAGGTGTGAGGTGAAAGATTAGACTTTTTATCCATTCATCTCAGTATAAAAAAATAATAAAAGGAAGGAGGTGGTGAAGAAAGCCTTGCTAGCCTGACATGCATTGTCATGTTGAAAATGGGCAGCTAGCGGTCATATTTGTTCTCTCCTCTGTAGCCTGTATAAGCTAAAATAATGTTTTCAGAGTTGATTCTTAATGTTGCTCACAGTTTATGTAAAACCTATTTTAACATTTTGCTAAGAAACCATTTTTCAAAGCTCTAGATTTGAGAAGTGATACCACTTGCATTTGCCAAGTGCTGAACATGTTGAGCAGCTGAAAAACCTGAATGATTTCCAGGATCTCAATTAAAAGCAAAAAAAAACCCCAAAAAACAACAAAAACCCCAGTAACTAAGCAGAGTGGGTTTTTTATTACCTTATATACATTTTGTGCTCAGTTTTGGGGTGTCAGTGCCCAGACTCTGGCAGCAGTGAGGTGCAGGTGCTGGACACAGCCGATTCCAGTGAGTACCAATGGACCCTTCCAGAGGGCACAGTTCAGCCCAGCAGCCAGGCTGCTGGCACCTCTGTAAAAGCAAATTTAAGAAAGGGCAAAACCACTGTGCAACAGTTGATAGAGAGATAGGGGTGAGGGAAAAAGTCTGAGAAACAACCCCACAGACAGCCAGGTTAGAGCAGAAGGGAGGGGACAAGGTGCTCCACGAGATGGAGCAGAGATTCCCTTGCAGCCCATGGAGGAGGCCATAGTGGAGCTGATACCCACACTGCAGCCCTGGGAGATTCCCAGATCTTAGTGGGTGGATGGTGCCCTACAGGAAACTGGCACATGGAGAATCCATGCAGGAGCAGGGTTCTGGCAGGAACTGCAGTCCATAGAAGGGGACCCATGTTGGAGCAATTTGTGAAGCACTGTGTCTTGTGGGAGGGAGAGAAAGGCTGATGGTCTGACAGCATCCCCCATTCCTCAGGAGACAGGAGTTGGGAAGAAAGCAGTGAAGTTGAACCTAAGAGAAAGGGGGGCTAGGAGAAAGGGTTTTTTTGACTTTGTTTCCTCACTATTATTCTACTTAATTTTCTTTGAAAATTTGCAGTAAATTAAAATTAATTTCCCCCAAGTGAAGGCTGTTTTCCCTGTTACAGTAATGAATAATGACCTTCCAGTCTGTATCTTGACCCTTGATCTTTCCTATGTTCTTTTCTCCCCCTGTCCAGTTGAGGGGAAGTGAAAGAGTGGCTGGGGATGGATAGCCACTAAAGCAAATCCATCACAGCTAGCTTTAGTTTTCAATTTACAATAAAGTTACTGCTTTAATTGAAATTTTATTTGTAATATTTTAAATCCAAGAGAAATAAATTTTAAATGTTAATTCCAAGAGAAATGTAGCTTATTTCCAATTTTATTAGAGGTTAGTTTTTCTTTTTAACTTTAGCTGGCTCTTTATACTAGAAATAAGAGTAGTTTAGAACAAAAGGGGAATTCTTATGGAAAAGCATGAGTAACACAGCAGTACTGATAAGTGTTTTGAAAACACCAGTGTTGCAAATGAAAAGAGAATTTGTGTAAGCTGCATTTGCATTGGCAAATACACTTATCTGATTACTGAAAAGAATGCTTTTCTTGAGAGGAAATAGCTTGAAGGACTGAATGTATTTTGACATCTGGAAGATTAGCTGATTAATTGTTCTTGTGAAGGCAAGGCAGGAGTGAGAAGTGAAGCAGAGACCAGAAAAGCATCAGAGCTGAATAGGGCAAGTAGCTCTGAGAACAGCAAATGGCATCAGGACCTTTTAGTAATATGGATGATCACTCTGATAGTTTCTGTCAGCTGATAGACTCTGATATTAAGTCATGAAGGCTTTATTCCCTGTTGGAATCCGATACTAATAAAATGGAATAATGCTTTTTTCTTAAGTTCTTATCTGCAATATAAAACTAATCAAGTCTGAAACTACTTGAAACAAAAGGGGACTATAAACTTGAGGTGGCTTCTGTTTCATCTGCAGCTTGCTTTTTTTTTCTGATACACTATTTCTCATTTCCTGCACTGCAACAAAGTATAGCGGTGCTTCTGGGTAAAAACAAATAACTGAACTTGATTCCTACTGATTTTTTTCTTCCTATGGAAATGCATGCATTTTGTTACTTTTTAGTGCATTATGTTCTATGCTATTGATGTATGTGTGCTTCCCATTTCATGCATAAAAAGCATGTTAGCTTAACATGCCTATACAGTGATTTAGCTTATGCATATGTTAAATACATGAGATAGTGATTCTTTACAATAGCTTTTTTGTTTAGGTATTTATTTTAAATAAGGCTATCAGATTGTAATTCATTTTAACAGAGATCAAATTATGTGGAACACTTCCTTTTTTTACGTTGACATTGCCAATTTTTATACCATACATATTACCATTGCATTTTGTGAAAACAACATGAAGTGCTTAGTCTGAAAATTTATGTAAATAGCAATCTAAAGTGCCTGTGAAGGAAGATAATGCTCTTTTATTTTCCCATCTCTTGAAGCTTCATCACTGTCTAGTCTCTCTTACCTTCTCCAGTATCTTTTGTCCATCCCTGTCAGCTTTCACTCTGATGTTAGTCTTTTGTAATTGGTCTTCATCTCCAATTATATGCCATTGGTTTTGAAGCAGTTGAAAACATTTATATTATTGCTAGCTTCACTTGTCTCTCTGTTTCCTTCCAGAAACAGGGTGGTTCTTTGCTCTAGAAACTTTAGTGCTTTAGATGCAATGAAAATTAGAAATCTTTTTTGCAATGAGGAGATTTACTGTCGTGAAGTGGCCATCGGAAGTGATCCAGAGATTATAAAGCTCACAGAGAGAGAAAAGTCCTCCTCTTTTCCACTTGTTAATTTCAAAAGAAGAACTAAGCCTGGTTAATATTCCTTCTTCTGGTATGCCTAGAATGAAAAGTAGTGCTTAATTCTATGCAGACGCAAAAATTAAGAACAGAATATCTTCTTTTGGTCAACATTTGGACTGGGAGATATAATTTATCAATAGGACCTCAAAATCTAATACAGGAAATAAGAGAAAGGAAGGTCTCTCTGAGAAAACTTCCAGAATATTTCTCTTGCTATAATAAAATTTCCTTTCTTCTGAATTTCCAGAGAGATGCACTACCTAAAATGAGAGTCTTTATTTTAAAAGAGATAAAAGAGTTACCTTTTAACTGAGAGAAATATACTAAAATGTTTAGAACAGAAGTGCTTGCCAAAGTGTATGTCTGAGTCAAGAAAGATCGAAATCTTTTTATACAGTAGGATTTCTGTATGCCAAAATAATCTCCATTTCACGCTTTCATCTCCATATGGATTTCCCTTGTTTCAGAAGTCTTTGTGGGCTGAAAAATAAAATCTTGCTCCCTGTTTCATTGCCTATGCTATCTTCAGGGCAAATTGTGTTAAAAAACACTATTTGGGTGAGAAAGTGAAGCTTGATGGGACTCCACAGGCTGTTAGATATCTCTTACATATCTCTTACATATCTCTTACATATCTCTTACATATCTCTTACATATCTCTTACATATCTCTTACATATCTCTTACATATCTCTTACATATCTCTTACATATCTCTTACATATCTCATCTCATATATATCTCATATATATCTCATATATATCTCTTATATATATCTCTTATATATATCTCTTACATATCTCTTACATATCTACATATTCCTAGGACAACTGCATTGCTTTCTCAGGATGCTGTTACCTACTTGTGTCTTCAGCATTGTACTTCCTTTTTATTTTCCTTTGTCTTCCTTTTTTTTTTTCTTTTTATGGTCCTTCCATACCATAGAGGGCTTGTTGGAAGTCCTACTGGTTTACTGCTCTTATATTAATATATGGGTCTGTGACAGCCAAGACTTTACTGTGGGGTGGGGTTTTGTGGAAGTATATATATGTCATCAAACAGTAGTAGTGTGAATAAAAAATAGTAGTCCTTTGTAAGAAACTGGAGATGCTACCTGTGACCCAAATTAATTTCTAGAGTTACAGAATCCATCTCGATTTTTCTGAAATCAGACTTCCATGCTTCACAAATTAGTTACTACTCTAAGAAATTTATTTACATTTTATTTGAAAAAATATGTTTTTCAAAGTAACAGATATAGTGCTTTATTATACTGCATGCCTACTTGTTTGCAGTTATTGCATAATCTGTAGAATTTTAGTACTGCCTTTGAGAAACCTACTTAGTGTTTAATAATAAAATGCCACATACCCTGATAAAACATGCAATTGACTGGCATTCTTTGGTATGACTCACTTGGCTAAAATCTCTATTTGGATTGGGTTGGAAGATGAGAGTTAATTTTTGTTTTAGCAGTAAAATGTAGTTGAAATGATGCCACCTAAAATTACAGTAATTTTGAACAACAGGAAAAATTATTCTATGTGTTCTGTAGTTAAAAGTACATAAGGTGGTTTTTTTTGTAATTGCATTCATGGTTGCGTGTTCTCCTTTTATTGGAAATAATTATATTCATGCCTGACTTCCCTCCATTTCCTACAGACTTTTTGAACTAAGTGGTTTTTCTTTTATTTTTCCTCTTTTTTTTTTTTTCGTGAACTTCTATAACTGGTATTGTACTTCATAGAACCATAGAATCATATAGTGGTTTGACTTGGAAGGGATAGAATCATAGAATCATAGAATCATAGAATTGGCTGGGTTGGAAGGGACCTCAGAGATCATCGAGTCCAACCCTTGAACCACTGTTGCGGTTGCTAGACCATGGCACTGAGTGCCACATCCAGTCTCTTTTTAAATATCTCCAGGGACGGAGAATCCACTACTTCACTGGGCAGCCCATTCCAATGCCTGATCATTCTCTCCGTAAAGAAATTCTTTCTAATATCTAACCTAAATTTCCCCTGGCACAACTTAAGACCATGCCCTCTTGTCTTGTTGAAAGTCATCTGGCAAAAGAGACCAACGTCCACCCGGTTACAACCTCCTTTCAGGGAGTTGTAGACAGCGATGAGGTCTCCCCTGAGCCGCCTCTTCTTTAGGCTGAACAGCCCCAGCTCTCTCAGCCTCTCCTCATAGGGTCTGTGCTCGAGTCCCTTCACCAGCCTGGTTGCCCTCCTTTGGACCTGCTCCAGGACCTCGATATCCTTCCTGAACTGGGGGATGTTAAAGATCATCTAATTCCAACCCCCTTGCATGGGCAGGGACACCTCCCACTACATCAGGTTGCTTGAGGCCCCATCCATCCTGGCCTTGAACACTTCCAAGGAGGGGGCAGCCACAACTTCCTCAGGCAACCTGTGCCAGTGTCTCACCACCCTCACAGGAAAGAATTTTTTCCTCATGTCTAGCCTAAATCTCCCCTCTTCAAGTTTGAAACCACTACCCCTTGTCCTCTTGCTACACACCTGTGCAAAAAGCCCTACCCCAGCTTTCTTGTAGGCCTCTTCAGGTACTGGAAAGTCACTATAAGGTCACCTTGGAACCTCTTCTTCTCTGAGCCTAACAGCCCCAACTCCCTCAGCCTGTCTTCACAGGGGAGGTGCTCCAGCCCTCTGATTATTTTTGTGGCTCTTCTCTGGACAGGTTCAAGGATCTTTGTGTCCTTCTTATGTTGGGGACTCCCAAACTGGACACAGGACTCCAGGTGGGGTCTCACAACAGCAGAGTAGAGGGGGGGAAGCCCCTCCCTTGACAAAGAGTTTGTGCTTCTTTTGATGCAGCCCAGGGCATGGTTGGCTGGGCTGCAAGTGCACATGGACAGCTTATGTTAAAGCTTCTAATCCACCACGACCCCCAGGGACTTTTTCTTGGGTCTGTCCTCAATCCTTTCTCCTCCCAACCTATATTCATGCATGGGATTGCCTCAACCTGTTTCACTTATATTAAAATATACATATATTCAGTTTGGATGAAGAGCCCTTGCTATATGTATATGCTTTTTCTTTTTTTCCCCTTTCACTGTGGACATTTTTTCATTTGCTTTAAGCTTTATCAGAATAAATTCAGCTTTAATATAACTTACATGAAGCACTTGCATTAATCACTGTCTCTGCAGAGGCTTGATATTACAGTGGAACTTTAGAAGTACTCAAGTACAAATAAAATAAAAATAATTGTGGTTTGGATACACCACTGATTGAGACTACAGCTGAATACACTGAGAGGAATGCTCTTGCTTAGTTGTATGGCTAAGACCAACAGTGTCACCTGCAGGTGAATAAAATAGGTACTTAATTTTTCAAGTGGAAATTCGGGATACTTTTGAAAATGGGAAGAGCTGGATAAATAACTTTTCAGTGAATATCCTGAATCCATTTTGCCTCCCGCTCTTACTATGAAATTACCTGCAAATGTGTCATTTAAAGTTTTTTTTTAAGTGCTTGCTAAAAAGTTTTTGAAATCTTTCTGTAATGTGTGTAAAAGATATTTCTTGTGAATATGCTGCCCATTTACTATTTAAAAGTACACAGCAAATGTGTGTGATTTATGAATTTAAGTTCATTTACTATGTATGTCTTCAGAGAGGTGAAAATTCATTGTTTATTGATTCATCTCAGTTCATTTTGGTAGAATATTGCAGAAGTGAATATGAAAATGTCAAATGTATTGCATTTGGATTTAAAAAATCAAATAAACATTTTTAAAAACATGGATTTATAAAAGTTTGCTCTTAGATTATTCCATGTTTATTCACTGGAACAGATATGTGTGATGTTGAGGTTCCTCTGAAAGTAGAATAACTTTGCTTAAACAATTTATGTTGAGAGAGGACTGCTGTTTCTTCAGTACTTTTTTGAGGCTTCAGTCTTTTTTTGCAGCTTCCTTTCTCTATTGCCAGGTTTATTAACAATTGATTTTAAAAGACACTTTATTTCTTGATTTTTGCATGGCTGGCGCTGGCTGAATCAAACTCTGTCTTGATCTTTACATGAAAGATCTCTAGTTGTGTTATTACAATAATGAGATCATCCAGTGATGACTTACCACATGTGAGTTGCAAAGTGTTTGTAATGTTTAAGCTACTCTGTAAATACTAATGACATTATCAGAGAAGCTTCAGTGTTGTACAGATGCATGACTGAGGGAAGAAGGAAGCTTGGTTGAAGCTGTGAAGTTGCTCTCCCACTTCTGCAATAGCATGGAACCTCCTATGGGGAAGCTGCCTTGAGCTTCCTGTTCTCTTTATGGCACTCAGGTGGGAAATATGTATATATATATATGTATCAGTTATGTGGATTCTGACTATATAAAGATTTTAATAGCTTTGTATAGACTACCATGACCATGTGATGGCTGTAGTATTTTGACGCCTCGGTAGTAAGTGATTACATAAGATTCAGTAGTAGATTAAGCCTGTTTCTTGACTCTTGACAGATACCAGTTTTGTTTTCTGCTTTTTTTTAGAGTGTTTTTATCCTTTCAGAAAATACTTCAGACAGTGACACTGAAATTCAAATGTTACTTCTTCATGTCAAAGGCAGTGTTAAGAACGAGGTCTCTTTGCTGCTCCTTCCACTTATTTGCTCTTGTTTTGCTGTGTTTTAGACATTCCATCTTATTTAGTTGTATACTTGCCAAGTTGTATTCACTGCTCCATGTCTCAAAACAGAAAGATGTTGCATTGATTTGGTAACCTTGGTATTGGGACAGGAGGAAGAGAGGAGACTTCCTCATGTAGCAGAAAGTTTCAGAGACTTTTAATTCAGTTGTATGCTTATATACAAATACTGTAGATCCAGTATTACAGCTGTAATATGTTCAGTTAGCTTAATATGTTTATATCATGCAGCATGATTCTTGAGTTTTAATCTTTTATGCAGAAGTCTTCACTTGATGTGGTTCTGTGTAAGGGTATTAAATATAGAGTTATTAAACATGATATACTCTGGTGTTGAAAAGTGGTCAAATGCCATGTTACTGCAATATTTTCCTTTGTAAATCACTTAAAGAGAACATGATTCTAATGAGTTCAATAAGCTACTTCAGTATTTTTAACCTAGATGGAAAACTCAAAGGCTTTCAGACTAGAAAAGTCTCTAGTGATCCTGTGAGCTTGTTATTCCTAATTAATGCCTCTAAGCTCAAAATTGGTTCATCCTGATGAGCAGGAAGAATAACAAGAGCAGCAGGAGGCTGCAGAACAAAAATCTAAGACAAGAAGCATGCAAGAGGTGGGTGCAGGAACAGGTGACTTGGGAGGATTGTAGTTGCTGTTTGAGCATGAGGGGACAAGGTTAAGTAAGCCAAATCCCAGGAGTGTACATAAAAGGCCACAGGAAAGATTGTTTTGTGTATTATCAACAGCAAAAGGAAGACTGGGGAAAACCACTGCAAAACAGAACAGAGGACCTGATGACAAAGGACTTCTAAAAAGCTGAGAAAAATACTTAATCCCTTCTTTGCTTCAGCCTTTATTGTTAGCACTGGCTTATAGCAATCCCGGGACACTGAGACAAATGGAAAAGTACAGAGAAGGGAAATTTAATTCTTGATAGAAGAAAGTCTGTTTAAGGAACATGCAAACAAACTGAGCATAATGAAAGTCAATGCAATTTAATGAGATTGACTCATAAGTTCTGATCAAAGTCATCATGAGGTTGTTCTGAATTACCTTTGAAAGGTCATGGTGATCCTCTCTCATCAGACAGAGTGCACCCTCAGGAAGTCTGCAGGTGGTACAAAAGTAGGAGGAGTGGTTGACAGATCAGATGGTTGTACAGTCATTCAGAGGGAGCTTGACAGACTGGAGAAATGGGCCAGCTGAGATCTCATGAAGATCCAAAGTTCAAGCCATACCCTTCACAGGAGTAGGGGAATAATAATCCTATGCAACAGTTCAGGGTGGGGGCCAGGCTGAGCAAGGCTTTGCAGGAAAGATACAGATGTATGTTGCTTGGACAACAAACTGAACAAAAGTTAGCAATGTCCCTTCCAGTCTGGGCTGTATTCAGAAGTGTTGACAGTAGCTTGAAGGAGTTGATCCTTCCCCCTCTGCTCAGCCTTTGCGAGACATCTGGAGTGCTGGGTCCAGATCTGGGCTCCCCATTATAAGGGGAACAGGGACATCCTAAAACAAGTCTGGCAAAGAACCATGGAAATGATGAGGGGATAGGGACATCTGACACATGAGCTGAGGCAAAGCAAGCTGGGGGTCATTCAGCTGGAGTATGAGAAGGCTCAGATAGATGACATCAATGTGTATGAGTATATTGTATATTTATGTGTAAGAAGGACTGAGCCAGACCTCAGCAGTGTTCAGTGAGAGGACAAGTGGCAAACCACAATACAGGATATTCTCTGTAAGCATAATTTATTTTTTTTTTTCCTGTGAGCGTGGTCAGACACTGGAAGTTTGTGTAGAGAAGTTGTGGAGGCTTCACCTTATTGATACTCAAAACCCAACTAGACAGTGTTGAGCAGACTCTACTAAGTGACCCTAATTTGAGCAGTGGGCTGGATTGGAAGGTCTCCAAAGGTGTCTTCCAACCTTATCTATTCTATGATTCTGTGAAAATCAAGATTAGTCTATTTTGACTGAACTGCCTGTGTGATACTTACTGCATGTAACAATAGAAGGAGCAAGGAGCTGTTTTAGACACAGCTTTGCCTATTTCAGTGTTCCTGAATAATGACTGGAGATGACATTTTGTCAAACATATTTAAGATTTTCTTTTCCAGAGATGAAAGGCTAATAAGCAGTATGCTTTTCATACTTTTGTGTGTAAAATTAAGACTAAAAATCCTTAAAATACATTGTTTGAATGTTAAATTCTTAAATACAATTAATCTTAATAAGTAACAATAATGAATGCATCAATGGAAGAGCTTAAATTAATAGCAAAGACCCTGAAATTGAAATACTTCATGGTATGAACTAACTGCTCATCTGCATATGAATAATTAATGAATTTATTTAAAATAACAAATAAAATATTATTGTAGGGTTTTTCTCTGAGACATTTTTTGGCACTGGGGCTAGTATCTTTAGTAAAACTTACAGGAATATAATTTTTGAGAGTGTATGATTATCATTAAAATTTTATCTATGAAAAACTTAGAAGAATAATTTACTTCTGTTGGCTTTAATGGTTTTTTATAGCTGAAAAGGCTCTGTGCAAAAGCAATCCATATGTCTGTAAAATTACTGAGTAGCTGTTTTGTGCTTCCAAATACTGTTTTAAGCACAGTAAATTTTACAGAATAAAAAAGCAGTCTTTTATAGTTAATGCAAGTGATGCATTAACTTAGACCCTTGTCACAGAGTACAATTTAAAGGTACTCAGAAGTCCAATTATCTTTGATTTAGATGTAAAAATTGCAGAATAACAGCTGTGCCTGCTGAGTGAATATTCCTCTGCAAAAAGATTTTGTGTTTGAGTAGAGTTGAGGATAGGTTTCTTGGACAATGTTTGCCTCTTTTGGCTCTTTTTCAAATGTGGCTGCTTCTGGTCAGCTGAAAATGCAAGCAAATTACAAAATAACATTAGAAGAATTTAGAATTTATATCCACCTTATACTCCAAAGTAATGCTTACAATTACTGCAAGTAATACTGCTAATTTTACTATTTTTACACTACAGCTTTTTCAGCACTGCCTTACAAATTTTAAAGAATCTTTGATATGAAAGAATCACTTTATGTACAATAACTATATTGAAATATATTATTATTGACAATAGAATTAGTATATATAATATCAGTATACCTAAATTATTAACAAAAAGTGTATAGTAGTATACATTATATATCACATATTATGCATAGTATATATATTATGTATTATATTATGCATAGTATATATAGGATATATCATATGGAATTAGCATAGTATATATTGGTAGCTTATTAAATTATTGATATAGAGAATAATTAGAATATTGTTTAGGATGAATGCTACGTGTTATTTAGAATTGAAACTTGAAAGATGTTTTTTAATTGAAGTTTCAAGGACATTTATCTTGGTATGGATTCAACTTAAGTGCAGCTATGCACTAAACTGATGTTAAAACTGTATGAAATAGCATGAGGATTAATCTAATTGTTCTGCAAAAACAAATGTAACACATGTATTCTGATATTAATAAATATCAGAACAGAAATCTATTTTCAGTGTAAGACCTACTCAAATTTTATTGACACTTTCCTTATCTGAATGTCTTTCCTCCCAAGACACTGCTGTTAGCCTTCTGAAGGGTCTTTTAGCTTTAGTTGTCACAGTTCAGTCATGTTTATTTAACCTAAGCATCAATTCATTTAAACTTTTCATAAAGGTCATGCTTCATTTATGTTTAGTTGTTCTCATTTTTCACTTATGGACTCTCACTTGGTTTGCATTTCTTGAATTAAGTTTTCCAAAGCATAATGTGCTGCCCCAAGGTCATACTCCTGCTGAATGGAGTGGAAGGTTGACTTAGCATCTCCAACTAACAGCACTTATGTTCAAGGTTTTATTTTTTGCAACACCATGTTTGGTTCAAGTGCAATTAATCTGCTCTTTCTCTTTCCTTTCTGGCTACTGCCTTGCTAGTTGTTCTAAATCCTGTATTTGTTGAAATAATTCCTCAGGGTCAGATTAATCTATTTTCGCTTTATCCATGTAAAAATTAAGTAAGTACTCTAAACTACTTGCACAGACTTACAGGAATAACACTGTAAAGACTTAAAGCTGCTATTTCGTAGTGTGATGGATGAAATAAATGCTCTAGAGGGAACCTATATAACTAGTTTAGATGGTGAATTTCTGATTTAGCAGGTAAGATAGGGAAGGTGAATCTCTTCCTTGGTGTAGAATCCTGAAACTGTGTTACTTTCATCCATTAATGTACCTGTTCTTTAGCTTATTAAGGCATTTTTAAATTCTTACTCCATCCTCCAGTGCATTTGCAGCTCTGTGCACCATAGTGTAAGTTGAGAGTTCAGTGAGAATCATCTCTAGTCTGTCATTAGGAACAGTCATGAAAATATGTGATAGTATTGAGGTGGATAGACTCCTCTGGAATTCCATTTGATTCAATCCTCTTATTGCAACAGCAAACTAGTGGTGTTTCCTCTGCTTAAAAGATTCTGCTGAAATCCAGAGTGTGATAATTTTTAGTTAACATAAATGGAGAATATGAATCTGATGATCATACTGTAGTTCTGTTATAGTCACAATCAACACTGGTTATCATTTATATTAGCATACATAATTTTGTCTGGAGTGTAGACTTAAAAGCAAATTTAATGAAATCACATCTTCATGAAAGCAAACAACTTGGTGTTTGAGTTGCCATTTTGTGAATAGGTGTCACAGATATGGCTCTTAATGCAATATCTGCTTAACAACAGCATCTCTGCTGAACCAAGAAACCTTTCTTAAACTTACACTTAATATGCCTCAGAGTCAGTTTTTTCCCCCGATTCTCAAAAAACCCCAAACAACTGGTTTGAGACAAAAAAATCCATGACTTGCTTCTGCTCATATACAAATCTGCTAAGGAAAATCAAATGGTTGAGTAATGGTGTGTTTAAAAGGACAGCTGGAACAAAATGTCACCATTGCAACTTGGTGTTTTTTCACATAATATTGGGTTATTCCTTGTTGGCATAATGCTTTACAGGAGCAGAACAGAGGGGAAGAATTAAACAAGAACAATTGCTTCTTGAAGAATACTTGCTCACTTTCAGAGAAAGCGTGTCCCAGACATTTCTGTGTCCCAGAGAATGAGTATTTGATCAATGGATTTTATCAAACACCAGAAAAAGAAACACAGACTCTCTCTCTCTTCCCCACTCTGGATAATCTTAAAATAAAAATTAATAAAAATAATCAAACAATTAAAAAATCATTATGCCAACAAAAGTTATTCTGAAATTCTAATATGTATCGTTAATAATGAGGTGTGCAGGACCTTGATATGATGAGCCTTAAAAGCGTGCCAGTATGAACACGTTGTAAAAAACAGTAGCTGAGGTTGTCTTTTATCTTTGTCTGCTCAAGTTGTACACCTCTGTACCTAAAGTTTCCTTGTAGAAGAGAGAGGGGATGACTGAAGTCCCTTTCCATGCAGCTTTGAGAGAAAAAGGAACAAAAAACAAAAAACAAAAAAAAAGCAACCATGGAACAGTATTGCTTTTCTCAGAAGCATCAGTGTGTTTCCCAAAAAATGTTCTTGTACTTAATCTTTTCTTTTAAATTCTTATCCACTAAGCAAGCTATCAACTTTAGCCTAAATATTGCTGCAGTTATGTTTAAAAACATACACAAATATACTCTACTCTTGTGTTTGGTTGTTATTCTACTGTATCTCTGTTGTGTATGAAAAAGGGGCTGGAGGAGCAGAAAATGCAAAACAGCACTTGAAAGACTTGAAAACAAGCAGGCTGCATGCAGTCTCAAGAGACAGGCTCTTGCTGAAAGTTGTCAGATCTGATTAAGGAAGCTATTGGTATCAATCAGACCTGACAGTAGTATATCAAAGGTTAGCATAACTGTAATTAGTGAACTGATTAACAGCAAAGAGGAAAAGAGGGTAATGTTTTAGATCAAACTCTGTTAAAACATTTAGGTCATTATTTAAAGCTGAAGGCTGAATGGCTAATTATATATTTTACAATATAAGAGATAAATTTCACAAAGCATACAAGCTGTTCTTCCTCACTGTGGTTGCTAAATTGTGGTTTATACTGACTCTAAACAGACTGTGTTTTCCTAGAAAAATAAATACAGAAAGCATGTGTTTTTATTGCAGTATTTCTCAGTACAGTTATTTTGATCCTAACATATATAGTTTTCCATCATTTCTCCTCAGATTAGTGTATTTACTCCAAATATAAAGCTCAATATTAATAAGAATTTTAAAAACTTCAGTTTGACTGTCAAAAATGCCCATTGTATTGAGATTTAAATGCAGTATTGGAGAGTATAAATGAATTTTTTAAGTGCTGGGACATCTGAGACTCAGCTGAAAGCATAAAATTTTAAATCTTAGATACAAAAGCTTGCCAATGTGATGGCAGGAAGGGTCAGAAGGAGGATCCAGGGAACTACAGGTCTGTCAGCCTGACCTCAGTACCTGAAAAAATTATGGAGAGATTCAGCTTGAGCACACTTGTATGGCAAGTGCAGGAAAGCCAGGGGATGAGGCACAACCAGCATAGGTTCAGAAAAGGCAGAGCCTGCATGACCAACCTGGTCTCCTGCTGTGACCCCTCCTTCTTCAGGTATCCCACCTAGTGGATGAGGGAAAGGCTGTGGCATGGTCTGCCTGTGCTTCAGTAAAGCCTTTGACACCGTCTCCCCCAGCCTTCTCCTAGAGAATCTGGCAGCTCGTGGCACAGACAGGTGGAATCTTCACTGGGTTAAAAACTGGCTACATGGCCAGGCCCAGAGAGTTGTAGAGACCAGAGTTCAATCCAGTTGGTGGATGCTCATTACTGGTACAGGGTGAGGTCACCCAGGGCTCATTTTTGGGACCAGTCTTGTTCAGAATCTTCATCAGTGATCTAGATGAGGGGATTGAGTGTTTCCTCAGCAAGTTTGCAGATGACAGCAAGTTGGGTGGGAGTTTTTATTTGCTTGAGGGTAGGAAGGCTCTGCAGATGGACCTGGACATGTTGTATCAATAGGTCAAGGCCAATTATATGAGGTTTAACAAAGCCAAGTGCCAGGTCCTGTGCTATCTGGACTAGCTGGGTTCTGTAAAGTAACTAAATCAGCTATAATTATATCTGTTACTTCAATTATGTTATTTTAAAACATGCTGAACAAAGTTACATTTTTCAATTAAAAATTCACCTGCTATTTTAATGAGTTCTGAGTGTCAGCTGTTAGAATCCTTGTTGTTCCTTTTTTGGGTTTCTAGACCTATTGTTGATAATTGCTGTTAGCTTTTGTGTTAGCTATTAACTGTTGCTAATACTATTAATTATAATGCACCTCTGTAACCTCATGTCTTTCTAACATGAAAAATTCAATCTTTTATGTAGATGCCATTTCTTCGTGTAGCTTTATTTTTGTTTGTTGCCAAGACATATATATATATATATGAGTATACATGATCCCGTATTGCCATTTTTTAGACTACAAATACATATTAAGATTTGGTGTAATAAGATCTTTTCACCCAAAAGGGTACACTGTTTCACTGGAGACATAGTTCTGTTTCTACTGTGTAAAACACAGCATTATATGGTTGTCTCTGATTTATGGAAATCAAAATGTTTGTATTTATTATTTCTTACTTTCTCCTTTCCTATCTCAAATACTTATACAGAATTGCTGCCCTCTGTTTTACTTTCTATATTTTTATCCCACTCCCTGCCTGAGCTCCAGCTCACATGAGGGTTTGTGAAATGCTTGAATAAATCATACAGAGGAAGAGTGCAATAAAAAGAGGAATAAAGACAGCATTATGAGAGTGGTTTGCAGGCTGTTGCTTTTATAGCATGTTTTGAAGAAGGTTTACCTTGGAGAGTGCTGAAGTCTGAAAGTGTCCCTCATGGGGCGTGATATCAGATATCTAATATTAAAATTTATGGTAAGCTTCACAGCATCACTGATTAGAAAGGAAATATTTCCAGCTTGTACAAAGCCTCAGCATAGCAGATCTCCCTATAGTAATGCAGAATGTGCTGCATTCCAATGAGAGGCTGCTGTGGGTGGATGTGTGTGGTTGTGTGGAGTTTTCTGTGTCTCCATTTCCGCACAAGGAAAGCTCTTGCAGTGAACTTTGTCAGGCCAAAGCACCAAAATAAGTACTTGCAGCATGAGTAGAGTAAACTGTGTAGTTTCCCCATGCCCCTTTGCCAAAAAGCTGTTAGAAGATGGGGAGTGCAGGCTGTAACTGAGCAAAGCTTCCTCTAGGATCAGCAACATATTCTTAAGTGCTGTTTTCAAGTGTGGCGAGAGGAAATTGTATTTACATGTGAGAGAAGAGAGATGACCAGTAGCAAGGTGAAAGCAATAAAGATGAGGAAGTTATATTAATTGAAATCTACAGAAGCAGATCCTTGAGAGAGTGTCTTTGAATATTGACAATAAAGCAGCAGAATTCTACACCAGAAGTTGTTGTTATTATCCATCCATGATGAGTCACTGAGGTGGAGATAAACTTGCTTCAGGCACTAAGATAAAAAGAGGCTGGTTCCATATTTTCCAAAGCTTTTGGATCCCTAGAGCTTGTATTTTGTACATGAACTATGTTTTTGCTTTAGCTATATATACATATGGAAGAGGCCTTAAAATTCTCCAACATCATCGAGGCACTTCAAAAAATACTACATTTTAAAGTTAAATAGAATTTTAAATATGAAAATATATCTGTTGTGCTCCAGGAGTAGGATGACATATGATCATGAAATACTTGTGAATCTTGATCCAGCTTTGGGGATATAATTTCATTTTGGAAACTTCCCATAGCAAGCATTGGACAAAGGTCAGATAACTGGCAGGCAAACTTGGAGGCCAAATGGGCTAAAGAAAGAAAAACTGTGGCTTGAAAATGGTCTTGAAGACCTTAGCAGCAGTGAATTTTGTAGTATGAGACATTGTAACTAAATAATTTATGTAGTTTGTTCTTGCCCAGAGAAGTTGTGGATTCCCTCTCCCTGCAACCTGGTCTAGTAGGAGGTGTCCCTGCCCATGACAGGGGGGTTGGAACAAGATCTTTTCCAACCCAAACCTTTCCATGATTCTATATTTGTATGTGGGTTGGATGCGTGGGCTTGTGAATCTGAGGAGATTGCCATAGATTTAGTAGCCTTAGAGTGTGTGAACCAATTATTCAGGCAGAAATTAGATACTAGTCATGTGCAAGGTGTGTTTGGGAGAACTTGAAGAAGCAAAAAAATTTAAAGGATTTTAAGTGAGATATTAAAAAGGAAAACCAGCAGGCTGTGCCAGCTACTAGTGTTTAATGTTTGACACTTGGAAAGTAATGGAAGATCATTTGATTTCAGTGAGACTATAATCCTTTTCAGATTAAAAAAAAAAACCCTGAACAACAACAATAAGATAATGAAATTATAGAAAAATGCGTTATCACAGTCACTCAGAATTTTAGCAACTGATGTTGAAATTATCACTTAGTATCATCTCTTTTGATCCATTTTTTATTTGAGTTCTTATTTGAACTCTTATATTCACTCTTTATTTGAGTGAATATAATGGAAAGTAATGTAGGGATATGATAAATAACTTACAAAAAGAATGAAAGTAATTTTGGGTTGAAAGATTTATTTTCTTTTTTTAAATTATTTCCTGTTTTGGTATAAAAGTGAAATTGAGCAGGAGTTCTCACCTATGACAGAAGACTCTGATAAGTCCATGTTTTTCCTACTAGGAAAAAGTTAGTGTGGAACAGTTATTAATGATAAACCAAAAAGCACTGGAAAAGGAGAATTGTATGTGTCGAGAGAAATTTAAAGTGATGGTAAAAATATTGACAATTATCCCATTTGTGGTCAGCCATTCCCTAATACAGAAACCAGATTGAAATGTATTGCATGAATTGCGGTCCATTAAACAAATGTGACACTTTATTTTCTAGCTATTTTAATACTGAAAGAGGTGAAGTAATGAAAGAGCAATATAAATGAACACACTTCTCAGTGTACTGATAAGTCAGAGTAAATTGAGAAAATCTTACAAAGATGTTTCAAGACTTAGTTACTGTGCCCTTCCCATGCCCCTAAACAGAAAGCAGAATTCTTTTGCTGAATCTGAGTTTTGAGTTTATAACTTCGTGGCTAAAAAATGCTATCTCTGAAAATTTATTATAAAAAGAAATGCTACTGCTACATTTAAAACTAATTATGAGGTGGATCATAATGCTGCTGGTTATTATTTTCATTGAAGAAATAATCTGTAGCTTTGTTAAGAATTACTGATGGTAAACATTTTCTTTTAGCTGATATTTTTAATTAGCACTTTGTATATTTGAATTCAGTTTATGGGTTGAAACTACAAAGCTCATTTGTTTAGGGTTTTTTTGGATGAATTTTTTTCCTAAATGTAATTTCTGTCTGCAAAATAGATATAAGAACCAGTCGTATTTTCTGGCGAGACGTCCTCTGGAGACCTCTGGCCTTACTAAATGAAATGGTATATCAAGTACAGCTTTCTAATTCAGGTCATTACTTTAAGTAACGTTGTTTTAAAATAAGATCAAAATAAAAAACTATGATAATGGATATTTAGCCACTGCTCAGAAACATAAGAATTAATGATATAATTTTAAATATATACCCTGATACCATGAGTGACATTTAAAAAAAAAAAAGAACTTGTAATCTGAACATTGCCAATTTAGGTTTAGCAAATTAGCTAAGTAGCTTGCATTTGTAGTATTTCACACCTTAAAGTCTTAATATGCATTGCTAAATATATTTCCTCACTGTTTGCTAATTAATGTTCTTTTGAGGTACAGCTGCTAATTTTTTTGTGGTTGACATGGCTCATTTTAAAGTGATAACAGTTGCATCTGTAGTAGTGTTACAATTCAGATCATAAATTAGGGGCATACATTTTTACACCTACAGTTTTGTAGGACTACAAGCATTAAAAAAATCTGTATTTGCTAACAACATGCACCCAGTAATATTTTAACAAAACATAGAAAGACCTCCACACAACACCACTCTTTCAGTGGTATTAATGACACAGTGAGTCTTTCGTGTGTTAAGTTTTAAAATATTGCAGGACTTGAACATCTTTTTTGGGAATATCTTGAATTCTCTTCAGGAGTCATTCTTGGTAACTAGTAAAGACTGATAAATTTTGATGGTGAAACAGTTGAACTGGAACAATATTGTGAGACAGTGAAGGAAAAATATTTCTCTGAGGGCAATAAATACATATCAAGATAAGATCTGATGGAGAACTAGTGAAGAACACATAAAGACGTGTGTTTTGTAAGACAGTTTTTTTCCTAATATTTTGAAAGAAATGCAGCAGGATGTAAACAATACAGGAGGTTCCCAGAGTCCATTGATGAGAATGTCCTCCTCCCAGTTCTAAAGGAGCCAATGAGGAGATGCTTTGCTGGACTTCATGCTCACCAACAAGAGAAGGGCTCATTGTGAACGTGAAGGGCAAAGGCAGAATACAGAGACCATGGGATGGTAGAGCGCAGGGTCCTGAAAGGAAGGAACAGAGCAAAAAGCTGTTATGGTCCAAAGTAACATTAAAATTTATTTTTGTTTTGGATACGTGAAACAAAGTCCAGCCATAGAAATGGTCAAGTGCAAGCAGATTTTGACAATTGACACAGGCAAAAGTGTAGAGAGACAGGCAAAAGAGGTAGCGAGGAAAAGAAGATATAAGAAAGAGAGAAAAAGTGGTAAGAAATTGGTAAGAAAGCATGAGAGAGAAAAGTGGAGAAATAAAGGGTCAGAAAGTGGGAACAATGAGAGAGAGAGTCACCACTGAGGGTCCATCTGTCCAGTGAGGTTCTTCAGGATGGCGCTGATCCTGGTCAGGGTCTGGTGCAGAAATGGTGGTGGGGCAAGAGATGACGCCAGTCAGAGCATGTACAGCAATATATACCCCTGAGTGCCTTTTGTTCCAAAGGGACAGCTGTCCGTCAGCCAGGGTCATTAGAAGGTAGGCTGCCTGGAGGGGAGCAGAAGGGTGTAGCTCTCCATCCACTCATCAATTCTTATCTTCTTCCAGATGCTATTCCTCCTCTGATCCAGCCGCTTTAGCCAGGTACATAATTGTGCCTCTAGGGGCTTCCAGCATTGCAGGTTGGCCCTCAGGAAAGGGCCTTATCTTCTTCCTGGTGTCATCCTTGCTCTGCTCCAGCCCCCTTAGCCAGGTACTTCACAAGTGCAATCAAGATGGCTCAGTCGTGCCTGGAGGGATGTCCCAGCATTGAAGGCTGGAGCTCAGAGAAGAGGAATAGCTTCCACCCAATAGGTTTTATCACATCCTGAGGTGTCACCCCTTGCTCAGCTCTGGCCAGCCAGGTCCTCCACCCTAGCCAGGGCTATTCATTTTAAAATTGGTCCTTTGAGACAGTTGCAAATCAGTGAGGTCAGACTCACACAAAAGCAAGTCCCAACCCTGGACTTCAAACGAGCAGACTTTGGGCCTCTTCAGAGACCTGCTTGGAAGGCTCATGGGATCAGGCCCTGGAGCAAAGAGAGGCCCAGGAAAGGTGGTTAATATTGAAGAATCACCTTGTAACTGTGATGTCAGTCAAGCTGGTGCTGAGGCAGTGAAGCAATTGCTGTCTAAAAGCTCTTAATACTATGTTGATGGTACTTGAGGTAATTGAATGTTCTGGTGGAAAGAAATACTCTTGCTCAAACCTGGACTAGCAGCTTTCATAAAGGGTTTATAAATTTCTGCCAGATCTCTGTGTCTGCTTTTATTAGCCAGGGACATTATTAATAATTACTTAGTATGTTAACCCTTTCTATTGTATAGATTCTGTGACAAGAATCTAGTTTTATTAATGTGTACTGTTTGTCAATCACACAGCGCCATGTTTGGAGGCCACCTGACCTGTCTCAGTGTTTTATTTTTTGTCAGCCTGGTATCTAGTCTTTATATTTCTTATTTCTGTTCTGACAGATGATAAGATTTTGTTTGTGAAGAAAATGTCATGGATCACATTTGGTTGAGTTGACATTATCTGGTTAAGTTTTAAATTGGATACTGGTAGTATCTGGTCAAGGGTTTTAATTAACTTCTGTTTTTAAGTATTTTACCATGGATGCTTACAATATTTGCTGAAGAGATTAAAACAGTTTTCTGTGTGTAAGCTTTTGTAGGGACTTATTAGGATAATATTTTCTACAGATGCATTATTTTCTATAAGGCTGAACTGTGTATTGCCTTAGTGTTTTCCTTCTGAACATCTAAAGCCCAATCATAAAACATGTTTATTATGAAAGAGCTGATAGGCATCAAATGCCTCTTTTCCTGTCTGATTGTAGACTCAGTTCTTATTTTTGATGTGAAGTATGGTTTCATCAAATACTAAATGTTAAAAATTGCTTATTATTCTTCATCTGTTTTTCTGTAAGTAGAATTGTTAAATATTATTGAGAAATAATTTGAAATAATTTGAAAATATTGAGAAATATCAATGTAACATTAAGAGTCAAAGGCCTTAATATATTAAAATAACCTTGTAATCAAAATCTGTCAGAAGAAACTATGTGTTTGGGGAAAAAGTTGGCAATTTACTTAAAAATATACTTTGTCAAATGAAGTTAATGTTGATAGAAATAATACTTGCAATTTAGAATTCCTGTTTTAAAAGCTCTATAATACACCTAGTTTGCTCATCTAGCATTTGTTACACCTTCCTCTTAGTCAGGAGAATTTTAAAAAGAGAAATACAAAGTGCCTTGTTATTTAGATCTTGTCACAAGTTGATCAGTTTGTTTATAAACATGAACAACTTACAGGTTCATGATCATTGGGCTATGTTTTCTTTCAATATCATGCCTATTTACCAAAGCTGTTATAAATTAACCCATTTTGCTAATTCTTAAAATTCTTCCATGACAGGTAGTTTAATTATAAAAAAGAGTTTCAGTCAAGATAATCAAGCAATCCCTATCTTCTTTTACTCATTAAAGCATTCGTTTTGCTCTAGGTATCACCTGAAGAATATTTGCCTGGTTACTAAACTTTTATATTGGGGCCTATAAAACAACAGAATCTGAACTTTCCTGTTTATTTTCTGAATTTTCCTGTTTATTTTCTGAGGGATTTCAATTGTGAAGTTACAGACAATAAAGTATGGAAGTTACCTTTTTCAGGACTGGTGGAAGTTGTTTAATCTGTTTTACCAGGTTAAAAACATTTAATCAGAGATAATTTTTCAGTGTTTAATTGTTTTAATGTGGAAAATGCACAGTAGCTTGAAGTTACTAGCTGATAGCTCCATGTGGTTTTTCCATAGGAATCCTACTAATGGCCATCCAGCACATGTGGATCTCTGTCTGCTTCATATATAAAATAAATAAAAATTCAAATAGCTTTGTAAAGTTCTACATTGCATTTACTGTGTTTTTATGAGTCTGAATATGGATTTTTTTTTAATTTTTTTTTTAAAAGCTTACTACTTCTTTTTTTGTGCTCTACTAGATGCTTGTGACTACTCCAGAGAAATGGGATGTGGTGACAAGAAAAAGTGTTGGTGATGTAGCTCTCTCTCAGCTGGTAAAGCTCTTGATTCTTGATGAAGTTCATCTGTTGCATGAAGACAGAGGACCAGTACTTGAAAGTATAGTAGCACGTACTTTACGTCAGGTAAGAGTGGAAAAAATCTTATTTTTGTCAAGAAAAGATAGATTCCAGTTTATAAGGAAAAATGTTTATACAATGAAATAAAAATGCAGTTTATAATTTCTTTTATAACTATTCTGGACTAATTATGAAGAAAAATTGTCTTCTACATTCTCTTCTGTATTGTATGAGCTATCAAATTCCTAGGGTGCATAATTTATCACAGAGCTTTTTATTTACATGTGATTTCTTTACTTAATGCACTTACTGTACAACTAACAGCAAAATGGAACATTTTAAAACAAATAATAATCAGGTTTATAGTTTAGTATAATAAAAATTAAGTGTTTTCTTACCAGAACTGCTGATTTTGAATTAATATTTTTCCTAAGGTACTTTTTTTTTAATTTATACCTTCTGTCGAGGTAGAACTTTCAGCACTGCTGAAAAAACTCAGTATAATTCTTCCTTTAGTAAAATTGGTTCTTTTTGAAAAAAAAAAAACACAAACTTCAGTGATACTTTCTGAATACCAGGCTTTGAAATGCCAAACGGAGAAAAGGATGAATATATGAGAGTTTTTTCTTAAATCTCATATAAAAGAAGGATTCAGAGTTATACACAAAATAACATTGTTCTCAATGGTGAGATCTGCATTTATAAGAAATGTGTAAAATTTTGGGGTGAATAAGAAGGATTCAATTAGGATAAATAAATAATAATAATAATGAGAGGATAGAATGCCTCTTAATTTTTCTTTTTGTCAAGCAGAGCAAAACTATGTCCATACGTGTAAGCTGTAACAAATTAAAAATAAAGTCAATTGCTACTGGTATGGGTCCATTTGAAGCATGTTAAGTGTTTAAAGCCTTTTAGATTTCAAGATGCTTTTTTCTTGGTGAGCTGCACTAACCTTGCTAAGGCTCTGTGAATCTGATTCCAGCTCCTCTAAGAACAAAATAAAATGAGTGTGTGCTGTAATCTAGTACAGAAAGTTCCTGTATAAAGAAAAATAGAAATTATAATTCCTTAGGAGAAGCTAAACTTGGAAAGATATTTTCTTTTTATGGAGAACAGGACTTTGTAAATGTTTTGACTTCCTCAGGGACACTAAAGCTTGGCCTGTTTTACGTTGTATTTTTTTCTAAAATGGAATTAATGAGCTTGTTTTCCTTAGGTGTCTTTAAAGTAAAGCATCTCAGATTTTTGCATTGACCACAATGGTTGTTGTCTTCATGCCAGTTTGCAAGAGTCATTCAATATGATTTTTAGTGAGGCTTTTAAGGTGGGCTTCAGCTGCACCAGGGAGATCTCTAGAGCCATTTTATCTGCTCTACATTTATTCAGGTTAGCATGTTGTTTCTGCTTCCTTTGGACACAAATACCCAGAAGATCCTTTCCCGTTGTGTCTCTCAAACTTGTGCAGCCAACTTACTGAATGTAAAATCTGAGGCAATTATGTCTTGGGTACTGAATCCTACCCTTAGTGCATTTATTGTAATATAGCACTATCTTGCTTCAGTACTTACTTTAAAAATAGTTCTCTAGGGTGCTTTAATCTTCTAGGATTTCAAGGTTTGTTTTACTTACCAGGTTGGAATTGAATTCATGTGGAATTGAAGCTACACAGTTGTAACCCTTTCTTAATGAAAAACTTGGGAAGAAAAACAATATCCCAATTTTGAAAGTATCTAACTTACTATCTTTCTGAAAACCTTATTTACTTTAAGTTGATAGGAAAGGCCACAATGAATCTTTACAAGAAGGGAGTTAAAGAAAGAGAAAATTTACCTTATAGAAGTATATTTTAAAAACCTCACAGCTAAACAGAAAACAAAACTACTTATAGAAATATATAGAATTATGCATTAGAAAACTGTTCCAGCCTCCTAGAGAGACTGTGAACAAAGAAGCAGGTGATGTTTTGTACAAATGTTTTAGCTTTTTAATATGGGTTTTTAAAAAGGTTAGTTTTTAACATTACACTGATTATGGAAGCTTCTGAGCCTGCAAGCACAACTCTGTGAAGATTGCAGTATACATCCATAACAAATTGTGAAATTACTGGAACTTCTATTTGGTGACTAAAAAAGAGTATTTTCAGCAGTATTTTACTAGAGTTCAGTGAAAATACTATTACAGATGTTTTAAGTGTAAAAATATCACGCTTAATAATGTTTTATTTATATTTTGCAAAGAAAAAATATTTAGTTACACTTTTTTTGCTCCGTTCCCTGCTCAAAGGTCTGTTTTCTGCATTTTAATCCAATTAATAAATGTCCCTGAAGCAGAAACTAAACCCAAGATATTCAGCCCATTCCTGGAGAATATCCTTCTGACTTCAGTGATGCTGTATGAAGTGTTAAGCTCAGTCATTCTGAAAGTAGTCCTAGAGCATATTTTTTATTGATATTTGTAGAACCATCCTACTTGTTAAATATTCATTCACAGAGGAGGAAAGATTAATTTTTAGGTTCTTAAAAAACAACAACAAAAAATAATTTGCAACATCAATCTAAAACATCCCAATGTCAATTACACTGATGCAGTTACTACTGCTAAAATCAATTACCTGATTCATATACTGGTTTAAGACATCCGAAACATTGACTAGTTCCTAATTTGTAGTATAGGGATTAAAAAAGTGTTTAGACAAGTAATTTAAAGAAAAACCCATTGCAGATTAATAATCACTAGATAAGACTGGGGGCTGTAGTAATGGGGGGCTCTGCTGACAAGTATTGACATTTCCTCAGTTTCTATTCTGTCCCCTTAGGCCACTGTGGGAGTTTTGGTCGAACCTGGAACAGTCATTTCTTATATCCCACTTTTAGAACGGTGATAACTTCCTTTCAGTACTGTTTCAGCCTTTTTAATAAATCACTAATAGCTACTCTAGTAAAGTATAGTTTCATCTGGATCATACTTCCCTACCTTGTATATGAGACTATGACACAATGTCATTATTCCTGTGCAGATCAAGATATATGATGTAGTGTCATTTTACATTTTACATGTCTTTTACATTTACAGGGCTTTTTATCCTGTCTTACATAAAAACATTTCTGTTCTTTTGTTAGTGTTGTTTTGTTTAAAATGGTAGAAAGCAGGCAATGAAATTTTTTTTCTTTCTTTCTTTTTTTGGTGTTCTAAAGAATTAGTGTTCAGTTACATACTTGGGCCTTCAACTGCCAGAAAAGTAATCACCACCTTTGTGACTGATTGACAATTTATTTATTCTTTCAGTAAACAAGATATCAAGAAAAAGTAAACATTAGTGAAACATTCTAACAAACTTCCTTATAGTAAGTTTGTAACACCTTTAATAACTTTTTTTAAGATGTTAAAAGAATCCCTCTTTTTTATCATCCTTGTTTTGGAAAATGGGAAAAACAGATCTTGTGAGAGGCTGAGACTTCACTCTGTGGATCAGATGGTATCTAGCTAATAGCTAATGACAATATCCATATGCAGTACTTCATTCTTAGCACTGCTGAGCAGGGAACTCAGGAACTTAATTTTTCATCTAAGAATTAATCTTCTAGATTACAAGCTAAGAAATGCTTTTGCCTAATTTGCTGTGTATCTTGCCTTTAGTGTAGATCTGAATTTTTATTTCTTGGTTTGGTTTGGTTTTGGGTTTTTTTCCTGGTCTTAAGAAATAGTTTTCAGCTACCTACTTGGACCTACATCTCTGCTGTGCAGAAAACAATGTTTTGAGATCAGTAATCATATGCTTTACAAATACAATTATCAAAGTATCATGAAGTAGCTTGTGTTGCAAGGGGTCTTCAAGACCATCAGTATCCAACCTCCCTGCATGGGCAGGGACACCTTCTACTACACCAGGTTGCACCTCATCCAACCTGGCCTTAAACACATTCCAGGGAAGGGGCATCAATAACATCCCTAGGCAACATATTCCAATAACTTACTGCCCTCATGCTGAAGAATTTTTTCCTATTATCTAACCTAAGTTTATCTTCTTTCAGTTTAAGCTATAATAATATATTCTCAAATACATATATCCTCAATATATTCCCAATAATATATTCTGAAACCAGAAATATCCTGATCCATTAGCAGGTCAGTCCTAACGCTGACCTCAAAATACCTGGATACGTTTCCCCAGATGAACACTGAGTCACACCACTTACCGTAAGACTTTGACGTGTGCATTATAACCTATGGCATTTTTTAGAACCAGTTCTTTTTTTAAAACTAGAAGGAGCATATATATTGGAATTGCTGACATTTTTACTTATAGTGGAATGAACAGCATATTTGAGCATGTTTGCACTTTTCAAATTTGAGAGAATGTTTTTACAAGCGATTTAAATTGACTTTGCTAAACATTTTGGTAGAAAAATTGCTTTGAGCTCTTTTATATACTGTAGGTATAACATCAAATAACTTTTTTGGATGCCATTTATGGCTTTGATGTTTAAAGTTTCAGTCTAGAGCATAAAGCAGATGTAAAACTGAAATGCTGAAACTTTTTAATCAAAGTTTTCACACTTATGTAATGTCTGCTAAGCTTATTATCTTGAAAGAAAAAAGATTGTCTGCTTTTAAAGGACATTGAATTATTTTGTTATAATTATTCAGAGATTTTGATTACTTTTTTGCTATTTTATGGGTATTTTTTTTACAAAAAGCGTAGTGAATATATTATACTTCCATTTTGGTGCCTTCTCGGATTTATGTGATTGAGAAATCTTTTACTATGGATTTCTGTTATTTGCCATATTTTAGGGAACCGGAGGTCTCATTTTAGACACACAGATGTTATCATCATAGTCTCATTCTTCAAATGGAAGCTTCAGTTGCTTTTATGTTTTTGTATCAGATCAACCAAGTTACTATGTAAATGTTGGGTGGGACAGCACAGCAGGATGGAGGCAGTCCAGGAGGTTCCTGGAGTGCATTGAGGAGAAATTTCTCCTCCAGGTGATGAAGGAACCAATGAGGAAAACTGCTTTGCTGGACCTTATACCCACCCACAATGGAGGGACTCATTGGGGATGGGAAGGTCAAAGGCAGCTTTGGCTGCCATGAGTTGTAATTCTCCTTCCCATGGAAATGCCTATGTTGCCTTTCTGAGTTTTCTCTCCTTATGATGCCTTATCTAAGAAACTTCACTGTCATGTAGTTTTCCTTGCTTTTGGTTCATTTTTAGTGTCTCTAGTTCCTTATAATCTCCTCCACCTGTTTTTTTCTGTCCCTTTGTTTTCCGCTTCTACCTGTTTACTAGAAATCAGAGGCAAACAAATTCAGAGGTTTCTCACCCAAAGCCAAAAGCCTGTTATCAAATTAGGAATTTTTATCGGCTTTAAATCCCATTCGTAATTAAAAAAACCTGAGCAATTATTTAAAAATTCTAAAAAAAAAGTCAAGGCTTATAGCTAATGACCTAAAACCATCCAACTAGATCTGTATATCTTAGGTCTAATAGGAACTCTATCTCTTATATTTGTCTTCTGGGATTAGAATGGCATTGGCATTTCACTTGGTTCTTCATTTCTCCTCTTGAGTGACTGATTTTAATATTTTGTCTTTTTAGTGTTACTTATATAGGTTATTCAAGTTTCTTAGCATCTTCTGTTATAAGATGAACCAAGCAAGCTTACTGAAACCTTCTACCAGATTTTTCTTGTTTCCAATTATAGTGTTGTGGGGCCCTTTTTTGGTGAACTTTTTGTATTTGCAATTGTATTTTTAAAACATATCAACAAAACTTGCTATAGAACTCTTGTGTTAGTTTTGGTTTTGTCCTATGCAGAGTGTTTTCCTCCTATTAGTTCTGGGTTTTTTATACCTCTTAAGAATTGAATGTACTCAATTTGCTACCATGTCTTCTTCAGACCTTTCATTCCTTGCTTGTTCTTTAACTCCTCAGAACAACCTCATCATAGTTGCATGTTCACTTGTTGATATAAGAATATTTCCTGAGAATAGTGTCTTGTTTTGCAGCTGTGTACTGTTTTAGAATGGCCTAAATTAAAAGAAATTTAGTTTGACCACCAGCCTAGATTTATCTGTTTTGCTGATGCATACATAAATTATATTAATTTATGTCAGCCACCTGCTCTTCTTTTTACCATCTAGTTTTTATTTACTGCATATCACGGATAAAATTGTTGAATACAGGCTTAGAAAGCAATTAGAGGCATCAATTTTTAATTGCTGTTTTTCAATTATACATTCTCTTTAAAATTTGTCAGTTCATCAGCTTGGGATAAATTTAATATGTTTTCTAGATATTCTGCTATGATTTTTAATCAGCATGGTGTGCAGCTGTATGTCTAACACCGTATATGAGTCTAGATCTATTTTACTATCTTTCCTGGCAATGCTGTAGTTGTGTCAAAATTATTTTTAAAGCAACTGATTATAACAAAATCTAATCTAAATTTGTTTGGAAAATGTTACATGCCAGCTATTTGAATTAATCTTCAGAAGCTTTTCTGTTACTTTTCATGGAAGTGATGTCAGGAAGTCATTTTGGATGTCATGTTTTATTATTGATATGTGAATATTTTTCCAGTTTTGTAATGTATTCTTGGAGTTTAAAAGTTAATGGAGATTGTCATATGATTTGTGTTATTTCATAACTGGTAAAGCAGTTACACCTTTTTTATGATTTGTGGAAGGGTTCGTGTTTCTTTTTGTTTCTTTGGAAACAAAACAGTAACCTTAGCATGAAAAGGCAAACTGTCATTCAAGAAAAATTTACATGGCCCTGTGCAGGGCATAGAAATATCTTAATAGGTATATTCAAAATGTCATTTCCTTAAGCTAAGTGTTGTATATTTAGTATTTAGCTGGGGGAAAATAATATGGCTTTTAATAGTGCTTTCTGCATGATTACATTTTTTCACTACCTCCAGATTTTTAAATATGTTCTAAATGGAGGACTGAGATCAGAGTATTTTCAGGGTTCATTGGAAGGAGAGTAAAACTCATTTATAAAATTACTTAACTAGATAGTTGCCTAGTAACAAATGCATTCTATGCAGTGTGCTTGAGTTGTAGATAACGTCCTATGTAGAATCTTCAAAACAGTATTAGAAATTGCATTTTTACTATGGATTTCTGATTCTGGAATTTTACTGGATTCTCCATTTTTCTTCCTAAAATTAGTAATCATCACCTTTGTGACTGATTGACAACTTCTTAATTCTTTCATTAGAGAGTAAACAAGATATCAAGAAAAAGTAAACACTAGTGAAACATTCTAACAAACTTCCTTCTTAGTAAGTTTCTAACACCTTTAATAACTTTTTTTTTGTAATGTTATAAGAATTCCTCTTTTTTTTCTTTTTTTCCTCCTTGTTTTGGAAAATGGGAAAAACAGATCTTGTGAGAGGCTGAGACTTCAAACCACTCTGTGGATCAAGTGGTATCTAACTAATAGCTAACGAGACTATCTATATGTAGTACTTCATTCTTAGCACTGCTGAGCAGGGAACTCAGGAACTTAAATTTTCATCTAAGAATTCATCTTCCAGACTACAAAGTAAGAAATGGTTTTGTCTAATTTGCTGTGTATCTTGCCTTTAGTGTAGATCAGAAGGGCACACAGACTGACTGTAGAGGGCGTGTTGAAGTGATCCTGGGTCATCTGAATATCAGATTAATTCTTAGCCAATAGATAATTCTTCAAAGAGGAAAATATGTAAACTTGTCTGCTTCACTTAATTCCGTGGTAGAGCTGAACAATCAGGGCTATGCTTTCCAGCTTGATTGTAATTCATTCTGTGGATGTGATATTTTTAATACATGGAAATGGGAAGACTGCCAAGATCACAAAGTTCAGGAAGAACTTTAGAAGTCAGATAAAAGAGTATCTCTATGCATACTCTGTGCTCTCAAGTGGCGGCTGCAATGTAATGAGATGATATGCAAATCCTAAAACCTATTAGGAAGAAAATGATCCTGCTGTGATCAATTTACAATCCAGAGAGGCACTTCCCATACCTGACCCTTTATAATTTACAATATAAACGCAGATGATGCTCGAGTGTGGAAATAGGTACTAGATAGCTATATTGTGGTTTTCTGTGTACATGGAATCTCAAGGTATGATAATTGGTGTTCAGCAAACATCCACAGTGAATATGCTGTCAATTCTCCGCATACTATCGTGGATGCTTTTGGGTTAGATACAATAATTAGATATGCCAATTAAATATAGTTATGGTGATTTTATTTCTCCCAGTATAACATCAAATCTATAAAATATAGTAAAGCTTTTCAAAGCACATGACATGATGTGCAAATACTGTGACAGTTCAGTTTGTTCAAGGAGAGCCTTGTAAATTCCAAACGGTGCTTTTATTTTTACTGAGATAATTAAACACATGAAAATTAAAATGTTTGAGACTTAGTGCCAGTAGTGAAGAAAATGCATTTAGCTGCAAACCTACCACTTGCTATTGGTAGGGAATGTAAACAGAAAATTTTGTCACTCAGAATGTCTTTTCAGTAATATTTACTGCAAATTGGGGAAAAGACTCTGTGTTCATAGTGTCGTGTATATGAGGGCATAATCTCTAATTGGGACTTCTAGGACCAAATATTAAGTGATCCTGGAGATGAAAAATATTACTGTTTGAATGGAATTTACAAAGGGCATCTACACACTTCCAAGACTTGATTTCCCTTAGAAGCGTCTGAGAGCAAAAGATATTGGTGCTTGGCTTTCAATGAGAAGTCAGAAAACTTAAACTTCACTTAAAAAATTGATGCAGAAAACTGTATTCTAAAAATGTATTAGCATTCTAAAAAACATTTTGAGAAACAAAGTCTGTAGTGGTTGGATAAATGAATCATAGATAAATAATCTAATCACAATTATGATCACAGAGAAAATACAATAATAAGTTGTCTTATGGTTGTGTATTCAGGTAATTATGGTTTTCTAACTTTGTTACAGCTTGAGTCACTGCCATTTGTATATTGTTCTGAATAAACAAACCCATTCTGTGTTTGTGAGGATGAGAAAACAGTGTTTTAATTACATTCTCAATTTTATGTCAGCATAAATAATTGGGATACTTGTTATGATACATTTCGTCTTTTGGGTAAATATGCCTTTTTTTGTTTCTTCATGATTTTTAATACATATTGATTATTGGTATTATGTGTTGCTAAGTGGGTATAAAAGTAAAAAGATGGTTAAAAATAATTTGGTTTGTTGGGATGGCCATGAGAGAAGGTAAAGAAATTGTTGGAATTTGAAGTCTTAATAGCCTTTAGTTAATTATGAAAACTAACAAAATGTTACTATAAAGTGAAAGGCATCATTGCCTGATTTCTCATAACTCTCTGACTTGATTTTTGTGGCTTTATTAATAGAGAAGTAATTGTCCAAATAATTTTTCAATTTTAGATTTATAAATTGAAAATATTATGGAGGTGCTCTATACATATGCACAAATAGATGTGAAGTGTAAAATATGCAAAAATATATTTTGTTTTAAAATTTGCTAAAATACATTTTGTATTAAAACCTGCTATGCATATTAGTAATTTAATTACTTGCCTGCATTAACTCTGCTGCAGTTTTCATGTGGAGCTGTAACTCAGGGTTTTCAAACAGCTTCTTAACTCCAGGGCTCACTGCCAGATCAGTGAAGTTAAATGGATTCTTCTTACAAAAGTTTTCAAAGTGGCAAATCTCAGTAAACTGTAACTCTCCTCTAGGCATTGTTTATATTTTGAAAGAAACCTCTGAACAAATGGCTTACAGTTAAGCTCTGTAAAAAATCATACTTCCATGCTTATTGTGCAGAGTTCGTCTTAATTGGTTAAATACTTTCTTACCTTCAGAGGGAACTGAGCAGATTTTCAAACTAGTGATTTCAGGAATCTCTTAGGAAATTTGAAAGCTACTGTTACTGAATTTTCTAAACTCAAATAATGTTTTCCAGATTTGAGCTCAGTTATCCTCTCAGATACCTCCTGTGTACTTAGCAGAGGATCGTGGACAAAGTACATGATAAATATATGAACAAATAGTTACTATTCTTACAGATTTATGTTTGGTTTGGTTTAAAGTGTATAAATCCTAAGTAAATTAAACATTTGTACCAGATATTGGCAGCAGTGTGTGTGTGTGGGGGGGGACTCCAGTGTGGCCTCTCTGAGGATGCAGCTGGTTCCAGCTGACCTCCCCTCCGGGGAACGGCTGATTCCCACAGAAAATGGGACTCAAGAAAGTGGCACCTCAAGGAAAGTGTGTTTAAGAAAGGGTGAAAACACTGTGTAATAGTTGAGTGAAAGATTGGGGTGAGAAAAAAAAAAAAAGTGTGAGAAACAACCCCGTAGACAACGTCAGTTCAGGTGGTGCTCCATGGGACCAAAGCAAAAAAACACCTTCCTCCCTCCCCCCTTTCCAAAAGCCCTCCAAAAACCAAACTACAAAAACCAACCAAACAAAACCAACCAAACAAAAAAAACCCAACAAAAGAACCCCACCAGAAACAATAAGAATGACCAAAAAACCTGCCTCAAAATCGTCAGAACTGTGTGGTGTAGGTTGATTTATAGCCTTTAGGTCATCACGTAATCCAGCTATAAAAAAAGATGTGTAAGAAATTATAATTCTTCTTTGGACTCTTAAAGGTGAATGCTGGTTCCTTGCAGACAAAGACTCTTGAAAATGAAATCTCCCATTTGTCTTGGTCATCTCAAAATTTCATTTACATTTAATAGGAAAGGGCATTCCTTTGCAAAGCTGATCTTTGCTCTTACACAAAAGGGTAAAAAATCAGGTCTTCAATGTCATTTAGTTGGTTGGATCCACCATTTAATCATTTACATTTTCATTTTGGACATGTCCATTACCAGGCAAGGTAGTAATTTACTTTGTTTATTTGATGTCTGTGGAGTTGGAGGTGGTGGTTTCTTTTGGGATTTGGTTTATTGTTTTGATGCACTTGTTATTCACCAGGTCTGTGATATAGTATGATGTAATTTATCTTACTTGAGAATGTTTTCCATGTACTTTTTTTTTTTTTTTTAATTCTTAATTCATCTGCTTTACTTATAGAGCACTTCCTGTCACTTTACCTCAAACACCTAAGGGATTCAAAATTTGTATGCTAAGTAAAACCTCATATTGTTTTAAACAGGACTTAGGCAGATAGAAGTTACCAGCCTTGCTCATCATGAGACATGCATGAATTTGAGAAGTTGAAAACCTCACATATGGATTCAGTTATAGTGTCTAAAAGCCTTTTGATGAAAATTACTGTGAACTTTGCTTCTAAATTATTATGCTAGTAAGAAAGTTGTGAGCCAGCCTACATAACTGTTCATATTTAAAAGGAAATGGGACATCTTTTCCATACTTCTCTCATTCAAGTCTTTTGGCTAGTTTCACACTTTTTGAAAATTACCTTGAAATGCTTCTAATTTGCAGGTTTTATATGGAAAAAAGTATTTCATTGTAAAGCACTATTTCTGTCCCATAGTGAATGAGAAGGCACGTAATGCAAACATCTGGTAAATTGAAAAAAAAAAAGAAAAGAAAATAGAAAAAAATGTTACAGAGCGACTTCTTGATATTCAAGTATCTTCAGCTCAGCAGAAGCACTGATTCATAGTGGAGAAATGCAGATGGTAATGAACTAGAATAGATTGCCCAAGAGAGTTGTGGAAAGGTCTAAGCAAAAGCCAAGATTGAGGAATGACATGAATTGCATTCTTCTTCCTTTTCAGAATTGTAGTGTGATTTGGACTAAGGAATGAATGAAACCAAATTATCTGTCCTACTTTTGCCTATAAATTAGACTACCCATTCTTAACAAAGCCAGTTTTACTTCTGTTATTCTTCTATGTCAGTTAATGACTGCTAACCTTTGAAGGGCAGAATACAATAAGATAGCAAAGATGAATAAGCAAGATTTGATGGAATTGCAGAGTTCTCTGGTTTCTTCAGTACAGGGTAATCACTGAGTCACATCTATTGTTCACCTTTTGTAGAAAATATTAAATGCTTCTTTCACATTACTGTTTTATAAGGGATGTTTTAAAACTCTGTTCTTGATTTCTTGGCTGATAACCCTTGGATCATTTTCACATTTTCTGGTTTGTTTTTTTTTTTATAGGTTGAATCTACACAAAGTATGATTAGGATTCTGGGCCTTTCAGCTACATTGCCCAATTACCTTGATGTTGCTACATTTCTGCACGTCAACCCCTTCATTGGACTGTTCTACTTCGATGGCCGTTTCCGACCTGTACCACTGGGGCAAACCTTTATAGGAATTAAGACAACCAATAAGGTAAAGAATTATGAATGCCAAGGGAAGGGTTGCTGTTTGTTTCGATTATGCTTCACGTGTATATATGTAGGGAGTACTGGTTTATTATTGTGCAGGTGTTTTGTGCAGCATTTTTTTTCCCTGTAAAGGGAATGAGTAATGAAAGGTGCTTTAAGAAACACGTTTCTTCATACAGTAGTTGTAAATAGGCCTTGTTGTAATTGTATCTAATAATATCTAGCTTTGCAGTGAGTCCACTTTACAGGTAAGTTTAATATAAGGAGAAACTATCACCCTCAATTGCAGAGTCACTGTAGCAGCTGCTTATTCTGAGTTTCTAGTTTCAGTTTTCCATTTTGCTAGAAGCACCGGTGCTTCTTGCTTGACTGTAAGGATGCATGAGGGGTGTGGAAAGAAAAATATTAATTTATCAAATCCAGAGAGATATAAATTAATATGACATGCATTAATACTGGTAGGATACAAGTTATTGACTAAAACCTTAGCATGCTAAGCCATTAGTTAACAGATGTGCGCATCTGATGGAAAACACGTTAAAGTAGTTGCTACATAAGGATCTTTATTCTTTGTGCTCGTTTTTGAGGACTTAAGGCCATAGTCAGGCATAATGTTCTTATTAAAATCCTAAGTGAAGTGCATCTTCACATGCAGATCATAATTCTTCTTTTAATACAGGAGTTTATACAAACATTTTTCTGGAAGATTTCCCATGCATCTCAGTAGGTGATAAAACATATAAATATATAGCTCAACTGTTAGAAAAATCATATTCTGCTATGATTCAGTATAATAAAAAATAAAACATTTTCAATCTTTTTTTTTTTTTTTAATAAAATGGACATTGTCTTTCTTACAAGATTATATAAGTAACTCATTCCATCTGCAGTGCAGGGAAAAAACTTATTTTACAGCTGTAGGGAGCCATTTCAAGCCTATACACACAAGAATAGTTTACCATATGGTGCTTACCACACTTTGCATATTTTAACCTTCATTAATTGTTTCAAATACCTTCACTGTTATTTGCTGTTTTGTTTTGTTTTTTTTTTTAAATCTGTTCTTGATACTTGATTTGAATATTTAGCCACTGTATGGTGAAGAAAAAGGGAAAACTCCATTTCTTCATACTCAGTTTTTAAGATATTTCTGATTTTAAAATCTAAGTAGTATTCAAATTATCCTATAAAGTTTGAAATTATAAAGAAAAACTAAACAGTAAGTTTCCTAAAAACCAAAAAAAAAAAAAATGAGGTTGTAGATGGTCTGATATGCAAGTACCTGGAAGATAGGAGCAATGGTTTTGGTAATAATGCAACCAGGAATTTGTCTTTTTGCTTTTCAGAAGAATGTCATTGCAGCAGTCATAGAGTAAAAAAATACATTTTGCAATCAAGATACTGCACTTTATAGCAAATGAAATGTAAAAGTAGTAAATCTCTTTGAGAAAGGATTTTATTCAGAATACCACGTCTGTCAAATTATTGCCAATATCAACATCCCTCTGTTCTATATGAGAGGAGAAAAGCAATTTAAGAATACCCAGAATCAAAAGCAGTTCTTGCTGATATAGAAAGGTAGAAAGGCTTTTAATAGGGGACATGTTTTTTTTCAGGTGCAGCAGCTCAATCATATGGATGAAGTGTGTTATGAAAATGTGCTGAAGCAAATAATGGCTGGACACCAGGTATTTATTTTTTGTTTTGCTTTGAGAACACATAATAGAAATAAAAACATTAGTTTTGGTCATCATAATGGTATATCAGGAAATATTTTGTAATTTATTATTATTATTATTATTATTATTATTATTATTATTATTATTATTTTGACATATGTCACTTCAGATGTCACCTCTAATCTTGAAAACACTTTACAGAAACAGCATGCAAAAAAATCTAAATTGGCTGAAAAATGGTAGTTGCTAGCTAAAGTGAAAATTCCTGGTACTGTATATATTCCTTAAAGTAATTAATGTATATATATATATATGTCACTTTTTTAAAATGACAAGGCAAAGTAGTTCAGTATTTTAGAGATCTTAGACAGTTTCATTTAACAATTAACTACAGAAAAAATATACAACTTGATTATTTTTCTTAGCCTTTCCTGTATCTTTCTAATTCTAGTATCTCCTATTACAGATGAGGGATGAGAATTATGCAGAGTGGTGCAGAATAGCTCAGCCTCTGTCATTTGAAATATACTGAAGTTTGGGGTTTTTTTTACTTTTTAAAGGAAGGAATCCTTCATTTTGCTTTACAATAGATGTTTCTGCAGTGAATTTTCTATTTTGATACTCCCCTCTGCTATGACCATGGGCTTACCTCATTTGTCAGAATTCTTTGTCATTGTCCTCCTGAATCACCCCTTGCAATGTCAGTTTTTTGGTTAGAACTTTGCAGATGCAGCACTGTGAGGAGCAGTAGTTATAGCAGGTATGGCACCTGTTTGGGACAGGAACAAATGCTATTGCAAGGTGATCCTTGAAGAGGCTTTTCACCATGTCATATACCTATAAAACAGTCACATTGAGCATTGCATGTTTCCCCTTTTTAACATAAAATTCAGATTGTGGTGTTTTTTGAAAGATGCACAGTTGGTTTCCCACAGTTGTAGGAAAAAATATTTCAGCAACAGCTTCACAGCCCTCTTGCTCCCCCTGGTTTAACACCATTCTTCCACTTCTCTTGTTGATATCAGTTACTGCTGTTACATTAAGAAAACCTTCATGAAGATTACATATGGAAATGCTGATATTCTCCTGAGTGAAGTCTGTTAACAACATTTGTTGGCAGTACCAAGTTTATTTTCTCCACATTGTCAATTATGCACGTACCTTGCTAAATTCCTAACACTGGGGTACATTTAGAGGCTTGTATTTCATCTCATGTTATGATTTCCTGTGTTTTCACTTGCTGTAGATAAAATTACAAGTAGTAAATTCTTTAAATCAC
This sequence comes from Calypte anna, assembly GCF_003957555.1. Taxonomy (NCBI): domain Eukaryota; kingdom Metazoa; phylum Chordata; class Aves; order Apodiformes; family Trochilidae; genus Calypte; species Calypte anna. The sequence continues at coordinate 74,322,026 of NC_044246.1, forward strand.
TATGTCCAAAGAAGTAACAGATCTTGGATTCCTGGCAGAAAGTTGCATGCTGTTCCAGTTTAGTTATTGCATCTTTCTCCCCCTTTCTTCACTGAGGAAAAATTTGTTTACAAACATATATAATATTGTTCGAAAAATTCAAGTACAATAAGCTGTTTAATTGTAGCTGTTTAATTGTTACTTTCCTTGGGAACATATTTAGTTCTTGTACTAGGAGCTGAATGCATGAGTGTGTTAAGACATGAGCTACAGCTGACAGAGGTCAAGTGAAGAACTGTTGTCTACTTGATATTACAGTTTCAGCAGCTGACACTATTGCTGATCTCAATTTCTGAAATCTTGTCTTTCAAACCAACAACCAAATATAGTTTCCCCTTGCTGTATAAAAGTTGGGTTTGTTCCAGAATGCTTTGGTTAATTAGATTCAATTGATTGTAAATATTAAGCATTTTCTACACTTGAAAATGTTTGCTCTGCTATGTTGTAGACCTCCCTTAAATACAGTTCTAAATGCCATCCATTTATACTGGACTATTCTTCTGAGAATTTAAAACATGTTGGTCTTGATATATATGAAACAGACCTACAAGCCCCATGAAACTTATTAATTTCATAATATACAAGCACTGATATACAGTCAGGATATCAGTGGCCTTCAACAAGGCCAAGTGCCGGGTCCTGCACTTTGGCCACAACAACCCCATGGGGAGCTCCAGGCTGGGCACAGAGTGGCTGAGAGCAGCCAGGCAGAAAGGGACCTGGGAGTCTGGATTGACAGGAAGCTGAACATGAGCCAGCAGTGTGCCCAGGTGGCCAAGAAGGCCAATGGCATCCTGGTCTGTATCCGGAACAGCGCGGCCAGCAGGTCCAGGGAAGGGCTTCTGCCCCTGTACTCAGCGCTGGTGAGGCCACACCTCGAGTACTGTGTCCAGTTTTGGGCCCTTCAGTTCAGGAAGGAGATTGAGGTGCTGGAGCAGGTCCAGAGAAGAGCAAGGAGGCTGTGAAGGGATCCAGCACAAGTCCTGTGAGGAAGAGCTGAGGGAGCTGGGGCTGTTCAGCCTGGAGAAGAGGAGGCTCAGAGGAGACCTCATCACTCTCTACAACTCCCTGAAAGGAGGGGGCAGCTAGGGGGCGGTCGGTCTCTGCTCCCAGGCAGTTATCAGTAAGACAAGAAGGCATGGGCTTAAGCTCTGTCAGGGGAGGTTTAGGTTGGATATTAGGAAAAAATTCTTTCCAGAGAGGGTGATCAGACACTGGAATTTGGCTGCCCAAGGAGGTAGTGGATTCTCTGTCCCTGAAGATATTTAAAAAGACACTGGATGTGGCACTCAGTGCCATGGTCTGGTAACCACAGTGGTAGTGGATCAAGGGTTGGACTTGGTGATGTCAGTGGTCCTTTCCAACCTGGCTGATTCTGTGATGATGTCTTTGACATTGCAGAATCAAGTATATCAGCTCACTGTATGATACGTTATTTATAATATGTAGTACTGTACCACATCTTACCAAAGTCCTAAAACTGAAATACTTTTAGTTCCTTATCTTTCCTGTATTTTGCCTTGCTGTAGATATGAGTCCCTTTTTTTTTTTCCTTATAATAAGTATGCTGTGATAAATGACCCATCTAATTGTGAAATCAGATGCAGATATTAAAATAAGTGCAAAAAAACCCCTTAAGTTCCTGCCCTATAGAGGAAGATTAATATTATGAGTGAATATGATGAACATTACCCTAGAAAGACAGTTCTTTAGTGTCTTTTTACTATTTTGAGAGTAGCCTTTAATCTTATAAACTTATCATCATGTAGTTTTCTCAGATTTTACAAATCCATTACTTTGTGTCCACATTCCCCATAGTCAGACACTGTTACCTTTCTTAGCTGGTGTTATCCTTGAAACTTCTGTTTGTTTACATTCGATTTGTGTAAAGTTTGTTTGCTTTTTAAAAAAGCTGTGGTTGTTCCTAAACTGTTCTTAGAAAAATATATTCATACCTTCCTCCCAATACTTTATTTAGAAAAAAAAATCCAGTTGTATATATGTGTAGAATTTAGGAAAAGGTTGAAATTTTATAACTATTCATGCAGTGGTGTGTGAAAAACACAGATCTCATTAGCTGTGCTCCAGAGAGTAAAAAACATACCAGTTCTGGTTTATATTGAAGTGCAGGAAAGAAATACCAGGATCTGAGAAAGATACTTTCTCTCTTCTCAGTTTCCATGAGTTAATGTGCACCTTCCTATGGCCATCAAACTTTCACAGTGTCTCTTTTGAGATTCTTTAGCAAAATGTCTTAATAAATGAAATTTGACATTGTTTATCTACTGTTCTGTTAAACTTTTTGATGAATTCTACCATGCCAAAACTGAATAATTTTACTCTTATAGAAGTCATGCTGATGTGTCCCAGTCATATTATAGATTACAGTGTGATACTTGACTGAAGTTACAAGTTCATGTGTTTTAATAGATGTGTGTTTTAATTTTTTAAGACTAAGACTGGTAGGAGATAGTTGCATTCTACAGGCATGTGTTTTGACAGATGGAGAGAAGCTTTTTATGTTGATGTTTCAACAGTATCCTCTGCAAGACTTCAAGCTCTTCCTGGCTACTGGGAAATTAAGAGTTGGTGATTCAGCCTTTAATTTTGATCCATCTGCTCAAACTAATGAGAGATCTCATTTGTAGGCTTCACTTTGAATTACAAAATGCAACTGAAGTGATAACATTTGTCTTCTAGCACAATTCTTCTCTTGTTCAACTTGAGGAAAGATATAATGATAGATGGCTTGCCCTACTGAGTTGTCTAGGGTCTTTGTTACAGAAACTTTTTATTGTGACTGAAGCAGTAAGATCAGAAAATCCCTGTCCCAAAGGTTTCCAGGTGCTTTTTAAGTCAGCGTGCTCTTTTTGTAGGATTGCTAACAATGTGGATCTTCATTAGGAGGTTCCTCTGTCAGATCCTCTCAAGACTACTTTCATTAAGAACCTCGTGCTATTAAGTTTGCGTTCCTGGGATTGTCCCTGTGTGCTCAATATTTGCTGAAGATTTGTTTTCATGTCATACCTTGAATTTGCTGTGTTCTCACATTATCTGAGAAGATGTTAGATGCTCTCAGATTGATTTGTACTTTTGGAGCTTTATTTCTACCTCTTAATAAACCAAATAATCTTTAAACAGTGAACAAAAAAAAAGCCACCTGTAATTAAACACTTTATCAGAAGAAAACAAGTCCATGCATAGTTGCAGATAATATTGCCAACATTTATGTTTTGGGATTCTTTTCTGTTGAAGAGAGGGTGGAAGGAGCTCAGTCACAGTAAATTATCATTCTCTCAAAGTCACATCTGTCTCTTGTCAGCCACCAGTAGCGGGCCACGTGCATTAAGAGTATTAATTCATCTACAGAGCTGAAAAAGCTTCTTTTTGAAAGAGTAAATAGCTATTGGCAGCCTCACCACAACATCCAAAAGCAGATACAGTAGCAGTATTTCTACATATCTAGCAAAAACTAAGGTTAACTTGAGTGCCAGCAGGATTTAGAACTGTAAACCAGTGGAGATGTCATCATTGTAGAATTAACATGGTGGAAATTTTACTGGGACTAAAAGTATAGAGGAAAACTACTTAAAACAACAAACAACCTTAGACAAACTGATGATAGACTGCCCATTTTTTACTAATTTTAGTTCAGTTTTAAGTTTTAAAGTGAAGTGCTTTTTCAGGTAGTGGTCAGTTTCCAAAGTTAATTTCTTTAACTGGCTTCTTCTGTCTGACTATTTTGCTTTTGCAGTATTTTCCCAACTGCATATGATATACCTGTGGCAAGCTTTACCTTTTCTACCTTTTAAAATTAAATTTGGATTTCCTTTAATGTACAGAATACATCCATGTATATCTGTTAGATTTTTAATTAGTGTATGCACTGGGTGGTTAGTGTGCAGTTTTCTGGAGATCAAGCTTGCTTTACTAATTGGAATTGATGTATTTAATTACAATGTTGTTCTGCACCACTGTTCTGCATTTAGTTCATTAGAAGTAATATTGAGATGCTATATATTTTTTTTTAAAACTTTGAATAATTTTTAAGTATCACCTTGCACAGATTGTTAATCAGGATTTATGATGGCAGGTCAGAAACAGATGACATTTGAATTTATGTAGTCAAAACTGGTTCTTTTTGCTATGTATTGCACATAAAGCATTCACGTTTCTGTAACTGTTCTCTGTGAACAATAATTGACTTGAACTTTGCAGTACTAAGAAGTGTCATCTTGTTTTTCTTGCAACACTATCTTAAACGCAAAAAGAAACAGAGTAGGTATTTAAATCTATTTTATTAAATTGTCAGAAGCAAATTTGACAGGTGTTAATTTCATCTGTAAAAATGATGGATTAAATTTCTTTATTATCAGTTTGCCAGCTGTTATTTGGTTGCAGAAGCTGTGTGGAGATAAAAGTTTAATAAGCTTAGTTACTGCAACTGTTGACAATGCTTCTATAGCTGTGTCATAAGATAAGATTTAATAAAACAGTGTTTTCTTCAGAGCTTTCTCTGGAACTTAGTAACTTGAGAATTTAGGTTGTGCTTGTTGTTTTCCTGGGTGAAACAGTGATTATAGAACACTCTGAACAAATAACTTAAAGTTTTTTGAATTTGTTAAGATATTTGTGAAAAACAATCTAGATTTGTTTTTTCTATACTTATAGCCTTAGAGTTTATTTCAGCCTTATTTTTGGCAACTATTTATACAAATTGCTTCTGCTTCATCACCATAACTTATTTGCATATATCTCATTATATATTGCTTCTATATTTATATATACACAGGTATATATAGTTATATAAAAATATAGAAGGTAAAGTGATCTGAAAGGATAGCTGAATTATGCCTGATCATTTTAGTTGCTATTTCTGTCAGCCAACAAAGTGGAGACTTGAATACTTGGGTTATTTTTCTGTAGAGTTTCTTTTTCAGTTTTTGCACAATTAGGGCCCATTCATGTGGATGGTATCTTTAACAAAATCACAAACTAATTCAGCAATGGGGCACTGTTCTTATGTTCTGCATCTTCATAATTTATTTATACAGTGCATTTCCACTATAACTACAGTTTGCAGTTTTAAGGCTATAATAGTTAATATAATCTTATGCCTGAAAAAATTAAACTTTGTATCTTACTTTAATTAAAATACTATAATGATGTGCTGTATAGGAAAAACATTTCAAAAATGGTACATATGGTACAAATGTCTCATGTTGTCAAATTATATCTACTATTTTCCTCTATATTTCCTTGTCAAATCTCTTTGGTTTTAAGCATTTAATACCTTACCAGCTTGCTATATGAGCATCTCAGGAAATTACAGGAAATGCATGCCATAATAAGTTATATATGCAATAACCCATTATTCTTCAGTTAGGTAGCCTTCTGAATGTGAATGTGCTGTATTTCTTTATGCTAATTTTTGCATAAATGCATGTCTTCACAAAGTATATTTTCTGTATATGTATACACAGGTGTTCATGACATGTTCAGGTGTTCTTTACAGAGAGGATGATCAAGCATTGGAATGGGCTGCCCAGGGAAGTAGTGGATTCTCCATCCCTGAAGATATTTAAAAAGAGACTGGATGTGGCACTCAGTGCCATGGTCTAGCAACCCCAACGGTGGTTCAAGGGTTGGACTCGATGATCTCTGAGGTCCCTTCCAACCCAGCCAATTCTATGATTCTATGATGAATCTGTGTAGGCCAGTTTGATATCTTTCCATTATTTATGAGTTTCCAAGATGTTCAGTTTATGTGTGCACAACTGCCCAATGTCAATACTGTAATATAGCTGTTTAAGATAGCAAATTCTACTACTTAGAATTATTCTTCTGATATTATGAATGTACATTGAAAGCAAAAAATCAGACTTAATGACAAATGAGTAGCTTCTCATAGCCTAAAATTATTTTTAGTCAAAATAGGTATGTCTGGAGCCAGTCTGTGGATGACCTCAGTGTTAAGTTATCACTGTATGATTTAACAAGTTTGGTAAAGGCAGCTTGGCCATTCTTGCTGATTAATGTGATGAGTTTTACTAGCTCTGTGTTAAAAGCTGTTTTTCAGATGTGGGACTGCAGACCATTGGTAGCCTAGAGGATAGAGGGAAGTAAAGCCTGTGGATCCCTGTCAGCTTCATATTGTTATTTAGTTAAGAATGTAATGGCAAGGATAAATGCTACTCCAGAAGACATGCTGAGGATTGCCAGTGGTCCCAAGCTTTGAAAATTCCTGCTCTTGTAGCCCTGAAAGAAATGGATCTTAGTTTGGTGCTTAGTTTTACATAATAAATAGTATCAACCAATAAAATTCCTGATTATTGACAAATAAATTACTCCGAATGTTACCACCCAGCAGGACCTTCTCCCTGCAACAGACTTTTAACAGATGCTACTAGAGAATCCAGTAGTAATGTAGTTAGTGGCTTTTAATTCGAAATATACAGTAAGGTAATCAGTACTGATAACAAAAAGACTGGAAAACCTGAATTTCCTGTTCCTTAAGTGTTTAGTAGGTTTATTTATGTTACTAGATCTTACAAAACTAGAAGATACAGAGGTTGGTGGGGCAATTTTCTTACTCAATTTTATTTAAGTAAAAGGAATGTGAATAGATATTAATATTTCTCCAGTATCCTCTACATTTCTTTCTTTCAGTAAAGCCAGATAAAATCTTTGTAGTGCTCTTGGGTTATTTTTTTTTTCGTATTATGGATGGTATAAATATAAGTATAAGTATAAATGCTTTTGCAAACATCGTAGATATAACAGCTCTTATTCTGGAGTGATACTTGTCAAAAATGTAATTTGTGATAATATAGAAACATATTTTCTTGTACAAAGTCAGAACAGTTAATGTCAGAACAGGAAAAAGGAAAGTGCTTGAAACAAATTCTTCCATGATCATGTTTTTCTAAAAAAAGATGCACTGAAAAGCTGCTTATAATTTTGAATAATTATTGTCGTTCAAGTCCATTGGCATCTGCAAAAATGCAATTGTTAACTGCCTAATGACATATATTTGCATAGTAATAGACTAGCTGTACTTCTATACAAGAATAGATATTGCTGTTTCTATTTCTGTCCTGTCAATTAAAATTCAAAATAATTTCTACTACCTGTAGGAGTCAGTAAAGTATTTTCTTTGTCTTATTAAATAGTTTGCTCTCTACTTTAATTTTCACTCTATTAATTTTTACCCTGCATTTTGTCATGCATTTGACTAACGTTACAAATTGAAGGTAGCATAGATCCCATTGTAGTATTATGAAATGGGTCTCCTTTAGTGTCCAGAATCCATATGTAAGCACTGATTCCATAAGTGAGCATTTATTTTATAGGCCATCTAATGTAATTCAAAACACAGTAAAACAACATCATAAAAATAGGTGATTGCAATTTTTAAATTAATAATTTACAACATCCTAGTGTAAATTAAATCATACAAGCCAATCAGCAAACATTACTAGATAATGCTTTATAGGTATAAAGAAAGTTTTGTGTGGGCAAGTGCATTTTACTCAGAAGCATTTTTCCATCGGGGCTACTTTGTACCCACTGCGTGTTCTTAAGTGTAGAGTTTTACTATCATCAGAGTCTCCAGTTTAAATGCTAGAGGCTTAGTGTACATCTTAGCGGTTTGTCAGGGTTTAACACTGGCCTAGCAATTAAACCAAATAACAGATACACTCTATTAATCCCCCTCTCCTCCTTGATAAAGAAAGGAGAAAGAATAAGGGAGAGAGACTTATGGGTTGGAAACTAAACTATGCAACTTTAATGAAACAGTAATGATAAATAGGAAAAAATACTAAATAGATACAAATATGCAAATATACAGGAAAATTGATACCTCATTACTCCCCCTTTCCCCCAGTAACTCTCACGTCACCACCGAGGCTGCAGGGCAGCCCTGGGAAAGTCCAGGCTGGACTCCTGGCGTCAGCAGCAGTTGGGAACTGGAGGCAGGAACACACAGATTCAGGCTGGCACGGATCAGGACCACAGGCAGATGAATGGATGGAATCCTCCCAGGATGCCAAAGCAAACAGGGACAGGGGAGGAAGGGGAAGCAGGAAGGGAAAAATGGGGCTTGACCCTTGTGATCTGTCAAATTTATACTGAGTATGACCTGTATGGGATGGAATACTCTGTTTGGTCAATTCTGGCATTTATCTTGTCCGCTCCTCCACAAAGGAGGGCTGCAGGTGGGACCTTTTTACTCCTTCTCTCCTTCCAGAAGGCAAAATGTTCCTCAGAGCTGAGCAGTGTCCTTGGCTCTGCACACCAGTCTCTGGCTGTAACTATAAACATCAAGTGTTATCAGTCCCAGAAGCAGACACTGTCTGAGAGACTTGCTGTTAATTTCAGCAAGTGCAGCTACCTACAAGAGACCTAGCTGAAAGCAAAAGTACAAGACAGAAAATCACCTTTATCCTGGCCCAAACCAGGACACGGTTTGAAACTGTTTATCGATAGCTCTGAAAGAAAGATAAACCAATCCCCTGTATCTTTCATCTTTAGGTAGTGGCAGAAGACACAATGTCATGTTTTACATGAGCCTCTCTGAAATGCCTGTGCACTCCTACACGTACCTTATGAAACAAAGAGGAGAAATCACAGGTGTGTGTCCAGTTGCTGAGCTAAGATTGTACTGAGATCCAAGTTGTGATGTGACAGCTCATATGACTTGAGTGCTCCAATAGGTGGAAAGAGGCTCTTGAGCCAGGCCAGGTCAGGATGGCAGCTTTCTTCTGTGTGAGAGCACAGTAGGAACACCTGGAGCTCTGTATAGGAATGGATGATGAGCCAGCTGAGAGTTTAGAAGGAGGACCAGCCAGCAGACAGACATGAGCTACATTGTTGTGGGAGTTTGTTACAGACACACCGATCAGGAAAAAAGTAGATGAGGCCTTCTTCAGACAACTAAGAGAAGCTTCAGATTTACTGTCCATGGTATTCCTAGGGAGCTTTAGTTCAGTATCTGCTGAAGGGACAACACAGCAGAGCAAAAGCAATCGGGGAAGTTTCTGGAGTGAATCAGTGTCAACTTCCTAGTACAAATGTTTGAGGAGCTGCCAAGGGTTGATGCTGGGCTGGACCTTGAACAATAAGGGAAGGAAAGACTGGGGACATGAGTGCTGGAAGAAGCCTTGGCTGCAATGACCTTGAGATGGTGGAATTCAGGATTCTGATGAAGGGAACACAGGAAAACCTAGACCCACAGCCCTGGGCTTCAGGGATGTAAGAGATGAAAGAATAGGAATGATGTTAGTAATTCAGAATGTGTATGACAGTAAAAGCTTTTTTATCAATAGATTTAGAGCACAAAAGGCTACATGAAGGAAGGGCAGATAGGAAGAAAATTAAGAAAGTAGTTCAAACAGAACATCTTTATCCTAGCTTTTTCCACAGAATTTCAGGAGCAATACTAAAAATTATATTGGAATGTTCAATATATTATTCATTAGGGGGGGCATATCTTAGGTAAAAAAATATATTTCCACAGTGAAAGAAGCATGAAAATTCAAATTATGGGACAGGTGTCTTTAAAAAGTATCATTATTATAGATGGATAACCTAGTTTGCATTAGAGTAGTAAAAATATCTGCAAACTAAATAGACTTGTCACCCTTAAAAGCTGACAATATACTAATAGAAATATAATTAGATAAATAGCTGTGTGATAAATAGATTTTTTTTCTTAAATTAGATTCTGTAGAGCTTTTTTCAAAAGTCTAGGTTTTGCTTAAACAGAGATGATCAGATTTAATTTAGTTGAGTTAATTAAAACTTTACAGACAGCAATTAATGGTAATTTATCAAGTGTTCCAAATATGTTACATTAAAGTACTGATTAGCTGATGTGGTATTACAGATTTCATTGTTGCTGTTATTAATATTTTCTATTAAAATATTGTCTGATATTGTGTAACTTTGTTCTTCAGAGTTTGTTGAATGTTTCTTTGGATGAACAAGGTGATTAATGGTGACCCTTGCTGAATGCTTTTGGCATTTTTCTTGAATGAAAATTTCTGTAATTTAGTGCATGCTAATTAATTTTACATTATGAGTAAATGCACTCAGCTTTTAACTTGTGAAGAATTTTCTATACAGAAAGAAGGATACATGAGCTATCTCATTAGAACTAGTTTGTAGGAAGCTTAGTAATCCTTTAACTTTCTATAGTTTAAAAGATCTTGATAAACTTGCATCTTATATCAGGATTTCTTTCAAATACAAGGTGCACTAAAATGAATTAAAATAATTAGAAATAAATGCAAATTCTTTAGTTGCCTTGGTAAGTGACACAGTTCGTTCAGCTTTTTCTGTTCAGAGGGTATAAAAAGATTTTATTCTGCAAAGTTCAAAAATCTGCTCAAATAAAAGCAAAATTTCTACACAAAAAATTTTAAGCTTTCATATAGGTCCCCTTAAAAATTCTTATTCCATATACATATTGGTTTTCTTTTGGTTACTAGTTCTGGATCTTCCTAAGTTTATGTGGGAAGGGGAAATCACATTTATGCACTGTCATGCTGTCATTTAGATTTGGTATTCAAGACATTCTGATTTTGCAGTTAGTGGTTTTGATCAAGAAATGTCAGTGAACCATGTGTTTTCATTTATATTTTTCTTGGAATATGCTTTTTGTTCTGTAAATATTAGGCACTGCAATTTTGAACAGTATTTTGGCACTTGGGGGGGAAATCACAGCAGGAAAGAAAGTATTTTATTATTCTTTAGAATGAGGCTAGGCATTAGTGAGCTGTACTTAGTCTACATGGTTCTGTTTAATGAAGTGCAAAGGATGATGTTATTAACATAAATAGGTGCAGCCAGCACTCTTTAGGGAGAAGTGTTGAAACATCAGTTTTGTGAAATAGTTGGAGGAGGTTTCATGCTGACCTTAAGGGAGAAAATGGTTGGGTAAATTAATCTGTTGATCTATATCCCTAACTGCTCGTATTTAGTAGGATACCCAGGTCTAGAACTGGATACAACAAAAAGAACACATTATAAGAAATTAGCTGAGTGATGACAAGCAATGTCTTGAAACTAAAATTAAGTATATATACTTGTCTCTAAACTAAACAATTACTCTATATATTGCATTAAACAAATTCATTCTTTCATCTTAATTTATTTGGAAGATGCAATGCAAAGTGAAGAGCAAAACCTAGGCCTTTATCCTCCAGGGGAAGTGTTAAGAAAAACAGAGATGCTGAATTCAAGCATTCAAGTGACCACCCCTCTAATAACAAGGTGGAAAGTTGTCTGAAAGAGCCAGTGTGCTTTCCCAAAAAGATGGAGGCACCATTCTGGAGTTATCACAGAGAGCATTCATTTGAAAGACACATTTTTTCCAGCAGCAAAAGTTGGCACTATCCAAGGCACAGGGACGGTGTTTCAAGTGATTTGAAGTACCTGATTACAGATTTTCATTTCTTATTTTAGGCACTTCTGCTACCTGCATATGTGCTTTGTTATTTTCTTTCTCCTCTAAGTGAAAATGCAAGGCCTATTAGCATCTTGTTACTTGTCTCTGCTAACAGGAAAGTACTAGTTCTTGTAGGCACTTTGAATATTAGCACTTTTCAGTGGTTTTGCAATGTACTAGCACATTGCAGAAACAACCTGGAATACCCAACACTTGAGGAATGCAAGTACTTTCTTTTGTGAATTTTAAATAAAGTCTTGTCTTTGAAGACGTTTGATTTGTCTCACACTGTAGAAAAATTCTGGGGATGTAACCTAGCTAGAGACATTTGCTTTCTCCTTTCTTGTATATTTTTCATCATTTAAAAGCTTTGGTTTTGGGAGAGCAGCAGCAGACGCTTTCAGCAATACAGCTATATACACCAGAGCTAGCTTTGAACTGCAGAATACAGATCTAATTACACAGCTTGTAACTGTGGAACCGCTTCTCTCTATTCTAAATTACTTTTCCTAACTTATCTGCATAATTTAATGCACAGAGATTTTGCCACAGAAATGTAATATTCTGTGACACAGTTAGGACAGGCTAAATTAACCCTCTTAAGACTATATTGCTGTCTCACAACATATTTGGTAAATGACATAAAAGCATTAAACAAGGTGTCGGTTTTTAAACTGCAGCTGGTTCTTTACAAACACATCTGGTGATGCAAAGAGATAACTAGTAAATATTAACTTTAAGATGGGGTATCTCTAATCAGCTAACAAAACAGTATTTTTAAAATCAGATTGGTGTCTGTCTAACTCTCGCTGAGTCGTCCTTTTTGTTGGCAGCAATTTGTGTAATAGTTTTAAATTTTAAAATTTGGTCAGTTGTTGATATGTGATCATAAATACATAAACAACAATTAATTCAAGTGTGCATTATTAGCTTGGAAAGAGGTACATTTCATAAAGAAAATATGCTACACATCTGAAAAGTACCAGTCTTTAAGAACTGGTGTAAAGGACAGTTCTGCAGTGCTTGTTTCTTAGTTATTTGCATAATAAGGTCTTATGCCTTTCTGAATGAATGACTGCTAGGATCTCAGCTATTGCCTTCTGCAAGAAGAAGCCATATAAAGGGGTTAAGAGAATTTCAATATGTTCTTTGACCAGTGAATATTCTGAGGGGTTTTATGCACTAGACCATTATTTTAGTTCATTTAATGCAAGAGATTTCATATGTTAAAGAAGTAGTTCTGTGTCAGGACATATCTTCGTTCCAGAACATTAAAATTGTGTGATGGAAACAATAGAGAATAATAGAAAAAGAAGAGATGGTCTGTTATGTAGGACAAAGAAACACTTAACTGAAAATTTAGATCTTGTCCCTGCCTCTGCCAGTTTATGTCTAATGTTACAGAAGCTGAAGCTGCTGAAATAAAAATATTCAGACGTTTGTATTAATCAGTGCCTCCAAATTTTGAGAATTACAACACAATGTTGATCTTATGAGGAAAACTATTGGGTGTTCATGGCTTCAACTCTGCTCCACATTTATCAAATCATATATAGTAAGCAGTATGATCTCTCATCCTTTTTCACAGCAAGATAGTTAATAGACTTAAGCTTAGTTTCACTTGCAAAACAGGAATCTGAGGAAAGATTAGCATGTTTTTTTCTTGGTGTTGCATAATCCTGACTTCTTGTAATTATTACATTCACAGCAAATCCCATTATAGAATTCTTTAGTCTTGAGAGCAGGTTTGGATCAGTTATGCTAAATAAAACAAGATAATGTATCTTGTAAAACAAGAATATGCTAGATAAAATCCTGATTCATTACTTGAGCACAGTCTCAATCCCATACAAAATGTGGCAGGTAATGCTTCCATGTAAGAAGGAAGATTAAATAGAAACTATGTTTGTTAAAGACCATTTTACCCCTGTCCTTTCACTACACCTTGTCCTTTCACTACCTTGTAAAAAGTCCCTCCCCAGCTTTCCTGTGGGCCTCTTTGGGTACTGGAAGGACACTACAAGGTCTCTCCAGAGCTTTCTTTTCTCCAGGCTGAATAACCCCAGCTCTCTGAGCCTGTCCTCATAGGAGAGGCCTTCTGATCATCTTCATGGCCCCTTATAGGACTTTCTCCAACAGCTCCATGTCCTTCCTGTGTTGGGGGTTCCAGAACTGGACACAGTACTCCAAGTGGGGTCTCCCAAGAGCAGAGCAGAGGGGGAGAATCACCTCCCTCGACCTCCTGGCCACGCTTCTTTTGATGCAGCCCAGGACAGAGTTGCCCTTCTGGGCTCCAAGTGCACATTGCCAGCTCATGCTTCAGTTGTTCTTAGGTACAACACTCCAGCTCTTTTCCAGCACTGTTGACATTCTCAGCAGCATGAGAAAAATGAGAAAAAAATGCTTTTTGTAAACGTTTTGATTAGTGTTTTCATGGCTTTTGAATATTTTATCAGTGACCCTGCTGGTACAGTGGCAATATTCTTGTGGCCTTTAAACTGAGAGTGTTTCAGTACTTCTCTTTTTTTCTTTTTTATTTTTCTTCCTCAGTTCACCCAATACCCTGTGTGTATATTTTCATTTCTGCTGAGAATTCAAGTTTTTCTAGGAAATTTCAATTTAATTGATTTTACAGTTTTATTTCTTAAGGCATTTCGGTCTTCTCTGGTATCCTGTATAGTTGTGCTTTTAATGTCTGCATTTCGTGACCTCATACATACCATATCTAGAATCTCAAGCAGGTGACTGCAGGTGTGCCCAATTCTGTGTAACTGATATGTTGCTAACTGTGACAGATATCTAAGAATATTTTGTCCAGATGAAACCTAATAATGGTAGGATCTACACTGTAACTCTTTTGATGATAGAAAGAGGTATCAAATAAGCTAAAACAAGTAAGGAGTAATTGTTCCCAGCAAGATATGCATTTACTATCTCTCTCTTTTCTGTACTTTCACCTGAATTTTCTTCTTTTTAATGATAAACTTATAATGTCTATAAATTCACCACAATCGTGTCTACTTTTATATGAAATTATATGCTTATTATATATTTATAATTAAATAATGAAAGTTCAAATTAAGAGCAGAGGCAATACATTTTTTAATTTTACCTTAAATACTGCTACCCTCTTAGTGATGTTTCATTTAAAGCATAGACTGAAAGCTGATACAAGGATGTTGATGCCAAAAGGCCAAATTTAAACCCACAATTCTCTGGAATTTGACATACCAGTCTTAAAATTCAACTGAAACTACCTTGAAATGGAACTGTAACTCCATGTTTCCACTTTAATTAAAATTAGATGGTCTTCCAAAACAGTGTTTGCCATTTACTCAGGAATCAGGCACTGAAACTCTTCCATATGTGAGTTTTGAGAACACTGAAGTTGTCATACTTGGCCAAAGTGACGTGGAATTATGTTGGGGAAACAGTTCAGAAATATCCAGGTTGTGAGCAATCCTGACTTCAATTAAGGCCACATTGGGTTAATGGTTATTGAGGCCTAGTTAGAGGCTTTCTGAGAATGAGCTACTGGGAAAGAGATAACTTAATTGGCAACAGAAGAGGAAAATAATTATGTGAGAAGAATCTTTCCGTGAGAATGGTATGTGTAATTGGAATACAAAGCCACCTGCATGATAAGATGGTGTAAACAAGGCTTCTCTATATAAAGTGAGTGCAAGTTGTTAATAAGCGATTTCATACAATCATTGATGTGCACATGGAATCCTTAAGCCTCCACAGACTGTTTTCCCACAGAATTAGTGTAAGCAAACAGTGGGCAATACAAAGAGCTTAGGTGAACAATATAGAATGTTTTATGTAGTGTGCCTTTCCCAGTCATATTTGGTTAACAGACATTCAGAGCTGTTATTACAGTGTTATTAAGTGGCATTTAATCACTTTTTCTTTTCTGCACCAGACAGGAGGCTTACTGCTTGATTTATCTTAAATATGCATGGAGTGAATCTTTGTATCCGTTTGAATTGCTCCATATGCATATCTAAATTAATAAGTATTAACATCTCATTCCCATCTCTTGCTTTAGATACCATATCAGATGCTAATAAACATAATCAAGTGACAGTGGGGTTGGTTGGATGATATTTCCATAGCCCACTGAAGAGATGGATACAAATATTTTTTGATTACCACTTAACTCTTAGTTGATATTTTCAGGGAAATGTCCACAGTATTTCTAAGGTATCTTAATGAGTGATAGTATGTGGTTTAAAACCCATAATAATCTTATTTTTAAATTGGTGTCCCCATATGTGTTTTGCATTTATTGGTGCTTAATTTCATTCTTCACTTTGATTGTTAAATGGTTTAGGACTGCAATGTCCACCTGAAGTTATTAATAGCCAGTGTTGGTTTCAGCTGTTTGACATAGCCAAGTCTTACCATCAGGAAACTTACCACCTCACTATTTGCTTTTCAGATCATTTACATCACCTGTAATCTCTTAACTATGTGAAAATGAACTATGTATTGCCAACTGTTGTTCCCTATCTTTTCAAGACTAAAGAATTAAAAAGAGAACAAAAGCTCATTGAAAACTTTAAATACAATATAGTCAGGATCACACTTATTTTCCCTAAAGCAACTTTACTTTTCTGAAGTACATCATGTGTTAACTTTGTTGTTGTTCCTGTAGGGAATAGTTTACAATTAAGGTATTTTCATGAATTGATCAACAGTTTAGATATTTCTCATCAACCCTGTTTCTTTCTGTCTTAAGGTGATGGTGTTTGTTCATGCTAGAAATGCAACAGTACGGACTGCTATGGGTCTTCGAGAAAAAGCAAAAAACAATGGTCATATTCGGCACTTTTTGTCACCCCAAGGATCAGATTATGGACAAGCTGAGAAACAGGTAAGTGAATAATTTACTTTAGTAGTCTTTATTATCCTAGAAATGATGTTTTTATGAGATAGTCCAAGATGGGAATAGTTCTTTCTGGGAAGGTATATTTTGCTCTAAAGAGACATGAAGAATTGTTCAATTTAAAAGAGGAAAGAATAATAGTGAAGGAAAGGTGCTGTTACTTTTATCTTTTTAAACAAAAGCTGATAGTAGGCTGTGTTTTATGCAACTTTTATTACTTGACAGTAGCCTTCATGTAATCTGCAGTTTGGGAAGTCCCTAAACCACAATTGCCACAATTTGTGAGGGTACACATCACCTGCTGTTTGCACATTTTCCCTGAGCATTTCCTACTGTCCAATCTGTAAGACAGAAAACTTTCTTAAAGCGTTCATCTGAAATAGCAGGTAAATTTACCACCTTTGCAAAATCACATGAATTTCCTTATGAATTAGATTACCAGTGGACAATCAAAAAGTAATCTATTTTAAGAGTCAAAAGTGTGAAAACCATTTGAGTCTCACAAGAGGTTAGGTCCCTTAATCTGATCTTCTTAAAAAATATGTATATGGATCAAAAATTACTATAGTATTTTGAGCAGAGGCCAAGTACTTGCCAGCTGAATCTATGCACATTTTTTATGCATTCCAACAGTTCCAGTTTTGTATGAATTGTTATTTGATCTTCCCTTTTTTGTCCTAGTATATAACATAGAAAAGTAACTTGGTCTGCAACAGCTTTTTTTCATCTGTTCAAGCAATATGTCTGTATTTTTGCTGAGACAGTATTTCAAAAACAGTTCTTAATTCAGTGCTATTTGTGATTATTTACATTTGGTGGTATAAATTGAGGTTTAAGTTTAGAGTTAAGAGTGTCTTGTTAATACTGCTTGAAAAATAATGTTCTTTTTCCCCAGCTAAATAGCAGAATACTGAGGCATTTATTTTAAAAATTTCCTGCTTTTGCTGGAAAATATTTTGAGTCCCTGTGCACGAGGAATCTTGGAAGGGTTTTCGAACCTTTTTCTGTCTGTAGATGTAATAAATACGTTCACTGTTTTAATGAAGTTTTCTGAAGAGAGTGTAAAGGAATTCACTCAACCTTACTAATTAGAAGTGGAGCATAGATGTTACAGTTGGTGAACTTCTGAAACACAGAGAAAATTCTATTTTAGAGAAGATAAATTTAAATCAGAATCAAGTATGTTCTTTCTGTTGAGATGCTTCCAAGAGCTATAATAAATATTTGAAAAATAATGCTAAGTTATGAACTGATGTCCTTATATTTCATTAAATAGCATATTAGAGCCCTGTGGCCCCTTTTTTATAGTGGATGGTAGTATCTGCTGAATTATCAAAATAAATCTGACCCTGGATTTCCTGTCTTTCTATGGTAACACTGGTAATAGATGCTGAACTTTTTCTCATTAGATTTCTCAGAAGAAAATCTGAAATTATCAATTTACTAAAAATAATATTAGTTTTTTAATGCTTATATAAAAAAATATTTTAAGCTACTGAAAGTACCAGTGCTTATTTAGACACTCAAAATTATTGCCAAAGAAGTTAAGAAGAATGATGTCTTTATTTCAGCCATGCATATTGTGTGAGCTGTCTGTCAAAGGGTTTGTCCAACTCTCAGTGAAAACTAATGCTGCATGTTTAGCTCTCCTCTTCATTATGAGGTTAAATGATTTAGAAATCATATTCTTATGTTGATAGGAACCACAGGAATGTCATAGAGAAAAGTTCTAAAACCTATTTGGAATTGCTACCAAATTGCTAATTTGGTTTTTGCTACCTTGTGCTTGAACAGTGGCTTAAGATAGTTTTTACACTACAAATTAAGAGTGGTAGATACAGTGGCCTATAGATTGATTGACTGCATATCTGAAATAACTTCCTTTTCTAAAGGTATTTATGCATGTCACTGAAATCTAGGGGATGCTGAGTAAGACAGCAAATTTCCTCGTGTCTGTCCCCTGCATCCCCACCCCAGCACTTATACATTTGTTATGAATCCCAGGATCTGTTCTAAATCAAGTTTTGTATTGTTTGAGGAGTGTAGTTCCAGATGTTGATCTGTGCACAAGACTGTAGAAAAGCTGTCTTTGCTTTAGAGGATGCTTACAGAAGTTTTCTAAGTTTTGTAATAAAGCAAATTGGCCTTCATTGTAATTAGAAGCAAATGAATTCTTCTCTTATAATTCATGATAATTTTTACTACTTTCAACATTATTACAATGGCAAAACTGTTTCTTTGCCCAGAAGGTTTAGGGACTTTTATGTTATAAAATGTCATTGAAGAAGCCCGATTGGCATTGTGAAGAGCATTTCATGCGCTCTAATACAACCATAGACTGTTGTATTTTTTATACTGCCTCAGAATTTTAGGAAGATAAACTAATAACTAATAATTAAAATAATCAAAAGATTCCCATCAAAATTCCACTAAATTATTGGTTATTTTAATGCTCAATAAATTTCACTAGGAATTCCATGAAACATTTAAAAACTGTCACAAGAAAAACAAGAAATGCAGTTGTATGAAAAATATGATTATTCTCCATTGGAAATGCCTGAATCCTTTGTTTGAGAAATTTATTTATTTTAAAAATACGACAAGAAGTCTTTAAACATAGAAAAATGTGAAGCATCTACCAGTGTTGGCTAGTTTTGTGTTGTTTTTTTCTTAAAGTGTCAGTTCTTTTATATTACGTAATATAAGATTTGTTATACTAGTAAGGAGAGAACTTTTGCTTTATTTTTCAATTATAAAAAGCACATTTAAAATCAGAGTACTTTCTTCTTAGTTAGCTCATTGTCTGTTCTTCAAAGTAGTGGTCTTACCATCTTTAGATCAGATGCTACCTGCTAAAATAATGCCATTTAATCTGTCCCCATGAACCCTTTTCCATGAGGGAGTGAACTGCTGGTTACCAGAATTTGCCCTTCTGTAGTATTTTGGTATCTTTCCTATCTCCACTTCAGCTTGAGCAGGGAATCCTAGGGTACTATAAAAGGCATTTTAAAAGGTACCCTAGTCCACACTACATCAAAGGAAAGAATCAGCTCTGAGTGCTTCAGAATCTAGTGTGTAAGAGGAATGTGGTTTGATATACTTGCTATTTGTGAATATAGCAGGCAGATCACATCTTATGTACAATATTGGAAAGGACGGGCAGGGAAGAGGAAGAGAGGGAGTTGTGGTTTCTGTTAGTTAGATCTTTAGTTGTGCAGAGCTTCACAGCCAGACATGGGCAGCTCCTCTTTGTTTCAAGGCTGGAGCAGGAAGGAACAGACAGGAAGGTTGTCGTTGAGGTCTGTTATGGACCACCTCTCAATAGGGAGGTAGTGGATGTGACTTGCTAAAAACTACTGGTAGAAATCTCTTGCTGGCAGACCTTCTATTTTCATGACTGATTTTAGCCATCTTCTGGGATTGTGGTAGCAGTATGCAGGCAACTCATGAGGTTCAGTGGCTGCATTTAGAAATAACTATTGAATCCAGCCAGGCCCATACTTGGCTTGCTGCTCAAGCGGGGAAGAACTGGAGTCATCTTCTTGCAATGAATGGCAAGTTCATTTGCAGTGATTAAGCTCAGTATTCAGAGGGAAGCTGTGATGATACACAGTGAGTGTGGTCTTTAGGAGAGCAGTCTTTGGTTTATTCAAAGAATTGCATGGTAGAATCTGCTGGGAAGCTTCCATAAGTAGAAGAATCTCTGGTTTTACCCTGAAGCTGACAGCAGTGATGACTCCTGCATTATGATCATAGAATCATAGAATTGGCTGGGTTGGAAGGGACCTCAGAGATTATCAAGTCCAGCCCTTGGTCCACTACTGCTGCAGTTACCAGACCATGGCACTGAGTGCCACATCCAGTCTCTTTTTAAATATCTCCAGGGATGGAGAATCCACTACTTCCCTGGGCAGCCCATTCCAATGTTTCATCACCCTCTCAGTAAAGAAATTCTTTCTAATATCCAACCTAAACCTCCCCTGGCACAACTTAAGACCGTGCCCTCTTGTCTTGCTGAGAGTTGCCTGGGAAAAGAGACCAACCCCCACCTGGCTACACCCTCCTTTCAGGGAGTTGTAGAGAGTGATGAGGTCTCCCCTGAGCCTCCTGAAAATGAATATTTGTTGTAAGCTTAGCTGTAAATGCTATTAATATATAATGGGAATAAAATATTGTCACTGTATACTTTCATGTGAAATGCACTTGTTCTAAGCAAAGTTTAAAGGACTTTGAACTCCTATTTGGGGAAACTAAAGAAGAACTTGAAGCATGAAAGTGCAATGTGAGAAATTATGGGCTCTTACTGGATATAATTTGAAAAGTTCTTAAGAGTTAGTACCTAGGAAGAACAGAGAAGGTGAGACCAAATATGGTTATAAATGAAGCTGCTGAAGACCATGAAGTATGACTGTTAGTAACAGAACAAATTTATAACCAAGTACTGATAAGAAGGAAGAAGTGTGATGACCATAGTAGTGAATTACAACTGTGTTCTGTAGAATAGTACACATACAGTTCTTATGGCTGCCCCGAGTCTTACAGTGACCATCAAGAGACACAATAATTAACAAATTTTTTCCAGTGATCATTACATGCAATATGCACATTTTACATTAATGCAAATTTGCATGTAGAAGAAATAAAATAATGTAGTTATCACCTAGATCTTGAGGGAAAATAGTATTGGTTTTATTGTTATTATAATTATACAAATTATATACTTCGGTTTACTTAAGGGCTTCTTCATTGACACACATAAATAAAATTGTAATGAGAATAGAAACAGAGTCATACTGAAGTCTTTGGCAAAACATTGCCAGTAATTTTTCTTTACATACTTCCATTTGTCTTCTTTCAGGATGCATTCAACAAAGTTAAATTGTTCTCATTTTACTTTCCATAAAGACAGTTGGTTCTGTCTGTTACCTGATAAATATTATCTGCCCAAGGAGGTTTTCAGGTATAAATGAAATAGAATACTTTTTCTTTGTTCATAGGAAACTTGTTGCTGTTTAAAATAAAAATGCACATCATGTCTTGAAATTATTATGCCACAGAATATATCTTTCAAGAATATTTTTATTTATATACAGCTATCACAATAAGGATACTAATCATATAAGATATATACTCTGCCAAGGCAGCAACTCTGCTTAAACAATCATCAATAATCATAAAATGAGTAATATGGTAGCAACATTTCGCAGAGCAATTAAGGCTGACATATTAAGACTTATGAGTACACCAAAGATTTCAGTGATCAGAGCACGTGGGGCCTTGTTATTAACACTATCACTGTTCAGTCTAAATTTTCTTTCTCTTTCTTAGCAGTAAATCTATCTAACAGAAGTTACTATAGTAACAGCAGTAGTGTACAAGTATCTTACCAAAAGGTTTTATAATCATGTGTTTCTGCATAGGAACTTTCTGCATTGAATTTCTGAAGTGTAAAGGATAAAGACAGAAAGCACAGTCAAGCTGATAGAAAGATACTTTTTTCCCTTAAGTTTCATCTCCCCCTTCAATAAATCCATCCTGTAATTAAACACCTGTGGCTGGAATAGCACTGTCTGAAGCATGTGCAATGCTCATCTACATTCAGGTAACCTCAAAGTGTAGTTTTCTCTTCCTCTGGCAATTCTAATACTGGAGAGCTTTACTGACCAAGGTAAGGACTTCAGTACCAAATTGGTGTACAAACAGAGCTTACATATACAGGCATTAGTGACTGTCACCAGGATATGTAACTGTTCTGTTTTCTACCATTAAAACTCTCAGAAAGATCCAACATTGCTATTGCAGCTTCTGAACGAGTCAGTGTTGTAGAAACATTGCAGACACATTAATGGATTCATAGTTTTGGTGGACAAGAATGAGCAGCTGTTGTGAAATGTTTATCATGTGATGTAGGGAATTGAGTAAGTCCTGAATATCTGAGCTCCAACAACAATGTCTAACACTTACAGTCTTGACATGTATCATGCTTCATGTCTGAGTAGGTCTGCCTACTGCTCAGGGCCTAGAATCATAGATTAAGAGCTATAGTGGATGGTTTAGTGGTTAGAGGGTGTAGGGTGGACAGTTGGACTCAATGAACTTGGAGAGCTTTTCCAACTTTGATTCTATGATACTTACTCTTCCTTAGGCATTTGCTGTTCAGACAGGCTACTCCCTAGGCAGTCTTTCAGTCTGAGGTGGCACAGCAGTTTTTATTATGCCTTATACTATGAATCAGACACATCTTATGCAGTAAATTGAGTATTAGCATAATAAAACACATGAATTCTAACAGATATTCAGTGTTCCATTCTCAATCACTACCTAGGTTCTCTGTTCCCAGATATCTAAACCTGCAGGTGAACAAAATGGCACTGTGGAGCTGGTCTGTCCTTGCAGCTATTAACTGTTCCTTCATAGTTCTTATGATTTCCAAACTGTATGTTTAATCAGTGTAACTACATTTTAAATTTTTGGTCACCAGTACAAATATGAAATATCCGTGGATGAAACTGGCAGACTTGGTTCTCTGAAGAACCTCATTAGACATTCTGTCATGTCAAGGTTTCAATATGCAATTAATTTATTTGATCATCATTGCCCAATTTTAATCTCCTTAATAAGTGAAATTCATTTTATAAAGTACTAAATTCCCAGTGCCATAACAAATAAATGAGATTTCTGACAGAAGTCTAACTGTATTATATCAGTGCTGTGTGATGCAGAGTGATTAATTTAAGCTTCATAATGATAATATCATGTTTGTCTGAAAAGAGCTATCTTGTATAAAGGGATGTTTATTGGCACAGTTCCCACATATCAGACTATAGGCCATTCAGTCTTGCCATTTAACTTGTCATGAAATTTAGCAATACCTGGAGGAGAATAATCTTGATAATGTAATCTGATCCTTAGTTTGAATACTGAGCGTTCACTGTAGTGGATGAAGAAGATGCATAGAAATGTCTGAAATCCAGTGCATGACTTAAAAAAAATAAGTAATGCTCAAATCATGTTCTAGTTTAGAAACAGCAAGTGTAAGTGAAGGCTCCTTGAACGCCCAGGAGGAACCAAAAAAATACAGAATGGTTAAAAGCCTTGTATTCTTTGCTAGCCTTTGAAAGCAACTTTACTAATCCTTTTAATTATCTGTCAAATGTTTTTAAACCATTAGAAATTAATTTTTATAGAACATTCCTCAAATATTTGTGTAATCACTTGTCTGACATTTAATTATTTCAGAGCAAATCCTCATTTTGTTTTTGTTTTACTAATAACATATCTACTATTTGATATGCCATTAAAAACTATAAAACTAAAATGAGGATATGTATTCAAATATATTAGGCTATATTAAATGTCAAACATATATTGAAGTTCCATGTGTTTTTATAATTACTACAGTTTTTTACTTTTTAAAAATATTTGCTAATTATCTCTTGGAGTATTGAATGAACTCTTTGCATTTCTTTCATGGGATATTTTATTCAATAGTCTTGCTTAAAGGTCAGAGACAAAATTAGTGAGATATGTGGTTCTAATAGTTGATAAGTTAAACTGTGTTCTGTACTGTGATCCTACCTTTTAATGAGTGCTGAGCTGTGGAATTTAGCATCAAGAGGAATTTAGATAGACATTTGATAGACATTTAGGTTTTAGAGATGTATCTACCCAAGTATAATATGAGCAACAGAAAAATGTTGCCTTCAAGTTTTTTATGCAATATTCCTATATATTAGAGTTAACTTAAGTATTCACTGTTGTAAATGGAAGGAAAAAGTTGACACAAACAGTAAACAATTTCTTTTTCCTTTTCCTGACCTTTAAAACAAAATACATTTGAAGTTTGATGTATATTTCTGTTATGATAGTTACTTCTTTGAATCACTTGAAACTGTATTTGCACGGCCTTAGAGCTGTAGTTCTGTTTTCTATTTGTAGTTCTATGTACTCCTGCATATTGTATACAGTCTACTGGAATTTTCAAATGTTTTTCATATAAATCAGATAGTATAAAATATGTAGTATAGGCTGAATTACATTATCCACTACCTTCCTGAAAATCAGTCTCAGATCCAAGGATTTCAGATTTGTTGGCTTGAGCTTGGCTGAAGCTCTGATAGTAAGAGCACCGAGGGAACAACCAGTGTTCTGCTATCCTGTGAAAAATAAAATGTGTTTTTTTCTCCCTAATCTATGGGCTTGATCATGTATTCTGTTTTATCTATCACTGGCTTTAAGTTGATATGCAAGAATGCTTAGTTTTATCCTGTTTATCACTGGGAAGCTGCCTCATGAATATTTGCTCTACTTCCAGAAGCTGCACTGTGTTAGCAATAGGACTCCAAGAAGCCAAATGGGTTAGGAGACCTTCTAGAATGATCTCTGAGGTTACAAATACACCTAGTAGGTGTACTGAGGGTTTTTTTCAGGGGACTACGAAGAGGCATTTTATGCTTTTGTGCACAAGTTCTCAGCAATTTCAGAGTTACTCAGGTTAAAATTGGTAATGCATTTCCTCACTGCAAATGTAAGATTTAATACTGTTCTTACTAATCCTCCATGGAAATGCTCTGATAAACTGTAATGCAGTCTGTTTCCTCCCTTTGCTTTGGGGATGTGTTGGCATCCTCTTTCATTGTTAACAAAATTTCTTATTAATATTAGATGTGCTTAGTGAGATCATTTAAAACTGTTGTCATAATTATAATATGATGAATCTCCTTTCTTTAAATAAAGGATACCACATAGTGAAGGCTTCCAAGGTAGTGCATTATTTGCGTTCAGGCAATTCGGGTGTTGAGACAAATACATTTTTTTAAATGTCTTCTTTATTTGTGCTTTTAAATATAGAAACTGAAATTAAAAGTTGTATTGCTGAAATGAATATTTTTAATCCTTAATTTTGTTTAAATCTAAGAATTTTAAATGTCTTTGATTAAAATACACTGGAACCTCTTTCTGGGATTTGAGAACAATATTAGATTCATAGACTTTCCTTGATGTCAGGCTGTGACTTCACTTACTGTAATGACTTAACAAGCTATTCTGTTGATTCTGCAGGCACAGAGGTTTGCACTGTCAGAACTTTTTTTCCTTTAAAATTGGCATAAATGTTGGTATTAATGTAAAACTAAATTATTTCAACATAAATACGTGCATATATTAAAACTATAATATATTTAACTATTTTCCTGTGCATTCTTAGCTATTTCTTACATGAGAATCCGATCTCCTTGTCTTTCCTGGTTTTAACCTTATTCTTGGACACTGACAGAGAGAAAAGTGAAACATCATTGTTTTTTCTTTTGACTGTGAAAATCTCCTTCAGTTAGCTGCTAGAATATTTTAACGTGTAATTCAGGTCAAAAAGAAGTTTGCTCTGTCTTTTCACAGTAGTTATGAATTAATAGCTTCCCATGGTATGATGATTTCAGCTTGAAATCTCATTATATAAGGAATATATGGATATTGTATAGCTATGCTAATAGTACAGATTTGAAAAGGAAACTCCAAAGCCATTTAGGAGAAAACAACAAAAACAACAGAAACAACAAAAAAAACCTCCAGAATGATTGTTTTCATATTCAAAAGTTTATGAATCAAGACTACTCCCTTTCCCCTTCAGCAACATAGCCTACTACCCACTTTTAATTTTTCCAGTGCTCACTTTTATCATGTGCAATGGAATTCAGGTATGTGTTAAAAATACACAGGATTTCTTGAGAGGATGAAGCTCCTTTTTCTTCCTATATTTTTCTGTCATTTAACAGGTTCAAAGGCTGGAAATATCTGGTCACCTTTGAACACTCTAGCAAGAAAAAATTATAATATTAAAGTCAGCATAAGTGTTCTCTGCCTAGCCCCTCTTCAGCCCTTCCTCAAAGAGCTTGGCTGGCTCAGCTGTTTTCATCTGCTTTTAATCCCAAAGGATTGTTCCAGGCAAGAAATTTAAAAAGAAATGCTTAATTTACTAATGACCCCTAGGTCTTGCAGTCCTTTTCCAAGATGTGCCAGTTTAGTTCTTGACTGTAGTGCATAATCTTGTGCAATATGTTCACAGGGAGACTGCAGACAATAGTCATATTTTTCAGGAACTTTTTTTTTATGGGATGCACCAAACCACACTAGCAAATTATTCTGGTCATATGTAATTTAAGTAGCTTAGTACAGAAACCATATGCTGACTTGATGATAGTATTTGAAGAGATCCTTTCTGTTTAGGATTTTTTTTTTTTCAGGAAATAGTGTAGCTATAGTAGTGTTTAGTAAGGAAGACTAGGGATTGAAAAGTTAATAGGAATTTGTGGAATTTTCTTGACTAAGAAGCAAGATTTGGTTTGTGATCTTATGAATGGCTGTTATGTTGCCAGCTGCTGTGGAACAAGCAAAATCTGGTTCTTCTCCCAGCAACAACCACATATAATATATGCAAACTAAATACTTGAAGAAATTCTAAAAACTCAGAAGAGCCATGTCCTAGTATTTTCCATACTCCAAATGGACAAGCCGTTTGACATTATTACTGTCAACACTTCTAATCCATTCTCTAGGATGGGATATTAAGAGAATACTAAGAAATAGGGTGGTATTTCTAGAACATTTGGGCTCCAAATGTGTGGGATTAATTAGACTGCATTTCAGGCAGTGGTTTTATTCAGCCTCAGACTTCTGTTGAGTAAAATCAGTCCTAACCTGTAAGGAAATCTAGAAAAACAATAGACAAGCAGAACAGATCCTGTTTTGACATACATGCAGATGATGTGCATATGGCCTGCAAACTTCTCAACAAATTTACACAAGACTTTCAGATTTGAAAGTTTTTTGGCTCAGAATTTGTATTTCTTTGTATACTTCACATTTTAAACAGTTCTAATTAGACAAGTAAAGGTTTTCAGCATCATCCTGTCTGGAGCAAAGTATTTTGTTCTTTTGATAATAATAGCTAGGAAATGTTAGCAAAGGTTTTGAATGTTTAATTTTCATAATTGAAAAATAGTGGAACTTAAATTGTGATTACTATTATTATGTTTTAAATATAATAATTTAAATTATGAATACTTTTATTATATTTTAAATATAATCACATACTGGATTTAATATATATAAGCATTATAGTATCTTGCTTTATTTCTACTGATATCAACAATCAGTTAATTAGCCATTAGTCCATTTTAATTCTGGTAAAACATATAGTTCCTTGTTACCTCTTTAATGTAAAATAGTGTCAGCACATAGGGGAGTTGCCATGTTTCTTCTCTTCTGTTTCCAGATAAGAAAAATAAACTATTATGTGTAACACAGTAGTTCCTACCTGCTGAAAAATGTCAAGTACATAGCTGCTGATTGTCTGAACTCAAGACCTGAGATAGTCTGCCCTGCACACCATTAAAGTACTTGTGAATAAAGGGCTTTGCAGCATCTTGGTTCTTTACAAGGCAGTATTTTCTGGCTGCTGCTCAGTTTGACTGGCAAATTCAAGCTCTGCTTTGGATATCTTATGCATCAACCTTGAAAGCATCAAGGTTTCTGATATGCTGGGGTTTTTTACTCTTTTGTTGGGTTTGTTTTTTTTTCCAAATAAGGACTTGTGACAGGTTCTCTAAAAATGTTTTCTATTTGAATAATGACTATGAGCATCATTTTTGAAGAAGCCATGTTGATTTCTGTGAACTGCTATGAGGATCTGTCATTTTCTGTATGTGATGCTATATAATTCGCTTTGGTTATCAGTTCAGCACTGAGATGAAATTGGAATTTGCCATGTGCAAAACTTTCATTATTTCTGTGTTTGGGATTATGACTTCTAGTTTAATAGTTGGCATGCGAGGGAGTCTCCTCTACCTTGTTTTTTAAAGGCAGACAAAAACTGTAGGTAGCAAGTTCAACATTGTTTTATAAATTTGGAAGTTCTAAAATATTGACAACTGTTGACAAAATCCTAAAAACCTAATAGTGGATGACAAACCTGTAGGTTCTAGGTTTTAAGACTATCAGAAGATTTGCAAAAACCTTCCGAGACCCTTTGTAATAGTAATAAAACCAGTTAGCTCAGGAATCAGAGGCCATTGCATCAAGAATGAAGAGTACTTTGCATTTTCTGGCTGTGAGGGTGCTTTGATATACATTAATTTTGTAATCAGATGTAGAATTCTTGCGCTGTCTTTGATTCTAGAAACCACTTTTTCCAAGTATTGTGCTGTGTGTTTATCAAGGACAACTATCAGTAATCCCAAGGGAGCTGGAAACTTTAAGCATTGTATTGCTGTGTTTTCATTTAAACTGTAGTATTGCTGAATAATTGAACTGAGTCCTAGATGGTTTGCAGTTGAAGGATATAATTGAAAAACATATTGAAGCTAAAATAAGAGAGAATGTTGGCTTTGGAGTAAGCCCTAAGGTCACAGATTAATACAGCACAAAATAGTGTTTCTTAGAGAAAACACAGCACAGCTTTTAACTTTTGGCAGATGAAGATTTTCTGCAACTTTGTGGAACCAAAATCACTAAGAAAATGTGAATTTGTCCCAGGGATTCATGGGTAAAAATACTCATACATGTTCACCAGTATTACTTATGATTCTTCTAATGATCACTTACACTTAAAGATTATTTTCTGTGATCTTGACTCAGTAGTTACAGTGTTGTAAAAAAGTGTTTGTACTGCAGCTTAACACTGAAAATATACTTGGTTTCTTGCTCCATGGGAACATAATTTTAAAACAGCTGTAATAGTTTGGTATTCTCTTAGATTTTGTTCCTGTGAGGGAACATATTCCCTGAAGTAACCACCAAGATCTCTTGTGTAAGGAGACATCATTCAAGATGATGGCTGTAAAAGATTTCTATCCTTTTAGAGTACTATACAGGTCTGCAACTCATTGGTTCATAATCAAGTAATAATTCTTTACTGGGTTGACATTCATAGCCCTATTTTTTGTTTTTCTACACAGTCCAATTTCTTTAAGTTTCAGATTTCCACACTTATGGGGAAGATGAACTTTAAACGAAAACATAGATTTATGAAATTGAAGTCACTATAGAAATAGGTGGAAGGTTGCCAACAAAATCCACAATTATTATTAAGCCTGTAAAAGGAAAAATAAAATACTAATTAGGAATTTAAGGAGTATATCTAGAGCATATTGAAAAAAAGCAAGTTCTATAAGATGCTTTCAACATGCAAATTCATGTTCTATGTAGAAGTTTCACGCAGTCTTCAGCATTAAACAGTTTTCTACTATTTACCACTCTTGGTTCTAACTTTATCCAAAAACAGTTCCTAAATTATTTCATTTATGCATATATGAGTCTCAACTATCAAGAGGGGTCAGATTTTGGGGGGAATATATGACTAAGAAATTGATGCTGTAAACAACTAGAGTCTAGAAGTCTCTGATTTGGGGTGATTGTGGATGAGAATTTTGGGTTATACATGGGTTCCTAATGTTGAGGAACAAAATAATTTTAAATAGCTTCACAATACTAGTCCAATGTGGAGAAAAATCTTTTTGAGAATGAGTGAGGCGAAACACATTACTTACATTTTTAAGAAAAAAAGACTAATTGAGATTTTATTTCTTTACCATGTTTGTAGTTTTCAATGCTGGGTATTGAGAGCCACCTGGTGGCCGTACTTTTTAATGCACATATATGTTGCTGATTATGGTAGGTGAAAAGCTGTTCATTATTTCACTTTAGGGCATTTTGAAGAGTGACAATTAAAAATAAATACATAAGTACACTCTAGTTCCAGGCATCTAGCTTGAGGTGCAGCTCTCAGCTTGACCTGAAGGATGATTTCTTTACATTTATATAAAATATCTGAGATATTTTTTCCTATTCCTTCATGTCTTTATTTCCTTTTCCCTTTTTTCCCCGCATATATTAATGGATGATAGCATGAAACACAAGAAAGATAAGTTATGTGTGTAATAAGTATGTTATACAATATACGTGTATATATAGGTACAAAGTACATGGATAGTAATATAGTATGAACTACATTCACTGTTGCTAAAAATAATAGAATTTTTTAATCAGTGCATTTTTTAGGAAGCTAAAAAAATTCCTGATAGTTTTAAGCATTTTTTTTCTATTTCTGATAGTAATTTTTTTTCATTTCTGAAATAACGATTAATAAAAAATAGAATGATAGTTATATCTTTCAAGTTTGTATTTACTCATGAAATATATGTATGAAATTAGTTTCCAGCATCAGAGCTGGAATTAGTTGGAGAAAATTCATGAGGATGAATTGAGTAATCTTGGACACAGCTTAGCAAAATAGGTTTTTGAATTTGCCTTTTTCTAGAAGAGACATAGCAAAATTTATTGTGACTATGAAGGGGCTGATGTAAATACAGGAAGTCATCAACTAAAGTAAAATCTAGAGTTTCCTCAATTTAATTTTCTGTTCTGCAATATAAAGTACATGCTGTGTGTCAAGGTGAACATTGAATCAGTACCAGTACACTATCAAGCATTTTCTTTTGGGATTTTATGCAGTAGGGATGGGATTCCCCATAAAGTTTCTACTTACTTGCGATATAAGTGAAAAACTTCTTTCCTCTGCAGCCAAATTTGTATGGAAGAGGTTTGGACAACTTCAAGGTTTCAGAGGCAACTTAATCCAACAAAGAAAAACCACAAAATTTAGTCTCAAACTAAAAATTAAATCTAATTACAGATTTGCACAGATTAAAAAAAAATAATCTGCTATCCTTTTTTTGCTGTTAGGGGAAAAGGGAGATTAACTAGGCATTTTATCCCATATTTTGTCTGACGGCACTTTGGGAACATTTCAGTTATAGTGTGTTCTGTACTCTGTCACATTGGAGAAAACTGTTTCTTGCCATCCATGTAAGGAACACTGGGACCTGTACTGAGTGTGGTGATGACAGATTCTGTGAACATATTGCATAATTTTGTCCGTGGCAAAAAAGCACTTTGGGAATGAAATATTCTATGGAAAGGTGTATAACTATATTTGGGGTTTCTAACAAGTACATAATGCCTTCATGATAGATAGTGCCCCTTGATTGAGTTGTCACTGTCACCAATAAAAAGGATGTAAAGTTTCCATTTCTATTTTTACTATTATATTCTTCAGTTTTGTTATGTTCAGGCATTTAAACCCACTGGGTGGTTTGATCAATTTTAATGTATAGGGCTATTAAATTTTCAATTGTTTTTCTTCAGTTTCTCTGTGATAGGAGGTATTCAGTGTCAGAGTAAGTTAGGAATTAGTATACAGACAAATTATTTGGAATAGTGAGTTACAACTAGGAGCCATTATTGATGTGTGTCAAATGTTGAGACATTGCCACCTGGATCAGTTACAATATATATTTATTGCAGCAGGAAGTTATTTTTAAGGTGTGTTTTGTTTTTTATTATTTCCAGGAGAGTTCTTGTTCACTAGTCTTAATCTGAAACATGCCAGTGGAGTGCTTTCCAGGCAAAGCTTGTAGCACACAGATTTTAGGAGACATTTAGGAACATGCCTGTGGTAATTAGAAATGTGTCTGAGCTTCTGTTGCAGTTGAGTGCATTTCAGGCACTGGAGCCAAAAGGGTTCCTGAGCAGACATGGGGTGGTCAGGGAGCAGAAATGCAATCCAAGTCCTGCTGTCTGGTGCTCATTGTCTGTGAAGGGTGCTCAGACTTCTGCTTCAGCTGTATGGGTCTGTGTGTTGAAGTTGACAGTGTTTTAATCTCAAACTGAGCCCTGCCATATCGAGCTGCTGGCAAAGCGGCCTGTCTCAAATAGTCAGGCAGTGACTTTACTTTCTAGGGACATTTCTCTGCATCAGACGGCATTAGCTGTCCCTCTTATCTTCAGTTTTAACAAGTTGAAGATTAAACAAGTATGATGGAACTATCTAGTTATCTCAAGTGATGCTTCTTCAAGAAAGAGATAGAGTAAGAAATCTTTCCTAGGTTGATCTCAAGATTGGAAGGGCCATAGCCAGGAATTTTAAGTTATCAGTCTGTTTATATAAACCTAATCAGAAAGATTGTCCAGTGTTATTGCAGAGAATAGGCTCAGTAGGTTTTTCTGTAGCAAGTGGTCACTGGGGATAGTAGAAATAGTACCAATGGTAGAGGTAAGAGTAGCTTTGCTGTTTCCATTCTGTGTGAAACAGCTGTGACAAGATATTGGCAATTCCATATTTGGAACTAAAAAAATCAATTTTAAAATTAACTGAAATCTAGATATAAAATTAACAGAAGGAAATACTTTGCTTCCATAGCTTCAGATGTTTAGATTAGGGTTTGCAAATTAAAATACTCTTAGATATGTAAACCAATTTTTAAAGATGACTGATTCAGTAGAAGCTTTCAAAGTATCTGTCACACTAAATCTAATCAAAACATTGTACAGCTTGTGGCAATCAAAGATTTTCTACTCCTTTTATTCTGATTCTAATTGGTAATTCAGCATTACCATATTCAAACCACTGAAACCTGCTGATAGCTCTGAACTATTTTACATGGATAGCTTTAGATTTCAGTCTTAAAGTAGGGAGAAAACTTATTTTTAAATATGTTTTTACTTCAGGTTTTCTTTGTCATCAGTTTTAAAATGTTACTGCTTCAAGTGGTGAATTATATAGACACAGTAATTTTAAGGCAAGCGTTGGCATTGTTTACTCTTTGCTTTCCACCTGGAGTCCTAAGAGCCCAACAAATGCAGCATTACAGGTACAAGTTTGACTTTTAGGTAAAGTAGTTTGCAAAGCATTTTCAGATTAGGCTGCTCTTAAAAGAAGGCAGAGCTGTGAGATGAAAAACATTTTTAAGGAGAGGTAATGCATGAAGGATGTAATGATTTGAACAGATATGACTGTTAATTGTACAAAAGAAAGGCTCTCAATATAATTAAAAGATTAAAGAAAATGAAACTCACAATATGGCATCTAACACTTTTCAACAGTCATTAGCACTAATGTATGCATGATAAGTAAACAGAGTATGAAAAATGGAAATTAATTAGGATTGGAGAGGGACTCTGGAAGCACCATAGCAGCTCTCCTCTCACCTGTTTTGTGCTGCTGGGTTCTCCATTAAGTGAAAAAATAACAATCTTCTTACTTCTTCCAATATCAGGTAATTTAATCTTCATGGTATGTTTGATACGTGAGATATTTTCATTTCAATTTGCTTCAATATCTATCTGTAAGCGAATAAGGCATTTAAAGTTAGCTTGCTGAATAAACTTTTTAGTCTTCTGCCAGATGATCTTAAGAACAGTGAGTGCCTCAGTTTTGACAGAGGATTTCTAATCTATCAGTTTACAGACCCCAGAGAAAACAGAATGTTAACATCAGCACAATACTTCTTTTCCTCTAATATCTTTAAATATATCATAAACAATAGTGGCACAAAAAAGCAAGTTGGACTCGATGATCTCTGAGGTCCCTTCCAACCCAGCCAATTCTATGATTCTATGATTCTATGAAGTTGTCCTTTGCTCAAAATACTACCAGCCTTGGAGAGGAGTTATATGTGCTATGCACATATAAAGAACTACAGACGTAGAAAACAATCTTTCAAGCTGAAATGATATCATGCGTATTAATCTTCATATCTGAGATTTTTAAACTTTTGCAAAGCAATTACCTTGCAGACTTCATGGAGTAAAAAACATAACATTGGTAAGGTATAATATTAGGACTGTAAAGGCTGTGTTTGCAGTTCTTTTAAAAAAAGGGGTAGAGGGGTAATGCAAGAGTAAAGGATCTCATAATTTATCAGAGATCTAGGGGAAAATACCCAACACTTGAACAGGATCTGGCTCTAAAATTTAACTGTATGGAAGTGACTGCACAGTGCTCTGTTCTTGTATCAGCTGGTTTCCTCTGGCACCAAGCCTAAGAGTTAGAGCCTTAGTTTAGCTGACAATCTGTCTCTCAAGTCCCAAGTCTGCTGGCCAAGAGAGCAGAGTAATACAAACCTTCCTGTTTCATCACTTACCAGGTGCTACTTCTGCACCCTTTTAAGTGTTTAAAGGCAACAAATTACCTTTGAATGATGGTTGATAGTCCACAGGCCTCACAGTTCTGCACCCAGGTTGCAGAACTTGAGAGCAGCCTCATAGCAATTCAGAATAAAACTAGAAAAAAAGACAACACAGTTGTCAAATGTGTTGACAGTAATCAATCCTTAGGGTACAGTGGAAAAAATGTGAAACAGTAAGGCAGAGTTAATTCTGGGAGGGAGATTAGGTTATGGAGATCTGATGGACATTCGTTTGAGTTGGGACAGGGGTGGAGGGAATATGAAATTCATGGGAAAACAGTTTTCCCTGATCCCACTGCTTAAAGGCTTTCTTAAGAGACTGTTACTACTTTATTAGATAAATTAAATAATTATCATGCTATAATTAATCAAATGATACTGTATGAACATTGCTGTACAAAACTACATAAACATCTGTGATTTTTCACATCCTTTGGGGATTTCTCAAAAGTGCTTGTCTTGTAAGATTTAACATTTGGTGGCAGTGTACTACAAAGTGTTATGAAGGAATCCTTGAAATTCTCTTAAAATATCAAAGACACAGGAAGAATAAAATGTCTTCAGTCCTGGGACTTGTTTGATATTATTTGCACACAATAAACTTTGTGATGCTAATTACACAATGAAGTTTCTTATATCTCTTCATATTACACAGGTATGAGAAAAAAAAAAGAAAATTCATGGCATTACAGATGGTCTAATTTTCTTGTTTGGGTTTTTTTCATGTCTGCTTTGTATTCTTACAATTATTTTTCCATGCTGCAGGCAGAAATTAGAACAGTGAAAAAGCCACAACACAATACCAAATCAAAAGACATTTAATACCTCATAGCTCAAAAAATATTTTCCTCTTTTAAGATAAATTTCTGCTTTTCATGGTCCCACATACAGATGCCAGTCAAAAATTATTTGAAAATGCTGCAGACTGTTAATTCACACTGCACATTTCCAGCTACCTATAAAACTTTTAACAGGAATTCCATTCTTCTGAAGAATTCTCAGCCTGTCATTCTTAGCTATGAAGTTGTATTGGACTGTTATGGTTTAAGTATTAAATGAGAAATATGCTTAATGTTCACAAATTGATTGTGATTCTTTCATTCTTGGTTTGGGTGGCTGGCTCAAAAATTTAACATTTTAGCAATACTAACTTCTTAGCTAATTCCTTATTGAGGTCTGTGAACACTTATCTTCTGCATTATACATTATAGAACAGAGGAATCAAAGATTAAATTGAATGTTTACATCTTGTTCAGAGTTTTTATCTGATTGGTCTTCTTTTTCCTCCCGCAGAATTTTATTTTATTCTCCATCCACCATGTAACTTTTCCAATGGAAAAAACATGGGGTTGCTGTGATGTAACTTAGTATACTGTAAAAAGAGGACACAGAATAAGGCAAGACATTTCTGAACCACATACAAATCCATTCTTTAACTGATAGTCATCAGTCCTTAATATACTAACTGGATGAACAACCTGGTGCAATAGAACCATAAAACACAGAATGGTTTGGGTTGGAAGGGACCTTAAAGATCATCGAGTTCCAGCCACCTTGCATGGGCAGGAACACTTCCAACTACACCAGGTTGCTCAAAGCCCCACCCATCCTGGCCTTTAACTCTTCCATGGAAGGGGCATCCATAGCCTTCCTGGGCAGCCTTTTCCAGTGTCTCACCATCTTCACAGTAAAGAATTTCTTCCCAATATCTAACCCAAGTCTGAAACTGTTACTCCTCATCTTCTCACTAGATGCCCTTCTAAAAAGTCCTGCTCCGGCTTCCTTGTACTGAAAGGTTGCTATAAGGTCTCCCCAGAGCCTTCTCTTCTTGAGGCTGAACAAGCCCAGCTCTCTCAGCTTGCATTCATAGGAGAGGGGCTCCAGTCCTCTGATCGTTTTTGTGGCCCTCCTCTGGACTTGTTCTGACAGCTCCATGTCCTTCCTGTGTTAGGGGCTCCAGAACTGGACACAGGACTCCAGGTTGAAAAAACAAACAAATATATCATGATCTGTGGTAAGAGCAGAGCAAAAGAAAAATGTGACAGAAATTCAGCCTGACACCTCCATTTTTTGTGAACCCAAAAAAGAAGAAAAGGATAATTCATAGGATTTTTTTTTCAAACTATCCTCTGACAAAGACATACGGAATAACATTCCTGTTGGCACAACTGCCAAGCATGTTTTAAACTTGCTTTATTTTTAAAAAACACAATATTATCTACCAAATGCCAAGTACATCAGGAAATAATTGAACTGCCAGATTACAAATTCCCAGCAGTTACCACTACTTTGTAAGTAGTGTTCCAGCAATAATTCATGTTTTCTTGATTAGCAGTTTTTACTCTTCACTTCTGAAAGCTGGCAAGTCTTTTTAGTACATATTTACAGAAATCAGATCAGAGCTTCCCAAGTTTTTTCTTCGAGGAACATCTACACAAACCTGTACCAGCCCTGTAAAAAGTAAGAGAGTTAGCAACCTAGGCTGAAAAGTAAAGAACTAAATCCAAGTAATAAAGAGAAGCAAGAGAGTGTACTAAAATAGAATCTTATCATATTTCAAGGCAGTGTATTTCATACACACTGAAAATCGCATGACTTTGAAGAAAAGAAACCATTATTTCACTATAATAAAAACGTACAACTATGTTAGAAGATGACAGTCAGAACTTTGATAGGCTGCTTGACGATTGTTCCTGATTGTCTAAACTTCTCCTCCTTTCTCCTTTTCATACAGGTTTTTTAATTATGGTTTAAATACATTAAAACTGAATTTGTTGATACTTTGCTGTGCAGTGAGTCTGTCTTACAAACTACAGAAACCTATTATATTAAACAGGCCCAAAATATTTTTAAAACCTCAGGGAAGGTAACTGTGTCCTGCAGAAAATGATGTGTGCATCTAGAGATAATTGCTTTTAGTGCAAAAATTGGAAAAAATAGTCTGTGGCCTACTGAGGACTTCAGAACAGATAGATTTCTATTCTGAACAAGAATTTCTCAATTACAGATTGACAGGACATGACTCTAAATCAATAGAAACTTGAATACAAAGAGGAGAAGGTTCAGAAGAACAGTTATACTACTGTAACACAGAAAATTAGCCCTGAATTATATGCTCCTGATGATTGCACTTAAAAAACAGGTAGAGGAAGATTTTTAAACAAAACAATCACACTACTCTCCTTGCTTTCTCCTTCAGAGGTATTTTTAGAGCACTTTAGATAACACACTGAGGTGATTTCCGTAAACTTATCCAATCAGATAGTCAGAGATTTAAACTATTTTAATACTATGAATTCTTCTCCAGATTAACACAAATAGATTATTGACTTCTCCAGGAGAAATTCAACTTCTTCAAATACTGTCTTGTCAGTTACCCACTAGTTATAACCCAATGCAAAAATAAGTGTTGGACAGAGATACAACTTCAAGATAACTGTACAAAGTTAGATGCATTTAGAAAGTGAAGATACAGTGACTGAACATGTGTAGTCATTAGGTAGACTATTGACAAACTTCATGTGCTGCCCTGTTGTGAAAGGAAGTTATAATTATTGAGTCTTACAGCCACACAAGCATGAAGTTTTGCTATAGTAAGGTGAGAAAAATGCTGCAATAGTCTGTGCCATTTCTGTTAGCTGGAAGAAAATATTGACACAATAATCAAAAACAGTGTTGTTAGTGGGGAAAAACACACAAATTCAAAGTTGCAAATAATATCTTCAAAATGCAGAAGAAAGGAAAAATAAGTAATTTAAAGACAAAAAAACCCCCAACTTTACGTATTAGTTGTGATCTACTCAGTCTGTCATAGATGAGCATGACAATTAGAGATTAAAGACACAAATTTACGTTTCACTTATCAACAAGTATATTTATTGGCAGCTGCTTCTCCTAATCAAACCATATTACTCTTTTCTACTTGTTTGGGTTTTTTTTTAGATAAAATAAGAAAAAATAGCTATAAGCCTATTAGAATTTCATTGTTTGATTCACATAGTATTGGTAGTTCAGACAAAAAATATGCAGCTCGTAGTCTTTATGAATGATACCTTAGTTATATGAGATATAAGAAAAGGATAAGGGAGTTACCTTTAAGTCTTTATCTGAAATACCCTAAAGCTTGAGTAAATGTTTTTTTGTCCCACACATGTATCACTTCTCATTAAAGTTAAGGATATTTTTCTGTGTCTAATTGTGGCACTTTTAATGTGCCTTCATCAAGAACAGCATGAAGTTCAAGACATTTAAAGGAGAAATAGAGTTGGCAGCAAGCTAAACTAGGAATTTATTTAATACATGCTGGTTTAGATGCACACACACATGTAAGCAAAGGTCATAAATCTGCAGCCCTCTTGAGTAATAAGGGAGGGGAAAAAAAATCAATTCTAATCAGGAGACCAGTGCCAGATCTCATAATAAAAACTTCTCCATACACCTGAGGCACTAAGTAGCATTTTGTATAAATTTTAAGCAAAACCTTTTAGTCTGTAATAGAACAAGATGGGAGTAGTATAACTTTTTATAGTTTCACTTCCCTTTTTTAGTACTTGTTAGTTTTGTTGTCTCTGCAACCCTTAAACTCTATATTTAATAGAATAACCACACCATTCATTGGCATAAGAGCTTAGAAGGTGCTTTTGCAAATACATTGCTATTAAGGGATATTTAAGGGATATGCTGTGTGAGCAGTCTTTCAAGCAATGTCTGAGATATGAGCTTTTTTTATTTATTTATTTTACTTACTCAAATGTAAGTTTATAAAATTACATTACTTGAGTTACTTAACTTGCCTTCTATCTTTGTAATTTCCAATGCCCACGAATTTATGGAAAAGAAATGTCACAATGTTAGTCAATGGAATCAGAATAGCTAGTAATTCAATTTGCTTCATGGTTTTTTTTCCTTTGTCAAAAGTGGGCTGTGAATTTTTAATTTTAAAAAGTTCATTTTCTTCCATCTTGCAAAAAATGTCTCTAAACTGGTTGCTGTGCAGCCTGGAAGTCTACCTCTTCATAGATTCATTAGATGAACAGACAAAACCTGTGAATATTAAATATTTCAAAGATGATTTTTTTAGAATGGGTGGTAGATTTTAGAAGCAATGGGAATGTGCCTTCTAAATGCAGGTACATGGGTACATTTAGGTTTACATATGTAAACAGTTGATTAATCTTAAGCTTGTATATATTTGAATTATTGTCAGACTAGCATTGCAATACCTTAGTGTGTTCTCTCAGCAACTTTTTCCCTTCCTACTCCTTCTTCCTATATTCAGAACCACCTTCCTCTAAATTGTTAAATTGTAATTCTTAAAACTGTACACAAATACAGCTTCCTTCTGTATATGGTACAAGATTTTCTCTTCCCAGTTTCCCATTAATAAGTTGCTCTGTTTTTCAATCACATTAGACAATATGAAACAAAGGTGTGTAAAATTTTTAAATTGTGGGTTTGGCTTTTTCAGCTACAAATTATTATATTTAAAAGTGTTATTTTTTGATAATGAATGATAAGGCTGAGGGAGCTGGGGCTGTTCAGCCTGGAGAAGAGGAGGCTCAGGGGAGACCTCATCGCTGTCTACAACTCCCTGAAAGGAGGGGGTAGCCAGGTGGGGGTTGGTCTCTTTTCCCAGGCAACTCTCAGCAAGACAAGAGGGCACGGTCTTAAGTTGTGCCAGGGGAAGTTTAGGTAAGATATTAGAAAGAATTTCTTTACGGAGAGAGTGATCCAGCATTGGAATGGGCTGCCCAGGGAAGTAGTGGATTCTCCATCCCTGGAGATATTTAAAAAGAGACTGGATGTGGCACTCAGTGCCATGGTCTGGCAACCGCAACGGTGGTTCAAGGGTTGGACTCGATGATCTCTGAGGTCCCTTCCAACCCAGCCAATTCTATAATTCTATGATTCTATGAATACCTGTAACATAGTCATGGGACACCACTACAACAAGCTCTACTAAAAAAGTGAAATTTCTGGTGGTGGTTTTATCTCATAGGAAGATATGCTTTATTTAAGACAAAAGCTAATTACCTTGTTAAAATGCTTATACCATATTTTGAGTGTAACCAAGACTGATAACAATTTCTGTGTCACACTTATTCTCAGGTTTGCAGCTGAAGTGAGTTTTCCACATGCCTGTTGTCTTTGAGATTAAGTCTTGATAGACCATAAATATAAACCTTGGTACATTTGTGTTCTTTATGAAATCTTTCTTACTCATAAAGACTAAGCTTCATGAACTGCACTGCCACTTTCTCAAGTTCCTATTTAGTAATTTTTATGCACTGCAGCAGTTAATTAAATTTGCCAAAAAAAATGTGTAGTTAAAAGCTGAGTTTGATTTCCTTTAAATGAAGTGTAAATAATTACTTCTAAAACAGGAAAGATCAGATATTGAGAAGCTGGATAATTGTGAAGCTGAGAAATGCAGTTTTCCTACAATATTTTTCTTTTCATGCCCTCTTTTATAATTGCATTCCCGTGTCCCTATTTATTTCTGTGTTTGCAGAGATTTATTGTTCATGTTTGGCAGTATGCCAGTACAGTGAACCACATTTTGCTTTGGTTTACCTGCTCTGTATCCTTTAAGTACACTTTCAGAGGCTTTGTGTCAGGTAAATGTGAAGGCTAATAGTAATAATAACAACAACAAAACCAGCAATGTGATCTAAAAATAGTTCACTGTAGTATACAGTATAATAGAGCTGAAAATACAGCGATAATAAAAAAAATACGTAATTCTTGTGGTCTGTGGAAAAGTAGAGATTCTCTGCTGACAAAGATAATAAAAAATCTGTTTTAGGAAAAGATTAGACTTGTCATTACCACGACCCTTTTGGTGTCGTATCCTGCAGCAATCGATTTTGGAAGGCAGTGAGTGCAGCAGTCAGCCAAGAGGAAGAGATGGGAGGAAAATCAGTTTGTAGCAAATCGGGGACACTCAAACATGAAGATCTGATAAACCAGTAGCCAGGGGCAAGGGTAAAGAGATTGTATAAGGTGTGCTTTCTGACCTTGTATTTTAACACAGATAAGCTTGATTGAAGGTTCTTTATACAGTTTACAACAGGGTCACTGCCTTTCCTTCTGTTGTCTTAATTATAATGAAAGAGCTGTAATTTTTGTGGTACTTTAATCCAAAGCCTTGTTTCTGAACAGAAAAAAAGTGGTTCCTGTTGGGCTAAAATAGCATGAACTCTGGTGGTCTAGGTTTCCTCTTGAAATGAGTGAGTTTCATATTTCCTTCTTTGTTGCTTCTGGCAGACATACTCCAAAGCAACTGAGCTTTCACAGTTTGAAAAGGA
Organism: Calypte anna; assembly: GCF_003957555.1. Classification (NCBI taxonomy): domain Eukaryota; kingdom Metazoa; phylum Chordata; class Aves; order Apodiformes; family Trochilidae; genus Calypte; species Calypte anna. Next base: position 74,363,735 of record NC_044246.1, read on the forward strand.
ATTATATTAATTTTTCTTAACTTTGAGCTGATGAAGTGAAGCACAATGAAGCTAGCACCCAGAAATAAGGGGACATGCTTGTAGCCAGTGAGAAGCTGGGGGACCTGAGGTCTTTGCAGACAAAGATCCCAGCTTTCTACTCATGGGGAAGGTAAAAATGATGAACGGTTTGATTCCATAGTATCAATTTATTAATCCCCACTGTGCCAAGCTGATGCCATGGCTGGTGCTGGGGAAGGGTATATCCTCCTTAATACTAAGCAATGTATGCATCCTGCTGCCTGAAACCTGTCACAGAATCGCAGAATTACCTTGGCTGGGAAAAACTTATCAAGTCCAACTATTATCCTAACACTGGACAAGTCCTTAACTAAGCCATATCGTTAAGTACTACGTCCATATAGTACTTAAATAACTCCAGGAATGGTGACTTCACCTCTGCCATGGGCAGTCTGTTCCAATGCCTGACAACCCTTTGAGTAAATTCTTCCTATCATCCAATCTAAACCTCCTCTGGTACAACTTGAAGCCATTACTTCTTGTCCTGTCTTATCTGCTCAAATAGTCTGAAAGACTTGACTTTAAGGAAAAGTGGAATGAGAGTTCTCCATTTCTGTGTTCATACTAGTTATCAGTAAATTTGAGTTTTTGTTTAAGTTAATCAATATTTTTATTAAAATATTTTAAAAAGCTAAGGATATTCTTCGGAAAGTAAGAAAAGTAGTCATGTATTTGTAAGAAAATGATGACATACTGGCTTTGATCAAAATTTTTATATTAACAGAACTTGGTTTTTTTTAGTGTGCCTCATAATAATATTCAATGGTTGCTCTGTGTAATTTTTTTTTAAAACACACTGTTTCTTTTACTGTAATTTGAAGTGATTTTAATTTCTGTTTGTCCATTCCAGGTGCAGAGATCCAGAAATAAGCAGTTACGTGAGCTGTTTCCAGATGGATTTAGCATTCATCATGCAGGAATGCTGCGGCAAGACAGAAGTTTGGTTGAGAGTTTGTTTTCTAAGGGACATATCAAAGTCCTTGTCTGTACAGCTACACTTGCCTGGGGTGTCAATCTTCCTGCTCATGCAGTTGTTATTAAGGTAAGAGTTGCCATTACTCTGCACAGGGCTATCTGTCTTAAACCTGTGAAGAAGAACAGATTGCAAGTTCTTTATTTTGGGTTTTGGGCCTGGAAGGGGGAAAATGTCTGATTGACTTGAAATGTTATTTATATCTGATTAAAGTGATTCTCTCTGGTGGGAGACTAGTTTGTATAGTAAAGATTTAAATATAGCAAAGATTATGAAAGGATTAGTCAAAGTACACTTCTGAAATCATGCTATATTTGCCTAATTTCAGTATTCAGCTCATCAGGATTATATTCATGTGTATTTATGTTAATTTTTATTAACTTTTCCTCAACCAGGGAACACAAATATATGCTGCAAAAAGAGGCTCCTTTGTTGACCTTGGAATTTTAGATGTCATGCAGATATTTGGTCGAGCTGGACGGCCTCAGTTTGACAAATTTGGAGAAGGTGTCATTATTACAACTCATGATAAACTCAGCCATTACCTGACTCTCCTTACTCAGCAGAATCCAATTGAAAGCCAGTTTCTTGAAAGCCTTGCAGACAACCTAAATGCAGAGGTAACCTTTGATTCATTTAAGAGAAACTAGTGAAGTTTTAAATATTAATATTATTTGAAGGAAAAATGCAATAATGTCACACTTGAAATACCTAAAATGGAAATTTTATTATTATTATTGGTAGTCCCTAGCTATGTATATATGGGGCCTTTCAACAAAAGGTATTAAGTATTAAAAGTAGTATGGAGGTACAAAATACCATTAAGATAAAACTGTAGAAACACGGCATCTGCTTTTAATCATAAGTGTTTTATTGAAATTTAGTTAGTCTTCTGTATAACTGCATTTCAAATATGAAAAAATAATTAAAGCGTGTCTCTCTGTGTTTAAACAGATGTATTTCACATGCTTGACTGCAGTAGTAGAGGAATAATGTACTTGGCTTGAGCTCTTCTCTTTGTTGTTTTTGTTTTTTTTTACAGTGGTAACCAGAACTGGTTTGTTATAAATGAAACAAGTTCCCAGTTTGCTTCAGTATAAATCATAAATTATTTTTCTTTGAAAATGCTGTGGTTGTATTGAAAGTAGTGACCTTTATCATATTGAATAATAATGACTCAAAAGCTAGCTATTGTATTATACAGTTAAAAATATGTGTATATACATAGGTGGGCTTTTTACAACCTCAGAAATTCAAACACGCTTAAATGAAGAAGAAAAGGCTATTTGTTGAAAGACATTGGACATCTTTTCAATAAAAATAAAGAAGCTTCAGCTAAACTGAATTTTCCTTTGATGTCTTAAAAATTATCCCTTTGAAAGATTTGGGTTTATTTGGTCTATTAGGAGTAGTCTTGTTTTTTTTTTTTAAGATACTTGCTCTGTTTTATCTATACGATTCTTACATATTTCTGTTAATTTTTATAATTTCATAACTTTAAAGTCTTCACATTTTTCATTCATGAATAATAATTTTAAACAGAAATTCTGCAAAGCAGAAATTGATGCAATGACCTTTGAAAATTTTAATATTCATTCCTTGATTCTTTACAAATGACCTAGTTTAGTCAATCGTTATTTTGGTTTTTTCTGTGTTGCTTTTTTTTTTAAGGAAGTCTCGTAAGTTATTTCTTCAGTTCCTCTTAGCAGAAAAAAAAAGCTTTGTTGAGGAGCAGTCACACATCAGAAGCAGAACGGAGTTTAACTGTGTTCCAAGTATTTCCACACAAAAAGGTGGAGGTATTAAAATATCAATACCTGATTCCACTCATAGCTACTCCTCTTTACCTCAATGCACTGGAGTGGTCTGAGTAAAAGGAGGAAGAAGGAAATTGAACTCTCCCAGAACATGAGATAAAAATATGATGGAAAGGAGGTGTTTACAGTTTTCCCATCCCTCTTTCTAGCACAGAGAGGAAAAATACATGGTGGAACAGACCTTGTTGATTATTTGAATATAAAACAATTTTATCTTCTCCCAGGCTTGCAATTTTAACTGGAGTTTTTAAAGATAGTATTATCTTCTCTTTTTTTGTTGCTTTTTTGTTTGGTTGGTTGGTTGTTGTTTTTTTCTTTCTTTTCCCTGCATTTATTAGTAAGCACTCTGCTAGCTTAAAAGCTGTTTAAAAAATCACTGAAGACTTGGAAAGGTAAATACTATTCTCTAGCACCAGCTGAGTATGTCCAAATGGATAGTTAATGAAGAGGAAAAAAAGTATCAAAAAGCAAGACATTCAAGGGACAAAGGGCCCTGTTAGCTTAGAACAGTAATGTCTGCACTAATTATGAAACACTAAAGAAAACAGTTGTGGCAGTTTTATGTAAAACTGACAATAAAAGCAATCTTACTCATGGAACTTTATATTTAGATATTTATCTAAAAAGAGCAGTATTTGTTTGTCGAGGGAAGTGTGTATTCTGCTAAGTAGTTTCCTTTTAAATATGTACACAATGCTGAAGTACTTTCCAGAACTAGAAGAAATTTCACTACAAATTTTGTGACTCGAGTAATTGAGTGTGCAAGTTGCTCTCCAGAAAAATACAGACACAGCAAAAATAATTTGTTTGCATTGAAGAAATTTGAGAACTTAATCCTTCAGCCCTATTATAATACTAGAACTGAAGAAGAAAAAAATAATGAAATAGAACAATAACACAGTCTCATAGGAGGCAGTCATCTAGACTTGCCCATAGATATGTAGGAAGTATGTGATGTACAGTGTAATAAAAAATACTTCAAGTACAGCACATCTACTGCATGATTTGGGGTTTGAGGAAAAGTGTTGAAAATTTTCAGACTCGGTTAGACAGAACTGTTTAGAACAGTGTACACATGGCTTTAAATTTTTGATGATTCTATGGTTGCAGTACAGTCATACCAGCTGAAGGCGCAATCCAAATTTTGTTAATCACTGTGATAAGTGGTATTTAGTAGAAATAGTAATAGAAAGTGCTGAAAAGCAATAGAGTAACATGGAGAGTAACAAAGCTTCTGTGAAAGGGACACTCTCATTTGGCTGCACACTTCAGGAGAGTATTATAAAGTAATGAGTGCCATGGCAAAAGATTGCATCTCTTCTGGAGCAAGAATCCTGGAATAAGGGCTGAGATGAGTCAGTGGCAGGTTTAGAAAGCACAAAAGGATGCCAGCTGGGTGGTTAGGCTATGGAAGTCTGTGCTGCAGGGGGGAACTGCATCTAAAAGGTAGAGTAATTCCAAAACCATACCTAAATGGAATAAAAACCCATTGAAATATATAAAGTACGAAGGCAATACCTTTAACTAAAAACCTTGTGATGCAGTGGTTTAAGAATTTGGGAGAAATTTATATGGTGCTTGCTTCTCATTGCCACCCTCTGCCCTTAAGCATTTGCTATTGTCCCATCTCAGAAAACAGCACAATGGCCTCGATGCCCCAAAGCATTTGTTCTTACCACTTCTTATGGAGTAGGGAGAGTTGATATACACCCAGCCTCATCGATCTGATGCAAAAATTAAGATTTTAAACATGTATTTCAGCACCTCTCTCCACAGGGAATTTTCTTCTGCAGATTTGTTTTGAGATTTGGTTTGGTTTAATGTTTTTTTTTCCTCTGAAAATGAGCAGAAGAGTAAATGGCTAGCGATGATCAGCACAGGCAGGGAGATGCCCTTTTCTTTTTCTGCTGAAGCTGTGCCTATGGGCATAATGGAACATAAAAAGGAATAAAATGAACCAGGTGGTTAGGATGCTCAGTCCATAGGAATGAGTCCAGCTGGCTAGCAGAAAATACCTATGGCTGTATTTTCTGGAAATACAGGAAGAAAGGTAAGATGTGGGGGATGTGGTATAATTAGACCATAAAATTTAACTTATCTGGGAACTATCATCAATTGTTCAGACAATGGAGGTCACCATTCCTTCCCTAATTGTTTCCACCTGATAGAGCCCTCCCTGACATCCACAGCTGGACCCCAGCTTGTTTCTGGGATGGCTCCTTTCCCCCAGAGAGCTTAGAAACTAAGGATTTGCAGTGCCAGGCAGAAGGTGTAACTTCCCCAGAGGGCCTTTCCTTCCATTTACTTATGACATTGTTGTGAAGCCAGGAGTGTAAAAGGCAGTGACTTGTTTAGTTTGGACAAACCTCTTACTCCATTTTTTAGCCTTGAAAGGGTGGGCACTACTGTGATTCTCAGAAGGTATGAAGAATTCCTTCAAAGCCCTTCTGAAAAAAAAAAAAAAATCTTTCAGGATCTGTGTGACTGAATGACTAACCTGGGTATGGGGTAGGGGAGCTGAAGCTTTCTGCCTGGGCGTCTCCAGCCCTGGGGGGACCTGACCTGACCTGCATGAGTGCAGCAACCTCATCCATTCTACCCTCCCCATCTTCCTCTCTATCCTGATGGTAGACAATTTGTTTGGGGTTAACAGAAAATGACAACTCTGACAAAATTTAGTTATATTTATAGATAGTCCTTTGGTCCCAGGTGGCTACAGGAGATTCTATCCCACTTGGGCCAATTCTTGTAGCATTAAGAAATTATGTCAAAAGCCATATAAGACTAAGACTATAATCACTTCAGATGCTGAGATCAATTCAAAATACCCTGGTTTCCAAAGCAAACAGAAAACTGCTAAAAAGGTTTTTAGAAAGATTCTTTACTCTCTTACCTTCACAACAAATATTTGATTTATAAATAGAATTTTTTCATGCATGTAATCTGACTCATTTATGCAAATATAATGACAAACATTCTTATGTAATTATACAGTATATTGTGTATATAATACATACAGTATATATGATCATTAATATTTTATGCCTTTTACTAGTCTGTGTAGCAATATCAGAGAGAAAAACTTCCTTTTTCAAAAAACCACCCCCAAAAACCCGTGCTACTTTTATCTGTTTACATGGTTTTGAAAATCAAAAACACTTCCTCTGAAATACTGCTAATAAATTACTGTTACTGTTGATAAATTCTTTGGAATAGCATTTGTAAAAAAATTATTTAATGAAAATGCAAATAGTTAATTAAATAGTAAGTTAATATAGTACACGATTTTTCATTCAAAAGTTTTTTGTGGTGACTGGTGCAGTTAGACAATAGGTCAATATAGTAAATATTTCTGTCACTGATTAATGCATCTGTCACCTAATACATGGTTGAGGAAATGCTGAGAAACGGAATTAGTTTTTTTCATTTTATTTTAATAGAGTATAAGCATGTCTGTTGGTTTTCTGAATGCTACTTGTCCTATGTCATAAGAGGGGTACTCTTCTAACTTTGAAAATAATATATTTCATTACTTCAAGTTTTTTTTTTAATATGATAATTTCCATAATTCATACTGTTTTAACAAAAATAAAATTTTTCAAGCAATCCTTAAGAACTTTACATGAACACTAGATGGCAGCAAATACTAAGAAGTTGTGCCTTTTTTATTTTTGTGTGTGTGTGTGTGTGTGTGTGTGTGTCTCTATATATTATTCGGTGGATATTCATTAAAGTTGGGGGAGAGAGGAAAGTGCAGTATTAGATTTCAGTACCATATCTGAAACTCAACTGTATTTTGAAATAATTTTTCCCTCTCCATTTTAAGTTATGAAAGAAATAATTTGCAAGTAATGCAATCACATCTTTGAACTCAAACAAGGCAAAAAAAGCTGGTGGTTTTGGGTTTTTTTAATTTTCAGACTTCATTGTCCTCAATAATGAGAATTTTATGTTTTCATTATTATGGAAGTCGTTGTTTGGGAGAAAATGTTACTGTTGAACTATGGGATGCTATTTCAAGTTGTATGCAGGAAGATATTTGATCATGGAAAGAAACCAAATACCAAAATTAACCTGGATGGCAAATTGAGTAATACTAACTAATACACTGAGCTCTATTGGATGCTTTCCCTATAGCAGTCTATAAAGAACTGTATTCTTTTGTAGATGTTTCAGTGCATTTTGTAGCTATATACTTTGAAAAACAGCACAGTCTGGCTTCCTTATGCTGTTGAAGAAGAAAATGTCACTTGAAAAATGCATGAGACAAAGTTTGGTGATACTCCATGCTATTATTCACCAATATCAGCAATGGTTTGCCAGATTTATTTTTGTTTACTTAGGGTAGGCTTCATTTACAGTATTATTTTTTACTATTTTATTTCAAAGATAATATATATACCTTTATTAAGGACAAGATGCTTAGATGATGATGTTCTAAGCTTAGATGCTTAGAACATGAGTGTCAACTCAGAGTTGTATAGAGTTTTTTTTAAATTTTTGTGGAATATTTATACGAAATGCAAACACCTATAAAACAAAAAATAACTTTTAAAGTATAGTAACAAATAAAAAAATTGGTACAAGGGAATTCTGCTTGATTTAAACCAGCAGCAAAAACAATAAAAAATACTTGTTCATGGGAGAGGCAGGAAATTCTCCTTGAATTCAAATTCTCCAGGTAAAATCAAGTTAACTGCAATAAGCAGTAAGTGCTTCTCATTAATGTACCCAGTGCAAAATAGAGTTGAAGTTATCCAGAAAAAAATGTGTGGTAAATAATTTTGTCATAAAACTATGGAATTGGCAAATGAAATCACCTTGGAAAAAACAAACAAACAAACAAACAAACAAAAATGGCACCTATTTTGAATATATATATCTGTATATCTGATTTGCTCTTGAAAAATAAACAATTCATGTGTATATGTATTTATATGCGTAATATCATCAATTTTGTTGTGTTTTGAGATAATAAAAACGTAGTAGGAGAAAACTATTTGTAAAAACTATGAGTAAACAGATTGCCAAGTGTGCTGAAGACTGTAGGTATAATTTGGTGTAGGGCTTGAACCAGAAAGTGGTTTCACATTGATAAGAAAAATTAACCTTTAAATGTAGACGTTTTTTATTAAGGTATTCTTTAAATTATGTCAAGCAAATCTGATACATCATTTTGTATTTTATACATCATTTTGTCATTTTATTACAAGTTTGTTTGGTATCATCTTTTAATTATAAAAATCATAAGTGATGTAGGAAAGCTTATGTGGGTCACTGTATCTGTTGGATATTGGATGTTCGTAAGATGATGACTTGATGGGTCAAGTTGTTGTCCTATGATTATTTTAAAATATTTTCCGTTAGAAACATACTAATATTTTCTTTAATCTAATACTAGTGCTTTGAATTCCATATGTTTTCAGCCAAATACTTATGTTCAGCTATAAAATATGCACTTAATTTTGTCTTTTTTCCTCTTTCCAGATTGCTCTCGGAACAGTAACTAATGTGGAAGAAGCAGTAAAGTGGATAAGTTACACTTATCTTTATGTACGGATGAGAGCAAATCCATTAGTATATGGCATCAGTCACAAAGCTTATCAGGTATAAAATGCATTTTAAAAAAAAAACTGTAACCTGTTCTGAGTCTCTAATTCTTCCCTGATGTGAGGATAAATATTTACTATTTCTACTTAACCTGACATCAGCAATTCTTTTAAAGTGCTTAGAAAAAGGAAGCTACTTTCTATAGCAGTGTATTTTTGACACTAAATTAAGAGGCCCCTTCTGTTCACATAAAAATGCATTTTAGCTGGCCAAGTTACGCTCCAAAGGACAGCATTCATTCTTATCAGGCAGTTGCTATAACTTAGCCAGTTGTCAGTGTTTCAGGTTTGTAGGCTAGATATAAATGATAAAATGAATCATTCTTGGGTTGCTTACTTTCCTTGAGCTTTAGTTTTAGATTGTTTCATCCCATGACATTTTTAATTGGTGTTACTTTTTTTACTTTCTTCTCATTTAGTAATGATAAGGTTTTTTTATTCCTTTATTTTGTGGGTTTGATGGGGTTTTTTGTTTATTTAGATAGTTTCTTTCATTTTGTGTAACTTTTAGGAAGCACAATTGTTTAAAAATAGTCTAAATATTGTTACAGGTGAAACTCTCACAAGTGTGTGATAACTGCAGTTTATTTCACATTCCCTGAATCTGTTTTGTGGCTTCATCATTGGTCACGATACCAGGAGCAGCAGTTGTTTCAGTCATTGTAATAAGTAGAGGTCTATGTCAGGTGATATTTTTTAATAGGTTTTGTGTCTAGTAGTGGAAGCTGCAGTGGAAGTCAGTGAAGCTTTTGTTTAAACACCTTTTGAGAGTACATAACCATATGTTAATGTAAGAGCCTATAAGACAAGTCACAACATAATAGAAAAATGAAAAGCAAAAATTGCTTTGCTAGTGAGGAGAATGTTCTTGTCCCATTCCTATAAATTCCTTTTTTTTAAAATCAGATATTTTTGACTAGTGTTATTTTAACTTTAGATTAAAAGAGATGCAGCTATGGTGGTAATTACTGGTGAAAAGAAATGAGACAATAATGGAGATATTTTTAATAAATCTAAATAATGAGCAAGAGTTGCTCCCTCTCCTTATGCTTTTGTGGTTTTATTCAGCTCTTGAGAAAGTGGAGACTGCCAGCACTTGTCTTTTCCTGCCACTAACCTGGGTTCTACCCTTTCTTTTTGAGGTACTAATCATAGACATTCCTATTTTTGTGTTAAAGCAGTAACAAATCTTATCAATCTCAAGTGTTAGCCATTCCCGTGGGAGCAAAACCAATGCAAATCTCCTTATTTTCTAAATAAACCAGTAATAAACTTCAAAACTAATGTTTTAATGACAGTATACAAGTAGTATAGTGCCAGATGCAGACATAACTAAATATTTGCTCACTGACACCATTCTATTCCTTCTGTTCTGATTATGGGCAACCAGTTTTCATAACTGATATCTTGTTGTTTCTTTGCAATGTTGCAGCATCCCAATTTATATCACTAGTTTGGCTGGCGGTCAAGATGACCCATTCAGAATCCATACATTCTCATTACCACCATGGGTCACACCTCCCAGCCATTCAGTGAGGCTGAGAAGATGCAAACTCCCTCTTCTTTCCCTTTCTACATGCACTTGCCACATGCAGTAATTACTTCAGGACACAAAAGGTCCCTCCTGTCCCCAGGAAAGGGGTGCCTTGCGCAGCACAGGGAGAACGGGGCAAGAACGCACCTGCCACGCACTGACACATTCTGTACCTCACGTGTTGCTTCCATATTTCTGCTCCCCACAGGCACTGGGTTAGGAACTGGCTGAAGGGCTGAGCCCAGAGAGTGGTGCTGAACGGGGCTGCATCCAGTTGGCGGCCGCTCACCAGTTGTGTCCCCCAGGGATCAGTGTTGGGCCCAGTTCTGTTTAATATCTTTATTGATGATTCAGATGAGGGGATTGAGTCCACCATTAGCAAATTCACAGATGACACTAAGCTGGGGGGAAGTGTCAATCAGCTGGAAGGCAGGAGGGCTCTGCAGAGGGACCTGAACAGACTGGAGAGTTGGGCTGATTCCAGTGGGATGAGGTTCAACACGGCCAAGTGCCAGGTCCTGCATTTTGGCCACAACAACCCCATGGGGAGCTTCAGCCTGGGCACAGAGTGGCTTGAGAGCAGCCAGGCAGAAAGGTACCTGGGAGTCTGGATTGACAGGAAGCTGAACATGAGCCAGCAGTGTGCTCAGGTAGCCAAGAAGGCCAATGGCATCCGGGCTTTGATCAGGAACAATGTGGCCAGCAGGTCCAGGGAAGGGATTCTGGCCCTGTACTCAGCGCTGGTGAGGTGTAGTGGAATGAGGCAGTCAGGTGTTGCTAATTACGAGGGGTGAGCTCCAGTGGCGCAATCAGGTTAGAGCGCAGTACTTATAGAAGCAGTACAAAGCCAAGCAATACCAAGGTTGTGAGTTCAAGCATGAGCCCCGCATGCATTCGGAAGCTCACCTTTTATTGGTCACCCAATCCTGCTCATGCGCAGCTGGGGTAAGCCCTAATTGGGCACAGGCGGGCTTAACACAAGCTCATGCTTCCCACCTCATAATTAGCAACACCTGATTGCCGCATTTCACTACAGCGAGGCCACAGCTTGAGTCCTGTGTCCAGTTCTGGGCCCCTCAGTTCAGGAAGGAGACTGAGGTGCTGGAGCAGGTCCAGAGAAGAGCAAGGAGGCTGTGAAGGGATCCAGCACAAGTCCTGTGAGGAAGGGCTGAGGGAGCTGGGGGTGTTCAGTCTGGAGAAGAGGAGGCTCAGAGGAGACCTCATCACTCTCTACAACTCCCTGAAAGGAGGGTATAGCCGGGGGGGGGTTGGTCTCTTCCCGGGCAGCTATCAGCAAGATGAGGGCATGGTCTCAAGTTGTGCCAGGGGAGGTTTAGGTTAGATATTGGGAAGAAATTCTTTCCAGAGAGGGTGATCAGGCATTGGAATGGGCTGCCCAGGGAAGTAGTGGATTCTCAATCCCTGGAGATATTTAAGAAGAGACTGGTGTGGCACTCAGTGCCATGGTCTGGTAACCGCAGAGGTAGTGGACCAAGGGTTGGACTTGATGATCTCTGAGGTCCCTTCCAACCCATCCGATTCTATGATTCTGTTTCTGGGCTGTGCCCAGGAGTTAGGTTACTCTCGGCCCACTACTTTCATTTGTGACTCTTCAAGTTGTTTACCAGAAGTGCCCGTAAGTGACTTTCACTGAGTGGGGAAAAGGACAAATATTTATGATGAGCAGCATGAAGAAATAAAAGAGTGGAAGGAAAAAGTGGAGCAAATATTAGTGTTATACTAGTAAAGCCTGTGGTATGAATTACAGGTACTTTCTCATCCTTTTAGGGTTCCAAAGGAAAGGTGGGTGGTTATTTTTAAGGTAACCACTTAGTATGTTTTCTTTGCCTTTTGGTTCCACTCTTCAGTGTTCCCACAATTGACCAAAGCTTTTTATTCCCATAAACTCTATGTTTAGGTTTACAACATTTGGAAAAATTAGAGAAGCTTGTCCCCAACACTTAGTTGAGAAAAAATATTGATGATAATAATAATAATGTACTTTTTCATGCATTCTTAAATTTCTGTATGTATACTCCAGAGCTGCTCAGTTTCTTGCTGTGGACATGGCAAGGTTTGTTTTAATTTAAGAGCATGGTATAAAGCTGTTCTAGCCTATATATTTTATTCTGTGGTATTTCTAATTACACAAGTTCAACAAGAAAGGTGGTAGCAGTCGATTCTTTAGACTGGAGTATTGTTTCATGGCCTTTTCAAGTTGGTGACCTTTCCTTTAAAGTTAAAACCTTTGTATTCGTAAAAAAATATCTGCTGTTAGACCTTTAGCTTTTTTATATGTAAGGCAAAAGATTGGCATGTCATATTCATGAAGAATATGTTATGATTAAAACTTCATTCAAAAATTTCAATGTAAATTTGTTTCAGAATCCTGCTACTTTTTCAGAAGTAATATTAGCCTGCATTTTATTTATAGTCTTGAAGCACTGTGAAAGAAATATTATTCTGCCTATTTTGTCCTGTCCAGACAGGTTTTGGTCATTAATGCCAATGTAGCTCCTATCAGTGAGATCTCAGGAAAATTTTGACTTAATAACGGTACCTTACTTTTATTTCATTTCTGTCTTTGTATGACTGGGTTATCTCAATAAAATGATATATTTAACACTTCATTTTTTTATATACAAATAAATGTGTGTATTTTGTGTCTAGATGGATCCAAGTCTAGAAAAGCACAGACAACAGTTGGTAATTGAAGTCGGCAGAAAACTGGACAAAGCGCGCATGATTCGCTTTGAAGAGCGAACTGGCTTTTTTTCTTCAACAGATTTAGGCAGAACTGCCAGCCACTACTATATCAAATACAATACTATAGAGGTAAAATATGATGTCCTATTTCTGGTGGTTTTTTCCTTCTTTTTGAAGCTATCCCAAGAATAGATCTAAGCTATTACGGTAGTTGTAAGATATTATGGAATATGTTGCTGATTTGTTCAGTATATTTTCAAATCATATCTAATGAAATGGGAAGAGAGGAAATAGGGTAAAGAAAGAAACCAAGTATAAAGCAATACCAAACATTAGACTTTGTATGAAGTGAAATTTGAAATATCTATAGCCTCTGCCTTCTTCCAGGTGAATTATAAGAAATGTTTTTTTCTCAACAGCATGTTCAACCGTTGGTACCCGATAGTGTGTTCAAATACAGAGTAAAGGTTTTCTATATAAAAATCCTATCAGGTTGCTAACCTTAAACAACTTTTGGCATTGTAATCAGATTGTATGTGTATGTATTGTGTAAGTATGTAAGGAAAATGCATTTGTACAAAATTGTAGTATTGGAAGTTTCATTTGAGGTGCACATTCATCTTAAAACCTTTATTTTTAGGAAATAACTCTATTGACTAAAAGCTAAAAACTCTGCATTAATAATTTTTAACTACTTACTGTCACTATGTGTAATTAGTCTCACAGATTTGTTTACTCAAGTATGTCCTATACTTTGTTTTTAAGCTCCATGGCTCTTGATTTTCAGGTGCCTAAGTTTTAAGGTACAGTTTTTCTGAATGTACTAAGAAGTCATTCTGGAAATTGTTTCTCTTTAAAGTATATCATTCTAGTCTTTCAATAACTTAGTTACACTTTAACTTAACCTCATATACCTTTTCAAATTTTGTGTAATGTTTCTTTCGTGTGACATGTATATTTTTATTTCCATTGTTAATTTATTTCATTTTTGTAGACTTTCAATGAGTTGTTCGATGCTCATAAAACAGACGGCGATATTCTTGCTATAGTATCAAAAGCTGAAGAATTTGAACAGATAAAGGTAAAGTTCTATCCTTTCATGTAAAGAATATGTCTTAAAACTAGACACCTCCATAGTACTCACTCCATAAATAGTGTCTGCAAACCAAAGTTTTCTTTAATATTAAGCACCATTATAAAATGGTTTCAAGTAGGCATAACTGCCAAAACCCATGTATGCATTCACTCAGATTTATGTGTAGTTGAGCTTTAACTAAAGCACATTTAATAACTAGCTATGGATCTTTGAGAATTCCTTTTAAATGCTTTTAAGAACTTTTCAGCTCCTCAATTATTAACAGCTGAAGATGAGTGTCCATTGGACTGATGAATACCCAGGGATGAGATAGTTTTTCTGTTTGAAGCTTAAACCATTATTAGTTGTCTCCCTGAACAATTTGCTTTATCAGAAATGAGGCAGGACTTACTGGAGTTAAGTCTGTGATGGGCTTTATTCAGGGAACAAAATTAGATCAGCAGAATGATAAGTTCTGGTGCATTATTTTCCAATTTGAAACGCAGAAAGTTGCTGTAGCAGAATCTGTTGTGCAGGCTAGAAGATTTCTGTACTGTTGTACTCAGTTCAATTCCAGCCTCACTTTCTGCCTCCTGTGTGGGCAGAACACCAGACAGTACATTGCAAGTTGGCATGAATTGATTTGCCTCTGCTTCCATCTCATAGAGGTGTGAGCCAGACTCCACAGGGTTTATTAGCTTGGGCTCTTTGCCATTTTACCACAGTTGTGCAACTCTCACATCAGAGTTGGCTCTCATTCACCTGGCTCTGAGAGCTGGCAATGTGAATCCCTCACCATCTACATATTTACATATTTGCACACATTGTCTGAGTATTACCATCTCTTTATCTGATGGAGAAATTCTATTTTGCTGTAATCTCTTATAGAAGATAATAAGCAATGGGGTTTCACAGTGATATATTAATCATTTTCCAGGCTAGAAGGGTTTTTTTATTAGAGTGATATTGCTTTGCTACCTCTAAATTTAGATTAATTGAATTTTTAAAGAGGAAGCATATGGAAATTATGATGTGATATGCTTCTATATTTGTAATAAAGCTAGTAATAATGTTTCTTGACCAAAGCATACTTTTTCTAGCTTGCTTGCTCAGATTTGAATGGTATGGCATCAGTATACCATTATTTCCATTTCTGGGGGATTTTTTTGTTTTGCAGCTCTGAATTTTAAAATTAGTAACTGATTTTCATAAGAGTAATTCAGGATTTACCCCTCTGTGTGATACAAATTGTGATTTTGTAAATGTGAATCATGTCTCCATAAGAAGTCACCTGTAGTGTGACTGAAGTGACCTGAAGTACAGATCTGGATTGACCTGTAATGTGCTATGAAAGAGTAAAAAAAAAATCAAAAATGCCGTTGTCAGAAGAGCTTAATATTCCCTGGATGACACCAGAGTCATCTGTGGTGGTTGTGTTCTTCATCTTTTTCTTTTCTGAAGAACCAGGGGCTGGGTAGCTGGGGATTTTAACTCAGTTGTTTTAGGGTCTCTAGTATGTCAGGTAGTCAGGTCCAAATGAAAATTACTTTCAGATGGTTCCCTGCAGGGACTAAACATTTACCCTCTTTAAATAAGTTTTACACCAACAGACTATCAGTAAATCAAAGAATATGTAGATTTATGCTGGTTTTGCCATGTAAGGGTCATCAGTTAGAATGTGAAAAGTGATGCATTATTCAAACCATAGATATGAATATTTCTTTACTCATATTAAGACTTAATCTTATTAACAGTGACAATTTTAATATCATGAATCATAGTACTTCACAGCTTTGAGTTAAAAATGTATTATGCCACATGCAAACTATGTAACTATAATGAGTACATTTAATGTTAATTCAAGATTGCCCTAATCCAGGTGGACAGAGGTTTTACTCTGGTCAAATAAAAAATGAAATCTCATCAGATGAAGGATGGCAGGGTCAGAAGATTCAATTTTTGTGGCATATCAAATTTTTGTATGTCAATGGCAACCTTAATAGATGGTGATGAATAATAAAACGTAATTGTGTCACTATTAAGATAGTTTCAATTATAGTCTATTAGCTGCATTATGGGAGATGTGAGTTGCTACTTTTTTTCTTCTTTTTTTTTCCTACCCCTTAAAATTGGAGACTCCATTTAAAAATAACAGTTATAAGGAAAATTTTATTTCAGTGTAAATATTTTTATCAAATTGTTCCAGCCTCTTCATAATGTGTAATTGTGTTTTAGGTAAGAGAAGAAGAAATAGAAGAGCTGGATACCTTACTGAATGATTTCTGTGAACTTCCTGCTTTAGGAGGTGTGGAAAACAATTATGGAAAAATTAATATCCTCCTTCAAACATACATTAGCAGAGGGGAGATGGACAGCTTCTCCCTTATTTCAGATTCTGCGTATGTTGCACAGGTAAAAAGAGTAATTTTTACATTATCTGTTGCTCTATTCTGCTGTTTTCATTCTTCCAGATGTTTATATTTATGGAAGCAGGCCTTGCTCTGCAATGTTTAATACATTTTTATTCAAGTTTATTTGAAAAGCAGAGCCTTATATTTGTGCATATGCGTGGTACAATATTTAAGTAGAAAAGATTTGCAGAAGTCTGCCATGGGAGAGTAATACTTTTTGGTTGCTTATGAACATCCTTTTTGTTCATATTACCCATGTAGTCATTTTGTATTTAGTAGTTATAACTTTGCACAAGAATCTTATTCTTAAGCTACTGTGTTTTCTTCTAAATCTGAAAAACTGTTGCATTCTATTTTATGGTTTGTGTCCTTTCGTTTTCATTCTGGAAAACATAATTTGTGTTTTATTCACATACCTTGGTTTACACAAGAAAGATGTGCTATTGCAATTTTATTGCTAGACATAATCGTGCACATTTACACAGCAACATATATATGTATATATATGTTTATTAGCTTAATTAGACACCTGAAAGGTTGATAGATACACAAAATATTTAGTTATTGCACAGGATAATAAGATAATAAACACAACAGTAGCCCATCTTAGAAAGAAAGGGGTAGTGCTTGAAAGTTTAGAATTCTGGATGCTGAAGAACCCAAAGTGAGAAAATGTTCATAGACAATCCCAAATGTGCAACAATAACAAATGTATAAAATAGATTGTAAAGTTTTACTTTTTTACCCAGTTCTATGTCACTCTTTTTGTTCCATTTTTTTTTTCTTCTAAATAGTCAGCAACATGTTGCAGTGTGTCATTTTTGCCTCATTCTTGCAAAACCTTTAAGGAAACGATTATAAAATTTTACTTTATTTGTGCTAAAGATGAGAGTTAAATATTCAAAAAATATGCATTTTCTTCAGCAGGGTTTTCATACCAACATTACCTTCTTCGTTTCATAGCACTTAGGGGTATAAATGAGAAAATTCTGAAATTGTTATGTACGTCATAAAAATTGTGGTACTTGCACAGCATGATCATTTTTAGTGGGATTCTTTTAATGTTTGCTTTCAAGGCAATTGTTCTTACTAATCTGTCTCAGTTACAGCATTTTTAGTGAGACAAAATAATCATCTCCTCAGATCTTCATAAATTGTGAACTTTTTTAATTAGATAGTGACTATTAGGAAAATCATACTTTTTAGTAAAATAAATACACTTCTTTAGTAATATATGGTTCCTATCACAACCTAATAATTTTCTATTTTTTATTCCTGTTGTCATTGTAGAGCCAGAAAAGAATTATTATATTCTATTCAATGACTCAAGATCATAATTGCTGATTCAGGCATAGTACTGGTGGGCCAAAAAAACCTCAAACCAAATCACCCCACCAAAACCACCACAACTTCATGATACAACTTGATAAGTTTAATGCAAGAATATTGTAACCTACATTTTCAGGATAAGACTGACCCGGTTCAAACTTATGTTAATAATTAATTTTCCAAGTCCAAAGCAGATTTATATAGTCTAGTAACACAATAGTCTCAGAAGATAATAAAATGTTTTTAAAAAGCAGTCACTACTGTTAAAATCCTGTGCCAGTGTTGTGAAACTGATTATGAAATGGATGGGATGCTATTATGGAAGCACAACTGAGGTGAAAAACTAAAACTTAAATTTTTGTATACACTGAGTTTACAAGTGTGTATCGTATGGGGGGAGAAAAAAGAAGATATTAAGCATGCTAAGTGAGTTTGTTTCAGAAGTGACTGAGATGCAATAAATGTAGAGCTCTCTAACATTACCATAACCATGATCAAAATTCTACAGCAGACCTGCCACTACAACTTTAATTAGTTGCACGTGTTTATTTTCATGATTTCTGTAGGCAATCGTGAGGTAGTTCTGCCACTAGCCAGTGATGGAAAAAAACAGTTTTTTCCAGAATGTTTGAAATAAGTTTGAAAAGAAAAGTCTGTAATGGTTTGTCGAAGCTGAGTCTATGGGGTCCTTTTCATTTTACAAAGAATACTTGAGAGAATTACAACATTTTTTTGCTTTTTTTTTTTCACTTTTCAGAACGCTGCTCGTATTGTTCGAGCTCTTTTTGAGATTGCCCTAAGGAAACGTTGGCCTGCAATGACATATCGGCTCCTGAATCTCAGCAAAGTTATTGACAAGCGGCTGTGGGGCTGGGTCAGCCCTTTGAGACAGTTCTCAGTGTTGCCACCTTCAGTCCTCTCAAAGTTGGAAGAGAAGAATCTCACTGTAGACAAGATGAAGGACATGAGAAAAGATGAAATAGGTGAGATAGCAGCAGTGCTGATCTGCTTAACTGTTAATATTCAAGTTAAAACTAAATCTGAGCCACTTATTATCGTACCCACTCTGCTCCACAAACCACGTAGACACATATCCAGAGTTTATTGTCTTCTCAGCTTGTACCACGACACACTATTGAGGGTAAGGCTAGCCCATCTCCTGCACACCCCAGAACACATGTGGAATGGAGTTGTATGTTCATATGTATTTAAATACATGTGTATATATACATATTCATGTTGACCCATGCTTTCCTTCTCACTCACTTTACGTACTACAGTACTATAAAAGGCATCTGTTTATTTTTGCCAGTTGGCAAAATACAGCCTTTCTTTTTTTCTTGAAACACTGATAACGTGAAAAAGAATAAAAACAGATTGTTATGTCTTGGTATACTGTCAGTTAATGGCCTGCTTCTGAAACAATGCATTAATTTTCATTGAACAGGGAGAATTCATTGTCACTGGTGTCATTGCAACAAAACCTTAATGGAATTTTTTTTAAGGATTTGACACCCTGATAATGAGAAAATCCACAAGCCTCCTGATATACATAATTTCTAGTATGTTTGTATAAACTCCTGTGCATATACTGTCCACCAGCAGATTGAAGCTGAAAAAAATATTTGCTTGTAATGTATTTCTTTTTCCTGTCTCAGTAGACTTTTTCTTGTCTAGGCTTCCTTGCACCTGTTGTTGTCAAGCTGATAAGAGACAAACTGCCATTTAAAAAAAAACAGTTTTACAATAAATGTACAATTCATAGTCACTGCTTTTTAGATGTGCTTTATGACCTCTGACTTGATATCTTTCTCATTTGACAAGAGAACTACATTCCTAACTCAGGAAGATTCGTTACATACCTGATTTATGTTGGGAGAAGTTGAGTAAGGATGTCAAAGTTTTCAGAATTAGAGGCTGTGATTTTATTTAATAAACTAAGCCAGAGGACTGTGAGAAAACCTTAGAGGCTTACTTTAACTGTGCATTACATAGTAATTTTAAATGTATTAATGTAACACTTTATTTAAGATGCCAGTACTATCATGCTTTTCTATTTGGAAGCGTTATAGCACTTTTTTATTCAGATCTTTTAATTTGTGGTGTATTTGTTCAGTCTTTTATATAGTACTTAATATTCTTTTCCATTAACTGTACTAATGCTTTCTTTTATTTTTTTCTTTCTGCCATTGAAGAAATAGTTTGAAACTAGATAAAACATCAGAGCATGTTGACCTGTGCATCTCTGTGAAGTGCAGTTACTTTGCATATCACAGAAATAACAGAAAGTTAGAGGTTGGAAGGGACCTTGAAAGATCATCAAGTTCATCCCCCCTGCCAGAGCAGGGATCACTTAGGAGCAGGTCCAGGTGGGTTATGAATGTCTCCAGATAAGAAGACTCCACAACCTTCCTGGAAGCCTCTTCCAGTGATCTGTCACCCTCACAGTGAAAAAATTCTCTTGGTGTTTATATGGAACATCCTGTGTTCAAGCTGATATCTATTGCCTCTTGTCCTGTCCTTGGGTATAGCAGAGAAGAGCCTTGCACCATCCTCCCGTCTCTCTCTATGTATTTATAAATATTAATGAGGTTGCCCCTCATTCTCCTCCAAGCTGAGGAGACCCAGCTCCTTCAGTCTTTCCTCATAAGGGAGATGTTCCACTCCCTTCATCATCTTGGTTGCTCTGTGCTGGACTCTTTCAAGCAGTTCCCTGTGCTTCTGGAACTGAGGGGTACAGAACTGGACACAATATTCCAGATGTGGCCTCACCAGGGCAGAGCAGAGGGGGAGAAAAACCTCTCTTGACCTACTAACCACTCCCCCTTTTAATCCCCCCCAGGATGCCATTGGCCTTCTTGGTCACAAGGGCACATTGCTGGCTCAGGGTCATCCTTCTATTCACCAGCACCCCCAGGTCCCTTTCCCCTGTGCTGCTCTCCAATAGCTCAGTCCCCAGCCTGTACTGGTACTTGGGGTTGTTCTTTTCCAGATGCAAGACTCTACACTTGCCCTTGTTGAAATTAATTAAATTTTTCCCTGCACAACCCTCCAGTCTGTCTAGGTCCCTCTGAATGGCAGCACAGCCTTCTGGGGTGTCAACCACTCCTCCCAGCTTTGTGTCATCAGCAAATTTGCTGAGAAGACACTGTCCCATCATCAGAGTCATTGATAAAGATGTTGAACAGGACTGGATCCAGCACTGGTCCCTGGGGGATTCTGCTAAGTGTTACTTGGCACACTTCCTATCTAACCTTGCTTCTGACACCAGAAGCAGGTGAAGGAAGCCCCTGCCTGGCAGCCCCCTTATTTTAATTTGAATTCAAAGCCATGCTGAAATGAGAAAAGGCACAGCTTCCAGGTTCTGCTTTGTTCTCTGACTCCATAGAACTAGTTTCATCCTTGCTACTTCTTCCTTTTTAAATGTTATCGTAGATGGAATAGAAAAAAGACAGGAGCTGGAGTCCATGAGAGATATATGAGATATAAAAGCCTCAGATGGGTGCCAGCTCTCCAAGTGAATGAGGAGCATGTTGTGTGCACAGTGTACCACAAAAGACTCTTCACCAATCTGTGTGCTTTGTTTTTGCAAAGTAACCATGGAGTTTCCAAAAAGCCAGGAAATCTCAGGAGTTATCTGAGATAAAGTCCTGGGGTTTTTTTAGGATACAGATGACAAATACTGTGCAATAAGCAGAATTTACTCTTTTTTTTTTGCTAAACATACCTATTTTCTCTAATAGTCAGCTTTTGTTCAGAAGTTTTTCATATATTTTCAATGCCATTGGTAGTTTCTCATAATGGGACAGTTAAAAAAAAAACACAAAAAACCCAATTGTAGGAGGGTGGAGGAGTTTTATAATATTTTACAGAAGTTAGGAGGAGAGACTTATATTTTCCCCTAGCAGGTAATTGTGCAAAACCTCAGTGCTGTCCTGTGCAAACACAAAAAGTTGACCTCGTACATTATGCTACAAAAAAATATTATTGGAATGAAAAAGTGTACTTGCCCATATAAGCTTTTTGAGTCAAATCTTTTAATAATTGGCACCTACCTTTATTTAATGTGATTTCTGAATTTTTATCATAAATTGAAAAAGCTACTAGCTGTGCATGAATTGTGGAATAATGCATATATTGCCAAGTTGTATCAGTTTGGTTTTATAGTCCACTTGCTGGAGGCACACTCATTTTACCAACTGCAAATTAAATCGGTCTTAAAACTTTTGCATTGGTGATTTGCTTCTTCTGCAAGGTGACCATTTATTAATTCAGGGCATAGTTGAATGCCTGTGTAAGGCAAAATCTGCTGGTTCATAAAATAAAGAGGGAAAGTCAGGATCAATACTTAAAAATTAACATTGCAAGATGTTATGTTCCTAAATTTTGTACAATACCAAGCAAATCTTTGTATTACCTTTTCACTTTGCCCATAATGCAAATAATATGATTTCTTCTCATTTCCTTTTTTTTTTTTTTTAATGGGAAAGTGAGCACATAATGATATCAGACAATAACAGTAGCTATTTGTAATGTAGCTTCTAAAGTGAGTATGTGTGATCATTACAATTAAAATTTAAAATGAGCTCCACATAATTAAATAAGCAATTTCAGCAAAAGTGTGATAAATTAACTTCCTTTCCCTAAATAAGCTGGAAGTTGCAATGTTTTTCAAGAAAAGTAGAAATCACTGCTCCATCATTTGCTTTATATTTTAAATTAAAAGCAAGGTAACAGGGATTTCAGCTGTAAAATTCAAATAGGGAAAAAAAATATTCTAATCATCATTGCCTTAGTTACCATGACTGTGGTAGGAAATAAAAAAACATTGCAATATTTAATTTTTCCTTTGTCTCAGTTACACACAGTTGTATTCTGAAAGATCAGAGCTGCTGCTAGATGCTGACTAGTTGTGTGCCTTTTAAAGCTATGAACTACCTTTATTCAGTTTTTTAAAAAGCATTCTGTCTGCTTTGAATCACTGCACAGGAACTGTAGTTCAAATATGTGCCCTTCATTAACTAAAAGGTCGGTATTCATGCTTTAAAAAAAGAGCTATATGGCTTGGTAAGAGCCTGGTCAAAAAGTCAGTAAAGGAAAGGGAACTAGCTTGACATAATATGTTTTCAGTGTGAGTACTTTATAGTTACTTTAACCCCTTAGTCATAGCCAACAGAGGGGGTTAATACTGATTTTTCTAGGCTCTAAACTGCTAATTCAAGTTAAGTATTACAAAATAGTCAGACATGCCAGGTCAAGAGAGTCAGACATTTAGGCACCTAAGAACAAAACAAGCGAGCAATAACACTTCTCTTGAAAAGCCCATTTGAAAGTCGGACTTGTATTATTTTTCCTGGAAATGCAGATTTGTTACCCCTAATGTTTTCGTGGCAGGTCATATGCTGCATCATGTGAAGATTGGGTTAAAGGTAAAGCAGTGTGTCCATCAAATCCCCTCCATCATAATGGAAGCAACAATTCAGCCAATTACCCGCACAGTGCTCCGAGTTCGACTGAACATCGCTCCTGACTTCACGTGGAATGATCAGGTAAAAAAAAAAAAGCAGGTGGAGGCAGGATGGAAACTTAAATTTAGCCTCAGTAAAGGAGACAATCACAGGGAATCCATAGCTGTTTGGATAAGAAAAAAAAAAAAAAAGTATTTATTTTAGCTAAAAAGCAAATTTGATAATAGGAATGGAATGACTTCTAAGAATTTTGCAGAAGGAGACACCAAAAGATTATCTTTTTATATCTTTTAATTGGTACAGGATTGCAATGTTCATAACATGTTGAAGCAAGTGCTTATACTGCATATTAATAGTAGTCACACACAGACTTGAGTTATATGCCCAAAAAGGAGAAGCAAGAAAAAAGGAGACACGGGTGGCTCTCTAAACTATAAATGAATGTCAAATGCAGAAAATAAAGCCTTGAAATACAGTTCGTGTGTGCCAAGTTCTGTTGCTCTTTATGGCTTTACAAATGTACATTCACAACGTCAGTGCCTTTTTTTCCTGTTGGGACTTTTCTGAACATAAAAACTGAGATATGTTTGGAATTATATTCATTGATGTTTTATGGTGCAAATTTATATGAAATGCGTTATACTAGTTGCACGTTTAGATATACCCACACCCTTTGATTCAGAGTCTGTTCATTAGAAATACATTTCAGATAAATCTAAATTAAATACAAATGTCCACATGGGGGCATTGTATTGTTGCTAGTACTTCTGAAACTCTATAGAAACAAGGTAAAGATACCACAATGGGCAAGCATATTTTCCTGCACTTAGTAGACTTACTGTTAAGATAAATTCTTCTCAAAACTGCATATTAAGTACCTGTTCTTTTATTTTTAAATAATAATAAATAATCCATTAGTTTATAAATTTACCATAATCACAACTAAATTAAGAGGTTTATTCCACTAAAATTAAGATATCTTTAGAGTTTATTTTCCCTGACTAAAGGCTTTTTCTTTTCTTCTGAAAGTTTCACTGAGTTAACTTATGAACAGGAGAGTGATGTTCAAAATATAGAAAGTTAGGTTTTGTTTGCTACCTGGATTTATTACAGAAATATTTGAATGGATCCTAACATGAATTATAACAGAAGTTATTTTTTTGCTGCCTTATTTATGTGCAGTACTTCAGAAGGTAAACAAGCATTACTTTTTAATATTGAAGTTTATATTATTCAGCCTTTCATTGACCTTACCTGTGATCTGTTAAAGACAAAATAATCCCATGCCCCTTCTTCATATTAAACTGTGTCTTAACACAAAGCATCTGGTTTTTAATTTTTCTACAAAATCTAGGTTCTTCTACACTTTTATAAATTGAAAAAGGGTCCACACAGAATTATAGTGTCTTGGTTTGCACCTGAACTTCTGAAAAACCAAAACTAAAAGCAAAAGTCTATTCTGCTATCACCCCTGACAATATTCCTTGGCTGCTTTGGAAAGATGATCAGTTAATTTGTAAAGCTCTTTTTATTGGTATTCACTGAATCATGGAAAACTTTTCATGTTCTTTTTTTTGTTGTTGTTGTTAAATTTTAATAGTCTCTAAAAAATTAATAAGTCTTTCAAATTCAACCACTGATGCTCTGAAACTGCTTCTTCATTATCACACAGTATTTTAGCAAGCAATTCAGAAGACAATGAAGCATATATAGTTGTAACTGGTACAAAAAGTAGGTGCCAAAAAATTCCATTCAGAGAATTCCACTCAAAGTAGTCAAATAAAATCAAAATATTAAAAATTTAAATACACAACTGAAATACCTCTCCTGACTAACATTTCATGGTTTTAAGATTGTTCCTTTATCTGGGTACTTAAAATCTAGACCAGTCTCATTGCAGATTTTGCACTTGCCTTTACAAGAAGTGAGATATGACATCATCTTGATTTTTAAAGGCTTTGTTTTTCAGTGCTGAGAGACCTTAAGTTCAGTAAAAGCGTGTGAGCTATACCTCAGTGGAAAATTATTATATTGTTAGAGGCAAAGGATTATAATCACACCCAGACACAGCAAGTAAGCCTTAATGCAGCCAGAAAGACCCCAGCAGAAATACAGAATACTGCAATTAGTTTTAATTAGCCAAGTCACATATCAGACATCAGTTTTAGGGCAATGTTTGCCACAAATACAGGTATGTGCCAGTTCTTAAGAGCTCCCCAGAGTTCTTGGGAATCATTACTGGATAGCATATTGGATTTCCTGTTCCCACATTGCCCATCTTTCCCCATGCAGCTTTGTCACAGGACTCTCAAAACCTAAGATACTGTGATAGTTGATGATAAAATTTCTGAGATCTGAACTTCTGAGCTTTCCTTGAGTCTTCTTTCCTCTCTTAACTTCTCCTAAATAGTTCCACTTGAATTTTTTCAAAATGCCAGCTACAGTCAGCTGTGTCCTTTCAGTTTCGTTGCTTCAGTTCTCAGTGAAGTTGTTAGTGAGATTCAAACATAATGGAAATAAATTAGTGTCTTTACTATCCATCTACTTCTCAATTGTTGCACTGTGTTAAAAGGCAATACAAGCACCTTAGTTCTATTCTTAGTGTACAAATTTTTGTTTCCAAAAGCCAGTACAGACTGTTTTCCAACAAATACACAATGAATTTTGCTGAAAATTATATGTGCTGCATGAGTCAATATCAGATTCCTGTAGAGTTAAAATTTCCATCAGAAGCAACTATGCAGTTTGTGTTTTGTCCTATTAACCACAATTTAGGAATAATTCCAACTTCTTTTTCATCTTTATACAGTTTTTTTACCTTATCAGAAACATCAGAAATCAATGTTGATTTAATATGTCTTCCATACTCCTTGACTATGCATTTTTCCTCTTTCCATAGTAAAACACTTGCACATCAGCACAAGGCATTTATTCTGAGAAAGAAACTATTCTTAACAGCATCCCACCTAGCTAGGACTTCTGGCTGGCATTGCAAAATAGGGTGCTCCCCAAAGCAAACAAAAATGTGGAATGGAATAAAGCGTTTCCAGATGACATAGGAATCATCAAGAGACAACTCTATTTATGTTGTCACTTCACCTGGACAGACCAATGATTAGGTTTTTAGCCTTCTGAATCCACTTACTGTATTTTTCTAGAGGAGAAGGGAAGTGAGAAAGGAGGAGAAGAATGTCACAATTCTGTGCCTAGTTTTCCCTGAGAGAATATTTTTCTCTGAAAAAAATGAGCAGTGGGTGGCAAAAGACAATCCTTTATATATGATCCAAAAACAGAAGTACAAGTAGGAAAAAAGACAAGTCCTTTTTTAGGAACCTAGAGGAAACCCTGGGGGTTCAGTCTATTTATAAACATCTGAGGCACCAGCTTCACTGGCATTTATATCATGTCCATTTATATTATATGTACCTTAAGCAAACTCTTATTGAAACAAAATCTTTAAGCAGACTGATACAAGTAGAAATGTATTGCTCTTACCTCTGATTTCTGTATTTTTTTATAAACCTGCATCCTTTTGAAAAATATCCAATATACTCAGCAAATCCAGGGAACCTCATAATAACTACAACAAATCTGTCTTTTCTAATCTTAAAGGTACACGGCACTGTTGGGGAACCCTGGTGGATTTGGGTAGAAGACCCTACTAATGATCACATTTATCATTCAGAGTATTTCATCATTCAAAAAAAACAGGTAATGGATGGTTTTTTGGAATCTCATAGCAGATCTATAAGGTCAAACAGAATTTTAACCTAAGCAGCTTTTCAAATCAGTAGCACAGCTCCCAGTTTCAGATGTACATGATAAACTTGAACTTCCACAGAAATGTTTCTAATCTCAGATGTCCCTCCTCTTTTGGTGGGACGGTTATTTCCAAGTGAATAAATAAAGACTGAAATGGTTTTGTCTGTTAAAGAAAAAGATAAAGAACCAACATTATTTTAACCTCTGAAGTCCATGGAAATAAAATCCATTCCCAATAACGATATATTTTATAAATTTATTAATATTTTGCACATGGAGTTGCATATATACGGTTTATTGCTTTGTGTTAGTAATTCTTATGGAAGTGAGGCAAACTATGATTTTTCAAGTTAATAATTTGTCTGTTCAGTAACCATTCTCTACATGTTTGCATTAGGTCATTACTAAAGAACCTCAACTGCTGGTGTTCACAATCCCAATTTTTGAACCTCTTCCTTCTCAATATTACATTCGAGCTGTGTCTGACAGATGGCTAGGAGCAGAGGCTGTATGTATCATAAATTTTCAACATCTGATTCTTCCAGAAAGACATCCACCCCACACAGGTAACATCAGATTTGGTCATTTTGTTTAAATTCATCTTGCTTGGATTGATTTTCCTCACGAGAGTGCAATAAATTTCTAACTCCTGCTTCATCATAGAAAAGTATATGGAATTGTACTTTGTGATATATTTGAATTATTGAGACTATTTCTTCACTAACTTTACAGCTCTCAACCATTTTGAATTCCTGGAAAACAAGCAGCTCCTTTCATCTCAACGTAGTACCAGTCTGTTAGTTTCTCCTGGTTCTCTCTAAACCATAGGAAAACTAAATATGCCATGTAAAACTAAGCAAATCTCTGTCTTACAGCATGTCTTCTTTTAGTGATTGTAAGCATTACATTTCTTCTGGACTGGTTAAAAATAATCTTACAGTGGATGGTTGTATTATAAAAGGCATTCAGCGAAGAAGAAGCAAACAGTTAACATTTTGAAAAGATGAAACATTTTACTATTTTTACTGAAATAAATTAATCATAGCAGTCACTGTTACAGTACTGAACATTGCATTTCAACTCAACATTGCTGATCAAGTCATAGCTTTCCCCATCCTCTCCTTTTTAACACTTGGCACAGAAGCATATGTTTGTGTTTTGCTTCTCTTTTCTGGATACATAAATTGCGTTATACATTCACTGTGCCTGATGTCATTGTAAAACCTTTCCCCTGTAATTACATTTGGCTCATCCAACAGTCTGTGAAGTGTCTTCAGAAATTCTCAGTTTTCATACGGTGTTGTCTTTTGGCATGCATAAATTCACATGTGTTTGTGAAGTGTTTAGCTATTGTTATACTGTACCTACGCTGTCTGGAAAAGCATGTGTAACCTTTTTATCTAATTGACTGATCACTGACTACTATTCAGAAGAAACAGACAGATATTTACACATCACCAGTTATGGAGCCTCTAGGATTTATGGTAATTGATTTCAATTCCCATCTGGTTCCCACTCAACAATGAAGTACGTAGAGGCACTGCTAGGCAAAAACCTTCTTTCTCCTCGACAGAGCCCAAGAAATCACAGTTTCAATGGGAATGATAAAACAACCATAAGGTATCAGTGAAAAGCATGTGAAGAATATTAGACATCGTTGCCTCAGTAGATTTTATGATTCCCATACCATACCTTAATGTGAAGCACCCTGAGAAGAGACTGAGACCTCTAGCCACAAAAAAAAAAAAAAAAAAAAAAAAAAAAAAGAACCCAACAAACTTCAAAGAAAGCATCTGCATAGCAGAATCACTTCAGTCTCCTTAATTTGGTAGGATTCCAAATCCAATCTGTTTATATATATCATCTCCAAAATTCCATGATCTCTAATTGTTTGGATAGCAGATGCTTTCAAGATACATTGAGAATCATATATTGGAACGCTGTTTGCTTATTTATTAAGATTATGTCTTTAATTACATGTTTAAAGGATTAGAAGCAAAATTTAGTTGTACTCATCTGATCTGTATTACTCCATCAACTTACAAACAAAAAAAAGTCCTTCCTCCTTAAATAGATTTTTTCCCTTGAATCTGAATTATAAAGACTGTGCTGTCCTCCAACTGCACATTCTGTAAGCATAAGAAGCTAGACATAATCTAATACAGTGAGTTTAGAATTCACTACAGCTGGGTGAAAAGGAAACAGCTTTAAGAAAAGAGATTATTTATGCAAATGGCTAGTTCACAGCTATCAGAATGCTAACACCAGTACTTGCAGAAATATTTTGGAGCTATAAAATCAACGTTTCATTATCGCTCATCAGCGTTAACTACAACCCAAATATGGACTCTGTGTCATATGACATGTTAAGTAAAATAATTTCCAATGTGAGTTGTTTTCTGCTAAAGTACTGGTTAATTCCTTTTTCTTCTTCATAAAGTACGTTAAGAAATGGCACCTTGTCATGCACATATGTTTATTTTCTGGTTTCAGAGCTCCTAGATCTTCAGCCTTTGCCTATCACAGCCTTGGGACGTCGGGAATATGAAGCCCTTTACAAATTCACGCATTTCAACCCTATCCAGACTCAGATATTTCATACACTTTATCATACAGATTGTAATGTTCTTCTGGGAGCACCTACAGGTTCTGGAAAAACTGTTGCAGCTGAATTAGCCATATTTAGAGTTTTTAACAAGTATCCCACATCAAAGGTTTGTAAACCAGGTTTACTCTGAAATAATTTCGTGTAGGCATGTTTTCAGCAATGCAAAAGCCTAGAAACAGACTGTGGTAAACTGAATTTTGCTTTCTTCAATTTATACCTCTCTGGATACCAAATGGTACCACATTGTGTAAGTTATGGTTTTTATTTCAACTTTATATATTAGTCAGTGTACAACTAGAGTTAAATCTAAAAACATGACACAGGTATGCTGGATTTCCTTTTCTATACTTACCTGCATTTCTGCTAGCAGTACTTTTATAACTATTCATTTCCTTCCATGTGCATACAACTAGCCCAGTGTCTCTTTTATTGAAACAAATAGGTTGCAATTAATCAAAACAAACCCATTTTTTCATCCCACTTGCCCTTGTGTTTTATTTCTTAAATTGTCTAAAAGCTGAGCAATTCAGCTTTTAGAGTTTTGTTTTCAAAGTGAATTTATGCCTGTATCTTAACTTAGTCATCTTGTCCTAGTTAATAACATTTAACTTTAAATTCTTCGGAGAAAATATTTGTATCTGGCTGTGGGATTTAACAACAAAATAGCCTTTGAAATTAACAGAAATCATGTTCATAAATCCCTTCTTCATCTTTGAAATTTCAATATCTTCATGTAATTTGTTAGTGGAGTAAACAAGAATCTCATGCATTTTCAGCTTAGATATTAAATTTACAAAATAGTCCATTCTCAAAGGAATATATCTTTTAGGTTCTAATAAAGCAAAAAAAAAAAGGCTTTTTTTAGTATGTGTGCAGATTTGTCATGTTGCAGTTTCTTCATGTTAAAAGAGGCACAATATTTAACCATAAATCTGTTAATAAATATCATTACTACATGTCAGAGTATTCCCCGCTGCACAGGAGACTTCTTTGAGGAAAATATCGTGCCATTTTGACTAAATCAATCATCTTTTTAATTGATAATGTTTTGATAATTTAAAGACATAACTAGAAACCTGGTAAGATTTTTCCATGCTGAAAATTCTGATTATTTATGCTCTAGAATGTCTGCTTGCAGATTCTGTAGTCCTGGGAAAATAGGTATTATGTGCTTAAGTGGGTTTTGATCTTAAATGATATGACAAATATTTAAATTTCAATAAATGATCCCTTTTTAAAATTTATTTGCATATTAATGCTCAAGAAACAAAGCAGTATTTTCAAGTGTTAAATCTCTTTTTAAATATAATGCTATTGTAGGTGAAGTAAGCTATTCAGGTCTTAATTACTTTACAGATAATGAATATGTTCAAATTTCACAAGTATTAAGCAATTTTTTACCTTTCAGGTACACTTTAATAAAGGTTTCTTGTTTAACTTCTAGTTTTGTGACTTTTCTTTACAGGCAGTGTATATTGCTCCCTTGAAAGCACTCGTTCGTGAAAGAATTGAGGACTGGAAAGTTAGGATTGAAGAAAAACTTGGTAAAAAGTATGTTTCTCCTTACATAATCAGAGAAATTAGAATCAAAACTCATCTGGATGTGTTCCTGTGTGGCCTACACTGTGTGATGCTGCTCTGGCAGGGAGGTTGCACTCGATGGTCTTCTGAGTTCCCTTCCAACCCCGAACATTCTTTGAAAAGAACAGCACATTGAGTATGAATAAAATCTACAGAATACTGAGTATTTCAGAATAGGTTTTGATCATACAATATCCTTTAGATTTCTTGTACTTAAAAAATAAAAAAACACTATCAGTAGTCACTATAGGGATAGCAAAAGCAAAACTGAAAGAAAGGATACACTTCGGTACCTGACTGTTTTCATTCTCACCACTTACCACTATAACAAATGTGAAGTTCAGATTTCTGCCTGAAATATCTTTGGAAATTTAAAGTGCAATCTGAAATAAGCTTTCTTTAGAAACCTACATCTGTAAGGAACTAAGTTGCATGAACTATATGCTAGTATTCATACATTGTTCTTCTTGTATAAATTAGATACCATTTTATTCCTTGATAACATAAACTTCTTGCTGAACTTATCAGGTGTTGGAGTTCAGCCATTATTTCATGACATATAAGGTGTATCAGTCATGTTGATGCTTTCCAAAATTACACTGTCTTGAGTTAAAATTATTACACTGTCTTGAGTTAAAATTATACCATAGGATGCATTATTTGGGGCTTTTAATCTTTGAATTTCCTACATATGGGTTTTTTGGGGATTTGTGGGGTTTTTTTGGCAAGTTTGCAAGCTCAAAGCAAGGTACACCACAGGTTTCAATAGAAAGAAGTGCTACTCTGTGAGCATGAAATTACTAGTGAGATTCCTGCTATTATATTCTCATAGCAGTGACTTATTGACTGGCAATTTTTTTTTTGCCATTTTAGTTCCCTGTGTGGATAAATCATTTGCCTTAGAATTTTAAAATATTTTTAGGTAACATTTCCTTTTTAAAATTTACTCTTATTTGTGACTGGAATTTTGAACAGAAGACACATTACTGTGACAAATCTTTATTAGTTTTTCTACTGGATGTATGTCATTTTGTACTGACAGTGTCATAGAAATGTCAAAAATCCATTATATTCAGTCTAAAATGATGGATCCTCTCAAATGTTGTTTGTAGAACTGGAAAGAATAATAAAACAAACAATTGGAAAAACTCTGCTAATCTTCAAAAAAATACCTCAGGATAATGTCTGCTACAGTCTTAAGGGCACTTTACCAACAAATGCAGATGCACTGCAATCTAGCCTTGTTATTCAAACCAGAGATCTAAACAGAACAGCAGGCAGCAACTTGGTGGCTTTCTAGAAAGCTTTCATCCTGACTATGACAGGATGTTATGATTCACATTATATCAGATTCTTGTATTCTGTTCATTTTGAAAAATAGACCATAGATATTTTGAGGACTCGTACTCACCCTTTTTATATGGTTTTGCTAAGGAATTATATTTATGTTATTCATGGGATTTGCTTCGAAAACAAAGAGATGTTTATTTATGTAAAACAATTTTGAAAATCCTGTTATAAGTGTTTGACCAGGAACAAAATTACTTTTTTGAAATTTTGTTCCTTTTCTCTTTTTAGAGTTAATATTTAGGAGATAGTATTTGAACTTTAAGGTGTTCTAGAGCTTCGTAAAGACAAACCATTGTGGGTTTTGGTTTTTTTTTTTTTATTATAGGGTCGTAGAGTTGACAGGAGATGTAACTCCTGATATGAGAGCTATTGCCCAAGCTGACCTGATTGTTACTACCCCAGAGAAGTGGGATGGTGTCAGCAGAAGCTGGCAGAACAGAAGCTATGTTCAGAAAGTTTCCATTCTTATCATAGATGAGATCCATCTCCTAGGTGAGCATGTTGTTTTTAATCAGAATTGGCAGAAACTTGCTGGTGCTTATAACATGACGGTACTTTTCCACCTCTTTTCTTTTTCTCTGTTTTTCAATGGACTTTTCATTTCCTAGGGGATGAGAGGGGCCCCGTGTTGGAAGTCATTGTGTCTCGAACAAACTTCATCTCATCTCACACAGAGAAACCCGTAAGAGTGGTTGGTTTATCCACTGCTTTAGCAAATGCCAGAGACCTTGCTGACTGGCTAAATATTAACCAGGTATGAGATGGATACCTAGTTGTGCTGCTGAAAAATCAAAATAGCCATTTATAAGATATTCCTCCTTGAACTTGACAGAAATGTTTGCTTTTAGATGGGTCTCTTCAACTTCCGACCGTCGGTACGCCCGGTTCCCCTGGAGGTTCACATTCAGGGCTTCCCTGGCCAGCACTACTGTCCTCGCATGGCTAGCATGAACAAACCTGCTTTTCAGGGTAAGCAACAAGCTCTTAGACCTTTTTCTTCATTCTCTCAAAGGAAAACCCAAACCCACTTTACACAGTTCATTTGCAGCACATTTACAGCATGTGTTACTGTATGTAGCATGTGTTACTCTTGGCATATATAGAGGGAATTTGCTCCAATAATGGCCCAAAGCTATTTGTCTGAAACGTAAAGTGTGCAGCAAATGCAACATATAGGAGAGGAATGTAACATATTTAGAACAGAAGAATAAAATTAGTGCTAATGAAGGGGAAATAAAATGTGTTTTCTCTTAGTGTTTGACACCATAAAGAAACGTTTGTGTAAAAATATTTGAAATTTAGAAAGTAACGAAACCATTCATATTATTAATTTGCTGAGGTATTTTCATATGGACCGCTGCATGCAGGCATTAAAAAAATTGTGAACAGAAGTTGCAAGTCAGGCTAGCCTCTTATAATTCTAGTTTCAAAGCAATAACCATAAAATTCAAAATTTGTAGTGCATCCAGATATGCTTCTGTTTTCAATTTTTTATTCTTAACAAAGCTGGGCAGCAGGATAGGTTTCAGAAAAACTCATATTTTATTTGAATATGTTTTGGCTTTGTTACAGAAGGATTATTTATTATATCAATTAAAAATAACCTCCAAAATAAATTTTGTAATGTGAACTGCTGTTGATTGTGAGGTGACATTTGTGAGGTGACTTTTTAGCTGCTTTAATTAGCCTTATGACAGAAGCAAAGTATTGATTGTGGACTAGAGACCTATCTTGACAGCTCAGATTATTTACACCTCCACAAGAGCATTGTACAAAAACACTAATGAACAATAAATCTGTCTTGGGCTGTTCTGCCACACCTGTTCCTAAAGCAACAAAAATCCATTAGATGCTGGGCTTTAAAAAAAAAAATATATATATATTGGTATATATAGTTTAAGGTATAAATACACGGGAATTACCCTGTTTTGATAATTTCACAACCATATAGTGTGTGTGTATGTGCAGGAGCACATGCAGGATAGTATTAATGAACTGAGCAACAATATGTGTTGGATAGTATGGAATAATTTTCAGAAATTAGGAACACATAAATTTAATTGCTAGCATGAGAATTGCATAAGAAAACACAGAAATGGATTTATAAGAGATCTTAAGAGAGTATTTGAAATTCTACATACACTGCACACTTCTAGAGTTTTTGATGTTAGAAAATCTGTAGACATATGATTTATTAATGGCTTTTTTCCCCAGTTGTTTGGCATGATATAGTCAAGGTTATTTTAGCCTTTTCACAGCAATACTTATTCCTGAGGCCATAAAAATTTACTGCAACTTTTCAAATATGGTCTTAGCAAGAAAATGCATTTCACAAAAGTTCCTAAAACATAATTGGCTTAAATACATTTGACTGATTAGTAAACAACAGAAACAAAATTCTTTTGTACCATAATGGCCACCTTTCAAAGAAGCTATTGAAAAGCTCCTTTCTACCCTTTTTACCTTCTCTGGTTTTGGTAGATTAAAGTGGACTGTGCAGGCAGAAATGAGTTTATGCAATGTGAGCTCTCGATCAGGCAGAAAGTAAGTTTGGGACCTAAACAGCATTTACCCTGAGACAGCATATCTCAATTGGGTAGGCAAAACATAACATAATTGCTAGGCTGAGATAGAGAAAATCACAACCTTTGAAGTCTGGAAAGTTTGTCCAGGCTTTGTGGTGTTTTGGGGGTGTTTTTTCCCCCAGCTGCTTCTCTTAAGTCTGTAGCTTACAAAGATTACTGAGTAGAAGGGCAAATTAACTCTGACTCAGCAAAGTACAATTATACGATCTTTGCTTCAGAGATGGTATAAGTTCACCTCAGTTTTTATCTGTCTGGCAGAATAGAGACTACTTATACATACCTGCATACCAGCTTCAGAGAGGTATATCAACTATCTAGGCAAAGAGAAACTCTAAATTTTGTTGCTAAAGAGCCGAATTCTCAAGTTCTGTTTTCCTCAACAGCAATTCGGAGTCATTCCCCAGCCAAGCCTGTTCTTATTTTTGTGTCATCCAGACGTCAGACAAGACTGACTGCCTTAGATTTGATAGCTTTCCTGGCCACTGAGGATGATCCCAAGC
This sequence comes from Calypte anna, assembly GCF_003957555.1. Classification (NCBI taxonomy): domain Eukaryota; kingdom Metazoa; phylum Chordata; class Aves; order Apodiformes; family Trochilidae; genus Calypte; species Calypte anna. Next base: position 74,399,103 of record NC_044246.1, read on the forward strand.
AATGGCTGAAGATGGATGAAAGAGAGGTAGAAGTATTTTACCTGTATGATTTGTGCTTTGCTTCTGTTTTTTTGGTTTGTCCAAGAAAATACATCGAAAATAAAAGAGTAGATTGAGGGTAGATTTTGAAGCAGCTATGCATATGCTAAATTTCAACGTGTATTAAAATCTGTTGGCATCAAGACTACATAAGCATATTTGCAAGATATGAACTTCAGAACAAAAAACTCTTTTATCTTTGTTTTTCCTGCATATCTGTTATTAATGCTGGTTCCATTGTCCCAGACAACCTATATCACATGATACAAGTCTTTGATACAAAGATAAGACAAAGAAGAAAAAACTAGTGTTCTCCAAAGTTTACAGCTGGAAATCTATGACACACAGATATGAGCTAGAATGTAAATTGAATTTCTTCCAGTGTTTTAGGGGCAAAATCATGCTTTTTATGAATCAATGTGTAGAAGGTTATGTGTGTATGTATGTGTATATATATGTACATTTGCATACACATACACATCTCATCCATCAGCATTCATATTTACATAGATAGATACACTACAGAACCAATGGTTTAGGAATGGCTCAGTCTTGCACGCCACTTAAATAAACCAATGTTTAAAAAATAAAATAACTTCTGACAATGTTTCTGTTATAAGAACCTAAACATTTCAAGATTGTTCAGATTATTCAGATTTATCATTGCTGAAGTAAAGCTTATTTTTTTTTTACTATTTTTTTCAAGCAATACAATCAATTACATTTTCTTGTATTGTTTCTAGAAAAAAATAATTTATTGCAGAACTTGAGCAATGGTCAAATAATAAGCAACCATTCAATATTCTGTTTTATCTGCTTTCTTCAAAATATATACTAGTTTTTGTGTACTCAATTCTGCACCCACTCTGAACACTGAATTTTTTATTTTATCTGGATTAATGGTCCTGATTATACTATATCATTGCTTTGAAACAGTTGCTTTGGTTGATATTCAGGTTTCCTAGATTTTGGAAGTTAGCTTTCTCTAATGGTAGTAGAAATCCTGCATTGGAATTTCTGCCATAATATGGAGCCACAACATAACAACATATATGACTCATGAATACAAGGTCTGAATTGGATATCACATGAATATTTATGTATCAACAGTTGTATAAATAGTTATACAAATGCATTACAAAATTATATGCCAGAAAGTATAGTTTTCTAGAAGAGTTTATTTGATTGTGTTTGCTCTTCGCTAAGAAATAAAGTGATTTTTCCAAGATACAGCATGACATCTGTATCCTTTCCCTTTGGGCTGTATTTTTAAAAGAGAAAATGGATGTCTCATCTGATAAACTACTAATACTAAAATGCATCTCAATTTGATACCGGTTATCTAACTGTATAACCTCTATTAATATTTTCTTGAGCATAACAGAAGTATTTTATATCAAAATTATTAGTACATAATAGCAAAATCTAGCACTTTGTGCCAGTTTACTGTAGTAATCTCCCCTACAATTAAATAAGCAACATGCAGCTTGCCCTCAGTGACTTGCTCATTATATGAATTCCTTCCTCATATCCTGTGAGCCACTACTGTCCTGAAAAGAACTGTAACTAAACCTTGCTTGGTTTGCTTCAAAACCTTCCTTTGTATTAGGAATCTTTGAGTTTCACATATTTCAGAATATGCTTCCGAAGGTTTTGAAAGAGCAGCCAACAAGGACAAGCAGACTTTTCTTTTATTAAATTTTTTAACATTTGCATATTATTTGTAGCTTAATTAATAGGATTAATGTTTGGACTATAACTTACCTACTAAGTTACTTGGTTCTGATTACATAATTATATTACATAATTATAAAAGACTGAGGCTTAGGCCCCAAATTGTTATGTCTTACTGTTATGCAGAACACAATTGTGTTTGAAGTACTCACAATTTCAAGTGGACTTTTCTTTAGGTAATCATGGGACCAGTGCATAGTTTTGTATTTTAAATAAGCCTGATTAGCCTGAGTTTCATTTGACATTGAAGCAAAGGACAAAGCTATGGTTATGCTACATAACTAGTGTAGGTACTACTAAATTCTTTACACATAGCAATTGTTTTTTTACTTTAAAATTCTAACTTTAAGTTATATTAAGGGCAAGCTTGTTCTAGGTGAAATAGTCAAAATTCCCTCTGTATTATTATAGCATTTTTAGGTTTTAAAAGTGGAACTAGTACACGCTTACTTTATGGTAGGTATTCCCTATCTTTAGCACTTGCCCAGATGGTTCAAGTGTTTCTCAATTCAATATGGGATAAAAATGGACCAGTTAAAAGAGAGGCATCTTGTTTTGTTGCCTCAAAACAAGTATTTGGTGGCCTATCAGTTTTTCATGTTTGCTTTTTGCCAGCCTGTGTTCCTTTATGGGAACTTGCAGACAAATTACTTGATCTTCAAAATATTTGTTATTGTTAATTGTGAAATATGTTGAAATATAAGATATTTTTCATAAATGGGTGTATGCAAAGTTTACAAATTTACAATAGGCCCTGGCATTTTTCTTAATTCAGCTCTATTTGTATGACACTAGCTTTGGCTGACATAAGATGTAGTGAATCTTTGAGAACTCATTGGTTAGTTTTGTGTAATGGTGTAATTGGTTTTGCTACATGATGGCCAAATGTTAGTCTGTTTACGTTAGCTTCCTAGTGGGTAAAGTTTATAAAGCTTCTTAAAATGCAGTAAACATGCCATTATAATATCTAGAAGCCTGGTATTAAGATAGACATTGATTCTTGCAGCCATTAAAATTGGTTTTTTCTCTGTTACCCTGCATGGCAGCTTTTCTGTGATGGTAACTGGGAGATTTGGACCTTGTGGGAGAGAGAGAGACCAGTGCTAGATTTTTGATACCTGTTAATCAGCTGTGCCATCATCTTAGCTCTCCTCATCTTCTCTGTAGAGATTCTCCTTGTAGTGATAAATGGAACAAAAAGCCAAAACCAGGCTCCCATTTGGAGTGTGTGAAGGGTTCTGTTCAGAAAACTCCAGATCACTTGACTTCACCAGTACTCTTGGATAACAGTCAAATCCACTGCCATCTTTGCCAACCAGTTCCAAATGCCAAATTCAGGCAATATTTCAATCAGTTACATTTCAAAGGACATGAATTTGTATGAAGCTTCTGGAATGCATATTTGTATGTATAAATGATGTACAGAAATAACCCCCCAGCTGGTCTCACCAAAGTAGACAAGAGCACACCTTGGAGTTGGTAGTCAGATGTAACTGAATTATAATCAAGAAGGAATTTTGTTCTACCTCAATCTGCTGAAAATGTACATTACATGCAGCTCTATCTGGTTTTGGAGATGGAACTTCCTCAATGGATTCTTTGAATTTCATGTCTGATGTACACTTCCCTGCTCATGCCCATGTTCCTACAGTATCCAGAAAGTTTAAAGGTATTCAGAAAGTTGAGCTCGTGGTCAGTCTTCATAAGACTGAACTGTACTTGATGAAAATTACTGTTTCTAGTACTGGTAAGTTCTCTGGTTCTACTGGACCTGTTCTTGCACAACAATTCTTAGATCTGCTCAATAGATTCTATCCAACATAGCCAACTATCAGGCTGTGCTTTATATGAAGAAATGACCACTCAGATACCTCATGTCTGAGCAAGGAAGCCTCCAATGATGTTGAAATACCCTAATTACTAATTTGTATCTGATACTTCAAAGCTCATCCTTGCATTTGCCCATTTCCACACGTAGCACATGCTGAAGTTCTTCTGGATTTAAGGACTGCCATAGTTTGCTTAAAGTAAAATATGAGTGGGCAGTCTGGTGAAGAAGAAAGAATGGATACCTATTTCAGAGCCTTAGAGGTGGGGTTTTTTTTTCTTTTTCTGTAAGGTGCATTACCCACACACATTCCAAAATGATCTTTCTATCTCAGGATTTGCAGTCCCAGTTTATTTTTCACCAAAGAGTTATAAAGCATCTGAAGCTGCCTTCCTTGCCACTTGCAGGGACTCTTCAATAGGCATCACATTGTAGAGATCATCCTGGTTATACTTGAGACACAGGTGCACCATGACAGAAATATGATGAGGCAGGGCATCTCAAAGAGAAGATTGCCTCTATAAATTGAGTACTTATTTGGGTTCTTTTATTTTTCTTTGATGCCAATCTGCCAATGGAAATAGAAAACCTTATGCTTTCCTTGCTTTTTTTGTGTAATCATGAGATGATTTTTAAATATAAACTTTCTAGCTAAAATTCTAATTTGGAGCTGTCAGCCAGGACTGTCACATTCGAGCCTGTGACCCATTACTTATCTTGTTAAAAGGGACAACAGCTCAGATTATTCTTTTGGAAACAGACAGTGCCACCAGTTTGTGGTGGTAAACTTGGGTAAGATCAGTTGTACTGCTCTACATTAGGAGCTGACTACAGAGAAACAAGTCCTCCCCTTTCAGAAATTGCATCTGTGGTGGCAGCAGATGTTGCAATCTTTTTACAAGATGATTTATTAGAATCAAGTTTTCACTTTATTTATTTTTCTCTAATGTTTTAACTGCTTTTTGTTTTTAATATAAAACAAAACTACAAAGTAGTATTTATTGTTTATTGTTTGAAGTCAGAATGCACTTCTCAGCAGCAGACAAGCAGGGTGTTATTTGGCTGTTGTTTTTTTTAAAGAAATTTATTCCCTGGTCAGATATTATGCAGATATTTGCATGTTTTAAAATATATTCACAATGTAAGGACTGAGAAGAAAAGCACCCATGTACACAGTTTTAACTTAACCATTGTGATTTTTTGCATTCTACTTTGTGCATCATTTTACCATCTGCATCCTGTTAAGACTGTTCTTTCTGAAACCTCTAGAAATAACTAAAATCTTCTAGCATAGACATACCTACTGTAATATATATATATATCCAATACTATCCATACCAGGTGATAGCCTGCTTCCACAGAATTCAAAGGAACTTAAATGACAGGCATTCATTGGCTCTAAAAGAATGAATCAGGCCCAAACTGATTTTGTTGTTTTAAGGATGTAAGTGTATAAACATGTGTCAGCTAACAATGGATTTATGTATGTGTTTGTACACTGTGTGGAAATCTGTATGGACATATGCATGAAAGTGAATTCAATTTTACCATATAGTTCTGTTTTACATTGCTAAAAAAAACAAACACACATACACCCACCCAACCCACCCCCAAAAAAAAACCACCGAAAAGATCCCCAAGAATTGTTGGAAAGATGAAAGATGAGTTTTCCATCTCTAACTTTAAATCAAACTACCTATTATGTCCGTGTTATTGTTCTGAGGTAATGCTGTGCTATAAAACAGCAATAGAAGAACCTGGTCTGTGTCATGAATAGGTATATTGCTGTCTTTTATATGAGATTTTTAGTGTTAAATGTGTATGTTTTAATAATATATCTCAACTGTTTGAATCATATTTTTTAATGTTTCTTGAATAAGCTTATTTTAGGTGGTTCAGACATCTTGCTTGTATGGGAGAGTTCTGGAGTAAGAGGATATCAACTCTTCATCAGAAATATTTTTATAAAATGACACTTTTTTGCCTTTTAAGATCAAGAAGGATACCCAAGATTTATTTCTAAGTGTCTCACTCATTATGAAAGTTCAGCTTCCTTCTACAAGATGTTGCTTTTATGACACAAAAGTGTGTCATAAAAAATTAACATTTAGTTATAACAAGGAGAAGTTTTTATTTCACTTAACATCTGTAGCAGATGTGAAATATGTAATTATTTTTGTAAAAGACTTCATAACTTTCACGATTCTTTTGTTTGGCACATCTTTCTTCTATTGGGCATTTTAGACAATTGATAAGCATTATTCAGTGGCATATGGTCTGAGTCTGACGTGCTTTGAAAAGAGTACAGGGTACTAATAATGAGGATTCTGTGAAAATGGGAAAACCAGCACAACAGATATGCTTTGAGAAAGTATGGGTTTTTAGCATCTTGAAACAATATATCACACTCAAAGGGACAGAATTGGGCTGCACAATCTGTTAGCTCATTCTTGTCCAATCTGGTCTCCTCCTTTCTTTTGGAGCCAGCATTGTCATCAACTTGCTGAATTATACTCTGACTGGAATGTATTTCAGGCACAGGGTAATGTATCTACTTAAATGGAATCCTATCTTTCTACAAAAGCTTTTTAAGTATAATAAATTTAAAATATAAAAAAAAGTTCTATTAGCTTAAAGTAAATGGTTCAACAGTTTACATATGTGCAGGAACAAAGAAAATTACTACTTACTACATTGAGAAAAATCTAGCTTGTTCAGAGATCAGAATATAAAAGGCAGAATTAAACTTTATTTTTTATAATAAATATTTTGCAACACTACTAGAGTCACAAATTTGTTTTCAAAGGTTTTTTATTAAACGGTGGATTCCTAATCAATCTAATGCTAGGAAAGCACAGGAGGTACTTTTGTTCATCAAAAGATCTGTGAAGGACAGCCCACTGGGCCCAGTCCTGCCTTCAATTAAGTTCCCTGCATCGGTGTTGTATGGGATTTTTAATGTCAGTACCATGTATATTTCCTTGTATTATTTTTAATATTTAGTAAATATGCTAAATATAGTATATTTGATATAGATATAAAACCTATTTTCTTCGCCTTTTTCTGAGCTAGTATTACAGTTGTTTTCAGAAAGGTAAATAGTAATGAAATTATAATGATGCAGAACATTAGATTTGTTTAATAGTCATGATGCTGTGTCTGTCTCTGCTTAATGAACCTATTAATCGTGCCATTATCTCTTATTAGAAATGAATGATATTCTTGAACTATACTGATGTAAGATTGCTATATTTTAAAATAAATAGTCATGAGAATTTTAAGCCTTGGATTGTGCCTATGGTTAAAATAGTTGTGTTTATTACATTGATTTATGTGAAAGTAAGGGGTCAGCTAAAAATGACTAGGATTCCCTGCTGCTAAAATGACAGGATAGTAGTACATGTGCCAGCTCTCCTGCTAAGGGTTCTTTAGTTTTCCTGTGGTAAATTACAGTGCTTTGCAGGTATGACTAACAGCACCACAGGCCACTGCTGTAATACAAGTCAGAGGGGGGAAAAAAAATCACCAGCACTGATTGTAAAAGCAAGAAGAACATCTTTGAATGAATTCCCAGCAGTGTGAATTTAGGATGTCTTATGCTGGCAACTGCATGGCAAAAAGGTTTAGCTCAGGTTTTGTACTGAAAATGTAAAGCTGCATGTGCTGTAGAAGCAGTTAATCACTACAGACTAATCCAAATCAGCTAATTTGATCCTTCTACTCTTCTAGAGGAAAAGGAAGTTTACATTCATTATTTTCCCAGTACTAAATTCTGCTCACGTGAATAATGAAATAAATGTCATTGGAACTGGCTTGTTCCCTTGTATTAAAGGCATAACTACCATAATGTGATGATTCTCTGTGGGGAGGAGAAAAATTAATTTAGCAAGGTATTATCTTTCGTCAATTTTTGAATGCATAAATTGAGTAGAATGTAAATGCATTAATTTTTCTCATTTATTTTTCTGATACTTACCAGGGCTATTTTCTACTTTTTCGTCTCAATTCCCTGTCAAACAAATATGTATGATTATTATTTCTTGAAGTGTTTATGAAACCAAAAGGAGCCTGTTCACTGCCAGTACCACTTCATAAATCCATAGCACAAAAAGCATTAATAGGTTCAAAATTAAATTTAGTAATGTGTGTTGATGATCATAATTGTGAAGAAAACAGTATACAGGTTCTCATGTTATTGAACTATTTTTTTGTCTTAGAAGAGAGAATCTTAAAGATGGGTCATGACTCATGTTGTCTGCACTGCAGTCACATGTCTACGTAGTGACTAGAGAAATCAAAGGTTTGCTGATTTTATCTAGATAGATAAACTTTATCCTTTAACATATCCTCCTTTCATTCAGTTCTTTACTCTCTTCTACTTATCTACTCCTCTTCTTGTTTCTCTTTCCTAAAAAGACTTATCCATCCCCACTTCACTTATCAATTGATTTCTTTTTTCTTTCGACTTTCTTTCCTTTTAGTGTTTATACTCCCTGTCACTCTTCTGTAAGCATCCTTTTCTTTTATACATGGCAGCTCAGTTTATATAATAAACCTTCCATGTCTTTATCATATAGAAAACCCTCAGGAGTCAAGGCCACTGTTTTGTGAGGAAAAAAAAGTTTAGGAGCTTCCATTGACAGATTAAATCGATTGGACCAAAACAAAACTTGAACAATCCTTTTTTAACTGGGTTCTCTTTTACTTCCATCAGTTCTGGTTCTGTTAGTCAATACTACTTCAACAAACAGACTTTTTAAAATGCCTTATAATGTAATCTTCCTGAAAAAATTACTTGATTTACAAAATCTATATTGTTTGTTTGAGGATTTTTGGGTTTTGTTTTTTTTTTTTTAATCCTGAATATGGACTATTATATTTTCTGGGGGGGTTGAACTTTTTAAGGATTTTTTTTTTATAATAATATTGACAAATGTTACTTGTATTTAGATACATGAATAATTTTATTAGCATTAAGGTCTGAGAATTATAAGACCCAGTAAATATTTAGGGAAGTTCTGAACTTTGCAAGTGCAACACCTCAGAATCCCTAAGTGGAAATGGAGATGTAATTGCATTCATGCAGGTATTATATCAGTACTAAGAGATACTCAGACCGAGTTGAGACCGAATATTTATTCCAAATTGTTCAGTTACTCTGTGTAATTTGTTTTGCACTGCTAGTTTTTGTCCAAATTTGGCTATACCTTCTATTTTAACCATAAATTATGCTGTCCATAAGTATGCAATATCATCATGCCACTGCTGGTGGCACCAGGAAACCACTAATAAGAGATTAGGTTTGAAAGTTCCTGGCTATAATTATATTAAAATTACATAAAATAATGTGAAATAAAATAGAAATTTCAGAAAACAGTCTTTGGACATAAAATAGCAGGAGGAACATTGAGGGGTAAAATCACTAAACAAGACTGAAGTTACAAAGCTCTTGTTCATTATTAGTGAGGGACTTTTCACAGAGGTTGTCTTCAGAATTAAAAGAACTTATTTTGAACTTACTTATTGAAAACATAGACAAGAAATATAGCTAAAATGGTAGTAGTCAAAATGGTTCCAAGTAGTCATTGACATGAGATTTGAAAAAAATAGTAATAAAAAATAACTTTTTGTCTGGACTTCTGAAAGTTTTGAAATAAGACACTAATTGTATGTTGAATTTCATTACAGGGTTTGAGTCTGTAAACTATAAACTAAAAAAAAAATTCAAATTAATTTGCATTTCAGCATCTGAATAGCAAAATTTTGATTAATAATTTCAGAATTATCAAACTGGAGAACCGTGTCTGTATTTTCATAGCATTAGAGAGAGGCTAATTTATTTTTCATGGCTGTTACTATGTTATTGGTTTCAGGGATTTGCTGTGTTTTTATACCAGTTCTAATCCCTTTGATACTAGAGGTTGCATTAAACAAACACAGAGCAGAATGCACAGCATTTGCCAGACCTGTCAAGATATTTTCAGTATTTTCATTTCCTTATCTGTGCTACTTAGTGTGTCGATAAAGTCACATAAATTTTGCTTTTTTTTTAGATTAAAACCACACTGTTCAATGTCTGAAGACTTTTTCCCTGTTTTTATTAACAGCACTGAGCAAATTATTGTTTCTATAAAAGAATGTAATAATAACCCGTGAAGTTTAAAATTTCTAAGCAATACACTTTAAAATATGCAACTTATCTTTCTCTTACAGATGAATGACATCATAGCAACAGTTAAAGATTCAAATCTGAAGCTGACACTTGCTTTTGGAATAGGCATGCACCATGCAGGTCTGCATGAAAGAGACAGGAAAACTGTAGAAGAATTGTTTGTGAACTGCAAAATCCAGGTACATTTGCTCTTTGAATCCTGCCGTAATGAGTTTTACATGGAATTTTAAAAGTTAGCTTTTTGTTACATATACCTCATTAATCTCTCCTTCTGTTTTAGGTTCTTATTGCCACAAGCACATTAGCTTGGGGTGTAAATTTTCCAGCTCATTTAGTAATTGTTAAAGGAACAGAATACTATGATGGAAAAACAAGACGTTACGTGGATTATCCCATTACAGGTACTCACATAAATTATGGAAATGCTTATATGCTGAAATTTATTTCCAGCATATGCAAATGATCTGAATTACTTAGTAACTGATCACTGAAAAGACACTAGGAGTGCTGAGGGAATGGTTTCTTTGTTTAACACACGAGAACTCTTAAGATTATATAATAATGTAATGTTTCTGTTTGATGAATCTTTTTCTCTGGCTGAATTCCTTTAATGTGTATCATCCAAAATAGACAATAAACAAAATTGCAAGGACAATAGAAAGGCATATTTAGCTACCTAGTTAATTTTATAAAGGAAAGTTTTCGTGGATAAAATAATTTTTTTCATTTTAAAAATCTTTTTTTACATAGAAACAGTAAACTTAGCCATGGTTTGAAATGCAACAGTTGAATCACACATGAATGAGAACATGTTTACAGATAGTCACTCGAAAGTAAACGAAAAACCCTAAGTAGTCTAGTATCTTCAGTGATATAAGTGATACTTCAAGTAAGTGATACTTCAAAAATAAGCAGCTAAATTAAATATTTGAATTTCTGGCTTGATACACGCTTTTATTGCTTTCTGGCTCCAGTAAACTGCTGGAGCCATAAACTGCTCTGCAGTGTTTTCAACAAGCTTAAGAAAGTGAACCATGGAAGAACTGCATTCAGTGTTCAAGCAGGGAGAATATTTGTCTGGATGGTACTAAGCTTGAAGAATGAGGACAAGCTAAATTTATTCCAGGTTTCCTGTTCTGTTTTCCCTTTCTCTTTTTGCAACAGAAAGTTTATTATTAAATAATAAATAATCCTATCCTATGCCAGAGATTTATATACCTAAGGACAATCTGAATGTTACTTGTAATGTAAGCAGAGAGCTTGCATCTTTTTAACCACACACTGCCTTTTCAGCAAGAGAAGCTCACTAATGAAAAGAAGAGCTCAAACTGAAAATACTACAGGGGTTACTTCTCTAAATAATCCATCATAAAGCTTTATTTAGTGGTTAGTGGTCTGCAGGAAACTTGGGATGAATTTCCAGACAAACTTTCTTGTTCAAAGATTCTGGAATGACCTGGGAGCTTAGCCATGTACCTTTGCATTTTGTGACTGACTTAGGCTGATGTAAACTTAGTTACAAAGAGTTTCTGCAGGGTAGTATCTCGCTCGTCCTGACTGACTGGAGAAATAGTGACAACTGACTTCATTACTCAAAGAGGAAAAATGCTGAGGAAAGAAGTCAGCTGAAGTTTTCAATTCTGTGTTGAATCTGTGGAACAGTCAGAGAGACGTAGGAGAGAAAATAATATATTCAATAGAAATCAGAAGCTTGGTGGGCACTGAAAACTGTTCTAGAAATCTTTTGGACAAGTACTCACAAAAGCTGTAGGGAGTGCTTGTACTTTCACTATTGCCTTTTTTTGAATTCAGGTGACTGACCTTGGGGGTTGTTTAATACTTGACTTTTCAATAAAACCTGGGGGCTGGGGATGGATGGAAGGAATACCACCATCTGTGATGGAAGCATTTAGATCTTGTCTGCACTGCAACAGAAAATGCAGATTCCTTACTTTATGAAGAAACATGTGGTGCTGCTTGCATAGAGCATTTTTATTTTTAACTTTCTAGAGAAAATGAATGCATCTGGAAGTTCTGTGGATAGGTAGTACAGTTTTGCAGCAGCAATAAAATGAAAATGTAATGAGTTTCTTTCTGAAATACTTCCAAAATTGTACAGTACTGTCTTTAATGCTGCCCTCAAGTTATACCTTCACTGTTCCATCATGGTATAACTTGGTTTCTCCCTGCTGAAGTTACCTTTCTGTATCAGAAGGTTCCTTTGGCTCCAAGGAAGCTTCTAAGGGCAGAATGAATCATTCTGAAGTGTTCAGAATTTTTCAAAATAAGTAAAAATGCGTCTTTGAGCGAAGTCAGAAGTTTTGAGGAGGACCTTTTCTCAGTTGCCAGACATTTAGTCAGCCAGTTGGATCATATTTAACATTTCAGGAGTACAGTCCAGTGGCCAAAAGCAGCCAAGCAACTTGTAGTCAATAAAAAAATATTTCATTTGGATAATTACAGAGTGGAAATTGGCAAAAATAATTTCCTGATGCTTTTTGGTAAATCTGTTTCCTGTATGGTATTATGTAGAATCTAATTCACCACTTTAGAATAGCAAGAAGTTGTTTCATCACCCTCCTGTGCACATGCCTACTCAGAAGCATCATTTTCAAACTTGTTCCATTTTATATTTTCATGTCACTCCTAAATTAATCAAAGATCTAAATTGATAAAAACCATTGCTCGCTTTGTAGCTTTTGGATAAGCAAGTGAAAATATGTTACTAAAACCTGTTTATCATCTTTGGGCTGGATTGTCCATCACAGCATGCCATTTTACACATAAGGCTTTTCCTTCCCCAGCTGACCATTTGGCCAAAAGTTTATAGATTCTGAAGCCAAAAAAATTGCATTTCAAAATGCTAGGTACTGCAAGCCACATGTTCTGCAGGGCAGATAAAGCTCATAGAGAATACACAGACCATAAAAAGCTTTAAAACAAAGATGTAAAACTTACTCATGAATTACTTTCCATTGTTTCTTCAAAGCTGGAGACACCAAAAAAGGAAACAGAACTCTCTGTTAAGCAATGCAAAATAATCTATTCAGTGCACTTCTCCGATTATGAGGAGACAGAGACAGCTGATAAGCATGCTTCTCTTGATGCCTGGGTAGCAATTTGAGCAGGTTTTCTATAAACTAGTATTTTCAGTGTTTACAGAAATCTTTAAAATAGTGTTTGCAAGTGATGATGTGTAGAATTGTAAAGGTAAGCTTTAACTGTATCTCCTATATTGTGATCTGAAATCAGAACATATGATATATGAAACCATCTCTACTCCAGTACTAACAACTAATATAGCTTGTCCTGAAGTTTAAGTGGTAAAGATCATAGCTGTCAATAAGTAGAATTTGGCTTTGACTTTCTTTCTCTAAAATACTCAAAACCTAGGAAATCACATATAGCAGAAAAGCTTATACAAGGAACTTGGTGCTGTTAAGTCAAGTACTTGAAAATTAGGAAATAATAGACATTTGCCATTTTATGATTCACGTGTTCACTTACTCATAATCTTTAATTGCATATGATCAAATGAGGGATGTATTCAGAATGGAGGAATAGAGGAAATTTCTGTTAGATTTAAGCTTGGATTCTATTGCAGTGGGCGGTCTTGAAGTACACCAGAAAGAAGTTCATCGTAAATTTATCTGGGATGGGGAAAAGAGTTAAATGTGTCAAACCAATAGGGCATATGAGTCCAAAGAAATCCAGAACTCCTGTATTGTGCATTATACAGACGTAAATGCATTTATTTATACATTCATATTCATGCATTTTACATCCATGTAAATATACATACAATTTGCATTATTGTCTTTTTGGCAGATGTCCTTCAGATGATGGGACGTGCTGGCAGACCCCAGTTTGATGACCAAGGAAAAGCTGTAATTCTAGTTCACGATATTAAGAAAGACTTCTACAAAAAATTCCTTTATGAGCCTTTCCCAGTGGAATCAAGGTAAAGATACAGCAATCAGAAAAGCTGATCAACCTATAAGCAATGCTACAAATGAGGACTAGATAAAAATGAAACACAATCTCCTAAATATTGGGGTCCTTGAGGAAAATAATTAAAAAAAAAAAACCTGTCTATCTTTAGGCAGAACAAACTTTTCTTCCATAAGTTTGGAAGCATTGTTGAGCTCTTTAGTCCATTCCCAGATAATCCTACAAATGCTTCTCTTGCTTCATAGACATTTGAATGAGAGCACAAACTAGTCTTCAAGACCAGTGTTTAGGACAAGTATCCATGATCCTCAGACCCCTCTCTGAAATTCTGTGACAAATCCTTACTTCTTAATTCCCGTCCTCTATCTGTAGCCAGGAAATGTGTAGGAGCTTTGGAATGCTATCAACCTGTGAACTGTAGTTGAAATGGGCTAGTGTATTTGAAGGTTAATTTCTGTGATGCACAGACAGACATATAATTTTTCCAAACAAAAAATGTGGAGACAAGGACTTAATTTCCTTAGAAAACCACATGGCTCTTTTTTCTAACAAATACATTTCACTTATCACAAAAAGCTAGGAGCTGAACTTCTTCAAAATAATAAATCAATATTCTATCAAAATTTATTATTATTTGATCAATAGTCAAACAAAAGAGCAGTGTGATTAAAATGTTGATGTGTCCAGACTATATGGCACTGGCATAAACTATGAAATCTCTCAATTCTTTGGTTGTTAAGTAGTGTTTTAAGTAAAGAAATGTTATCTTTAATATAACAGAAGGAATCATGCCTTGTTTCTGTTTGGAATACTGTAAATATTCAGTGTTTGTAGTAGCTCATTCTGTGTGTATATATTTCCTTTGTAGTTTGATGCATTCCATCTTTTTCTCTAAAGAAAGACTATTCAATAGATTTTCAGATGAAGATTCATTGATTAATAGCCATCCCTTTAAGTTCTATGTAAGTTGTGATCCAGTTAACCTACAGCTGTCTCGGTCTCTTTTATGATAAAGTAGTTGTAGTAAGAGACTTCATAGCTTCAAAGAGAAACTGTTTGGGAGTTCCTAAAGGGATTTTAGTTTTAGAATGCTTTCCCCATCTCTGTCACCAAAAAGCAGATTTATCAGCTTTGTATGCGATTTACAATTTGTAAAGTTAAAAATTGTATTTTTTTTAATTGACATTTTTCCTAAAAGCCATTGTGTTTTAATTGTAAGAGTTAAGTATGCAACTCGTATGACACCTCTTGTGCTCTCACTGATATGAAATATATCACATGAGAAGTGACAGAGAAAGCACTCTTTATTGTGGAATAGGGATTGAATTATCTGTCCAGTTTCTGCTCCACAGTATGGGAAGAAAATCTGCAGTTCCTACCTTCAGAAGCATGCAATAAGTGGTATAGAATAGTTAAAAAGCTGCTCATACCAAGTTATTCCTTACTTTTAGCAACTGGGAAAGATCAGTAAGAATAGAAAAAGGATTATTATGCAAGAGAATTAAATTGATCCTTAAAAGATACTTGCCTTTCCCTGACTGAACTCTAGCCAGGCATGATCTCATTGGATACCCTAATGGAGGTCTTTGTTCCATTTAATGACACTAAATAGTATCTTCCTTTGTAAGAATCATTTTAAACTGCTTTTGTTCTTCTGTGGTTTTGAGTTTAGTTTTTTCTGGGTAAAAGTAGCTGCTTGCTTTTTTGGGTGTTGGGTTTTTTTGTTGTTTTTTTTTTTTTGTTACATTGGATGAAGATGAGGCAAAATCTGGGGGAAGGAGTTTTGATGTAATTTTAATGGCTCTCAAGTATTTGTCAAGTATTAGCTAAACTATTGCCACTGTTTCATTTCCTGTTTCTCTTTCCATATGATTCTCTATTGGACTAAAACAGCATGATCATATGGTCAACACACAGTATTCAGAAGTTACTACTGAGTAGCTTCATCTGAATACATTCCATGAATGACTTAAACTTGTGCATTCTTTGTCCAATCAAAAAATAATTTGAGCTTCATTCCACTATCATGTAAAAAAGTTGAGTGAGCGTGCAATTACATTCACCCTTTTTCCTCTCTTCTCTTTTAGCAGCAGATAAATATATAGTATTTTCAGATTAAAAGTAATACACAATTCTACAAAATACATTACTAGTCTTTCTGATTGTAAAGTCAGCTCAGTCCTCTTGTTTTCTGCTCTTCAGCCTCTTAGAAGTGCTGTCTGACCACTTGAATGCTGAAATTGCTGCTGGAACTATTACTTCTAAGCAGGATGCAATGGATTATATCACCTGGACTTATTTCTTCCGTCGACTTATAATGAACCCAACGTGAGTATAAAATATAAATGCAATTTAATCTAAAGGTAACTTGAGGGTAGAGTTGATCCAAAGGTGATCCTGCTGCTGTTGAAGTCCAGAATACTTAGCACTCTCCAGTGTAGGAGCATTACTGGCCCACACATGGAATAAAACTTGTGTGCACATTTTTTTAATACTTTTTACTTTAAAGATAAATGCATTTCTTGGCAGATAATTTTACAGTTTAGTGACAACTATAAAATAGCCTTATTGAGAGGGCTACATCAGCATCCTTAAAATAAAACTCCAGATTATCACATTCCTGTATTTATTATGTGTTACTTTTTTTTTAGCTACCATATTGATATGTTCTGCCCAGTTTTCTATAGAAAACCTATTAAGACCTGGATTTTCCTAATAAATGAGAGAATAGCTATCAGCTGTTTCTCTGTGATAACGTTTACTTTCATTAGAGTATCTTCATGAAACCATGTGTGCAATATTTTCAATGAATGTTGTCATCCTGCGTAGCTCCAGCTGGTATGCAGATCATTCTGAGCTGTTCCAGCAATGTAGCCTGCCCTTGCCACAACATTGTTTTGGGTAAATGGTGTGTTACCTATCACATAATCATTCAGCCACCAAAAAAAAAAAATGTGCCAAATAAAGAATTAGACATTTATAACCCTAAATGTTTCTTGATGTACTCCAGATTGTTTTATTTCTGAAGTAATGTTAATTTTCTTAAGATTTGGCTGGGTGTGTGAATTTTCAGCTGGGCTCTTCATGGGCAGCTGTTGATGGGTGCCTGAAGGTGATTAAATAGTTTCCTTTAATTATTTTTTAGTCTTCATTAGTTTTGAATTCAGCCCTATGCTGAGAAATTTCCACAAAACAGGACTTCCATCTAATCTTCTTGGGAAAGAAAAAATGAAGTTTTAGAACTGTAAACTAAAAAAACCACATATACAGTTCTCTCAATTCATAGCTAAGAAAATGAATACATTCACATAGAAGGTATTTCTGTCTTGAGAGCGACAGACAGCTAAATTCTGGTTTTGTCTTGGCAAAGCTCTGTTTACATCTGTGACTTTGGAATTTACAGGATCCATACTACAACTGTTAAAAACTATGCCATTGCAGACACTGTTCTTTTTAGTATAACAAACAAGTAATGTTATTTTAAAATGTCTTGCTCTTGAATTTCTGTGTTAAAGTGATTTTCATGATTTTTCTTTGGCAAGCTTTGATCATTAGATTGATTTTTAAGACACAACATATAGCTCAAAGATAAATGTGGAATATAAAAATATAGTCCTTTGATATAGGAAGCGAGTTCTTTCCAATATAAATGTTTATTGATGTTCCTTTTTTCTCAGCAGTTTCTTTAATGGGCACTGTCATGGAAAGGAAATCTGAACTTATCACAATATCAAAACTTTAAGCAGAAGTTCTGCTCTTCTGAGAGGATTATGGGGTGGGGGCAAGAAAAAAAACCCTGTATTTCATAGTGAGATGCAGATCCTTTGTAGTGAGAAACAAGATGAACAGATCTTGGCTAGACAAGTACATAATGGCAGGATAAGAATGCATATTGAAATTTCTCATAAAATTGGAGTCTTTCATTGGAATGCCACCCATACAGGTTGGAACAGTTCACAAGTTGTGCTGCTTTGCCTCCTGTCTCATCTACACAGAGGCACTCAGCATTCTTTCTCAGCATTCCTCTGTACTCAGTCATGCAGGGAGAAAAATGGAGGACATTACTGACTGTGTCAGAGAGGTCACTTCTAGATACCAAGTGCAAATGCAATGGATGCCCATGCTTGCCAGTCTTTGATATGATAATAAATTATATTCAGTTTCATCCAAAGTTACAAAACTATCCAATTGCTGGACCTACTATGTGTGGTATTTCCAGACCTCCTACAAGCCAAGCAGTTGCTGCATGGTCATTGTTTGAACAAGATATATCAAAGGAAAACTGAAGAATTTTATGAAGTCAGTGAGACTTGAGATTAACTGAATAAATTGCAGTATAGTAAAGGAGTTTACTATGCCATAGATGAACATATTGAATGGTTGATATTACCAAACAAGAATTATTTGTGGCCTTTAAAAATACAAAGGTATCAGTTTTGTTGTGTTTTGATTTTTGGTTGGTTTTGTTTTTTTCTCACAAGAGGAGAATGGCTGAATTTTGGTTTGGGTATTTACACAATACCTACTCGGTGTCACTCGATGCAGTGTTCTTTATCATGTCTGCCCTGAAGCTGTTTTGTTGACTTAGTCTCCACTGTGAAACAAGAACTATTTTCTAGCCAGCAGGTGATTGTACCTTGGTGGTGAAAAAGTAATTCCCATATGCATGACTGGTAAATTGCCTTGGGATTCATTGGCATAAAAGTCATTGCATGCGATGCTGTAAATCCCAAAAATAATGGGTTTAGATAATACGTGGAAGATTTATATTCTCATTTATTGCCAGTTTTAGCTATTTGTATATTAAAGCTGCATAAACAAATCAAGGATCATTCTATTCCACTCCAATATCATAAAATGCCTTCCTGAATGCCTACAATTTGTACTATTAAGTAATGTTAATCTACCTTTGTCGTGAAATAGAGATTAAAGTATTCTTTTGCCCTAAGTATCTGGGTGTCTTATAAGCATGCAATCATTACAAAAATCATTATCAAACCATTTTAGTTTTCTTGTTTGATAAACCCCACTATCTCAAAATCTGTGAAAAGGAAAGAGGAGCAATTGGGCTGTTTCTTTGGGAGAGTGGAGTATCTGAGTACTAGTTTTGCTGAGAGACATGCTGACTAAACATGTGCCTGTTGCTCAAGAGATGATGTGCAAATGAGAGGGGTGATCCAAGTAAAACTGTTTATCAGAGTGCATCAGTCTCAATATCCAGAGTTTCTTCCCTGCTTTCCCCCCCCCAAGCAATTATTCCTAAATCCAGAGGCTTTTGAATTTGCATATTAAGTCAAAGTTTCTGTGCTACTTCAGGCAGGTACTGCAATGTGTTCTCCTTTCCACATACAACTGTCGTCGCTATGTTCTTTACTTAGCCAAGATCACACAAGACAGATTAGCAAAATGCACAGTTCTTTGAAAGGGGCTATTTTGAGAGGCTCATCTATCTCCTTTCCTTGGCCTTGACTGTTTCATTCTTTTACCCTTACAAAAGATTATAATCTGCAACTTTCTACAAAAGAGAAATGGCCATGGGAAACGTTTTCCGTAAATCAGGTTATGATATTTTCCAGATACATGTGCAGTAAAAGAGAAATAGAAATTTACAACATATGTAAAGTTAAATAGAATCAGCTTTCATTTGGAAGGTTAATTTTTAGATATTCTGAGAGCACACATCACATCACTGTTATAATGTGTGGAGGTTTTTAATAGACTTATAAATGTATATAAGAGTCTTAGTGTGTATATACATATACACTTTAAAAATCAGTTTTCTGTGTAAATTATTTGTGAAGACCTGAAAAAATGTTTTATTAATTCATTGTGAAAATCATATTTTACTTACTTTGTATCAGTCCTAAAAAATTTTCTGGAGTAAAACAATAATGAAGCATAAAGTATAATTAAAATATCTCAGTTTGATGCTTTTATCATTATATATTTTGCTTTAAATTTCATTTTCTCAGTATGATCAGCTGAGCATGTCTAATAACAAATGAATAAAACATTTCAGTAAAAATTACAATTATATACTGTTCCAATATAGTTTCTGGTATTGAGGTGACAGCTAGTATCAGCTAGTCAGGATAGAAAAATATGTATTTCAGTGATAAAATCCCAGTTATTCAGAAATTTAGGGCTACTTTGGAATTCAGTCAGGAGGCAATTACTGAAGAAACTAAGTTTAAGGCAAAATGGAGAAGTTTGGTAGGAGCTACTGAGAACAGAAGCTAAGAAGGTGCAAGTACATTAAACTGCAGTAATAACCAATATCCATATTTTAAGTTGGTGAACAGATATTTCTCTGGATGTATTCTTTCTTTTACAGTCATATTTAGATTTGTGTGCATGCATAGATACTTCATAAATAGCTATAAACATTATTATTAATTTCATAATGAGAGCTTTAGTTTCATTTAAAAAAAAACTTCTTTTAAATAGTTAGGGTCACACTGATGTGGAAAGTACAGGAGTGTAGTTCAAGATATGCTTTTACTAAGCTATCCACAAGAATAAAGTTTGATTCTCTCAGACGGGGAAGCCCTCAGACTGCTGAGTATTTTAACCCCCTCCTGTTCCCCAGTCTGCTGCAGTCTGAGGTGAGGATGCAAAGCTGGAGACCCCACATCTCCCCATTCAGAAGGAAAATCACATAACTGTCTTCCTACTCTTGGATATTATTTATCTGTACAAATTATATGTTAGAATATATACTAGGAAAAAGAAATGCCCATCAATATACAAGCAAATCTTCATGTTCCTCTTATTTCTGAATTCTCATTTTATGAACACCACGTAGGAGGTAAAATTTTAATTAGAAGCACTGATGTGGAGGCAAATACCTTGCCATTGTCAGAGAAACTGGGCTCTTTTTTGATGTGTCTAAACAACTACAGCATACAATATACTAAGAACTGATTAAAGGTAGCAATAGATCTGTTTCTCATACCTGTCATAAGCAAATATTTACAAGAAAATAGGATGCAAGTAAAATACAGGTAGAGATTACAGGCTGCAGCATTCGTGCATGCTGTGTTAACACATCTTAGCAAGCCAGTCACGGACTTCAGAGTCAGTCAGCAATGCCTTAACAACAGAAGTGAGTTGGTACATTGGTTCATAGCTCTGTGGCTGTGAGGATCCATCAATTGTGCCATAAACTTAGTACCATTTCTGTGGTACCATTTGAAGATGGAATCTGCTGAAGGCCAAAAGCTGATGAATGAAAACATAAGCAATTTACAAAAAATATTATCTGTGCTTCCCCCATACTTCTTCATAATAAAATTCTGCTTTCGGGACTAAAATCTGAGAAAGCACACTTTCTTGCTTGCTATCAAGTGAACACTGTAGTTTCATCTTTTTTTGTGCATTTTTTTCAAAGGCTTTCTGGCTATCAAGTTTTTCTTTCAATATTTTTGGCTGACTCTGCCACTGATTTTCATTACATGTGTCACTATTACTACCGTATAATCTGAACATAAAAAGCATGGTGCTGTAACAAATGACTTCACAGCATTGACAGTTATAGCAGGACCATTTCAAGGCTGATGAAAAATTTCCCAGAGAGATCTCAGGTCAGGCTTACATAAGCTAAACAGGAAATGATTGCCACCATTCACATTAAATCCTAAACGTTTTGTGTAACTTCATCTACATTTTATGTTCCTGCACGTCTCTCTGTCTTTCTCAGCTGATGAAATTCCACACTTTCTTAGATTAGAAAAATAAGTTTCTGTTTCAGGGTTTGTTGTTCTTGCTAGGCTCGACGAGGTTTGAGATTTTAAATGTATTATTTAAAACCCAACAAAAAGTTCCTTCACTTTTTTGATCGCTTGAATTTTACGTACTTTGTAAATTTTTATGATACCTAGGGGTTTGTTATTACTTTTTCCCAATGGACTACTAATGGAAGTTAGCCTGTCTAGCCCATGTGCTAGATGCTGTTAGGATAAAACTGCCTTTGACTTTCACACCTCTCAGGGGACGAGTAATTGTTGTGTTCAAACAGCCTGTAATTGTGATCCCGCTGGCTTTCTCAGTACGCTTCTGGCTATTAGAATCATTAAACAACTCAGCACCTGTTAACAGCATTGTAAATATTCAACCCTGCTTGTGTGCAGGTTGAGTCCAATATAGGAGAAGGCTTACAGAGCCCAGCCTCATAAATTAGAGCTTCTGACAAGTCAATTATTGTGAAACTGGGCTTCACTGTGAAATAAATGAAATGGTGTGCTGATAAAAAGGTAGGCTGTCTGTTTATAGCAAAAGGAAAATAATGACTAGATGATTCAATGCAGTGGGCATGAAACTGCATTGTTTTTATTCTTTATCTGTAATTAAATAGTTAGGTAATATAGCTTCATAGAGGAACTCACATACGATGCAGGGTTTATACTTGGAGCATGACAATTTGCAAAATTCAACTTGCATTTATGCCTAAGCATTCAAAATACTGTCTCACGTCATGATACTTCTGGTTTTGCTAATGATTTTAACATAGTCTTTCTAGATGGATGGCTTTGCTTTTTATTAGGGGAAAATGTGCTGAGTGACCAAGAAGCTCCTGTGGGTGTGCTCAAAATTATATTTCCCCCATTATAGATAATAGTGAAAACACACTGGTACCACTTCACTCAAGATTACAGACCATTTAAAATTTTTCTTTACATAGTATTGTTTGCACTAGGCAGCTATATAGTTGTTCCTCTGACAAAAAAACTGCCAAGAATCAGCAAACTTCAAATTTGCACAGTTTTAAGAAGGCATTATAATGCCTTTTATGATTAGAACTTCAATGTGAAATACTGCAAAATGAGGCAGAGCACAAGATAAAATCTGTCTGAATTAGTGTCTTAAGTTACAGTCTCAAAAAAGAATTTCAGTGTATTGGCCAGATCTCTTCCTTTGTTTTATCAGTATTCATCATCAGTGTTGTGGTACTGCAAATAACAGTGCTGAAATGATACGGTGAAAGTGAATACCATGACAACAAAGTCCCTTAATTATAATCATTTCAGTCTTGTGATATTAAATATAGAGAAAAATACTAATGAATCATTAGTGCTTTAGTCAGATAAAACAGAATCACATTTTCACATCCTTCACAATCCTCACATCCTTCAAATTACGTAGCTAATTTGCTCAATTGTTTTCAGAAGGTAAATAAAATGTCATAAAGTAATTTGTGCTACTAAGCAGAGTCTAAATGTGCTTAGTGATGTCAGGAAGATAAAAGGTGCAGATGGAAATATTGACTCTCATGAACATTAAGTTGCACTGAAAACTTAAGTTGGAGTACTCTTGCTACAAATAAGATCTTTTTTGCATGAGGCTAACAATGAGTGGCTACCCAACACATTAACTAGTCAGTCAATGTTTTGTTCTTTGTTTTGTTTTCATGTGGAAATAGCTATGTTTTAAATATTTGAGACCATCTCAATGTGAATCCATATAAAATATCACAGAGCTGAATATTCCACCACCATGTGTATACACTGTTGTGTATTCATTGTTGTTGGCTAATGTAGCTGACTTGATTCTGCTATGAGAACAGATTTTTTAAAATCTTTTTCTTATAGTAGTAATGTTTTACTTCAACTTTACCCAATTATATGTGAACATACAAAGCATCAGATATTTAATCCCATAATTTAGGATTAATAACAATGAAAAAACATCTGGAAATTACTGTACTCTTATTTAGCATGTTGGCTATTGCTAATAAAAATGATAAATGTTAAAAACTCTGTTTAAGAAAATAATAATGCAAGTCAGATTCTGTCAATGAAGCATCATGGAAGGAAGCTTGTAGTATATAAAAAACAATTTCGTCTTTGAAATTTGCTAACAGCAGCATTACAGTAAACAAAATAGAGCTTAAATCACAGAATGGGATTCATCTACCTGAACAGAGCATCCACAAATGCATTGTATAATGTTCTGCTTTTCATCAGTGATGACATTTTACCTTATCCTAAAGGGAATATATAAAATACTTCAGATAAATAGTATTTTGCAAGTGCACGTTTCTTTCCATTGGCAGTTAAGGGAGTTAAAGACTAACTCAGGTGTAGGTATAACTATGTAAGATCAGCTGAAATGAATGTCAGCACAGTGCTTTGCAGCCTGTTGCTCACATGCACAAAATAACACTGGGAGAAGCTACTCCCCATTACAGCACGTGGTGGTGTATCCAGAGGGGATGCTGGGTGCATCGTACCAGTGGGAAATTTTAGCAAAGCAACTAGTATGAAAAAAAGGAGCATGTTTCATCATTGCAGGACTCTCAGGAGTCTGTACTGTTTTGTATTATACAGAGTTAAGTGAGCAGGGACAACCTTTTTACTGTGATTTTTAGCATTTCAGTAAATCATCATTTTTTTCATTTGCTTGGATTCCACTTGGAAATGGCATGATTTAATTGCCCTGCTTCGATTCAGCATTTTTAAACTTCATGAGCGTGCTCAGTTTTTCTTTACTGCTCATTGAACTTAATTGTTACTTTCTGAATTGATACCTCTGTTGAATCTATGACACAAGTTCTTACTACATTTATATCTGGAGTTTTCTAGGTAAAAATTCTCCCTTAAATAATGCTGTATTGTATGAGTAATATTCTGATAATATAGCTTAATTTCTACATGTAATAGTGCAGACTTCAGTCACTGGATACTTTTTATATGCTAGCATAACAATAGGTTTTGATACACTTTATAAACTTTTTTCCTTCATAGGGATTACTAATAACTGCTGTTACTATGTATAGTTTACCTAAACAATTTTACTTGAAAATGAATGTGTTAAATAACTTTTTAACAATTTTACCTTTGAGAATGAAATGACACAGAATTCTAAAAAGTAAAAATACAAGCATTTGGATTGGTGTATGGTTATTTTTTCAAGAGATGTCACTATATGCCTAGTTTTTATTTTGAGAGTTCCAGGATGTCAGAACAGTTGCTATCCTTGGTTGTTTTTTGTTTTTCTTTTTCCTTTCTCTTGAAGTTGAAACCCTGTTACTTATGTTAGTATTGATTCTTCACTTTCACACTTATATAATCAGGAAAATATACTTATGCAATCAGGAGAACTTTCCCACTAACAAAACATTGCCAGTCCAGTTCTGTTTCTATCAATCTTTCTATTAATAGATAAATTACCATTTCTCCATATGTACACGCTCATGTTATGTTAGTTACTCCCACAAACCAGTTAATGATGAATTTCTTGTTAGACTATATAAGGGAATAGTTCTGTGTTTTTAGTTGCGTAATGTGAAATACATAAATGGATTATTCCTGATCCAAGTATCTGCGTATTATAGCAGCCTCATAAGTTCCCCTACAAGACGTTATTGTTCAAAAACTTCAGAGTGTAAAAAGTATTCATGAAATGCATCTGTTTTCAATTTTATCTAGTTACTATAATTTGGATGATGTGAGCCATGACACTATGAATAAGTACCTCTCAAGCCTTGTGGAGAAATCCCTCTTTGATTTGGAATGTTCCTATTGTATTGAAATTGGGGAGGTAAGTCTAATCTATACCTTACAAGATTCAGTGAGATAAATGCTCCTAAATATTGGGAGCAGCAAGGTACACACATGGTAGTTTGTCTGTGGAGCCATTTGTAAGACTTACTATGAAAACTGAGTTCAGTTGGGATTGCAGCTAACTTATTGTGCTAAATCATTGTTGCTATTCACTCTCATAAAGTAGTCTTAAAATATTCTAAAGTTTTGTAGTAACTTTATACTGAGCCAGATGGAATCCATGTATGTTTAATTCCTCTTCTAACAGGATAACCGCAGCATTGAGCCTCTGACATATGGACGCATTGCTTCCTACTACTATCTCAAGCATCCAACTATTGGGATGTTCAAAGATCAGCTGAAACCTGAAAGCAGCATTGAAGAATTACTCTCAATTCTGACAGTAAGTGTTGATATTTTTGTAATTTGAATGTATATAACTTGTGAATCTTAAAGACATGAGTGGGTGAAAAACAAACCAAAAAATTAAGAAAAACCTTTCTTCCCTGAACTGTAATTTTTTGTCTGTTTTGAGTAATATACCTCAACCATTTTTTATGTTTGAAGTGTTTCATATAATCAATACGTTAAAATGACTGTATACACCTGTTTCTCATCTTATGTCTCTTTATAGTGTTCAGCATTTATACAAATCTGATACTTATTTTTTCCTGTTAGGTATAAATGCCTGAATAGTAACAACAAATTAACATCCTAAATCTCTAACAGGGCCAATCTGGAAGATACAGCAACTTTTAGAAGTGGGGGACAGGAAGACCTTTTCCCTAAATTGCCATCTTTTCCTTCTCCCAGCTGCCTCATGATCCCTGAGGTCATAAACTGTAATAATCCCAGCTCTTACAGTTAAGTCTAGTGACTGTTACTTTTATATTCATTATTTTTTGACATGCTGCCAAAATTTCTCTGAGGAGAAATAGAAGGAGGAAACTAAAAATAGTGCTATTCAACAGTTTGCAGCTCAGCAAAACCTGATAAGCATTTATAAGGCTAGGAAAGCCACTTTTCTAGTACAGAGACTTTCTTTCTGATAAATTTAAATCACCTGCTGCAAACATTAAGTGTTACAGCTCAGAAATAAAGGCCACAGTAATCTTTTATAATGGAAAGTGTTAGACAACATAAATAAGGGACTTGCTTCCACTGACCCTGCAATATCTGTTCTTCTGTTGTTAGAAAACATTGCAAATTACATGAAATGAAATTCCGTGCATTTAGGTGAATTCAAATGGTAATCAACTACAACTCCAGTATATTTTGTATGTAAATAAATGAAACTGTAAAGAGAAAGGCCCACTAGTGAACAGAAGTCAAATAATACACTGTTAAGTATTCAAAATGAGAGCTTTACTCCACTTACTGCCTCTTTAAAATCCCTCCTTCTTCTAGAGAAAACTCTCCATCAAGAAACTTAATTTTTTTTTTAGATGAATTTGGACAGGAAAAGTTTGAGATTAGCATTAGCAGAGATGGCACTGCCTACCTAGTGAGCAGCATATGGAAGTTAAGTAATGGAAGCAGAACCTGGTGCTGTCTATCAGGACTGGCTCAGACTGAGCTCAGCCCAGACTCAGGGCTCCTCATCTATTTAAACAGATTGCAGCTATGAAGCACAAAGGTAAATGGCAAATATTTCTGTGGCAGATGAAACCTAGGATCCTACTGTTGGTAAAATTTAACATGAGATGGTAAAATTTAACATTCATTAATCTTGCTCTAATTCTTCCTAATGCTTTTTTCTTTTTTTTTTTCTTTTTTTTTTCTTTTTTTTTTTCTGAAAATATAGTCTTGGAAGTTGTCCATTTACCATCATAAGAGGAATGAGAGTAAAAATAAAATTGTTTAAGGGCCAAAATATGCCACGTGTCAGTTTGAAAGATGAGAAGGATGTATGAATGTTGGATGCCAATATATTGCTGACAATTTTTCTTACTTTTTATGGAGATGTTGATTTTCATAATTACTAGTGGAATTACTGTCATGTTTCGTTAAAGGTGTAAACTGAAATGCTTTTTTCAGTATGATGTAGTGTTGGAAATAATTGCCATTTCAACAGTGTTACTGCCAAGGATTTCTTTTTCCCCTAAAACACTGTGAATTAATGAGTTTTATAATTATGGCAGTTGCTTCACACCTCTATTGTTAACCAATGACATTACATCTGCCTTGCTCCACTGGTGGCCTCCTCCTTCTTATTGAGGCATTTAGCAGTTTTGGCAATGGGGAATTACATGGCATGGGGTAAGTAGTCTAATTGGCTATAAGTGAAAATCCTGAGGGAAAAGGGTATTTTAAAAGTAATTTGAAGAATCTCTTAATGATGCTGGAACTGAAAGTTGTAGCTATAGTAGATAAAGGCCTGTTATCATTGCAAAACATAATTATAATGTGATTATTCTGCTGATCATTGAGTTTTAAAGTTTTGAATTTTCAACTTTGTTATTTAAGAATAATACTTCTCAAAGGCAATTGCAGGATTTTGTGCCTGTAATATGAGGGGGTTTTTTATTGGCGTTTACCATAATTTTAGAATCATAGAATTGTGCAGGCTGGGAAAGACCTTCAAGATTATCTTGCAAACCTTTAGACATTTACAAGTTGTCTGATGTGTATAAGGTAGGTAGAAGTGTCCAACTGTAACAAAAAAATACTGATGATGTGGGTTTGAAATAGGATATATGCAAGTTTTTATCAAATATCAATGTGTAACTGACATGGAGAAAAAATTAGTTTAAAGCAAAACCAGGAAGATTTCTTTCAAGAATTGAGAAATTTATGATCCTATTAAGAGTTTAAAATCAGAGTTTGATTAAGGGATTTTTGAGTTTCAAAACTATGATCTTGCCAGGCTGATGGGAATTCAGCAACTAATCTTTGCGACGTGTGAAGAAGTAGGTTTGAGTCATCCTGTTTCTGGTGCTGATGGAACTCTCAAAAAAGTGACTCGATAGCAAGATTTGTTTCCACTTAGTAGTCAAGACCATTCAGAGTCTTCTCCAGTATCTGTTATTTTCTCTGTTTTCTCTGTTTTTATTTTCTGTTTTCATTTGATCATCTGCCAGGATTTTGAAGATCAAATGATTTTTTTTTTTTAGTATGGTTTAGGGGTTGAAGTATCTGAAATATGAACAGGAACATGGCACATGGGAGCAGTTCTGCAGTCGTGCTAGAAGTGTACAGTAGTAAGTGATACAAATATGTGGGGTGCAATCCCCTCACACTTTCCTTTATTTTCTCAGTAAATCTGTACTAAAGAGGTTATTCTCTTAGGTTTGCAGTTAGCAGGCAAAGTTCAGATTCAGTTACTTTTGTAACTGACCCGTGCTACTGTGCCCATAATTTTTCTGAGAGAAAGTGTTTGATGCTTTTCCACAGAGCTTTCTTTAGAACTTTCCTAACTGCGCTATCCAAAGGATCACTGTTGAGTTATGGTGCTTCTTGCATTAAACATTATTGATGAGAAAATGCTCATGGATTTTTACTGACAGGTTGGATTTCCCTGAGGTACCTAAAGACTGTTTCCTTTGAAACAGTAAGGAAAGTAAGGTGCAGAGATAAAAATAGAGGATTGAGTAAAAAAATAGTGAGAGTGTTTTGGGGTAATTTTTGTCATTTTCAATACTAAATTAGCAGTCACTACAATTTTTTTTAAATCAAATGTAGTTTTGTTGTACTTTGAGGGAAGGAGGTCATTCTCAATGACTGATCAGGACTGTGATGGCTAGATGATCCACTAGGTACGTGATTCTTGGTGAGTTGTTACTACACTTACCTGGTTATCTGGTTGGTATTCTTATTTACCAACCAGAGGAAATATGTTGTTATATTTGTTCACACTTGACAGTGGAGAACCATCTTTCAGGCTTTGCTTCACCTGCATGTTTTCCATTATTTCTCTTTTTGAATTCTACCTACAGGACAGAATTGGTTGGGTTTGTTGTGCCTACTGCTGTCTTTCATATAAGCTGGTTACAAGAGCTGGGTTTCTTTCTAAATGAAGAGCTTAGACACAGAACAGTGTGGTATTGGTGTTATACTGGCACATACAAATCAACCTTTCTGTGATAAAAACATGAATTTCTAAGTTTAGTACACACGTACCTCTTTTCTGTATTTCTTTCTGATAATTGACATTGGTTTGTTACACTGGCTTGTATTAGGCAAGTATTTTGGAACTTAGCAGAAAATCTGGAATTGCTAGAGTAGCAGATTTAGAAGGTAGAAGGTGGAGGTAGACGAAGCAAGTGCTCTCCATCCCAAATACATAGGTAATAAAAATGTAAAGACAACTTATCTTTCATTGCCTGTCAGATATTTATACTATGAGATTTTAAGTAACTCAGTTAACCTATGGCTTTACTTTCTGTTCAATATCACTGGCACATCCTGTTCTAGCCAGGGAAATATGCAAGTCTTTGTGAATATTGACACCCTCAGTCTAAAATAATTTCATTTCCTTAGCAGGATTCTGTCTTTAAAGCTGTTGGTTCAGTCTCCAGTGGAGAGCCCACAAAGGTTTTTGACTCAGTGATAAACCATCCACTGGTCTTCCACTGGAAGCCAGGGAAAGAGGCATTAATAAGTTACAAAAATAGTGTCCAACAACAAGCTAATATGAACTGGTTTGTGTAATGTTTTCTCTGCAAGTCATGACAGGAGCCTTCCATTTGTATTTTTTTAATCTATTGTATAAAATCTATTGCCTCTCTGTTCTATGTGCCATTTCAGAAAAAAATCAGATTCCTAAGTCAGTAATTTTTTTCTTTAACTTTACATTGACATTTAATTTAAATGGATATAAAGGTGCTATTATGATTTCCTCTGAGGCATAAAGGTACAGCAAGATTGTATTCATTATGTTATCCTTTTTAAAGATGGCATTTCAGTGTCAAGAATAGAAATATTTTATTAGATAAACTTCATATCAAATGAAAGGGAATTATGTTACATGATAACCTTTAAAGAACTTATATATACCGTGTTTCTCAACAATACGAACATGACTGCTGTAGCCACTCTGCAAAACAGGAACAGGCCTCAGCCATTATGCATATTTTAATGACCCCTTATAATAAGAGAAGACTGTTACTTCTTACCATTAAATCTTATCTTCACAATAAGTCCAGATCTAGGACTTTTCAATGCATAAATTTCATTTTAAACACAGGTGCTTTCAGGATCATCTACTTAATTTTTATACAACTTATATTCTCTGGATTTTAATATTTTAAAACATTTGTGCTTCAGTTCCCACTTGGAATATCTAGGTAGTATCACAGTGTGTTTAATAAAATGGTTTACATTTGAAAAAAAAAAATATCTGGCTTCATTAAAATGAAACAGGATGCTACAGTAAACTTTAATAACATCCAAATTTCATCATCGATATAAAATGTATTTCACAGGACGAGTGTTTGCACATATAAATACATTAAATTTGTCTTGATTTTTCCCTAGTCCCAGTAGATGGAGCAATTCGGAATGTGGCTGTAGGTCTTGAATCTAGTAAATTTTCTCTTACACCATGACACAGTTGTTTCTGATTTTTCTTTTTACGAAAGATTATTTAATTTTTAGTTTAAAAGCATCATATTGTGTGTGCCTTTCCATAAAAGCACAGTCACTTGGTAAATCAAGGTGACAATGTCCACAACTGACAGATAACCAAACATAGCATAAGTCTTTCATTTTTATGACACCAATGAGAAAGAATTGCATTCAAAACTAGAACATATAAGACCTTCCCATATCCAATAAACATGATTGACAGGTCTTTATTTTTTCAGTCTAATCTTCTTACTCAACCCCTGTCATTACTTGCCAGCTTAAGAAAGTGAATCAATACTCAGGAAAGTAAAAATAAAACTTAAAGTTGAAGATTTCTGACATATATTTCCCACAAGTAGGCCATAAGACAAGATCTTGGAAATAGCTGAGTCTCTTTACTTTTTTTTTTTATTTCTTTTGATTGCAGTGCAGTATCAAGAAAAACTTGTGAATATGTATATAGCTTTGGTAGGGGAAGCCAGGCCAGTAGCCTCAGGCTATATCCCCATTTAATTTTCCTTTAACAGAAAAAACCTCATGTTAAGGTTAAGAAAAAAACCTCATGTGTACCAATCATAACTATTTTGAGCCAAGAAACTGACCAAGATACCTAAGCCACCAAGTTCACTGCTTGCATATTACAGAGTAGATAGGAGAACCCTCATGGTCTTGTAGTTAACAAGTGCAAACATTGGGTGCCAAACCCATGCTTCTCCTTGGTATCTATGCTAGAAGCCAGTTCAGTGATAGAAAGCTTGGTTTAGCTGACTGCTTAGAGCTGCAGGCAGTTCACCATTTCACCTTTTTTTTTTATTTATTTAAGCACAGAAATATTTTCCTTGCCACTCGCCAGCTAGAGTTGTGGCCATTGTCATTATGCAAGATCATAGAATCATAGAATCATAGAATTGGCTGGGTTGGAAGGGACCTCAGAGATCATCAAGTCCAACCCTTGAACCACCGTTGCGGTTGCTAGACCATGGCACTGAGTGCCACATCCAGTCTCTTTTTAAATATCTCCAGGGATGGAGAATCCACTACTTCCCTGGGCAGCCCATTCCAATGCCTGATCACTCTCTCCGTAAAGAAATTCTTTCTAATATCTAACCTAAACTTCCCCTGGCACAACTTAAGACCATACCCTCTTGTCTTGTTCAAAGTCGTCTGGCAAAAGAGACCAACCCCCACCCGGCTACACCCTCCTTTCAGGTAGTTGTAGACAGCAATGAGGTCTCCTCTGAGCCTCCTCTTCTCCAGGCTGAACAGCCCCAGCTCCCTCAGCCTCTCCTCATAGGGTCTGTGCTCGAGTCCCTTCACCAGCCTGGTTGTCCTCCTTTGGACTATGGGTAGCTGTGTACATGCAGCCAATACTTGGCAAAGTGTTCACACTGAAACTGAAAAAGCCTTTCCTCAGCAAACACGGCATAGGACTCTGTTTTAAATGTACAGGATATTTGTTGAAATGTGTGCGTTTGTTGAACCAAAACTAAAGATCTAAACTGCATTTTTATAAAGGTAAAGCTGAACGCTTTATAATACATGATGCTGCTTTGATAAATGGCTGTAGGTTCTCATGCTCCAAGTACTCCAGAAGGAAGTCTTACAGTCTTGGTGTGCCTTTAGCAAGTCATTGCAAGTTCTGCCTACTTTGTACCTCCCTATTTGTAATTGAAGTGCAATAGGCAAATGTAGGCTCTCTGCAGCCTGTTTGTCTTCACTGGTTTCTGCTCAGTGCCTTTGCTTCTCATGGAGTTCTACTACTGTACTATAAACTAGATCAGCTACACTTATATTGCTGATGAATTTATTTTCACAGAATTTGGTCCACTTAGTGACACCAACTGACTGCTGTTTGAAGGCACACAAATGTTTGTCTCTGTCAAAAAAGAAGTTATTGCTCAGACTTGTAAAGCTGTTAAAAGAGAGGATGGCATTTTGTAGTTTGTTCTCTGATCAGAACAGAAATTTCAGGATAAGTATTGCTTTAGCTAAAATGATTACATCATACAAGATTGGTATCCAGCATATATTGTTCCCTTAGCATAGTAGTTTTTAAAAAGAAGGATGTAAGAGGATTACTGATCAGTCCTTGATGAAGTATCTGACACATCTATTTTCCTATTTACATTTAGATTCTTTCTTTGTCTCATTCTTTTCTTTTTTTTTTTTCTTCCTGATGGAAACTGACCAGTTTCAGAAGGTCAAATTTTATTTTAAATGTTGATGTTATGGATTATCACAGAGGAACGTTCAAGAAATCATCCTCTCCTATTGTTTGCCAAGTATTTAGCTGTTGTCTTATTTCAGTTACTTAGGTATCTCATGCTACCTATAATGTTAGGATAAAATGCAGAGGTCTTTCTGCCACCAAAAGACAAAAACTTTACTTAAAATTTGGAAAAGTTAATAAATATATATATACACATACATATATATATTTGGACATTCGGTATAGCACAGTAAGCTTGTTTTCCTTTCTGTCTTCCAGTAAAGCAAGCAGAGAGTATTCAAGCTACTAGTTTTCAGAAATACAAAATATCTTAAGTCTATTCCTCTTACTTAAGAGGCTGAAAAAATGTCTGAGATTCCTCTCACAACAGGTCTCTTAAATCCTTCTCCTACCAAGGTGAAGAAGGCATGTTACTTTGTTCACTTATATTTAATTAGTGTGTATATTCCTGTCTACTTACAAAATTTTTTTGGGCACGACTGATGCATATAAGTATTAAGATATTTTATCTTAAACATTAAATCATTGAATGCACAATATCTTGCAGGTTAATGAGATAAATTCCAATTGTTTTTTGCTTCAGGCAGCAAGAAAATGTAAGCAACATGAGGTGTAGAGAATAGCTTCTTTTTCTCTTTTCTATGTGATTGTCTTAATATTTACTACATGCAGTCATATAAGATGATAATTTTTAATACTTCTTTAGCTATAAGAATGCATGTTTGCTTTCTCTTGATTCACAGAGAACAGATGGATGCTTGACTGCCTGCTAATCCACAGCTGGAATGGTTTCAGCGGTTTCCACGTTGCTGGGTTAGAGTGGCTTTTCTAGTGGACTGAGAGGGCAGCAAGAGAGGGATATCATTATTCATCAGTATCCCAGTGGGATCGCTGCCAGCAGAGATTAATTTTTTCTGTTATGCTTGTAAAACAAGCTCAGGTGGAGTCTCTAATCCTCAGGGCACGGGTGGCAGATCAAGGAAGATGCTACAAAGCTAGTTAATTTTCAGATTCTAGGGGAAACAGAAGCTCTGTTAGATGTATAAATACATGATTGCAAATTTAAGTAGCTCAAATCCAAATGGGATCTTCCTAGACATCTGGTACTGAAAATCTCTGTGTTCTTTGTCTTTTAAAAGAAGTTCTTAAAACTTTACACCAGAGACAAAATATCTGCAACTCTTAATCATTGGTTATCTTTCCTTGTTTTTTTTTTTTTTTTTTTTTTTTTTTTTTTTTTTTTTTTTTTTTTAGCTCTTTCAGTGTACTTTAGCTCTTTAGCTGTATGCCTTTTTTACAGGAAGAAAAAATATGATATAGGTCTGTGTAGGAACACTGAGTTTACAGTATTCACACAAATTTATGTGCAGTGAACATCACCAAGAAAAATTATCACTTGCTATCCATAAAGGGTTAGATCTACATTATTAATGCGTGGTATGTTCAGGTAATGGGATGTTTTGTTATGGTCAAATGTGGAGCAAGGGCATTTTTGCCATGTTACTTACTGAAGTCCTTCAGTAAGTATTCAGCTCTGGTCATTCACAACAGAAGTGTTGAAAGAACTTTGCACACCAAAATACTGACAGATTTTCTGATTATTTAGTAAGACTTAAAATATTTTTTCTTTTCACTTACTTTTAATTTCCTCAGTGATTCCTCATTCTTGCAATTATCAGTGTCTTCCATCTCTGCATTACCTTTATAGCTCTTGAGTTCTTCAAAACATTGGGTAAGATTTTCAAGCAATGTTAATCCACATAGTACACTGAAAAGAGTGGAGATGTGCCAGTTTTGATCAGCAGGGAACTACCCTTATTGAAATTTACTTGTAACAGCTGTCACTTCCTCTTAAAGTTGTGTCTTTCTACTATTCTATTAAACTATTTTCATTTAAAATTGCTCAGAGTGAAACCAGTAGCACTGCCTTGCTGAGAAGACATTGTGCTTATAGGCACCTTCCAAGTTTCCCATCTATTTCTGCCAGTTCATATTGTTGTTCTGTTATTCTGGGCTTGAGCCTGTCTTGAACAGAGACTGCTAGTCATTTCACCACATGATGACAGGTATTCATGTCTGTGAACTCTTTATTTCCTTTTGTCCCTGGTCACATAGTAGTCTAGGTCCAGAATTTAAGCCAGTACAAAAGATGCAGCAGTGTGCATTTGTGGCTCCCCACTGGAGAAGCTGCCACAGGTCAGCAGATCTCAAATCCGGTTTTCAACACGCTGAGCTTTTACAGCTTGCCCTTAACATACACAGTGTGTATGGGCCACGGAAAGAAATAGTAGCTCTTACTCCTGTCTCCATGCAGAGTAGCAGTAATTTAATATAGAGATCTGTTAACTTCTTCCCTGGGTCTGGGCTCCGCGCTGGAAGATCCCAGTGGAGGATTAAAGCCAAAGATGGAAAATGACTGATGGCTTTCCCAGGGAAAGCTGGGTGCCAAGATCTGCTATTACAAATTTCATTGCTGTCATCATCTCAATCAGTAGTTGAGCCAGTTGATTCAGCCAAGCTTCAAAATGTGGACATGTGTCCAAATGGAACTGAAGAAGATTTCTCATGACAATCAGACTTTTGAATGTATACTCAGAAAGATTTTCCCAGTTTTCTGTTAGCACATTACTGACTTCGTGCACTGAAAAGCTTTTCTGTATTAGTGCAATGCAATTAGTTTCAGTACAGCTAAAACCAGTCGGTTTAAAATCTTTCTTATGACTTGAGATTACAGGGGAAGAAAGTTGTGGGTCATTGTCCCATCTAGGTATTAAGGATTTAAAACAAAAAAAAAAAAAATGGGGTGGTGATAATGAGTTCAGAATGTGCAGGTTCAAAGTGTTCTCATGGAAAGGAGTGGGAAAAGTCAGAGATCTTGGAGAGGTGAAAATCTCAAATACACCATTTCCAGTGAGAAACTCTAACAGTTCTCTCACATCACTATAATTCATTTTATAAATGCTAACTATGCCATTCCATTTATATTTCTTTGCTATGGTCAGAGCAAGTTGAATATGTCATACCAATTTCAGATGTTTGCTCTTATTTTTGTCCTACTTTAGTCATCTTTTGCATTTGTTTTTCCCTAAACTGTGTATGCTTTACAGGCTTATAATCAAAACTTTCAGTTTACTTTCACTTTCAGAGTGAAATAAAGGTACCTCTATGCAAACTGTACAGGTTTAATAAAACCTGCATGTTTTGGGGGGAAATTAATGTATTGTAAGAAATTTTTTTATTAGGACTGGCCAAAAAAGTAGCACTGAATTATGATTGTGATCATAAACTTTATGAAATATGGATTGTGACAGTTAAGACTTGAAATTATGAATTCATTCCTTGTTGCAATATGTTTTCATAAAGTATGCAATTTTAAAAAGACATTGCTTTTAAACAGAGTGGTTCTATAAGTGTATTTCTACCATTTGGTAAACCAATTCCAATGATTGTATTATCTATTACTGTATCTTCCTGTATACCAAAACCTACCTTCTCTGATATCATTAAGAAACTTTAGAAGAAAAAGGGATATTGACCTTCAAGTCAGTATTCAAGTCCTAAGAACTTTTTTCCCATGTCAAATTATTACTATTTTATATAATCCTCCCTCTCACATGCACTAAGATGCTTGCATATTGTTTTTTTTAGCAGCTCCATGATGAAACAGAGGTCTGTGATTAACTTTATACTTTAGAAGTTCCCAGATCTGCCAGGTCACTCTCTGCTACTGGTAGCTAATATTGCTGACCTCCTATTGCTCTG
Organism: Calypte anna; assembly: GCF_003957555.1. Lineage (NCBI taxonomy): Eukaryota > Metazoa > Chordata > Aves > Apodiformes > Trochilidae > Calypte > Calypte anna. The sequence continues at coordinate 74,435,924 of NC_044246.1, forward strand.
TGTGCAGTGGCAAAGGTCTTCCAGACTCCTGACCTTTGGTCATCAGGAATGTCATCAGTAGTTTGTAGTTTGGATGTTTTAAGTAAGAGGTGAAATCTAAACCCTTCAGGGTGTTTTTAAGTGATCATTCAACTGTTTCATTGCCCTAGCCTGTACTTTCTTTTGTGATGTCTGTAACTGTAAAATGTGGATGTTTATCATATGCAGCTCTTTAAAAGCAAAAATCAAACACTTGTCTATTTAAAGTGAGAAGTCTGAGAATACAATCATATATGAATTCTCTGACTGCTAACATGAGCACTTTGTAAGAATTATAAAAACTCCTTTTATGTTCTTATAAACTAGGTTTATAGGTTTGTAGGTTACTGAAATGTGCCCATTTTAAATCCTGATAGTTACAAATTATTTTTTAAAAGTAGAATATTTACATAATAGCATATGAATGGGGTTTACAACTTTATCTCTTCAACTTCTCATGTTTAACCAGGAATTTCCAATGCTCACTCTGCCAAGTCTTCAGCCCTGAGACAGAACCCAGGGTAGCCCAGCCTCACCTAGTTAATTGGGTTAACTTTACAAGGCACGTTTTTGGTTTGTTTTTTTTCCTTTTGACATATAACTTTATGTGTAAAATTGCATTGATCATTAGTTAGATAACAGATTAAAAAGCATTTCTTTCATAAAGATACTGAGCAGCCCTATTACCTTGGATGCTGCTGTCCATCCTGCACCTACCTACTTTCCTCCCAACATTTTTCTAAAAGTAAAGAGTACTCCAACAGGTATAACATCATTTTCCTGTGAGAATAGTTAGGGCAGGCAGAAACACCAGTGCCAGAGCCAAGAGCCCCTTTTTTTCCCCAGCCAGGGAGGGACAGCTGCAGCTCTGACTCCTCCGTGCCCCATGGTGCAAGGGCTGGCACAGGACTTTGCTTTCTGCCTGTCCTCCCTACCAGGTCTGGAAGGAAGAGATGGGAAAGAAACTGTACTGTAGGGCTGGCTCTAGTCTGCTGGATAACATTTGATTTCACAGCCACATATGAGTGCAGCTGACAGGGAGAGAATGGTATGACATGGTATATGAAGGCAAGGAGCTTGTTTAGAAATGGTCTCTGGTGAATTGCAGCATCATGACTTAAATATATTCAATTCTTGCCTGACGGTTTTTGTTTTCTTCTTTTGCATCAAGCTAACCACTTCTCAAGACCTTTACAAAATTTCAGCCTGCCCTGTTGCTTAGCATAATCTGCCAGGCTGCCCTGTAAATTGAATATTTCTGCAAAGTTTGCCTTAAAAAAATATTTTTACATGTGTAAAACAAACTGAGGAAGCACTTTGTGCAAACGTCTGATGTCTGAAAGAGGGCTTCCCATCTAAATATTCCTGTGTTATGTAGTAGCTACAATAAACTGGTCAAAATTACTTTTTTTCTTGTTGTCTATACATATGAATCTTGAAGCCATGCACTGTGCTTGTTATTAAAACTTATAACTAGTAATATACATTTATAACTGTCTTTAAAAGGGGATATTGTCCTAGACCTTTTATATCTAAGAGTAAAAAAACCACCTAAACATTTTAAACTTTGGAAGTTTGAATTATGCCCCATAAAACTGAGACCAAAGCATAACCATTTATGAGCTACCAATAAACTCCTTAAAATAGGAGTTTATAATGGAATTGCTAACAGAGATATAATTTTCAGAGCAGTAATTCCAGCAAATACTTTTCCAATTCCATTTTTCAAACCACTTCACTTTTTGATGTGAGCTGAGAAATAACTTTTAACTATGTGGTCAGTTCGGTTTTGTTTCTTTTTTTAAAGCTCATGTTTTCTCACATTTACGTGTTTTCTGAATATAAATCTGAGCTAGATTGTGTTCCAGCTGCCTGCCAGGCTACATCTGTATAAATTTAATGTCTTTCCTTATAAATCAAGTGCACATTTAAAAATGTGAAGATTAAATATAGTATAAAAATGTTGGTTAATTCAAATAATTTTCATAATATATACCTGAGTTGTGTCACATAATACAGTTTTGTGCTCTGGGGAAGAGCAGGGACAAAGGGAGATTAACTTGGGGAATTTAGTTAAGAAATTTTTTCATTGTCCACATAATGCTGTTCACAGGGCCAAATGAGACTTTTGACAGCACATGCATGGAGATATATATATGTGTGTGTGTGTGTATATATGTAAACCAGAAATAATTTCAAATGTTTTAAAGTACAGAAGTTCAGTTATCCTCAAAGAAAAATCTAGAATTTGTGAATCTAACAGAAGACATTATTATCCAGTAACTTCATTACTCACAAACTAACAAGGCTTGTTCTTTCTCTGTTTTAACCATGCTGCTTTTCTCTATCCTATATTAAGGGTAAGATAGGTATCACCTAAATGAGAACAATTACAGATTTCTTTAAAGATTGGAGTCCAGCTGCTTCCCATACACTGTAGCACTGTGTGGAAGTGACAGGTCAGGGTGTTGCACTAAAATATTCTGTAGCACTTTTTACAACAGATACACCTTTACAGAATAAGAAAGCCAATTATATAATAATATTGTTGAGCTTATATTTTACCTATTCCGTTACCTAAAGATCAAAATGTTCTTGGTTCACATGTTATACTGGCATACTTTTCAACTCCTTAGAGCAGAGAACTAAGATTTACTTCATAATGTATTATAGTGTTAATTGCAGAACAGCTGTTTATTGCAACTTGTTTTTTACTTTCCATTCTATGCACAAATGTATGATTTTTGTGGTCCTTCAGCATGTACTCAGACTACCAGAAGTTCATGTAATTTGAACCAAGGTTCAGGTAAAGAGGATGCACTTACTATATGGTCTAAAAATGATCCTCATCTTTGTTATTTTTATTATTATGGTAGTTAGTTTTACTACTAGTTTACTGTAAGGCTTTTTTATTACTTTAGCTTAATGACTGCTAATTTTGGTGTCAAATTTCCTAAGAATGCTTTTCCCTTGTTTCTGCATTAGAAATTTGAAACAGAGCAAAACTCATTGCATATTGATATTAAAGTTGAAAATGTGATGTGCCTGTGCTTGCTGTACCTATGTAAAAAAAAAAAGGAATGTAAAGGCAGGGAGTCTGAGGTAGTTTCAGTAACAGCATTGCTGAAGAAAAGACTACTGGTTCAACTCTGGAATGTGAGAAACTATTTTTGGTTTGTTTTAGACCCTCATTGTTACAAATTAATCAGCTGCTCTTTAAAGTCTAGAACTCATTAACTTTATAAGTTTTACTGTTCCCATGACTGAACCAAACTTAAAATATTCACGTTTACTTTAGTTACTCACCTTGATCTCATTTCTGTCTGTGCTCCAGAAGTATCCTCTTCTCTCTTGTAAACAGACAGCAAGGTGTAGTTACTTGAGATCTAAACTATTTTAGAAAGTTTAGACGTGGTATAAGTTTATAGTTCATCTCTCTCTATAAATCAGTAATTTCAGACAACCTTACACATTTTGTGAGTAGAAAGAAAATCCAGGTTTCTTTAACCCCGTGGACTCTGTGGAACATAGTGCTTGCCATGTTTGGATATCTTATTTAATTTTTCATTCCATCTTACTCCTCAAATGCCTCACTACTAGAAAACAGCAAAAGATACATCATTTTAATGGGATCAGTCGTTTATTCTTAAAAAAATTCCAACAAATCAAATAAAGGGTGTTGAGAAGCTGCATATATGGAGCGTAATGTTGCTGACAGAACTCTTAAGATGGTTCTGTGGCTTGTGTTATGCAGGAAACAGAATTCAATTATCAGAGTAGCTCCTTGGCCTTGTAAAATGCAGCTATCAATTTTATGTAGGTCTATGTGTGACATTTCTCACTGGCAAACCAGGGTGCTGTCTCCTGCATGACCCTGCATAGCATACAGATTGAAATGTAGGTTTGTGAGGACTCTTACACCCTCAAAATGATGCAGCAGTCTCTGGTGCCCAAAAGAAGACATTACTGGGAAAGTCCATCACAGACCTATAGGAAAGAGAGGTGTGAAGTGATTCCCACACTCATGACTGCAGAATCCATAGTAAAATTCCTAGGTATCTCCTGCTATATTCCGAGTTGTGTTTAACTGTGTAGGTGCTTGTAAAGATATTATTATTCCCACGTGGGCTGCAGTAGTCCTGATTAATAGTGAGAAAGTGAAAAATGCATGGCAATGCTTTGAGGATTAACTATAAAGTTTGTATTAAGTTTCTTGGCTTGATAATGAAGATTAATGATTGATATGTAATTTGATCTGTTTTCTCACCCATGGAAGTAAGAATGACATTCAGATACAGTGCAGTAAAATAATATATATTATATATTGTGTGGAATAGTTGAAGCTACAGCCTTTGCACAACAGATTGAGACTCACAATAAAAAGGAGAACTAAAATGAAAAAAAATATTGAGTGAACAGCAGGGCTCATTTGAGGTGATTACAAAGGATGTTTCTTTATTCTGTCTTTTCTTGAGCAACCTGAAAACAGTAGCAGGGGGTTACAAGCAGAGTTCATCACAGCGTTGTCAATCACTGTCATTTAACATTTTGCAATGGAAGATGTCTTTATTCAAGGACAGCTGGGCAAATCAGAGAAACAGATTTGTAGTTAGTAGTCTGTCCAGCCTACACTAAGCAAACAAGGACAGGGCAGACATACTGGCCTCTCACATAAAAATATAATGGACTCTGCTGACCTCGGTGCCCTCCATTCAGCTTCATTCTCAGTTGTATAAAAGCTTCACTACCCATTCTCAATTTCCTTTAATTACCTACATGATGCAGATAAGAAAATGAACCTCACTTACTTACAGTCAATGATCACAAACAGGAAATTAAGTAGGCAAGTTGTTTAAAATAAGAGGAGTGTTTTGGAGGTAAATAAAACATGTGCTGGGGAAGAATTAGGGAAAATGCATTCTCAGGAGTACCAGTTGGTCTGGAGTGACTTGGCTGATCCTTCTTCCTGATACTCTAAACTGCAAAGCAAAACTCAGTTTAAAAATCCCCTTGGTAAATATTCTTTAAAATATCTTTGAAGGAGAAGCCAGTTAAATAAAAAGCATGAGACAAACATGCAGACTCCTATAGGGCTTAAAAAGATTGTGACCTTAGGTTCAGAGAATAAATGACCACAGTTTTCACAAGAGATCTGGCAGAGACATCCAGGATTAAGCAGCAGTTGTCTTGAGTCAGACTTCTTTTCTAATCTGCAGTCAAGATTTGAAATAAATTAATGGCATTCTGATTTTCTTTCAAAATCTTAAGTTGTCTAGTATCTTTCCTTCTACATTTATAACACAGCTGAGATGTAGTTTCATCCTGCCATTAAAGAAAACAGAAAATTCTGTGCTGTCACACAAGAGGGCTAAAAAACAGCTTCCTAACTGTTATTAGGAATTGTCAAAAAAGGTTCTGTGTGTTGGGATAGGATCTGAATGAGTGGATACAGTACTTTGCAAGTCAACTGGATAGTTCTATTAGGTTTTATAAAATTGCCATTTCTCTTTACCTCACTCAGCACTGGTTACCATTGTGAATATTTTATTAATACATATTTGCAGGAAGTCTGACTGGAGACTGAAGACTAAAATGCATAATATCAAATCTATGGTGTAAGAGGACTATAAAACCCTGAACCCTTTAATTTAATGCACTGTTAAGCCTAGAGTTTGGAAGACATTGCCCCTCAGGCTACCCAACTGACTTTTTATTTTGTGACAGAAGAAATACACTCTCAAATTACAGATGGAAAAGATAGCATATATTATAAAACTCTCACTCTACTTGCAAGTTTTACACTTTAGAAAGATCATTCTCATTCCAAACAAGAGTATGTGCACATATGTGCACAGGAGAACTTTATGGAGGAAAACAGATTGCAAATTCAGTCACAGAACTGACTTTTCAGCCTAAGTTACAGTTCTTAGGATGCTCCTGTTGTATTTTCTTTCTTTCAGAGATAGTGGATTTGCCTAGCAGGATAATGAACATCTCTGCTCTGGTTACTATGACAAGTATGAGTACTTGTCCCACTCAGCCACAAGGCTTTTTCTAGTCATAAGTACATGGAGTTTACCTGTTGGTGTGCAGCTCCTTTTCTCAGCAGTGTGAAAGTTCTTAGCTTTCTTTGTGGTATGAATGGCTTTATTCCCACTCTGGAGCTCAGAGGATAGTTTTCAGCACCTACTTACAATTTTGCTCATTGCTTTGATCACTGAGCCTCTGTTGCCTAGACAGACTGCTCAAAATGTTGAAAATATATTTTTTAAGAACCTTACCAGAGCTGTTTAAAACCCACTGTGTTTTGAATACAGAGAAACAAGAAGGAAATTAAAATTAAAAATGAATTTTTGATCTCTCTTAGCTAACCTTTCATTGTTTTTGTGAGGGCAGTGTATCTATAGAAGGTCATCTAAAATAGAGTCCATCCAAGGAATGCACTGATTTCACTGCTTTTATTTTCTTCTTTAATATTAAAGTCAGCTATTAAAAAAACAAACAAACAAAAAACAAACAAATAAGCAAAAAACCCTTAAAACCTGTAATAGTGTGAATAATTTACTAGCTGGTTTTCCCACACACAATTTCGATAAATATCTAAGCATTAAAATGCTTCTATTTTAACAATGAAATCTAACTGTAGTAAATTACATGCATATACTTTTAACGTCTCAGTTAAAAAAGAATTATTGTGACATTAATTACAATGGGCTTTGGTTTTGTTTTTGTTTTACAGAATGCTGAAGAGTATGCAGATCTGCCTGTGAGACACAATGAAGATCAAATGAATAGTGAACTGGCAAAGCATCTTCCAATTGAAGTCAATCCCCATTCATTTGACAGTTCACACACAAAAACACACCTCCTGCTGCAAGCTCACTTCAGCCATGCCATGCTGCCTTGTCCAGATTATGCAACTGATACAAAGACAGTGCTGGACCAAGCAATTAGAATATGTCAGGTACAGTAAGGCATTTCAATATTTAACTCTTGTTTTACTATTCATCCTTAGTGCCTTGTAATGTTTTGAATATAGAAAAATCTGGAGATTTCTTGTAGTCTTGCTGGTACCGTGTGGTATGATGCCACTTTGCTTAGGGAAGAACCAGATGCCCGTAAGGATGCCCACTTTACAGAACTGGAGGTAAACAAACATGGTAAGATTGTGGTGCCCCAGTTGGAAGCATCTGTTGCCATAGGCCTAGCCTCTTCTTTCATATGCAACAGCTTTCTATAACTGTATCATGGAATGTTGAATGCAAATCATTCCTGCATGGGTGTGCTCACTGCAAATTGTTTTGCTGTGACCCCCAAGAACCTGGCTCCCATGGGCACATTTATTTTTTTATAGCACCCAAAAGCACTGTAGTCACTGCCAGGCATAAATAAAACATGTTTTGAAATGTGGTTTGGGGTGAGATACTGGGGTTTTCTCTAGCTTGTGAAAAGATAGGTAATCTATTTCCCAGTTATCATAGAGTCAAAGAGCACACGTGAAACACAGATTTTAAACGCAATCTGGAGGCTTGTGACTTGTACAATTGTGCTGCAGTCTCAACCCAGAGAAACTAAACTGATGATGGGAAGCAACAAGCAACCACATGCACAGCTCAAAAGAATTTTAAAGCAGCAATTTGAGTTTGGAATAGAGTGCTGCCATATCTGAAAAGAGTAATTATGGTTACAGAAGGATGGGTGAGCTCTAGCTGACACAGAGAACAGCAGCCCCTCTGATTCTGCCAGGAAGGAATGATACTGTCTTAGCAGAACTGGACAAGGACTCATTAACAGGTTCTCAAAGATCAGATAGCCTTCAACAAACTATTTTTTTAATCTTCCTCAGTTCCATATCTGTGAAATAAGGACAGTAATTCTTTCTTCCTACAGTTTTTGTTTGCACAAATGTTAATGTCCTCAGTGATCTACATGTCAACTATCAGAATGAGGCTTTGATCTTGTTTGAAGCCTGATGGAAATATAGTTACTGCAAACATCATTTTGTCAAGCCAGCCAGTTTGAGAAATTATTAATCAATGCTCCAGACACACAAAATACCATGGGCAATTCAGCATCCAGTGGGTCTCAATCTTACACCAGCAAAACCTGCAAGCTCATAATACTAATACTGAACAAAGCAAAATTAAAACTAGGAAAAGTAAGAAGCAAATAACACCACAGATGTTACTGCTACCCAGTCTTAAACTTGGCAAACAGAAATACTTGAACGCAAGTCTATTCCAAATATTTCAAATAAACAAAATCATGATGCTGAAAGCTTCAATGTACAAACAGTTATTGTTCATGATACTCAGTAATTAACAGAGAACAACGTTAGTTGTTTGGGTGAGAAAATTCACCTTTATTTCAAAGAAATCACATAGTTAAAGTTCATAGACATTTGTGGAATGAGCATTTGGAGGGTAAATTACTTATTTGAAAAAAAATGCAATTAAACGTAAATTCTTTTCAATAATTATTTTGCTCAAGCTATCATTCTGTGCTAAGAAGTTTTGGGGTTTTTAATCCTGTTACTGCATAAAAGGTAGTTCATAAACAATAAACTGTAGAAAGAAAAAACTAAAAATATTAAACTGAAGTTTAGTTCAGTAGAATACTGTTCCATACTGTGCCTTGGCACTCTGGCCTTCAATTAACTGCTATGTAGTGTTGTATGTAGAGGTCTCTTAAAAAAAAAAAAAAAAAAGTTCCTATAAAAAAAAAACAAACCATGCAAGCATTTTTGTATTTTGAAGTTGGCGCATGGTTTACATCTCTTGGGAGAATATTTTTTCCATCTTATTAGTCACGCTTTCCAAACGGGGGTTAAAGTTCCCAGTATCTAAGCAATAGACAGGGTTACACTTTCAATACTGGTTGTTACCTTTTTCCTTAGCACTGACCTGCTGATGAACTCTGGGTCAACAGAGGTGGAAAAAAAGATGTTAGTTGTGAGAAAAGGAACTGAACCATAGAGGGATCCATTGATGAAGGTATTCAGTGGGTGATGTACTCCGTGTGTGTGAAACACACCCTCGTGTGTTACCGAATGTAAAATTCAGCAGTGAGACAGGAATTGGGTTTTGAGTTATGTTGAACTTTTGTTTATTTACTTACAAAGTACTTTGGCTGTTAAGGTTGTATAGCTAACCTTCAAACTGTGACCTGAACATAAACTGTTATTTTTGCTGGTGAGTATGTGAATGACAGACTTTCCGTATGACAGACTTTCCGTATCAGCGCGGCTTTGCTGCTACAAGAAAGCCAGATCTTTCAGAGAGCTTTTACAAGTGGTTGTATCTCAGTACATAGAGCAGGCCCCCATCCCAGTTCCCCTGCAGAGCAGATTTGTCATCTCTAGCCACGATACGTAAGGTAGCCTCCTTCCACTACAGGCTGTTAAACTTCTCCACTCTTCTGTGCTGTCTTTCACCTGAATCAGCCTTCTCTTGCATGGTTCCTTTCACATGCCACCCATTGTGTCCTCCCAGACATTCCTCCAACTTCCTCTGGGCCTCTTTCATCACCAGTGGCTTTAGGCTGAGTTGTATTAATGGTCAGTCAGAAAATTAAGGTAACAGCATTAGATAGATAAATGTAACTGTTGGATTTCAGGTAAGATATCACTATCTTCTAATAAAAAAAAAAATGTCATCACTTCTGATTAATTTTCCTCAGATGTCTTAGAAGTTTTGGTTTTATGTTAGAATGCTGTTCAAATGTATTCACAATGAAGTCGTAAACATTTAACAGAAGAGTCGTGGTACTGGCTCAATAAAAGAATGTAATTGTTAACATAGAAAATGGAATATATTCTGTTACAATTTTCCTATAGTTAGCATTTGTTAGGTACAGATCAAGTTCATTACAGGATGATAAAACTTAGTGTCTATTTACTCATTATGAAATACAGAATTTTAATGCTGAATTGCAGTATGAAGCTTTCAGGAAGATGAATGCCTGTCAGCTCCCACATGTCTGTGGTGCATGGCCACTGAGGCATTGACTAGACTGAAGGACTTTCCCTGCTTCACACTGAAGAGCTCAAGTCAAATCTAACAAGTTTTTTATCAGTGACAGGTTCTCACAGATAAAGCACAGAAAGTTCCCATGGCTCAGAAAATTCCTGTGCAAATTTGGGCAAATCATTTTAATTTTTATTTGTCTCAATTCCTTTAATACAGTTAAAATAGACTGCATATTCTCTTCAAGCCTAGCACACTGTCTGTACTATTTTTACTAAGAAAAGATAGAGTTGGAAGATGGTATTGAGCACTCCAATACTTGCTCAAAATCAAACACCTCTCCACTTCTTGCAAAAGAACATCAAAGAATAAAAATTCTAATGAAATTATTAGACTAATTTTTTATGGGATATCAAAGACAATACCCCACCTTTTTTCCTGTCTGATTTAAGGATATGTGAGATGGACTAAATCTAATCTCTTTCTTACTTATTTTGTCAAGCCTTATATTTTATGACTGTGTATTCAGCGATCAGTTCTTACTCTCCTGTTCTAAGACTGTCGCCTATATTTGCATTAATTGAAATGGATAATTGAGGCAGTAATACCCTCTGTCTCAGATTCAGCAGGGCAGTCTCTTCTAGGAAATAATGTGACAGTTTCTGGCTTTGCACTGGGATTGGCCACAAGCCTCCACTTGTAGTATAATCGTTGACAAAATATTTTAATATTGCCGGGAGCAGAGCTGCCACGGAGCTCAGCCTTAACCTCTGAGAAGTGTTTACCTATGGATGTGTTAAAAGCATCTCAGCAGGGTACCTGTGCACTAAGAAGATGGACATGAAATCACATTCCAAACTGCAGAGCAAGGACTGGTTTGCACAGAAATTGTGCACATCCCCGCAACTAGGACCTTGTAACAGTGTCACTGATGGCCTGCCTTTCCCCAGCATGTTAGTCCTCCATGTTAGTCTAATTTTTACAGGAATTAAAAACTTTGGGTTAGGCACTGCATTTCCTTAGCTGGACGATGATGTGTGTAACATTGCCTCGCTCATTCTAAAACATCAAAAATAAATAAGTTGTTTCTGTAGCTTTTGCTACAGTCCTGTTTATGAGAATCAACTTTGTGGTACATGTTTAGGGTCATCAAGTATTGCACAAATAGCTGCCCAATGCAGCTGTCTTAAGAGCTTCCTTACATACTAAATGCTTACTCTATTAAACCTCAGACTGTGCTGGCTGATGGTGGGAGTCTTTATCTACTGCTTCTCACACAAAAGGTCCTTTCTGGCCATATCAGCACAGCTGCAAACAGCAGAGGTGCCCGAGCTGCAGTTCCCAGACTAAAAGAATGAGGATGTTTCTCATCTCTGGAATTCCCTTCCTCCCCAACCCTTCTCAGTTCCTAACAGCCACTAAAACTGTTCATTTGGGGAACCATATTCCTTGGAGCACTTGAATGGAGTTCTAGATCTTAAGTGTGTTTGGAGCTCGTGTGTTGTCTGGCTTTAGTGCAGGTGTGCAGATTACTTGCTGCAAGGTTAGAGGAACTGCCTATTTTACAGTTGTGTATGTAAGATTTGTCCAGAAGTGCCCAGGGAAACAGATAATTGCTTGTTCAATGGGTGCACTGGCAACAATAAATAAATGGGCAGCTTTACTGAAGGAAGGGAACAGAATCAAATTAATTTGAGAATGTAGAGGATTATTCAAAAACACGTGAAGAACAGAGGCTGTAGCTCTTTAGCTACAACATGTATTCTTTGAATATACTGTGGTATGCCATGTGTTTGCGATTTTTTCTTAAATACTGTCAGCTTCCATGGTTGGATAGCTATTATTCCACATTGGCAGGGTGGAAATAATAGAACAATCAAAAAACATGTAGCACATATACTGGACAGTAATGCTCATTTAGAGATACTAAGCAGTAGTGGATAGCTTTGTAATGAACATACCTGGGAATAGGAAATGTTGAGTACAGAATTACTGGCTGCCTGCCCATGTTTTATAGGTATCTATGTCAGAGAAGGGAGGGTTGCCTTTGTGGCAGTGATGTGTTGGGGTTTTTGCTTGCTCTGGTGAAATGGTGTATGGGAACATCTTGGTGACAGTTTAATGATCATTTGGTGCTGCTTGTACATATATATATTCAAATCCCTCCCCCACCCATGACAAACCTTTTCCCAGCTGGGGCTGGAGGAAATGAGTAATGCTTAACCCATTTGTGTGATCAATTCACTTAAGCAGCTACTGTGAAATGTTAATCACAACTTTAATTTGTACTGCATTAGCATTTTGATTAACTTGTAGGCTTGCTAGCACACTTGAAGCACTTTTACTCATAGTTACAGCTCGGAAATGACTTTTTGATTAATTAAGTTTGTTAGACAGCAGCTGAGCTTCCTGAATGCTAACCTTATGGGGCTGAAAGTTCAGGTGAAAGTTACTGAGAATAACTGTTGCTGTTGAAAAGGATTCTTGTGAATGCACTCAAAAAAATTTAATTCTTGAAAAAAATATTACATTTCTACTTTGAAACTGACTTTAAGGAGGGCATATTTCATATGAGAAAGATACTGTGTATTTTTCATGAGTTTGGTAGATTTGTGTTAGGTTTGGAACGATGTTTTTTATGTTTAGGAAAGTGGGATTTCTTGATGAGATATTTTTCAAAAACCATTTCTTGTATTTACAGTTCACTAGTGTAGTAGAGAATATCAATGTATTTATTACTAATTTGAAAATAAATTGGTTATTGGGACTCAACATGTTCTGAACATGTTGGGTTATGCCCTACCCAATTTATAGCACTGGTATTGCATTCCAACAAAAAAAAGAAACAACACAGCAAGGGTTGGAAGGGTCTGCTAAAAGTAGACAGTGTTTTGTCCTTTCCTTGGTTCTGATGGTACTAATAATGTTACTGTGGAGACTAAAGGATGAGTAAAGGGATAGGAATCTTACAAAGCAGCTAGGAAGGTTGTAATTTGCATACACCAGTGAGACCTTTATGATGATGAGAGAATGAAGAATTAGTTTCTTGTAGGGAGTAACAGAGCATATGGAAGAGAGAGCTGAATATGCTTGTTAAAAGAGGGAAGGGAAGGGGGGGGAGGCAGAGGGCAGTATAATAGGAGTGCCTCCTGAATAGGATTAATTACATCTTACTGCATCTCTGATAAAGTACAATGGGGAGGGGACACCGTGGGTAGGCTAAAAATATACAGCTGTATGAGTCTGATATAATTGATCTGAAAGAACTCCACCACCACCCCCTTCCCCAATTTCTATAATAATAGAAATTAATATATTTCTAAAAAATAATCTTGAACTAGATCTCTGAAGTGTGAAGGTTCTGTAGACACCTTAAGACCTTCTATAAGACTTTAAATAAATCCCAACTTTTTGAGGCAGTTGTTTCTGAGCTTTATAATTGAAGCACCTTAATCATGATTTATACAAACCCATGAAATTTATAGTACATGGCATGCTTTAACATCTGTAAAAATATTTTAACTGGAATTAATATGATCTCATGCTGCATGTGGATGATAATATAATATTACATATTGGAAGGCTTCCTACATTTGAAGCATGTGCAAAAAAGATTTATTATTATTCTGAATTCATATATTTCAGGAAAATGGGTAAACTGCATACACTATTATTATCTATTATATATATACTACATATATTATATTATTATCTATAGACATTTGTCCTATAAACTCCATAGTCCCAAAGAGCTGTAACTAGGCACTGCTCTAATGATCTTTATACATTTATGGATTTAAACTTGTGTCTCTAACTGAAGTCTAGTTTCAGAACAGAGAACTTATATTAGCATTCAGCAAAAATAACAGTGGGGATATTTTGATTATTTTATATTGCAATACTATACACAAGCCCAGGTACAAAACCCAGTGAGCCTTAGCTCTAGTTTAAAGTACTTTAGTCCTACACAGTTCATTTCTTTTAAATTATTGTTTTCTACCTCAAAGCATCATTGCAGAATAAGGCTTGTTATTTGCTTGACCAAGAATGTGTTGGATTTAAATTACATAAACATTCAAGTCTGAGGTAAATGTCATTCTGCATGGAGAGCTGTATAAATTAGTGTACCAACCTTTAATTTCCTGAATGAAGGCGCTTAAGAAAATGTCATCGTCTGTGAAGCACTGATACAAAAAATAAAATTAATCTTTCAAGAGTGGAGAAATTTGAGCCATCATTCACCAGGAGGACTGCTGAAGTTTCAGCCCCCATCCACCAAACCATTAGCACCAATAGCATCACTCTAGGCTGTTGAGGTTTAGCTGAGCAATCACAGCGGTAATTCTCAGCTGCAGTGGTGTTTCTTATGTTACCTTTGTCTCCTTAACTAACCTCTGTACCCAGAGCAGTTATCATTCATTTTTTAGCTTCATTGCCACTTTCCTTAAAGGTAATTTAGGTACCAAATATTGGCATTTATGTTTACAAATGTTTACAATTACATTTACATATTTTAAGTAGAAATGTTCAGTGTATTCAGAGTAATATGACAGCTATAATTTAGGTACCAAATGTTGACATTTATGTTTACAGCGTTTATAATTACATTTACATTTTTTTAAGTAGAAATTTTCAGTGTATTCAGAGTTATAGGACAGGTGACTTCAAACAGAAGAAAGTATTACAAGCAGTATGCAGTTTCTATCGATAAGATACAGAGTGTTTCATTTTAACACTTTAGTAACTTCCCTTAAAGGAAGAACCTATTTTAGTCATTTCAGTGGGTCAGAAATTCTGCTAGTTGTTCAGTCTCTGTTCCCCTGCCACCTACCCAGCTGTACAAGAGTCATCCAGAATATCTGGCTTTCAAATGAAGAATATGAAAGTAATATGAAAAACAGTGTTAAAACTTTGCAAAAGTTTTCTAAAAATAAGAGATATTTCAGTTACTAGACAAAAAGGTAGGAGGTGAGGAGGGTGGATATGTTCATTACAAGGTAGTTTGGTATCTGTTATTTTGACCACATATTCAGAATGCTTAAAAATACCAGAGAAAAGCAATGTTTTTCTACCAGTGCTAAGTTTTGCTGCCAGTTAGTGTGCCACACACACAGCTGTCCCACATCCCACCTCCATCTTTGCTTTCCCTCAAGGTAGAGGATTATAAAGCATAATTTAAATTTCAAGCATGGGTTGTAAGTTTGGCTAAAAAGAGACTGAAATCTCAGCTTCACGTTAGACCAGAAAAGTACAATTCGATCAGGTTAAAGAATTCAGTACTTAAGGATAACCAACCATCTACTCCTGATGGAAAGCTGGTAGTAGATGCTGACAGTTTTATATTCATGCACTCCAGGAATGAAGAAAGAAATACTAAAATTTTAATCCAAACATTTTGACATTCAATTCTGAATATCATCAGAAGGAAAATCCTTGCCATACCAGACAGGTACACCTACACAAATCAGTTATTGAGCTGCAGGTTTTTTTGTCCTACCCCTACCATGGTTTATATCTTGTTGCTTCCCACTCTGGTACAAGCCAAGCTATTTTTGATAATGACAAAAACATTGTTAAAGGATGTGTCACTAATTGCTTTTATTACTTTGTGGTTATCCAAGAATGACACTTGAAAGGCTTAACAGCTAATGCCTCATTCTGTCATTAAAACCCATCTCAGTATAGGCCTTTGCTTTTATTCTCCTAAGTGCAAAAAGAGGCAGAAATAAGATGATGGAAAATGTATTTTTATCATAACAAGCAATAATTCCCTTACTCCATCTATTTACCCCTTCTTTTCTACTTTATTTTTAAAAGAAGTGGGCTTAAGGTTTGTTGTTTGTTGTTGGTTTTTTGTAATTTGTTGGTTTAGCAAATAATATTTTAATGTTTTTTCTGTAAGTAAAAGCATTTTTATAATTTTGTTGGTTTACTCCTTGCTTTCACTGTCCTCATCATTTTTTCTCTATGATGAAATTATTCTTTGCTGGCATGAAATTCTGAGGCTAGAAAAGCAGATAACCAATTGTGCTATTTCTCAATTTAGAATCTTCTTAATTTGTTCCAATCTTAGAAGCTTTAAAATATTTATACATTTCTTCTTTCCCAAAGAAGAGTTAAAAGTTGAGAAGCCATAAATTTCTAGAAAATTATGCTGGTTTGTAGTTTAAAAAAACCAAAAAACCAAAACAAAACAAGAAGCAACTGGAGAAACTGAAGAGCCTGAATTTTGTACATCTGATAACATAAATATTAAATACCTTTTTAATTTTATTTATATTATTTCCTTTATTTAGTTGCTACATTATATATAGCTAATTTAGGTGTAGGAGAATGGCTTAATTTGTTACCTTGAGTATTTATAGGAATTTTGGTAACCCATTTAAGTATCAAGCATCTGTGTATTTTACACTTAGTGGAAAATGAAACGTGTTTCCAAGGCAGCAGATGAAACAAGCCAACTTGACCATTGTTCTGACTTTTTCACAATGTCTTGGATTTCACATCCAGATAGAGATGCAGTGAATAAATTCCATGGGTGAAGAAGCAGAAAATAAGGAGGAAAAGAGGATTTGCCATGTGGATTCATTATAACAATGTGGAACACAGAGTCTCACACACACAGGCTTTCCTTACTCCCTACGGGATATCTATCTGTAGGCCTCTATCAATTTCTAGGAGATTTTCTAGGTTGAAAGGATCCTCCAGTTAATTTCAGTGTACAGCTTGGTTTAGATTTATCTTTCTCTTACATCTTCTCTCTTCCTTTTCCCCTTTCAAACCTCTGTTAAAAGGGGTGGGGGTAGGGGAAACTTAAAAAAAAAAAAGAAAAGAAAGAAAGAAAGAAAGAAGAAAGAAAGAAAGAAAGAAAGAAAGAAAGAAAGAAAGAAAGAAAGAAAGAAAGAAAGAAAAGAAAGAAAGAAGAAAGAAAGAAAGAAAGAAAGAAAGAAAGAAAGAAAGAAAGAAAGAAAGAAAGAAAGAAAGAAAGAAAGAAAGAAAGAAGAAAGAAGAAAGAAAGAAAGAAAGAAAGAAAGAAAGAAAGAAGAAAGAAAGAAAGAAAGAAAGAAAGAAAGAAAGAAAGAAGAAAGAAAGAAAGAAAGAAAGAAAGAAAGAAAGAAAGAAAGAAAGAAAGAAAGAAAGAAAAGAAAGAAAAGAAAGAAAACAGTGTTAAGTATGTATCCTCAGAAGCATTTTATGAAAACACCACTGCTTCATGCTGACTGAAAATACAACTTACTGTGTTCTTCTTGCTGCTTAAGGAGCAGACAGGGTATCTGGGCACCCATTATTCTTCACATACATACAGCAGCCTCATCATTGAGGAACGTGATGCTTCAGCCTATGTCAGACTAGCAGAGATGAAAGAACAAAACTCAGGTAGGGGAGAAAAGGAAAGAGATACCATACTGACTGAGCTACGTGCTCAGAGGTACAGACTGTTCCCTATATGTAGGCTTCAAGATATTTTAAAATGTGGAAGCAGGTAAAGGGCAACTTGCCCTGCAAATTTAAGAGACAGACAATTCCCTCTTTGTATGACTAAAAATCATGTGAACCAACACATAAATCTGCAGGCTATGAATCTGCTCCTTTCGAATGTGACTTCTAACATAATTTTATTTTCTGTTGGGTTAAAAGAATCATACCTGGAAATCTCTTGGGCAAGCCAAATGAAAAGACAGAAAAAGAAAACCATTACTATTGTGCTGTGAGGTACTACTGCCAGGGTCACCAGGTGTTTAGGGTGTTTCAGGGTGCCATGGCTCTTTGTTCAGAAAACACAAATTAAATGCTAAACCTAGATCTTTATTCGCTGCAAGGTACTTTATCCACAATTCATGAGAAATGAGACAACATTTGTGTAATACAGGGTACACTTCAAATATTTTGCTAAGTGTCACTGATCTTATCACCCTGATCTGGAATAAAACCTGTTGAAATTGCATTGTAAACTGCTAAAATAAACTGTGTGACTGGCCAGGATTGAAACTAGCTTGTGTCTTTAAACTCAGTATTTCTCCAGAATCAGTGTAATTTAATTGAAATAGCTCTGCGTGTGTAAACAACTCCTTTGTTTAAAGAAGATTTCACTGTTTAGTTTGCCTTAAGTAAATGCTGCCTTTTGTTTGTCTGTAAAACATTTGATTAAATGTAAAGACTTACATAGACAGCTTCTCCTCATTACACTAGTGGCTGGAAAATAAGTTAAAATTATGCAGGTATCTGCTGTCTAAGGAAGTATCAAACAATATAATTTGTCTTTAAAAGGAAAAACTACAGAAACATCTTTACCCTAATCCTAAAATTAAGCAACAACTTTCCTATTATCAAGAAGATGGTATTTGAAGAAGAGTTGAAACTGTTCAATACACCAGATTTTTTCCTGCTTTCTTAGAATGTTTGCTAATATTGTAATCAACCTCTGAATTCTCTACATAGCAAACTACTTTTAAACACATTACTTACTATTGAATTAAAGGGTTTTAATATCAACACCCACACATTACTGTGATTGTGATTGTAATGATATTGAACAGCAAATTAAGCAAGACAACTAACATATTACAGCATAATTTTCATCACCAGCTGAAATGCTTCTATAAATTGCAATAGTTGTTCTAAAGACTGAGGAGTATATATTCAAATAACTGCATTTACTATTAAAAAAATATATATGTTGAAACCAAAAGTTCATATTTGATCCCTTCTTCTTTGGAAGGGCTCTAAAGTTTTCTTTCCAACTAACCAAACAGAATTTAAGTCCAGTCATGAAAAAAACCCAAGCATAATATTTTTTTCATATCAATAGGGCCACTTGGAATGCACAATCCCTAATGAATTTTGCAGATTTAGATCTTTGCTAGTGATACTTTCAGTACCATATGTAGTTTCATATATATATGCTAACTCCTTAGTATTATATTTACTATGTCTAAAACATAGTAAGTAGAAAAGGAACAGACACCCACTGGACATGGAAGGCAGGATAAGTGTGATGTGTACCTGGATAGGAAGATTTTGTTTATCATGTTTTGGGAAAGTTTTTTGGATTCAGAACAGAGATGCCCAAAGAGAGAAAGCCAAGCATCCTTCATTCCTAAGAAAATCAACTGTTTACCATGCAAAGGCTGAAATCCATGCTAGTTCTGAATGCTCTTCCTCACCCTAGATAAACTATTACCTGTTGTGTTATCTCCCTTAAAGATTTCAAGTTATGTGTCAGTGTTCAACATAACCTCAAAAATATTCATTAATCTGAATTTTAGGGGGGTTATCTAGTCCAATTCAAGAGATTTTTTTAAGTCCTTAGGGCAAAAGGGGAATAACAACTATTACTTGTAGGTAGCTTTAGTATTCAGTTTTGAACAATTGTAACTGTGTTGTTCTTAAATAGTTCAAACATTTGTGAAAAATCAGTGTTTCTGACAAAGTTCTCATGTCAAAATATAAATTAATAATGCATTTAATTTTAACTTCTTCCTTTAAAGTAAGCTTTGAGATTTATTTCTTCCATTCTGGGTTGGATTATGTAAAAGAGAGGTTATGTGTAAGGAAAAGATCCTACCTTCTGCTCTCCCCCTCAAAAACATGTTGTAAAATACCTTTGAAAGGGTAAAAGTTGTTGATGATGATGATGATGCAGGATTTAATCCATCTTTTTTCAATGTTAATTCAAAAGGGGCCTACTGCCATCAGCAGAGGTTGAAATAAATTCCTATCTTGAGGACCTAGAAATTCCTGTATGTTAAACATCAAATAAACATTTTTGCTTGTGTGAAACAGGTACAAAATTGCACTTGCCTTCTCTTTTTTGATATATTTGTGTCTCCTTTAATTAGGCAATGCTGGATCTTGCAGCACATCATGGCTGGCTGGTGACTGCTCTGAATATAACCAATCTGGTGCAGATGGTGGTTCAGGGTAGATGGGTACATGACTCTTCTCTCCTTACTTTGCCCAATATAGAGCCACAACACCTGTATCTTTTTCGGTATGTAAATCTTCTAAGCATTTGCAGGTTTGCAAATCCATTCCACCTCTGACAGCTGATTGTGTTTGAATATCATTGTTGTACCTGAGAATGTTCATTAATGCGCCAGAAGCAGAATTCATTCTTTCACAGTGATGCTTTTCCAAAAGAGGTATCTGTTCCTGTTTTCAATATTCATTGATTAATTAACCCCCACAGATTATTCTGAGAACCATGATTGCAGACAAATTAATAAGAGATCACTGGAAGGGTTCCAAGTCCTAACAAATCTAACTCTGTATATTAATTATCTCTTTATTTCAATCCACTATGAAAATACATTAGTATCCATCTTAATGTCACAGATAATGGTAAGCTCTATAGATGCCTAGATGATGGAGTAATTAATGCCACCTAAAAATAAATGGCCAGCATTTAAGAGCTGAAACCAGTAACAAGTTTTACCAGCAAAACAACTGAAAACAAATGTTTGCTTTCCCTCCCTGGGCATATGTTTTGCTGTCTCTATCAGGAAGTGGAGCCAAGGCAAAAGGAAGAGAGAGCGTGGAGGTTACCAAGGACCTATCGAGTGTCTTCCCGAACTAATGGCTGCCTGTGAAGGAAGAGAGAATGTTTTTGCTTCCATTGTGGACAGTGAATTGCAAACAGCACACATCTCACAGGTAATACTTTCTATCTGTGGTCATTATCAGTGTGATTGGAAAGGAAGAGCAGTTGGGAAAAGAAATACTCTCTTCACTTCCCTTCAGCAAATATCATGTGATGTTCTGTATAAAGTGCAATACATTCATTGCTCTAATTTCATGCTACTGCTAGCTTTGCAAAGGTTCCTCCCTGCCTGTTTTCTTAGTATTATTTTCACTTATTCCCTGCTAACCAGTATCAGAGTCTGGTTTATGGCTGCTATTACCTCACCTCTTCGCTCTAAAGATGCTTCTCTAGGTCATTCGATCTGCAGTTTTATCCACCTTTTCGTAGGCAGCTATGCACCAGGAATACATGCATTGCAAATGTCATCATAGCTGGTTTCTGAAGTGGTCTGGCAAACACCATTTTTTTCTGACAATACCCTTAGTAAAAGATCCAGCACTCGTTTTCTATTTGAGACAGAAAAAGCAGAATAATTTTTTATTCATTCTTCATAGTGGGGAGAAAAGAATACTGTCTCAGTTTGGTTCTCAAGCCATTTCCAGAAAAGAGCAGCTATATTCCATAGTATTTATCATGTGCTAAGCCTATTGATTTCAAGTAAGTGCATGAAAGATGAAAATTTCAAAAGCTATATTTCGAATGGTTTTTATTTGAATATTTAAAAGGACAGCAATATGTCTTGTGTTTGACTGTTCAGCTTCAGTTAAACCTTTTACTGGTATGCAAACAAGAAGAAAAGTACTTAAATGTCTATGACAGACATCTGCATTTGTAACTACATTATCATCAAAATTTTGAATTAAGAAAATGTATTGACATCAAAGCAAGGCTTAACAACAGATTTCTAACATAATACACATTGATTTCAGTCCAACTTTCAGATGCGATAAAAAATTAGAACATTGTTCTAATCAGTTCAGGGAGAACTCAGAAGTAAACTTACTTAATTTATTTGCATAAATTGCCATTCTGTTATCTTTAAAAGCAAATGCAAATTGGCTCTGTCTGATATGATGATGGTTATTTGGCTCAAAAGTGCTTCAATTTGCGTAGCAATCTGGTGTCGGCTCTGCAGTGAGGCGATCCCAGGTAACATACAAATCCTGAATTATTCCAGAAATTAGTATGTTTAAAGCATCAATTTAAGTGCTAATTGCAGTAGTAATGAGAAAAAGCAGTACTACTGTGAGATTTGCATCTACTGCCCCATCAGTATGCCTGGAACGGCTGCTGACTGGCAGAGGATTTGGCTGCTAATTAAATAATTGTATGCATGGCAGTGTTCTCATCTGATTCAATAGATGAAGATTAATCCTCAGATAAATATGTTTGGCTGGTATTGAAATGTCTTAGCAGTTTCTTCAAAAATAGCTTGTGTGTATGTGGTGTGTACGTTCACACTGTGAATGACTCTGTGCCTCTATATGTCTATGTTTGTAAATACAGATGCACATAAGAGGGGGAAAATTAATGCTGTAGCATCACATATGGAGAAAGTTTCATTTCCACAAGTTGGGAATGTCCATATTGGGTATAGGAGAGCCATGACTGTATTATGCAGGTCATTGCAAATGTGAGACATTTATACCAACATTTGTTATTCTTTATAGCAATTTTTTTTCAGAAAAAAAAAATTATAATACCTGTAGAGAGTTGAAATTCAAATTGAGACTGCCTGTTGAATGCTCTCATATGTAAAGTCCTTCCATGCACCCTTAAAAGGGGGAAACCAAGAACAAAATTCTCCAATAAATAATGCATCTTTATGATATATTTTCTCTTATGAAATAATGTAAGATTACAGAGTTGAAGCCCAGCATTCTGGCATCAGACCTAGAAAAAGTCATGTAAAGTGGTAAGTACACCACTGAATTGCCAGAAACATTCTTTTCCTAAAAAACTTTTTACTTCTCATTCACAGAATATTAAACTTATTTCTTAAACATGTTACTAGCATGGAGGTGGTAAAAACAGCTTGAGCCTTACATAAATTGAGGCAGACAGGAAAAGGAAGAAATTTCACATTTGGAAAAAAGAGAATGCCTTTTAAGCAGATTGGTAATTAATTTCTAAATAGCAGCTCTTGAAGCTGCTCATGGATTTGGAATATTAGGCTAAGTCCTGGGGAGACAGCTTATTGGCAAAAATGCTAATGATGTTATCAAAGGTCCATGAAGAATTTCTCATGTGATTATGATATGAATCTATCTATGGGTTCAGTAGATAAATATATAGTACATATGTACATGTACACATTGGGCATGCTGATATTTTGTGAGATAATATGTACTTGTGCCATCCTGTGTAGCAAAAAAAACAAACAAAAAAACCCAATAAAAAAAAATCCCACAGTGAAACTGTCAAGAAATACCTAAGAAATACCTATGTGATGCAAGAGTCTGAGATTAATTTTCCAAAAGTTAGTTATAATCTTAAATCTCATTGAAAATCAGCAGGGCTTTGAAAACTGGCAGCCTATATCCCTGTATTCAAAAGCTATCTAGACTGTAGATGATCTGTGCCCTAAGCTCCATGTTTGTAACAGTGATTCATTCTGAATCATATTTCTTTAACAAATCTTCTTCAGTTTCTAAGCCACACAGGCATTAGGCACCTTTTAAAATACTAAGCTGATATTTATATAATTTAAAGTGCAAAAAGAAACCTCAAGATTGAAAAGAAATACTATCCCTGCTGTACTATTAGCTGCTTTTACTTTGGAAGTATCTGTGTTCCTACAATGTTCTTTTTTATTTTCATCTGCAACTACTTGATTTTCTTCCTCTGTAAGAAAAGCATTTACTCAGTTTCTTCACACTGCATGTATGATAAAAAGGCAGGCAGCTGCCCATAATATATCCACAATCAAGCAGTATTACCTTGCCCTCAGTTTTCAAATACACAAGGCCTGAGGAATGGCATATTACAACCTTTTCTTATCTAATTAGAAAGCTACTCAGAGTTACTTGGTTTTGTTTGCACTATAAAAGCTACATGAGGACATGACAGCCAGGATAAAATGTGTGGGGGTTGTACAGTATAAGCCTAGGCTTGTTCTACCATATTTGTAACAGGTCCTCTAAGATAGCACACATAAAGGTTTTCCAGGTAAATGGCAGCTAAAGTATAACCAAAGGGGTGATCATTGAGTTGGCATTTATTAGAATGCCTCTACTGAGCACGGAGAGTCTCCCAGAATATGTCTGTCCAGTTCCCAAGCTTTCTCTTAAAAATCTTTACATTAACCAAAAAATCATTTGCCTGTTAAGGTGTTACTCCTCAAGTTGTCTCATCCAGTGTGATCTGCAGCAGGTGATTTTAATAGTGTCTTGTGTGTCAAATGTAGCAAAATCCTGGCAACAACTAACTAACTAAGAATTAACTAAGGTTTTGCTCTTTCTCCTTGCCCCTCCTCCCCCCTCACCCCCTTTTCCCTTTCAGAGCTGGGACAAAGAGCGATATATTTTCCCCTAACTTTCTAGCTGTTATTTTCTGTTACAATTTTCCTGTCCTTTCTTAGCTCAGGCACTATTCAGAACATCAGTGCAGCTCATCTGTGTCCCCTGCTTTTGCACTGCAGTTCCCGAGTGCTCACAGCTGGCTCTCCCTCCCCACCTTCCCCACTGAACAGGCACAGCTGCTCATGCAGCACACAGGAGAGCGAAGGGAGAGAGAGAGAGATTAGTTTTAGCCTAAATCAGTTTTCTCATTCAGTTCAGCCAGGCTGGGGTAATGCAGCCATTTTAATCCAGCATCGGCCTGCTCTGCAGCTGAAATGGGCAGTCCTGCCCTCTCTGTGCCATTTTCACCTCTCCTGACCCAGCTCCCTGCACAGCTGCACAAACCCCGTGGCTGGTTGGGGTGAGGAGGTGGGAAGAAGTATCAAGGGAGGAGGGAGCATATCAGCCCTCTCACTGGCAGTCAAAATGGCCCGTAGCCAAGTGGCTATGTGAATGCTTGTGCCAGCAGGGGAGGAGGCTGGACCTCTCCTCCTTTCAGTGGCACTGGAGGTTCATGCTTATTCAGATTACTGACAGGCTTAGAGAATACGCTCTGCAATCAGCTTTAAGCTGATCTAAGTTCACGCTGTCACCAGAATGATTAGCAGGCTGATCCATCTCACTGCAGAGTCACAGCATGGTAGTGCCAATGTCTTTGCAATTGGAGGCAGAGACAGCTAGATGGTGAGAAGTATTGGAGAGGGATTGCACCACATTTTCCTACAGCATTGCGACCTTGGGTCTGCTTACCCTGGCTGCTGGAGCCCTAACTATCTATTAGCATAGAACATAATTGTCACCACGGGTCGTGGCAAGGATGTCTTCAGAAAGTACACTGAGCTTTGACTAGAGCTCTATGCCTTCCAGCAAAGAAAAACTCATCAGTCACATCGAGCACAAGCTAAATGAAAATTATTTTGTTAAACACAATATGGTCAAAGCAATACTTAAAAAATAAAATGTACTTTATTCTTTTTCCAGATACAACATTTCTGTTCCCTGCCAGTATTGCCCATGCAACTATGGCTGCCCTCTTCATTCCCACAAGTTCCCATTTTGACATCTGCTGACTCTTTACCAAGACCAGTACTCTTCTTTTTTCCTCTCCTTCCCACCCTCTAGCTTTTCATGTGTGTTGTTTCAATACATGGGTGCAGCACTGATTCCTGTTTTGTTCTGGGGAGGAAGGGAAGGGAAGGGAGGGCAGGGCAGAGGGTGGTTCTTGGTTTTTCATTTGTTTTTCTTCCTGTGCCAGTCTCATCTATCTTTTTCAGCCACAGTGAGGCCACAAATCACTGCCTCCATTCCACAGCCCATTTTTCCATTGCTTCTTCTCAGCAAATTTCATGGAGCGAACATTCAGATTTTCTTTTTACAAAATGAAACCCTGCATTACTCTCCTCCATTTTTGTCACAGCTTCTCAGAGCTGCTTCTCC